>NC_063215.1:40459656-41105281 GCF_020740725.1 Corvus hawaiiensis | reverse complement strand
TATCTTGATATGCTTACCTAAAAGCTTGACACAGATCTGAAGTGAAAATAAAATAGCAGTAGATGAATTATTGTGTAGATGAAGCAAATGGAAGCAAGCTTTTTCTGAAAGATTAAGGGTACTGAAAACTTTCAATTTCTTTCTGTAGCCTTTAAAATTAACTTCCAAATACAAAGGAAGAAGGAAAATGCCACACTTACCACCACAAACATGAAGCTCATCGTGGATCTCCTTAGTAATCTGTGCTGGAGTGACATACTCCTTGCCATCAAGCGTGTGCACTACTTCCAGCTGCTTTTCTGCTATCAGCTTTGTGACAATTTCTATACAGTTCCGTTCTGACAATCTATCAACAGCAGAAGGAGCCAGCAGTTATTCTAAGGAAGTACGTGCTAAAATTACCTTTAAATTGATGTTTCAAATATGCTAAACATAGGAAGTACAATGAAGATTACTTGCGGTTCTTTGCGAATATACTTTTTCAGACAAAGAAACTAAAGTCTGTATCCTGCTTATCACCCACCAAATCATCCATATGGCTTCACTTAGGTGAGTCATCTCTCCAAAACTTTTACTCTCCTCCTGAGCAGTTGTCAGCCCTGTCAGTCGTAAGAACGCACCTGCTGGTGAATTTAGGAACGCCTGTACTTACAGAATCCGTGTCTTTGATACTTCTGTGCGTTTTTATTTTACTTTTGCGCATTTCGGATTTATTTTTAACAACAGCAAATTCTGGGCAACTACCTCAATTGGTCAAGCAGACATAAAGGAAGAAACCGAGCTCTGGTGCCGTGACGATTTGAGCAACTCGAACTTAGGTGTGACTACACACTCAGTCGGTTTCGTGGGCCTGTCCGCGCTCTGGGGTCCCAGATGGGCCCGCGGGGTTCCCGGCACTGACACAGGGACCTGCGGAGGGGCCGTACCTGGCTGGGCCCCGCGGGGAGCCCGGGCCGGGGCCGCGGGGGGAGGCCGGCGCGGGGAAGGGGAGCGGCAGGCAGGCTCGGTGGCGGGGCCGGCGCCGCCCTGCTCACCTGTGGGCCACCTCGGCGAACTGCGCCCGCTGGAAATCGGCCGCCAGCCGCCGGATCTCCTCCCAGGCCGCCGCCATCGCGCCGCGACACGTCAGCCCCGGGAGGGCGGCGGCGGGCAGAGAGCGGGGCCGGCCTCCGCCCGCAGCGCCGCCCCGCGGCACGGAGGCGCCGCTGCGCGGGCTCGGTCACTGAAAACAAACAAACGGAACAAAAGCCAACTACGGAAAAAGGAACAAAAAGCGGTTTCCGCACTCGGGCCTGGCTCCAGCAGCTGGATCCCGGCGGGGCGGGCACGGGAGCAGCTCTCCTGTGCTGTCAGCGGAGGCGCGGCTGGGCGGGGGCGGGTGCCCCGCGCCCCAGGATGCGGCAGCGCCGGCCCGAGAGCGGCTGCTCCGGGGCTGTGGCAGCTGGGCCTGGGGTGAGCCGTGCTTTGAGCGTGAGCCGCGCTAAGAGCTGCCGCTACCGAAACCTGAAATGACATTTAGAGTACGAGTAGGGTGTGAGACCAATAGTGCTGCCATATAATGGGACCGCTATTACGCAGTGAGGGGCAAGCTGAATTTATTTAGTTGTCCAGTGGTGAGCTGCACAGATTTAAAGGCCTTTTTGGCACTTACCTGAAGCTGACTCGTCTGTGGCAATGGCAGAGAGCAGTGCACAGGGAGTGCTCCCGCCCCGGGGCGAGCAGCGGGAGCCTCAGCCACCAGTGCACCTCGCAGGCGGGACAGCAGCACGGCGCTGCGAGCTGCCCAGCACCGCGAGGGTGGGCCGTGCTGCTGAGGCTCTCTCCTTGGCCTGCCAGATTTCTTGCTCCTTCCTGCACAGCCGGTGTTTTCACTGACCCTGACTGTCACTCTGTGACTCTGCCTTCCAAAAGTCCCAGGAAAATGTCTCTGGCACGATTGGTGTCGTGCTGGGTGCACTTTAAATAGCGTGAACAAAAGTTGTAACAGCATTTATAGTTTTAGTTTTACTGGTCGTTCTCTTTGAGATGAGAAATTAGGGGCAGGATTTATTTTGCTTGGGCATCTGAGGTGCGCTGTTGAGGTCTGGTCTTGGAGCCTTTGTAGGGAGCGAGACAGGCTCCTCAAAGAGCAGCTCTTCCTAAAACACAGATGTAAACCAAGCTCTAAACTAATTACAGCAGGACTCCTCTGCAGCCAAAGAGGACAGCAAGGGAGATTCTTAGCCAGATCCTTGATTTAGGCATACTTCTATGTAATGAATAGTGTAGTGGAAGAATAGAGGGGAAAAAAAAATGTGATAGTAGTTTTGGGGCCAGTTTTAATGAAGATTATATAGAAATAGCCTACCAGAGGGAACATCTGGAAAAAGAACTGGGGTCTTAGAACTGGATTCCTCCTACCTAACCCGAAGTGGATTTGTAGTCCTTCAATTATGTGTGTACTCTACCAGGCTGTAGAGAATCCCTTTCAACTAAAATCTGAATCACCGGACTGGTCAAATGGGGCATTGTAGTTAAGATCTAAAAGTGATGTATAATGGCTTGGACCTTCACTTGTGTGTGTATGACTTGAATTCAAGTCACAGTTTCCAGATTTTTGGAAATACTAATCTGTAAGTAGAGCTGAGTTATTGGGCTTTGGGGTTTTTTAAAACTTAGACTTATGTTCTACCCGTGTGCAAAGAAGGAGCAGATGAATCATATTAATACACAATAGTTATAAGCATTTGATATTTCCAAATTGCAGGTTCTGAGTCCACAATCAAAGACATTTTGTAAGAACTCATTTCTTTGGAGATGTATGCACAACAGATGCATTAATATTTTCTATACCTTATTGCTATTCTAGTAACAATTCAGATTATTTTTTCAGCAGAAATAAATTTTCTTTATACAGCTTATAAATTATGTTAAATCTGGTTTTAAAAATAGAGTAACTGATTTATTTTACTATATTTGCACGAATCTCTTGCTGTTAACTGACCTCTAATGTTATTAGCATCTATTTTATGCAAGAGGTGTGATGCTGAAAAATGAAGTTGATACCATTTATTTTACTACAGTTCTTCTGAGTTCACTGATTCCAGAGCTATCACAGTAGCAGAAATGTTTTTGTTTCATTGTTGCAGGTGTATAAAATAAGTGCGAAGGTTTTTGTAGCTTTAATGATAGTAAAAGTTTAAATAAACTTTTACATAATTATTATAATATGGATTGATGGCTATACTCCATTGACACAAAGCAAAGGAAATAATTTCTTATGAAAGCCATGCACAGTATTGCATTGATTCACTCTGGGAATATCAATTACCCTGTCTTAATTGGGGACAACGAAAGCAAATGATGAGGTTATTAATCCTGTCAAAATGAATCAATGCTGTCTGTATGACATAAAGTACATTGTGAAAGTTTGTATTCTAGTATTCATGTAACGATATAATAGTAATGTAGTATTTTGACTACATAAAGTATTTTTAGGAGTATATAGAAAATTCATAGAAAGAATGAATAATGCAAAACAGAGAAGAACAAAGTTTCTAAGAGGTGTGGTTCATCACAGAACTTTTGGCTTGGTATAAAAAATGAATTGGGGGAATTCTGATATGCACAGTATATTTTCCTTTCCCTCAGAAAGAGCAGTGCCACACCTTGTTCATCTAGGGATGGAATCTTACCTGATATTTACAGGGCGGTTGGATTGTGTGCAGACTATATGTTTTTGATCTAAGGAATTTATTAAGATAAAGACAGGAAATAGCAGTGTAACCACTTTTTGGATGAAAAATTAGAAATTATGCAGGTGGAAATGAATAAATAATTGTATAATAGGATGTCTGAAAACAATTTGCAAACTGAATGAGATGGAGTATAAATTAGAAAATTTTAAATGTTTCTTTCATTCTGCATATGTCATGATATTCTCTTCATAACTTGCTGGATATCTATTCCTACTAAACAGGTAAGCTTGTAAATTTGAATGCTTTAGCTGTCAGGTTTTGCTCATTAATGTGTTTACTTTGATTTTAGCAGTCAAAAAGGTTACCTCTCATCTCATTTGTTTTTTACTGTGCTGGTATACAAAATATTAGTAACAATTTTGATGTGGTGACTCATCGGGATTACTCTGATGAAGGAGCAGGTGCCTAATGACCCCTTCCTTTATCAGAGAGAGCTGGCAGGATAAAGCACAAGCTTTTTTTAAATGGTAACTGGCTGTTGGATTTACATTAGAAGAAGGGTTTTCACTCTGGCTGTTTGTGCCATGGGTAGCTTTGACTTTTTTCATAGTCACAGTCCCTTTTTAGTGCACAGTTATAAATAGCATAATGTTTTGCTTTTCACTGTACTCTTTTCCTGTCATTTGCACTGTGGCTGTGCTAATGGGAGGGTACTTAGCTTAACCTCAGGCAGCCTTTTCTGCATAATTGGTTCGGTTAGGAAACAACACACTTTCAATTAATTAGTGTGATTACCTACCTAACAGGAGGTAGGGGAAATATGGTACTCATTTGGTCTTTCTTTGCAGTGAATATTCATGTCAATAATAAAGTCTTCCCTGAGCAAAATGAATCTTGACATGCAGGGTATTAAACAGCACATGTATGTATGTGGAAAATCTCATGAGTACTAAATGCATCAGCAGCTGCCTCATTCATACACTTTGTTAATGTGGTTCAGACATCTACTCATAAAATTATATTCACATAAGTACCCTTTTTTTTACTATTTTAAGTAGCTCTTTATGCTAATATATGTATAGTGCTAACAAAGTTTTCTAAGCTTTGAAGTACTGAGTTCAATTTATATCCTTGTTTGGAAAGGTAGTTTTCTCTGTTTGGATTAGAAGACTAAATGTACTGAAGTGTTCAAATGAGCAAATTCCCACATTGTGTTTGACAAAACTGCCTTTGATCTTTTCTGAGGAATGGTTAAACATAATATGCAAAATTTAGAGTAACCATTTGTTTGACCTGATCTGTGAACATAATTCGAGGGAAGAGATGTATTCCTGCAGTTTTCAGCCATATGCCCAGTTAAAAATTAAATGTTTGTAGAAAAAATTGAAAAGAACAAAAGCCACTGTAAATGCCCATGTTTTGTCATTCAGCTGAATATTTTGATTAATGCTAACTAGAGGATCAATTTTTCAGTAATAGCATAGCATGTCATAGTGAGACATTGCAAACATTAAATATATCTTCCTCTAATATACTGAACTATCATGGAACAGAGCACTGAAGTAGTATATAAAATTTTTATTCACATTGTGCTAGAAGCCCTTGTGATATATTGCAAACAATACAAAATATATGTTGCTGCATAAATAAACACGCATTTATACTACCAAAGGCAACAGAGAAACTTTTAAGGGGTTTGTCAACAGAAGCTCTCAAAATCCAATGGCAAACAAACACTTAAGTAGCACTTAAGACCAGAGAATGAAAATAAAAGCCCTTAAAGATAGAAGGGAAGTACAGATTTATTGTTAATATAATTTAAAAATGCAATGTGGACAAATATGCAAATAAGAAGAAAACCAGACATTTTTTATTCCCAGAGTGCTTTTTCCCCCAGTGATATATTTTCAAATACCTTTATAAGCTGCTTTCTTTGTATGAGGATTATGTTGTAGCTGAGCTGATCTCATCCTAAACCATGGAACTGAGATTTTGCATATTCTTGACAGGCTCTGAAACATCAGCAGAGGTGCCAGCTCAGAGCACAGCGTAGGTTCAGGTACTAAAGGTGCTGGAATTCCATTGCCGTAAAATGGGAGAGAACTTCATAAAAGTGTAGCATTCAGTATTTCACACAGGAGGGGGAATTTTAGTGGAAAGGAAGGAACCAGGTTTCAAGCCTCCCTGTCTGTCATCTCGTGACCTCTGAAATTGCCCCTTTGAACCATGTGTTTTCCATCACTTTACAGGAGAGAAGGCTTTTGACTGCAGTTTCTCTGGCTCTCCCATCTTCCTTGGGCTGCTTTCAGCCCTGAATGAGAATAGAAACTTCAGATCACTGTTTTGCCTTCACTCATGTCACTTCACAGGAGACCACGTGTTCCTCATTTCAAAGTACGAGTAGTAACTGTGTTCTTCCCTCATGCTCTCTTCCATCTGGAAAACTGTTTTGGAATCAGTCTGTCTAGATGATTTAATCCAATTTCCAGATTGACTTAATGAGCATTAGTGTTTGTGTCACTATAGCACTTTAGTTGAATTAGTCCACAGAATCAGTGTGGCCTAAAAATGTATAATATTTGTGAGAAGGATTAATATGATGCAAGGATGCTTGAGGTCAGATATCTCTGGTAAGATAAGATGGGAGTGTTAATGCCATGTTGAACGACAATGCTTATCAGAATCATGTACAATTCTAACTGTCCAAGTTAAAAGGAAAGAAAACCCTTTAAGATCTGTAGGTACAGTTTATGAGGACAAGGGAGTGGAGGGTCTATTTTACAAGAAGGATCTATCTTTGCATTTAAGAAGTCTGAAATATGATTGAGCTTTTAATCAGAAGGTAAAAAACTGACATATAGGGAAAAGCTATAATTAAGTAAGAGACAAATTTCTCTTAAAAACCCAGGACAATGAAGTTCTGTAACTACTTCAAGATTTGAGTTACAAGGCAAACAACTGAACTGTTTTTTAACTGGAGTTTTCCAAGGGAGATGAGACTCAGTTGCCTAAAATACCCAGGGTGTGGATCACTAACCTGCCAAGTTGCAGTAGCCCAAATGCTTCTGATTGTGTTCTTGCATACTGTTTGCTAATCCATTTCCTGACTGCTCTTACCAAAATTCATTTACATTTGTAAGTGAAATAAACAATCCTACACTTCAGCTCTTCTTTTGTGAACTGAAAAATAAAATTATTTGAAAAAGTTAATTTTAACATCTTTCTAGAAAACTAATTAAAAAGACTCGAAGAAGTAGAAATATTTTCAGAGAAAACCTTCAAAGAGTGAATTTTTTATTTCTTTTCCTGTTTGTTTCAACTTAGAGCAGCACCAAACCTCTGAAATAATAGCCATGCTCAAGCAGAACAACTCTATTTTAGCTCAACATATTAATTAATTCAGTTCTGTGTTGTTTTGTTTGAGGGTGCCTTTGTGTTGCACACACTGTAAATAGCACAGATGTGCTAGGATAAAAAAAATCCAGTATCTTTTAGATGGATCTTTATGAAATACCAATGCATGCTGGGAAGCAAATTCATCCTTCTACTGGAAACAACACAGGGAAAAAAAATTAAAATCTCTGCTAAATGTGCATCTGCAAGTATTAGGTTTGAGGGGGGGAAAAAGATCTTCCTGTGCACCTTCAGAAATTAAGTTTGAGTAAAAAAGTCTTCCTAAGTGCTCCGATGATAACCACTGAAACTAAGGAGTCAAATATTTAGGGGAAAAAAATATACCTTAGTTTTTGGCATTCTGCACAATGTATTTATTATTGCATTTCTTTTTTTCAAGACTGATGTAAACTTTAAATCTCAGAAAATTAGTTTGTAGACATTTTCCTCTTCTGTTGTCTCCACATGGCACATTGTCTCAACATTTTTTCCATACAGAGGTCACCATCTTTTAATGTCAGTCTAATGAAAGGACACAGAGAAATGGCTGCTGGTGAGTAGTAGGAGAATTAAAAGCCAAAAAGTATAAGGGGAGAAAAATCATAGAGTTCATGAATTCATCTTACTTATCCCTTTACTACAGATTGGGAAGTGATGTCAAGATTAGTGGATTTTCTTGTACAATTGAGATACAATCTACAATTTAAAAAAATAATCTGTTTAACTCTGTTTCTTAGATGGGATTTTAAAATTTACTTTCAAATAGTGAAAAAGCTTTTGTATCAGTTTGGCACATAGGAAGTTTTCATAGAGGTTTTGTTTTCTTACAGAATTTAACAGATTGCTGGTATGTAGAGAGCGCTTCACACGTAAAGACGTGTCATGATTTCACTGTGCTTCCTCTATTGCAACAGGTCTCCATCTGCTATGTCTTGTCTTGTTATTAGATTGCAGGTTCCTAGGGCAGAAGTTTGCCCTTTTGTTGGTTACATATATATCACATAAAAAAATGGAGGCTCAGTTTGGGAAGAGTACCTAAACAGCTGTGATGGTACAAAGCTGTACCAATTGGTAGCAAACCAATGTTCCTCAGTTTTTAGGATGGGTTTTAGAGATTTTGGTTTTTAGACTGTTGTCTAAGGAGGAGCCAGCAGTTACATTGATGTGCGTTTGAAACTCTGTGCGTAACACTGGCTCCCATAATTTTGGTCTTACTAGTAATAGAATAGTCTTCTTGATTAATGCCCTCAACTGAAAGTTCCCGAGCATTTTATGCTTTTTGGTTTTTGCTTTTCTTTTTTTAATCTCTTCTAACAACCTTCTAGTTAACTTTAAGTATAGATAAGAAATCTTGCTTGGGATTCAGTCTGAGATTAATGCTTGTCACCTGTGTGGATCTGATAAGTATAACAAAAGGCCTGAAAGAGTCCTTCGCATTTCTGAAAGTCGTATGGAAGACTTTAAACACCTCAAATGGTATTAGGTTCATATGCTTAGTCAACTAAAATGAACATCTAGTCAATATAGTCAGTGGAGCCCAGAGGAAGCTTCAGGTGACCAACTACGAGAGGTGGTTGTGCAGATATTGAGTGCTGTTTGAGATATTAAAGAGCTACTCTGCCGATCTTTAGCCACCACTCCAGAAGGACACTGGTCTTCCCCAAGTCCTCTGTCATGTTTGGGAGCCATGAGTCTTGAACACCTGATGACATCAGAAATAATTCTAGGTGTCTACTGATGGGCAATGAAATCAAGCTGTCAATATCTACTCAGTAAGATGGTGCTTTTTAGTCTCCTTGGATTATGCTGGTTAGATCTTGATTAGTTGTAATGAGATCCTAAGGAAGCAGCATGATTGTAGGCGCACCTACCTTTGGGAAGGATTCAGCCTCATGTATGTAGATCTCTAGTGTCATTTATGTTTTGTAGGACATTTCTTCTGCTCTCTCACAACCCCTGTAGAAACATGTGTCTTCCTCAAGCATTGTGTCATGTTTACCAGCCCTATGCAGGTGTTTTGAATAGCTGAAAGCATTTTATATGCACTGGATGTCTGCACTTACTTTCCAGCTTTCTTAACCTCATGTGGAATCCCAGCCATTATCTTCATTTTAGAAAGAGAAGAAAAACATTTCCTAAGATAGCCCCAAAGTGCTGTGATCAGAGGTGAAATTTCCAGTTCCTGCAGAGGAAAAAAGACTGGGGGTGATCAACCTTTTAGCAGAAAGGCTAACACCAGTTAATTGACCATGAGAAGTTAACAACTTTAGTCTGAGGTATTCATGAGCCAACTCCCTCACTACTTCTGTAACACCTCTGTGCTTTTTTGTTTTGCTTATTCCCTCTCTTATGACGCATACTTACGGTATAAATACTTCTGGCATTTGCTGCATAAGAAAACGGGAGAATTACCATGTCTAATATTGTGTATGCAGAATTCCAAGCACGATGATACATTTTAAATAATAAATCCACAAATAATTTGGGCTCTTTGAATTAAGTTTCTGCTTTGTTTAGTTTTGCTAACTACTGTAGCCTTGTCAACAGCTCCTCTCCTTGGAAATTTCAGTTTGTTCATTTCAGACAGGATATTTGAAAAGTTATTAGCAGAATTCTGAAAAGTCATGGATTTTTTTACTGAAGGCTCATATATAGTGCTACACTATATCATGTCTTTAGATATTAGTAACTGCAGGCTATGTAATGACTGTGTTTTAAGTTCTGAAAGATTTGCACTCAGAATCTGCCTGTCGTTATGAAGCCTGCTTTTCTAGATGTTTCTGGACATATATTCCCAAAGAAAATGCCTATGTAGATATCTGATAATAGAGTTCAAATAATAGATGTTTTATGCAACCTTTATCCTATCTGACTTACAATCTTGGAAGCTGTTTAAGTTTAAACACTGAGTTTGGAGTCAGTGAAATGAATTGTCTGCAGGGAGTGATTCATCTTTTCTAAAACACCAGATTTAGGGTGAGATGAATTACCTTCTGGAGGTGCCTCATTCATTCTCTTCGTACATATAGGGCTTAAGGTTACTCATTTTGAAGTAGTCAACTTTGAGTTGACTGAAGTTGATGATACTAATCTTCCCTTTTGTAATTGGAATGTGGACTGCTGTGAATGTGCTAACAAGGTCTCGAGTTTTCATCAAAACTGCACTGACACTGAACACTCAGATTTAGCTTACAGATGGTAGATGTTTCTAGTGGTCTTTTGGTGTTGCCTCCAAAACAGTATCACAGGAAATTGTTCAAGTTTGCCCATTACTCAGCCATGAGAATCCATAACAAAGCTGCTTAGAACAGCTTAACTACATTTTAGACAAAGAAAATATGTGATGCATTTAGTTATTCAGCACTCACTGAGACTGTCACCCCAGGTAAAATTTAGAAATATCTATTTAATTGCTATCCAATATCTACTTATGATATTACTTTAGTTTACTGTGAGGTTGGCATGGGCAGGTCGAGCGTGTGGCAGTAATGGTGTTACACACAGCTATGTGAGCTGTGGCCATGAGGTTCGTGGGGGGCATGTTTAGTTTTTCAAGAAGGAACCTGCTGGGGGAAGGTCTTGCACAAGAGTGGGAGATGCCTGCGCCTGGCTCCTGTTTGCTTTTTAACTGGCATTTCAGGAGAGCAGTAACCTGGAGTGCTGCAAGCTGGAGCCACAGAGACTTGGCACTTAACTACCTTGGTAACTGGGTGAGCAATGGCTGTCCCTAATGCTCAGCAGAACCTGATCTTAACTCCGAAATGATGAGTTTTACTTTTCTGTCTAAATTTTAAAATTTATTTTTTGTTAAAGGAATATTTTTTGAGTTCTCTATTTGCCTTCTTGTTTTACAGCTTTTTTGGTTCACTCCTTATATGTTCTCAGGAGCTATGAAGGTTGAAGCTATGGAGGTTGATATTCGTCAAGAATAAAAATTAAACTCATGGAATTAAAGTCTGAGTAATATGCTAGTTTTCATGGCAGTTCATAAAGGACTGTCTCTCATGGGAGGGACCCCATGCTGGAGCAGGGAAAGAGTGTGAGGAATTCTCCCTGGAGGAGGAAGGAGCAGCAGAGACAACCTGTGATGGACTGACCACAGCCCCTATTTCCTGTCCTACCTAGCCACTGGGGGAGAGGAGAAAGAGGACTTGGGATTAAAGACCAGGAAAAAGGGGTGTGTAGGTGGAAGGTGTTTTACTATTTCTCTTTATTTCTCATTATCCTACTCTGATTTATTTGGTAATAAATTAAACTAATTTCCCCAAGTCAACACTGTTTTGCCCATGATGGTAATTTCTGAGTGATCTCTCCCTGTCCTTATCTTGACCTATGAACTTTTTGTTAAATTACCCTGTCCACCTGCAGAGCAGGGTGACAGAGTTGCTCAATGGGCACCCAGTATCCAGCCAGGGTCAATCCACCATAATATGGAGGCAAAAATCATCTTGTGGGAATGGAGTTTTAAAAAATGGAGAAAAAAGTGAAATGGATTTACAGAATCTTATTTGTGTAGTCAGAATCTGATATTTTAATCCAAGTGCCATATAATGAACTCAAATCTATTTGCTGCAGCTTTCCAATCTCCGAAATCAGCTGTGACTTTTTTAAACCTTTCATCTTCTCCTTGCAACAAATTTTATCTAATGAAAGCAGGGATCTAGACCTTTCTTAAGTCATTCTAGTTCCATATAGTAAAAAAACTTGTGGTATGAAGTGTGAAATACCTAATGAAAGAAAATATGTGTGCCAATGGATTAAATATGCTTTTATAAACCTCTGTTTTTTCTGCAGTGGGCTGTGAGTGTGTAGGTTTCATGACAAAAATGCAGCTTGCAGGTAGCTGGGGCAGTAACTGTTAAAAGACTGGAAAGCAGAGTGCATAGAAATCAAAGTAATGTTTATAACCATTGAGCTGATAACATCTTGGATGATTTACAAATAAGTTCCACTATTTTATTCTTGGATTTCGCACAGAAGAAATCTGTAAAATAAATGCCGATGAGTTTGAGTAGCTGAGCTTAACACTAAACACTTCCCAGCAGGACTGAATTGTTATGGATCATGCAATCTACCGTTAGCCAAGAGATGCTTGCATGCAAGGGCTTTTTGTTCCCTGTTTGGACTGCAGTCAGCAGTAGTAAAGCTGTGAGTGTTGAAGAGTCTCAGCTGACCTACAGCAGAAAGTTGGTCATCCTTTTTTATATACTTGAATTCTTGACAGAGTGCTTACTGGGAATTTTTTACTGATCATCTCAGTTCTCCTTATGGCAAGCCCAGAAGGCACTAACATTGTTCTCCTGTTCTTCAGCTCTCAGTTGAATAAAAAATCGAAACAGATATGAATATAAAGAAAGAATAAATGTGCTAAAATCTCATGGTGTTTGCAAGTAGCTGATATGTTAGGTAAAGAGCAATTAAAATGCTTTAATAAGGACATGCTAAGAAAACAGTCCTTTATGTTGTTTACGTGTGAACAGGTGTGTCCACATTAAGCACAGTCTTACAGGTGTCAGCTTACTGAGGGCTAATAAGGAAGGGATAATTATGGCTCAGGAAGCCCAGAATAGTATTTGCCTCTGCTTTTCTAGCCATTTGGGCAGTGGAGCCCTTCCTTTGTGGGTAGGGTGGAGGAGTGTATGCCCATGAAATGTCCTCACTATGTAACGTATTCATTGTCTTTCCAAAGAAAACACAGTAATGTTTTCATTTGTGTGCCTGCAGTCCTGCTGAGATTGCCTTCCAATCCCTTGAAAAATGCTCTCTGCCTCACTCTATTAGCTGAAAGTCAGATGTCTTTTAGCTTCATTGAATCACGGGTAGGTTGCAAAGGGTGACTGCTGAACAACCCCAGCCGTGCATCCAGCAAACACCCCACAGTGGCTGTTGGTTTAGTAGATTTCAGCTGCTGGTAAAAAATATGAGAGAGAACACTGGTGGCTTTTAACCACCTAGGGAATTACAGATCGAAACTGTTATCTAGAACAGCACTAAAAATTATGTGCTGAAATAAATATGAGCCATCTGAGGTTCCAATGAACTTCATTATACTGCCACATGGAATACAGCAGCTCTGGCATTGCTCAGTGGAAGCAGACAAGGGTTACTGAGAACACAGACCTGAAACTCTTTTCTCTGATCCTGTAAGATGAAGGGAAATTAATATTTCTTCCAATATACAGTCTTGGAAATACTTTCCATTTTCTCTAAACAAGCAAACAAAAAACCTAAGCCCCTAAAGTCCTCCTAAACCCCTCACCTAAAACTTAAATGTATTCTAATTTAAAGCATTAATTCTTGTCTGTGTTGAGAAAAGAATTTATCACTGCTCATGAGTGCTGGCATTTAATTCTCCCAGGCAAGCTACCTTTTGGATTTTACATATTGATCCTATACCTGTCTGAATCCCATCATATTTGTACTTCCCTGTTTATTAGTTTTAACTCTGGAGAAAAGGACTGTTATAAGCAGTATTCCAATATAAATTAAAACCTTAGGAAATATGGGTTTGTGGGGCTCATGAGAGAATGAAAAGTGAATATGGGCTCCGCTGCCTCTCATTTTTCCCGGATGGTATAGCAGTGCTAAGTCAGATAGCTTAGCTGAAATTGAATGGAAGAATCACACAGACCACTTAAGGCATTCTTTTTCAATCTGCTGGTTGTCTGATTTGCCCTGAAGTAATTGGCCACACTACATATTAGATACTCAGTGTGGCTCCTGATCTGTGAGCTCTTGACATCCTTCTCCTGGAGGGTTTCCATAGGTGACCAGCAGGAAGCAGACAGGGGTTAGGAAGTTGGGCAGAATGGAGGATCTGCAGGTCAGGTTTCATTTCAGACATAAGGGAAATACCTTCTGAAGGAAGTATCTTCAGTGATATTGTCTGGTCTAATAACCCTATATTTAACTAAGACTTGTTTTGCTTATGACCTTTGACAGTTGTGTCTAATGTACCTCTAACATCATGTGCTTTGTGATCCTGGAAAATGGCATCAAGGTGGGTGCTTTTTTTCAGTTTATACCTATAACTTTAAAATTTGTTTCCCCTATGGACTGATTTTCAGGATAAGTTAATCTCAGGTCACTGCCACTCATCCAGAATTTGTCTTCCCATTCTCTCATTAGCTGAAGTAATCAGATATGTCTGTAGGATATTGTCAGCTCCTTTCTGCCACACTTAATGATAGTTCCTCATGTGAGTCTGCTGTGAGGCTGTGGAATTGCCACCTGTGTTTCTCACTTTATCTCGTTCTTCTTTCCTCAGTTGGTTTTCCCTTTCTCTATCTATACTCTAAACTCCAACTTGTATTCTACTTATTTTTTTCTGTACATTTCAAAGAATTAAATTCCATCAAATAAAGGATTAACAAGAAACTAGGTGATCAGTCCAGGCTAAGCAACTGCATATTTTTGTGCCGTTCTTGTATAAATGGGGTTTGACTTTAGCAGTGTCCTCAGTTCCATGGGTTGGTTATAGCTCTCCAGAACACTAATACTAAGAGGCACCAGATCTTCACTATGCTAAAGGATATAAATAAAACAGTATCTAGTGAATAGAAATGTGTGAATGGAATGAATGGGCAGAATTTGTCATATTTCCTTTTAAATTCATCTGGTCTGGAAGACTGTTTGCTTTCCCTCGCAGAAGAGAAAGTTGGCCTGAATAGTAAGGCAGATGCAACAAAATTGCCAATACATTGCCCCATTTGGCAAAATTATAAGTATTGCATTGCCTGTGAGTCATTTCCACACTGTTTGTGCCAGTGCACCAGCAATGTATGCAAACGGGGTTTCCAGTACAGTGCAAACTGATGCAGACTGGTTCTGTAGGTTGGAATAAAATCTGAGCATGTGCAATCCATTGTCAGATCATAACATTAACAGGCTAGATGTCTATGTAATAGCAGACATCACAAACCACCACAATGATAGATAAGGAGAAAAGGTAGCTCTACACAGAAAGGAAAGATGGGGCAAGATTTACAAGGGCATGTAGTGGCAGGACAAGGCAGAATAGCTTCAAATTGAAAGAGAGTAGGTTTAGATTAGATATTGGGAAAAATTCTTTACTGAGAGGGTGATGAAGCACTGGAACAGGTTGCCTAGGGAAGTTGTGGATGCCCCATCCCCAGAGGTGTTCAAGGCCGGGTTGAATGGGGTTCTGAGCAACCTGGTCTAGTTGAAGGTGTCCCTGCCCATGGCAGGGAGGTTGTAACTAGATGATCTTCAAGGTCCCCTTTCACCCCAAACCAGTCCATGATTCTGTGATTCTATGATATTGTATGGGACTGAATGGATTTCCTGATGGCATGCTTGTAAAACACATTAGAACCTTACTCTCTTGCCTATTGTAAGTGATATTTTTTATTTCAGTAACAATGCCCTTAGAGAGAGCCAGGGAGAATAAGCTACTCTGTCTTGTTTTCACTTTTGCCATTCAGCGTTCTTATTTTTTCACAGGAGGATATGGGCACTTAAACCATAGTTAACAAACAGTCTTGAGTTCCTGCTTTTTGAGGACACAAGACTATTCAAGTCCAGGGCCCAGATCCAAGTGAAGTCCAGCACTGTTAACTCTCTTTCTAGCATGATTTTAGCCCATATCAGGTAATAGTTTTTCCTGGACAGGACTTTAGGACTTAGTCTTCCAGGGCATAGTCTGGAGAGTAGACAGCACTTCCACTTCATGTTTGGTGGAAGGAAAATGTAGGTGCATGGTTGTAAGTTGTACTTAGTTACATGTCTCTATGACAGTAGTCTCTACTGTAGGCAGCAGAGGTACGAATCCACTCATTAGAAGAGAACTGACCACAAACCATGTTGTAAACCCTTAATTTTACACAAAGGGGCCAAACCAGTCTTAGCTCTAGTGCTTCCTGGAGAAGAGAGAATCCTTGTGTGCATGGCTCTGCAGTAGGACTCTTTCAGATGCAGCCTGACAAAGCAGGTGTAAGTGAGGCTCACTCAACTATTGAGCAGGAGGTGTTGGGTGTTGGCTCTCTTTCAGCTGCCTCCAGCTGGGAGGATCGTGGGGCTCACTGAACAGACACTGTCTTCTCAAGCCTGCTCACCACCATGCAGCACAGACACAAGGTAAGGCAGTGCTGATTTAGTTCAGTCAAGCTGTACCCTTACCAACAGCATGGAGACTTTGGCTTAAGCCTTCTGGATCAGCAATCAAATATAGTAAAGATCTATTCACTGTCATTCACTAGCAGGCAGAAGAATTGCAGATCAGCCTGTTACTGGGAATATGACCATGTTCAGAGCTCAGTGGAACTAGAAACCATCAATTTGATAACAGGCCAGCAAAAAGAAAGGAAAGAAACATAACATGAACTTGAGAAAAAACGGTATTAGAGTGTGAAGGAGCAGTAACAATGTTGTGGAGGGGAGAAAGACACAAGAGACTTTTCCATCATAGTCCTATTTCTTGTCCCAGTTCTGCTTGCTAAAGTATGCATGACAAAGTATTGCTTTGTAATGATTGTTGCTTACTCCTAATTGAAATCTATAATCCCATTACAAATGCATCCAGACACATTTAATCAAACCATATCCTGTTGAGCAAATTGAGATCCAGGTTTGTAGCTCATTTATAAACAAATTACACACAGTGTGAGAGTCCAGGCATGGAATTAGGCATCTTGTAGCAAATGCTGCCAGGTCCTTCAGGTTAGCTGAGAAACTGGGTTGCTGCTATTTGCAATTTCTAAAGCATAGCAGGATAGCTCATTTTCCAGGCTGCCTTGGATTTCCAGTTAGGCTGCCTCATGGGGATATTTTGTCTTCTGCAATATTTTACTGATGGAGAGAGAGAGAAGCTTAGATATACTTTCTTTATGACTTTTTGAGAACTGGCAGGCTTTTTCATCAAAATTGAAGGCAAGGTTGCTCAACTAGAACATCTCTTATTCTGCTGACCATTATTTTTCAGACCTGGAAATTGAACTGGAAATAAACCTAGTTTTTAAGTATTCTGATAAATGGACAGAATAGCAGCTCCAATTTGTTTTCCCATGCTAAGTTCCATCGTTCCACCTTTCAGTGTAAGATCTGATTTTGACGATTTCAGAAGGAAGCTACTTTCAAAATTCAAGATTGCCTTCTGCTTGCTTGACCATTCTTTCACCTTTTCCTGCTACATACTCTCCCAGAAACCAACACCTCCACCTCCACACAAATTGAATATTCCTGCCTGAAAGCTACTCTGTAATCCTTGTGTTCAGTGTCATAATGCTAGACTCTAGGTGGCAGCATCTGTGAGTGAATATTAGATGTTTTTGCTAAACTGCTGATATCAAACATATCAGTTGATAACCATTGTAGAATAGTCTTCCTTAAAGCACTTATTTTTTTTTCTTCCTGCTCTTTATTACATTACTTAGTAATGTACTTAAGGTACAGGTGTTGAAAGAATTCATACCAGCATGTTATCAGAGCTTCCATGATAGTTCAGTTCTTTACTGTAGCTTGAAGCACAGATGGAGAGCAGCATGGGGTGCTGAGCCATTACAGTTTGAAACACAAAGGACAATGTTTGGGTAGAAAATGTGCATTTTTGCTGCTGCCATAGAAGGTAAGGTGTGCCTCTGTGTCTTGGCTCTTCATCAGCTGCTTATGCTGTAACAGATGATTCCTTATCAGGGTTATAAAAGCCCAGGCTGGGAGCATAGCTACTGGAGTATTTTTCACCACAAAAAATAATACTCAAGCTGGAAACAACAATGTGCAGAGGGACAGCATTCATTCCAACAGAAGCATAGGGATGGTGAATATTACTGCAGTCTAAGGATGATCTGAGATACACAAAGCAACCAGCAAAACCAAGTTAGCTGAGCACTAACATACTACAGCATAATTCAGGCAAGGAGCTTAACTGCATCTCCTGGACCAATGGGCATCAATGGAGGTCAAAGCAATTAAAATTTATTGATGTGCTGAGGACCATGACAATTAATTATCTAACTCCGACTGTTAGACTAGTAAAACTTTAAATGGAATAAAAATACATTCTTAGCTTCATTTATATGTTATGTTCCCTTTTGCTTGTAACAGGAGTTTAAATATAACAGCATCTCTTTTAATCCAGCAGCTACAGCTCTAATTATAGCCCCACTGCCATAGGGCAAGTACATAGACAAGCCTGTGCCCTGATATAGTATGAGCTTGACCACTCTCACTACCTGGGCAAATCTCTTTTCAGCTGTTTCCCGTGACACTTCATAGTGATTAAATCATTTCTTTAGAGCATTTGTACAGATACCGCCTTAGGCCTGAACAATTGGATCCCTGAGTGCAATGAGCACAGTCCCAAAATAGTTTTATTTTGTAACGATCTGATGTTACAGTACAGCACAGCACTACTGTTACTCAGGGAAAAAAAGAACCAAAGATGAGTAGCTAGGTCACCTGTCCAAGCCCTTACCTATGTGTGTAAACACACATACAGACACATAATTAAAACAGAGGATTAAATTAACTTGCTATGTGTTCCAGAATGGGCACTGAGAAGGGGGTGAGCTTGATATGTAAGCAAAATCAATTAACCTTTGCTTGCTCTCAGCTAACACTCCTCCTCACCTGTATCCACATCTATGTAAATAGAAAGTTACTCTCTATAACCTACAAAAGATGAAATATAGCAGCTGTTGAAATTCCTATTTATCCTTAAAAATGTCATTTGTCTCAGAAGGTATCTGTACTTCTCATTAACAGCAAACAGACAAGAACGTGAAAAAAATGGTGCAGATACTTTTTTTCCAGCTGTTAACATGTGTTTAGACTTTCCATTGTGATATTCTTGCTTCTGTGATTAGCACTTGGCTGGGTATGCATACATTTACAGACTAGAATCCTCAGAATTCCTGTGCAGTCAGAACAACAGAAGGTACCACTGATGCTGAAATGATTTTTGCTTTTATATTTTCTTTATATGTATTTGTAGCTCTGTAGACTATTGTTGTATTGTTGTGTAGTTCCTAGCTAACTCCTGTACTTTTCCTCCCCTGATAGGCAGAAAGACAAAATACATTCTCCAGAGGCTCCAAGCCCTGGGGGTCCAAGACTAAATTCTCTGGGAAGCAAGGATGGCCTACTCTCCCCAGACACTTTCTCATAAACAAAGTACAGCTAGTACCAAGGGGAGGGTTCCATAAAAGGGTTTAAGCAGAAGGAGGAATTCCCTCATGACCTGTGCTTCTAATTGTGAATTATTGTCAATTATACTAATTTGCTAAACTTATAAAACTTTACTCACCCTGTGTGGGGTGGACATTCTTCCATACCTTCCCCTGGAGGAATTAAAGAGCATCTCCATTAAAGAGCAGCTTTTACATTACCTCCTATACTAATGTTGTCTCAAAAGTGTGTTGTTTTATTCCTAGATCTTTAAGGCATCACCATATATCTACATTTGCCTCAGTCTTATGCTCTAGACAACAAGAAAACAATCTGAAGAACTTTTCAGTATCATCTAGCTGAGTGCTGCTTTGTCTTCTTTTCTTATTCTGTAATAATTTCATTGTAATAATTAGTGATATGACCAGTGATACTGTGCAGTTCTATGGGACTTATTTTATACATGGAGTGCAGTGCATATATATTATGCTTTCCTTTGGATATATGCAGGACTGAATATAAGGATGTTAAGATTTTTGTATATTCATATATTTAAATAGTAATGAAAATAGGTTAAATGGGGAGACTCAAGAAAATATCACACAAAACAGCACTCATTTTGTATACAAGCTCCTATACTTTACTCAAAATATGGCCCTGAAATTCTAAAGATTGTACTGCAGAATGTGAAAGAGAATTTTGAGTAATGCCTGATGCAGAAGGCAAAACAGTGGTCTGAATTCTGACTTGATTAATGAATGCTCTGCTCATAAAGCAAAAACAACATAGATATAAACTGGGTCAGCTTCATGGAAAGCAGTCTAAAGAAGCAAACCAAATATGAGCTGTCACTGCAATACTGTTCGGATTATTCCCATAACCATTGCTGCCATAACCATTCTTATTTATGTCAGAGCTTTTCAGAGAGACTCCTTGTTTCACTTACACTGATTTGCTCATACCTAGACAAGAAGGTGAGGTAGGTCTCAATCAGGTCCCGATATGGATGCAACAATATTTATGGTCGTATTTAGATGCTGGTCTCTCTTCCTCTTCGTGAACTAAACTGAAAAACAGAATCTGAGCTCCCTCAAGTTATGAAAATTAAATTCTGGTTCTTACTGCAGAGAGCCTAAGGCATAAGCATCTTCCTGAAAAAGAAGGGGTTTGTTACAAAAATCTCCTAAACAGGCATGTTCAGGCTAGCATTGTTCAGTCATCCACAATTTGTTTATGGAAAATTATCCATGCAGCCAGAAGCAACAGAAAAGTTATATTTATGTTCTCTCAAATATAAGCTATGTCATGTGTGCTAGATTTATATTGGATTTACATAAAGCTGTTGGTTTGATGCTTTGCTTTAACATATAGCAAACATAAACACGTAGATACTGTGATGCTGAGTGTAAGTGAAATAATACAATTAAATAATTATGTAGAATAATTCTATATAATTTTTTTATTTCCTCAAAAGTCACTGAAAACAAATTCAGTCCCTTCTAACCACTACTCATGATTCTAAGGCCTTTAAACTGTTACAGACCTCGACAGAGGACTCTGGAGCAGACTTGTGTGTGAACATGCATGTAATGCGACATACTCAAGAAAACAGTATCATACAAAACAGGAACATGTAGGTTTTTCACTGTCAAAATAATGCTAACAAAATTAAGGTGTTTGTTGCTTTATGTTGGAAAATGGGGGAAAAAAAGGCCATCCCTTTACAAAGGACTTTGTAACTTTCTCACCACAATTTTTGCATTTAGCCTAAGTGAATATATGCCTACTCTGCAAGTCTGTGGTTAGCACAAGGAATCCTTACTCGTGGTACCCTGTAAAGGACATGAATCCACCATTACTCTGTTGGTTATTTAAGGAGAGTTAAAATGGAAATGTCTTACATGTTCAAACAAATTCCTCTGTCTCTTTCAACAAAATTCTACTGCAAGGGGAACCTCAGAAAAAAAGCATGCCAGCCCAGTCATGACAAAAATTTCCTCATGGGAGAATTTCAGGTTTTTTGGCTATCCATTACCAGCCCCCCTGCCAGTGCCAGTTCTGAAATTTCTTTCTTGCAGCTCTAGCCTTAGGCAATAACTGTAGTTTGACAGGGCTAATACTCCAACCAAAAAGAATCAATATTCCTAAAAAAAAATTTACGTGTAAGTCTTTACTTAACTGTAAAAGATATCTTCACAGTGTCATTTGATTATTTCTCTTTCTCACAATAGTAACCAAAGCCCTAACACCAAATCCTACATGTCATGTGAGTGGCACAAAAGACCAGATGGACTTTGTCTATACTGAAAACTGGCCAAAAGAATACTTTTTTTGGAACTCACAATTCCCTCTGTCAGCCCTTTTCTGACTTAGTCTCCCTGAAGTTCTGGGCTAATTCTTCTCCTCAACAAACCTAACATTAACAGAGTTCCCTAAGCCTAGCCTGAGCATAGGAGAGGAAACTCTCTCCATTCCGATAAACAATTAGATAAATATGATGCAATTCTCCAGTTGTAGTATCAGCTCTTACTGAACAATGGAGGATACATTGCAGCCTCACTATAACTTCATTTCAGATTTCACTTTGTCTCTAAACCTCCTCTGGCACTAACATAAATGCTTGACTGATGCATAAACCAAAAACAGTGTTCCATGCAAAGATTCAGTGTTCTTCCAAGGAGAGTCTGCCCATGGGTTTCTTTGTCAGCTGCTGTCCAGATGGGACCAAACTTAGCTGTGGACTTTCAGTCAAAAATAACCCTAACCCAAACCCTGAAATGAGCCTCATAAAAAAAATGCAGTGAAGATGAAAAATTCCTAAGGAAACAATTATTTTTGCACCACTCACTTCCTTTTACAGCCCTAATGATTGAGAGGAAAAGCCTAGAGCTACAGCTTGAGTGGTGCAGAAGAAGGGCTGTCTGATAAAAAAAAAAAAACCCTGTAGGCTTGATTTCCCCTTGGAGTAAATTCTTTTCTGGGTAAAATGAAGAAAGAAACTGCCTAGATTTATTTTATGTTTGGGATTATATTTAGGAATAAAATTGCAATAAACTATTGGATAGCTGTGTTTAGGACACTGAAAAATCTTCCAAGAGAAGGAGCAGCTGAGACTTGAATTTTCCTCTAAAGAATCTGGAGCCTCTGATAGAAGCAGGAACTGAGGCTGGAACAGTCACCTTATCAATTGGGATTCTTAGGAGTCAAGAAAAATAACCACAGAAATCCAGTTGGAGAGCTTCAAACAGGCTGCCACAAGACAGATATAGGCTGCAGAAAGAAACCTACACCTTTCTGGGCAGCCCCTTTGCAATGCCACCCCACTTCCAGCTTTAGGTCTCTCTTCCTGACCCTAACTCTCTTCCTTAGCTGAGCTTTCTCCTTGGCTGAACCCCAGCTCAACACCCAGTGCCACAGCAGGGATGAGCATGTCTGGAGGGAACAATTCTTTTGACAGTCTTGTTTTATTTTCAGCCCCTTTGCAGCCTCCGTCTAAGCACTTCTGTAGATTTTGTCCCTTTCCCAACCAATACCCTAACCCTTAATACTGGTCCTGGCCATAGCTGACCCTTTGTTTGAGACCCAGTGTCCTGGCCCAGATGAACAAGTTCTCAGGGGACAATTATTTTTACAACTTTGCCCTCACTTTTTCAGCCTGTTTGCAGCCACAGTCCGATGGGAGGTCTAGGTTTTCTCTTTCCCCTAAATCCAAGGGAATCATAATCCAAATCCTAGGCACATCCACATTCCCAGACAAGACCAAGCTGAGAAAATTTTCAGGGAATTTACTAATTCTTCCACCACCCCTTCCCTGCCCTCCATCACCTTTGTTTTAGCTTTGCCTTTGCAGCCCTATTGCAAACAGAACTTTATGCTTTCTCTGTTTCTTAGACCTAACTCCTACCCATTGCAGGTGGTGCTGTCAGCTTTCTCACAGGTTAAAATCTTACCACATTCTGACCCTTGTGCCACTGTTTCCACTGCCAGACTCGACTATTTCCATATGAGAATTGTGCATCAGCCCATTCTTGGTTTGCTGGAGCTTTTCCAGAGCCCCAAGGCTGTATCTCTGGGGTTTCCCTTCCTCTCTTTCCTTATTCTTATGTACAGAGAGACTGTCTCACCTCATGGGTGCTAATATTTGAGGACTGTTCCATCCATCCAGTCTCAGCTCTTACTTTGAAATGTAGGATCTTTTTCTTGTCAATGAAACTTTGACTTTTCTTTTTGTCTTTGCTCTGACCTTAACCCTAAGAACAGAGGGAGTTTATAGGCAAGGAAATAGAACCCTTGTCCAGAGAAAATTTTCTTAGTACAGAGGTCTTTTTGCAGATCACTTTTTTTTTTCAGCCCCTTGAACCTGAAACTCTGTATGTTCTGTATTTTTTTAGCGTGTACCAACTTGTTAATCTACCCTCCCAGGTAGCCTAGTGTCTGTACTTTGTCCCAGTGTGCAGTGTCTCTAAGTGTGGATTTTATATGTATTCATAATTTCTTTCTCCAGCCTTGTCACAGATCATCCTACTGTATCATCTTTTGGTATTTCTTTCTTTGAAGCTGTTGCTTCCATTTTAAATGTTACTTCTGTTGCACTATGGCAGTATTGTATGTTGTTAATAAAACTAACTGATAAAGGAACATTTGAGGGAGAAACATAGGTTTCTGTTTAGGTTTGGCATGTTTGCCCTTCAGGCAAAACTGTCTTTGAATTCCATGATGGGCTGTACCCTCTAAGAAAAACAGTCATTCACGTGAGAGTTTTGGGAGCCCTCAACAGCTCCAGCCAGGTGCTTAAATCAGTCAGTTTTGAGGCCATCGTGTTGCAGCACTTGGTTATAAGGACCATCTTTGAGTTAAGTGCTACTGCTTTTTGAATAATATTAACACTACTTGCTGCTTTGATATATGGATACAGAAGTATAAAAAACAACTTTTCTTACAATAAAAACCCAGTTCTTCCTGCTAGTTTTGTCATCTGTTTATGAGTAGTTTTTTGTTGCTATTAATAGCACTTATCATTTAGTTCTCATCGAGTTATGTGCATGTCTGTAGGAAAGCCCAGTCTTGTAGGGCTGCCACTACAGAACCAAATTAAGTATCTATACTTTGAATCTATGATATTTTCAATTTGACTTGAGGGGATGAGTTTTTGATGGAGTAAATAACCACATAAATATTTTTTTCTCTTCTGAACTGCATAGAAATAATGGCATATAACTCAGTCTTCTCTGGTTAGGCCCTTATTGATAGTACTTGATTTTTTTTTTTCTACATAATGAACTAGAATAGAATATTTTATTTAAATGGCTTGACTACTTTCAAGCTGGTAAGAGAAGTGTGGGTTGGACTATGGCTGTTGGCAGTGATAGATGGCATATTTGAAGAAATTTTCCTTTTAACCATTTGATAAAGTCAGTGGCAGGAATAAAATTCTGTTAAGACTACTGAAGGGAGGGTATTGTTTCATTTATGTTTTATCTTCTTTTATTCAAAACTCTTACAAGAATATTGGTAATTAAAATAAAGACTATTTCACTTTTTCCTGCCACTCTTCCTCATCTCTTCCCTATCTCTTCAGATTACTTCAAAATAGAATCTTCCTGTCTGAAAGTGCAGTAGTCTGCTGCCATAGTCGTAAGGAAGCCAGCATTTCAGCAATTGTGAGGTGACTTATTAATCAGTTGTCATTTCACCCATGCCTATGCTTGCATAACTTGTTCAGATGCCTGCATATTTTCATGCCGGTTATTCCCCCCAGGTGGTATAAACTTCCTGGCAGAGGTGATTATTTTGAGCAAGCAGGTGTTTTTTTCTGAATTATGTAGGTTCTTTCAAGTACTATACACTGTTCAATTTCTCAGCTATGATGAGACAGAGTTCATTTTTCTTTATGGGCAGGTGCAGGAAAATATGGAAAAATATTTTAACAATTAGCTGGAGAAAGATAACTGAAGGAATACAAGAGAAGCCTGCACTTTTGTAATTGGAAACTGGGAATGCCATGTATCTTTTCTTTATGTTACATCTTGAAATCATCTCAGCTAAGGATTCTCCACTGAAAATAAAATCTAACAGAAGACACATGTATCTGTGCCCCTTACTGTCTAAAGGATTATTTATAAGATGGATTGAGCACTTGAGAAACAGACAATCTGAAGCTTTCATCAAGAGAATATTTGCTGTGATACTTTCAATATTAGTTGTGATTTCATCAGAAAATAGCTATAAATCAGAGAAAACTTGCTGTGTATTGAGTCATTGTTCAGGGAAGCAAATTACAACTGCATATTGTTTCCTGTTGTAAAATGTTTCAACATTGTAACGAAAGTTCCATATCATCATGGTACATTCATTCACTTGATATCAAAGATTTATACAGTGAATTTCATGCAGTGTCTAGAGATGAAAATATAGGTTGCTTTTGATTAGTGGGTGTTTCACTCAGGAAAGCTTGCTTCTTTAAGCTTGTTGGAGAATATTAATGAAATGCTTTTTACACACATCACTATTATAATTTTAAGTGAACTGACAAAAGAGGATTTAGCCTTCTCTACATTTGATTTTGATCCTCAACTTTTCCCAAAGATCAATACAACTTCATATATTTAAATTACCTATATTCTGTCTCTTCTGGTTATACAAAATTATTAGTTATCAAAATTGATGTAAATTCTTAATCTCTATAAGAATATGGGAAACTATCATTGCACTGATTATGTTCATATAGCGATATATACTGTGCTATTCATTTCTCATGGTCTGAAATATTAATTAGATCATATTTGTAGAATTACCGGTCACATATATGATCACTCCAATTCTTAAAAAGTTTCAGAAAATAGATCACAGAATCACAAAATATTCTGAGCTGGAAAGGACCCATTAGAATCATCAAAGTCCAGCTCCTGGCCTTGCGCAGAACCCTCCCCAAAAGTCACACCATGTACGTGAGATCATTGTCCAAACACTTCTTGAACTCTGTCAGGCTGGTGCTGTGACCATTTCCTGGGGAGCCTTTTCCACTGCCCAATCACCCTCTGGGTGAAAAACTTTTCCTGACATCCAACCTAAACCTCCCCTGACAGAACTTCAGGCCATTCACTTGGGTCACCACGGGGAAGAGATCAGTGTCTGCCCCTCTTTTTCCCCTCATGAGAAAGTTGTAGAGTGCAATGAGGTCTCCCGTCAGTCTCCTCCAGGCTGAACAGACCTCAGCTGCTCCTCATATGGCTTCCCCTCAAGGCCCTTCGGAAGCTCTGTAGCCTCAGTACAGTTGGTTTTGCAGCCATATCACATTGCCAACTCCTGTCTCATTCACTTTTAGATTTCACCTTTGGGACTTCTTTATCATTAATCTTACCTACACCTCTCCACCAGCCTGAGTGTTTCTGTATCTGTTTTTAATTGGATTTCCCCATTTTTTTTTTTTCCCCCCCAGAAGAAGAAACTCATTTTTCTCCTTTTGGTTTTGGCACAGATTTCTAATCTTTCCAGATCTCTTTGTGTCATATCATCTAACTCATTGCTTTTTACAGCTCCATTCAACAGGACTGTTTCCAAGTGACTGTCCTGTTCTCTCTAGCTACTCAGTCAACCCTGAAGAGCTGACCGGAACCAGCACTAACTGGAGTCCAAAGCCAATCAGTAGGCCATTACCTTGCACTCCTGTTTAGCACTTGTTAACCCACATAATAACCATTTTTGCTACCCAATTTGAATGATACCTCAAAGCAATTTTTTTCCCCGTATTCTTTCTTAATTTTTAGTCTAAGACCACAAGTCATGATGAAATTGCTGGTACTAAAAATGTCTTTTGTGTCCGGAATATCCATAATATGTTTCTAGTTATTCATGTAGGATTAAAATATAAATGGGGAGGAAATATTCTGATTTGCATAATAACTTGCATGCCTGATTGTCGATTTTTGCATATTTGTAAATGGTAATAGTTTTTATTTATTATTAAAAACTAATTTTTTCCTGACATTTAAGTGAGACAAAGCTTGAATTCCAAATGATTCTTATGCTCTTCAGCTGAAACATGTACAATATAAGCAACTTATTAGGGGGAAGAAAAATGTGGAAGATTTGTTTGATTGAATAATTAATTTTTTTATCTGATTAATATTAATTGCTTATGTAATTTTAAATGGCTACATAGAAAGAGGTGAATAAAATCAACTGAGATTTGAAGTAATAAAAGCTGTCTGTCCTGTAAAGTCAAATTTTATTTAATCTGTTAGTGTACCAACCTTTTAATGACTGTATTCTGCACCTTTGGAGTTATTAATTTTATCCAAAAGCCATATAAGCTGGCTTTCATCTGTAAGTGCTTCAAATCTGAAACATATCACTTGGACCTAGCATTCTCCAGTTTAATTCCTGCACTGGAATCAAAAGCCACAAAATGTCCCATTGTGCTACACAATAATGTGAAAATATCAGATGCTATTAAAAATTTCCTTGCTTTGTTTTGTTTTGTTTCCTTCTCCTCTTCAAAGGCAGGGTTTATGTTCTGACCTGCTGCAAGGCTGTGTGATGCCTTGTTGTCACGCAGACAGTGATTGTGCTGATGGGTTGCAATTACATTGAACTAGACTACCCATATTCACTTTTTGTTATTATCTGCCTATGGAGTGTTTTCATTAACTGTGCACTGGGAACATCCTGAATGACATAAGCATCTTCTGCTGTTTGATTTGTGCCTATGTATGTGTGTATGTGTAGAATGCAGGAATAGCAGGTAGTCAAATGTGAAATTCATCTCAGAGAAACAATGTACTGTCAGAAGCATCAGTTTCTACAAAACCTTTTAATTGCAAAGAAACCATCAAAACATCCATAGCAACCACCATCAGGGTGGCTGACCAAGTGAAAAAGTCTGCTGTGATCTCTGTTACTATGGGTATATATGAAATGCATGCAGGAATTTCTAGTTAAGTTTCATTTCTTTTAAATTCCAGACCTTTGCTATGTGCTTATAGCCAAAGTGAAGAGACAGATCTTTGATTGCAGTATGTGTCTCCTTCATCAGTTGCACAAAGACAACAAAAAAAACTACTGAAAAGGGAGAGAGGAATTCTCAATTAGGACATGTTATGGAAATATGGAAGGGAATATGAAAATAATCAAGGGCATGTAACAGGCAGAAACAGTGTGAGACCTCAGATGAAGTAAAAAATGGATAGCTGCATGACATTGCTGGGGGATCAAGATGAGTCCCTCTCAAGCAGAGTACAGGTGTACCCTTCTCACCTATGTGGTGCCACACCTGAGAATACTTCTTCAGTTCATACCATGTACAGAGGAGCAAACTGGTCTGCTTTTGATGGCAGGTGGCTTACAAACACTGAAGAATCTGTCCTTTGAGAACTGAATTTACTAACAATTCCTCCTACCACCTGCTGCCTGCTGCAAATAACCTTACATATGTCTCTCAACTCTCTAGGATGTGGCGAGTCTCACAGTTTTTGCAAGGTACATCAGGCTTTTTTTTTTGTTACAAGGTGACTGGAAAATAGTGGATGTATTACTGATTTATGTTTTCTCATGTCTGAGTTCAATGTGTGAAACACTAATGCATTAGTAATATTTATGGATGCTATAAAGAAGATTAATTCACTTGTAATGACCACTGATGAGCTGTTTTTCCTTAATGCTTCATTTTTTTATAAGAAGATTTAAGTACCTAGCACTTTGTATTCTTTTTTAAATACAAGCATTTTATTTCCTTCTTACATTTTCCAATATGGGCATGAAAGAAGGCTGATGGCATCCTGTGCTGCAGTAGGCTGATCATTACCAGCAGGTCAAGGGTGGTGATCCTTCCCTTTGCTGAGCACTGGTGAGGCTACATCTATAGTACTGTGTCCAGTTCTGAGCTTCCCCCTAGAAGAGAGACACGGTCAGGCTGGAGAGTCCAGTGATGGGCTATGAAAATGGTTGGGTGTGACAAGAAATAAGGAATTTCCAGAATGTGTGACAAGTCTTGCAGATCCTATTAATTTCACTAATATTATCACAACTATTAATTTATCCTGTGTCCTTGCATTAATTTAAACTCTTTTGGTTACTTTCTTCCATTTCAGCAAACAAGAATGAAAAGTAAAACATACTGATAACAGGTCACTGGCTTTCTATCAAAAATAGAACCAGTCATCCACTGTGTACAGCTGATAGAAGTAGCACTTTTCTATTAAGATTTGCCTGTTGTTTCTCTTCCTTAGCAAATCCTGCCCAGAACATTACAGTAGTCAGTAACTAGAATAGCTTTATCATTATTCATGTGCTGAAAGCTTTAAAAAGCTGAAAGGATGCCCAAGTATAGAGGTACCTCACAATAAGGACACACATAGTGGCCAAAATGAAGGACCAGCTGGCTGGAGTCCTGTTTCTGCTATCCAGTAGTGTATGACAGTACAGAAGAGAGCCAACTGCCTATGGCTCCTTGCTAATCTGCCCTGATGAGCTTGAAAAGGCATAGACTTTGGTGAAGGTTACTAGCACATGTAAAGCCAACTCTGAAGGGTGCTACCTCCTGTGTTTAAGTACAAAGCCCTTTCAATTCACACAGAAAGAAGATACTCCTTGTGACTTCAGGTTTGCAAGCATAGAGATGCGGGTTCTGACAACCTGAATTCCACTTCTTTGTAAAGTGCTTCCTATTAGCCACTCATCTCTGAGGAACGGCAGGAGAATTTCAATGTAATTTCCACCACTAGAATCTGTGCTAATGAAAATGTTCTAGTGCTTTCCATCAGCTTTCAGCTAAAGAGGCATAAAACCCAAAGTCAACAAAGTAGGAAGTCAGTCATGGGCAGAGTGCATGATAGCATCATATTAACTCAGAATAAATGCATGCCACACTTGTTAGATGATCATTTCTCTTGGGGAGAGAATATCAGACAAAAAGTTTACTTCTGAGGGAAAGAAAGAAAGAAAGATGGAAATATCCTCAGCAATCTGTGTTTGTGATTTGTGGGTTGCTGGAGGCAAAACGCAATATTTTCAAGGAAAGACACATGATGTGACAATTTTATTATAAAAAATGGAGTAAAGGGAAACAGAACAAACAATAAATCTTGATTTTATTCCAAAACCTAAATTTCAGGCTCTATTTCTGTCACCAGTGCTAATAATTTGCTGGTCCTTGTTGAAGAAAGGTCACTGTTGTGGTTTCACTTACAGAACAAAAAATATCATTGAGCAAACCTAAAGAGAACAGATAGAAAGCAAAGAGGGTATTTTTTGCCTTCCCTCTGCTCTCCCCATCTTCAGTCAGGGAAGTGTGTAAAGCTCAGGTATGGAAAAGATGCCTAGTATTTTTAACTTATGGACATGGAAGCGTGTCAGGGCTTCCAGCCACTAGTTTGAAAACAACTGCAGAGAAGGACCATCAGTGTCTTATCCCAGCTGAGGAGCTGATGTGCTGGATTACTCTTTTCAAAGTTCAATAAGCAGCTTAGAGACGTGTATTGCTATCTCACAGCTGTACACCCAAATGAACAGCATCAACCTGAGAAAGGGTATTGATGTGATGAAGCTGCAATTTGCACATGTGATTGCTTGTTGCATTCAATGAAACATCATTTGCCAATGGGAATTCCATGTTCCTCCTAACTGTGAGTACCATTTAATGAACTCAAATTAGATCCTACCTTTGAAAAAAACAACACTGTTCCTGGTCAATTCTTCATATTTTACCTTCTTTCTCTTCCCTCTGGTACTACTGTGGTTTTATACCATTAATCATTTGTGATTGCCATTTATTTTCTTCAGGTATCTGAGATACACTTTGTTTTGTCAGCTTGAGACAGGGACTGAGAAAGTACTAAAGAAGCTTTACACTTATTTGTAGTGCCCTGCAGTACTTTCCACTTGTTAGTTAATGCTATGAATAGTAAAGGTTCAAAGTACTGATGGTTTCAAACAGCCATATGAGTTTCAAACAATTATTTACCTTACATATAAAACCTCACTAGTGTATGGTGTAATTATAAATCATTGTGTTCTTTCATTGTATTTCTAGTATTTTTGCAATTTAGAGTTATTTTATAAATCAGCCCATGTTATCTGTGTCCCAAGTAAAGAAATAGCAAGAGAAAGTATAGATCCACTAAATGACACTGAGAAATTGATTTGTAGTAGACCCTTGCATCATAAATATAATTTTTTTTTGGAGATTCCCACTTCCAAATGACTTTTTGACATTTCCAGAAAGTTTCAATGATTTTTTTTCCCTATTAGCTGCTATTCAGCTGATACTACAGAAAAACAGTCATGTACTGATAATGTAAAGGGAATTACTAAATTATTGGTCCATAAGGAGAACTAAAGCTACTTAACATTGGCAATGCTGCTGCTTGCTTGTTTACCCTCTAGTAAGCTTTGCAATAATTACAAATTCTGGAAAGGCATTAGAGAAAGAAACCAAGCAAGCTGTTGGAGAGGGGACTGAGAAGACGACATGTGCCTAGAATGCTGGCTACTGTTGTAGACTATATCTAAGTCTTAATAAAGAGGCAATGGGCCATCAGAAAAAAAAGAATCTTCTTATATATTACTTAACAGATGATGCAAGAAAAACAGTAGCAATATTCAGTTGTCTGATGTTCATGCTTAGGAAGACACTCTGATAAACTGCTGAACACTACAGTCCTGAGGAAAAAAAAAATCACACAGCTTCAGGCTGAACCATAGATACAAATATCTTTGTGTAAAAGCAATGGATGAAAGAGCTGAGTGTGTATACAGAGCTCCCTGTGATAAAGATTTTAAAAAATTGAGATAATGCCTCTGAAATGTTTTGATGAGACAAAAAAGAAAGCAAATAAGTGGGATGCCATTGTTAGAAATGCTGTATGAACATAAGAGAGCAATTTGATGAGTTCTGAGACAAAAACTGCAGATCAAAAAATGTTCAAAAAATGTGCACTGTTAAGAATTTGTGTATTTCTATATGATTTCAGAGAAAGAAATCCCCAATCAAAGGCTGAATCTCTTGTGGAGTATGTGAATCCAGCTTGCTAGGGAGATTTATGAGAGGAACAGCTTTATCCCTATAAAGATATCTCCTACTGAATTTCAGTGAGAGCACTGAAGTAAAACAGTCATCAGTTTGGAACAAGTGTATCAAGCTAAAGGAAGACAAGAAATAAGAAAAGATCGAATAATGGAGAAAATAACCCTCATAGGCTAGCATGCTGGAAAGAGCATCAAAAATTCAGGAAGAAAAAGTACTGTGCTTTGGTCTATTGCACAGAGGAAAGAGGGAAACAAATCCAAGTCAAATCCTAAAGTGCAGATAGCCCAAGGATAAGAAATTCTCTAAGTACACTAAATGAAAATATAGAGGTATATAATGCACAGAAGTGCATGTCTAGCAGATCTATATGTTCTCAGTGCCAGGCTTCGCTGCCAGGAATTCTTCTGACATATATAAGACCAGTTCAGTGATCAGTTAGATTATTGCTGGACAGTTCATCGAGTGGCAATGGCATCTCAGCAATAATAGTAAGTGGTAATATTAGCTTAAAAAATGTGATGGAGTAGTGTTGATATTTATAAAACTCTGCTCTCTAGGCAAATAAAGATATCAATAAGAATCTCATGTAATAAAACCAAAATTACTAGACTTTGGGAAAACCTTTTCACACAATTTTCCTTACAATAGAAATCTGTTCCAAAAATGCAGATGTCAGCTACCTTAAAATACACTGAAGCTTGTATTTTAGAGATAAAAATAAAAAAAGTAGTTAATAATCAAATATTTTATTTATGCTTTCTGTGGAAAGAAATGCTTGGGATCATACAATACGTTCATGTTTCAGTGCTAATACGGACTTTGGGGTTCTGCTCTTCTCTCATGATTTTTTACACAGCTGCTGCTGCTGACTACCTTTAGAGTCAAGTCTCCTCAACTGAAGACTCATAATGGGTTTATCTTTCCACTCCTAGCAAAGAAGTGTTCTTAAATCATCTGGCGAAATTCCCTGTACAGTTAAGGCAGGAAGTGGGTGCCTTAGAGATCTCTCTGAAGACAGATCTTGATGACCATAGTTTAGGCATGGAAGTAAGCTGGACAACAACCTCTGAAGGCCTTCAGAAACACCTGCTGCTTTCCATTCAGTGGTTATTGTGCTAGAGCATGAAAACAGCATCCCTAGTTATCTAAAAGTGAGGTTCAAATGACAGGCTTCAATTTGATTGACTAAACTGCAGGCTAGTTCTCTAGTTTCATGGAAACAGCAGTAAAGGGTAGGAAAAGCTCTTTGGATGGGTAAAACCTGAAGCAAAGTCACCTCTGGAAGCACATCCAGTGGAGCCACTGGCCAATCCATATGGGAAGGGGATTGAATTTCTGGCTGGAGTTAGCTTTTTTGTTTTTACACACCAAAAGTCTATGATGTAGCTTAAAAGTTCATGGGAAGCCAGGCTTTCTTAGTGCCAGAGCCTATAATTCATTTTGCTGGAAGCGTTGAAGGCTAAATCCTGTTCCCATGCTACAGGATTGCAATCAAAGATGAGATCGTTACGAAAAATCGGTAAAAATAAAACTCCTTAACACCAATGTAACATTAAGAAGCAGGCATTCTTTATTTGGCTGGATGCACAAGGCGATATCTCCTCCAAAATATCATGCATGCTGAGTACAGAAAAAGCTTCCGTTTTTATACTACATTTTACATACATATTCATTGATTTTCCTGGAATAAACATATATTTGATGATAATTTCCCCAGAATTTTCAACATATATTCCCTTTGTGCATGTGTTCTTCTGTCCTGGGGGGTCTCTTTGGTGGTCCCTGGTGGTTGGTGACCCCAAAGTCATACTTAGCTGCTTGGTGAAGTGGTGAAAATTTGGCATAACTGGGCTGGTTACTTTCCATTCTTCTTCTTGGTTAATGTTTAGCACGATCCTAGAGAATAAGCATTGTGCAGTTCCATAGGCCAGTGGTTTTTGAAGAATAAGCATTGTATTAACCCACCAGGTGTGCAAACAGTTCATCTGGCAACAAGAACACAGAAGCAGTGTTACTTAGAAAACATAGAAAATTGTTGGACTGAAACATTATTTCTCTTGAAGCTATTAAATGCTCACTTGAAGATAGTGAGGGAAGATGAATTTACTTTTACCCCGGTGTTTATATAATTACAAATGTAAGACTTTTTCCGTCTTGAATGACTCAATTTTTCTGTTTGGTTTGAGAGATCTTTAGTAATTACTATTGTTCAGAAACACACATACAGCCTGAAATACTCATCTGCAGTGTGAACAGGGCCTGCATCCATCCTCTACTGCAGTAGTTAACTCAGGGGGAATCCTAAGCCCTGTTCATGGCTTCTGTGTCCACAGATTAGTCCCTATTTCTGTACTACATATATTGCACTTCATACATATTTTAGTATAATGTATCCTGCCTGAATGGACGCAGTTTACTGAGCAATTTACCAACCGTGGTGGTGTTTCATCATCATTATTTAGCATTCCACTTATCTTTGCATCAGTTGATACAATTTTATCAGCAGTAGGGTTATGTTATTTCCATATCACTGAAGAAGATACTGATTAATGTCAGCTGTATTGTCATACCCCACCGAATTTCCATAGAAAATAGTCGTAGGCCAGTATTTTTAAAGATCTTTCTCACTGGATTATACCCATATGTTGAAACTAATAATCCTTCATATATTGTGCTGTTTTGATAAGTATTACAGAGAGGTTTCTTAGATACAGGAAAACTAAAGATCACAGAATTCCATTCCAGAATATTGAGAAATACACCTCTTAGGAATTTGGAGGGTCTAAGTGCAGACTTCACTCTTTTTATTCAGGCTAAGAATTGGATTTCAACCCAGATTACCCATATCCCAAATGAAATCTTTTACCTTACTGTAGTCGTTCTTAAAAGGGTCTCAATACCTGTTTCTTGTTTTATGTATAGACTTAGATATTCACTGAGGGAGAAGGACAATGTCCTCTGTGGTGAGATGTTCTAATTTTGTAGCAGTTTTTACCATAAAATGCTAATGCTTTTTGCATTGCATTGCATTGCATTTGTCATGGACAGGAAAGCCTTTCCTAGTCTTTTTTGGTAGAAGCTCTAAGTGATGTTCTCCACTGATTTTTGGAGGTTTATTAGTTGGATGATTAACTCATTGCTCACAAATACAGCTAATTTTTAAATTGATATTTCAGATGTCAATACTTAGCTGTTCAATTATACTTGTGCAGTTATCTTTATCAATCAAACCTGTAATTTAAAGCAAAATGAAATCTTATTTGTTTGACAAAGCCTATTTTCATTCTAGCCACACCAAGGGACATTAAGTGTACTCTTACCATTTAATTCTCTCTTACCTGCATCTTTTCATAGCAGCAAAGGCAAGGGGTGTGATTGAGAAATGATGAGCTACTTTATTACATCAGATAGTAGACATGATGCAATAGGGGGTGAAATAGCTTAGAATAGAATACTGTGTAATAAAGGACATGACTCTTTCCTGGTCTCATCCACATTTTAAAAAACACAAACAAAAGAAAAAACAACAACAACAAAAAAACCACCCCAAACAACCCCCCAAAACCCCCCAAAACCTACAACAAGCAGGAAAAAGATCCTGTAAAGTATATTCCTTTTTGGGAAAGAAATGTGGTGCTCAAAAAGCAACTGCATAGGAAATGTATCAAAGAGCATAAAAGACCTCTCATTTCCAATTTTCATATTGGACTGATTAGATGATCTTCCTTTACCTGTTTTGTTAAGTGGTGATAAAGCATAAAGCAACACCCCAATGACCCTTGGTTCTCAACGTGCCCTCAATTTTATTATGCTTTGATATGTCATAGTTCTTTGCTGATGAGATTCTCTGTAGCTCACATAAATGGGTTGCTCAGATGAATCAGCTGCTTTCAATCAGTTTGTAATCTAGCTTGAAATACGTCTTTCCACTTACAGAGTTATCAAACATCAGAATACTTCAGTGACATTGCCTGACAGCCTGCCATCTGACTTTTTAAAATAGTCCAGCTATTAATGCCTGTCCTGCCTTTCTGAGGCAGTGCCTTGTCTAAAGTCTCTACACAACCAAAGAATCAAAGGGAAAAAGTTCTGTCATTCTTTAGAACTATCTCACATTCTCCCGCACTAGTCTAAAATCATCAACTTGCATCAAATCAGGAAATGGACAGGAAAATTTTATTTCTTTTAGCTAGAGGAGGCCAACTTCTACACAACATAAATTTTCTATAAAACCATGTTTTGATGTTGATGATTAAAAAAACCCACATGCATTAGGAATGCCTAAACACTTCTTTTCATCAAATTTGAAATAGTAGCTTCAGTTCAGCATTAACATGGGTCTCCTCCTGTCAATGAAATTTCATAACATCTGTCCATTAGGTGGTTAGAGTCCTGCCTCCAGGCATTCTGTAATCTATGTTGCCCAGATGGATTATAACTCCCATGGTGCCTTTTGATTGGAACATGTGAAGAATCATGAGTGTCAGTGCGCTGTGAAAGATGAAGTCCTGACACTGAGCACTGCTTATGAAGTAGATTATGAACTGGTGATGGTACAGCTCCTGTGAGACCATGTGGGATGACAGATAATCCAATTTAATGTCAAACTGACTCATAACACAATATTTAGCTATTTGTGAATCAGGGTTTTTATGAACTTTTTGATGAGAAAAAATCCTCAATATTTTGACATTGATTTGGAACAAGAAATTGCTTTGCTAAAGGATTAGAAATTCAAACTTTTCCTTATATTATTTTTGCAGTATAATGTGGTGCTTCAAAAGCTACAAAACCTTGCTGAAAAGGCAACCTGACTCACAGACTACCTAGATCATCTTATTCCCGCCTTCTCCATCATCCCACTAAATGTTTTTTTAACATTGTCTTCCTCCTACTACTTAAGGGATGAATTTTGCAGACATTAGGAGTCATGCCTGCCTTCCTTTCCTTCTTAACTTTACAAAAATCTTTGGTCAGTGAAAGTAACATAACCATGTTTAAAACATTGTTAAGGGGAACTACCAGTCTAGGTGGAGAATATAATTTTTTTCCCTATTTCAAAGACAAGATGGTCCAAACTTCCTCCAAAACTACTACATCCCTCTTACTTCCTAACTAACAGGTCAAAGAAAAACTGGGCTTCTGTGGTAGTTCCCAATTTAAATGATAAATGAGCTATTGCTCACAGAAAAAAATTAATGCAGCATAATCACAGAGTAAAGGTCCAAAAAAGTCTAAAGAGCCTTGCTGCAAGATAATGACTGTCAAATAATGATAACTCATGCTGTCAACAAATAACATTAACAGCTCCTGTTTAATGAATAGTAACTTGAGCTGGAGTGTGACATTACAGAGATTAAAAAGCTTAACACTTGCACAGTCTACAGTTCTGCTTTTGTAAGTGGACTGCAATTTGCAGTTTTGACTGCTAGATCAGTTGTTAAGCTAAAAGAACAAAGGTTTATAACAGTGATAGCTCTCTATGGTTTGGCATAAGAAAGGGAAAAAACCCTTCCTTTAAAACGATTCTGCCATTGAGGCTTCACTCAAAAATTTCAAGTATTAAACAAAATAAGTTGTATTTTCATATGGAAATTGAAGCATTTGAATTTTCCCCTAATGTTATTGTAAAAAAGTAGAAATTAGTTAATTCCATCATCTAGCATATGTAAAGCTTCATGATTCCTGAGAGTATTATATATTTTTAGATATTTCTATCCAGATTCCACACAGAAAATGCTTAGTTGTCAGCTGCTCTTGGCTTCCCCCACAAACAAACCACATAATCTCTGTGGCCAATTTTAACGAAATTTGACAGACAGATAAAGATGTGAAACATATACCCTATAGTTGTTGTGAAATAGAAAGATATGAAGAAAGTGAATAGAGTAGTTCTCCACTACAGGGAAGAGAAAAGCCACAGATGAACTTTATTAAAGACACCAAAGGATCTACATGGGACAAATATGTAGGGATGGACTGCAGGAAAATCCTTTATCAGAATTCATGTTTTCAGAATGTTAGGTCATCCAAGGGCAGGCCATAGACCCATGGGAAACCACAAGGCTCATACCTACCCATTCTGGCTTCAGGTTTGACATGACATGGAAAGACACAGAAATGTTTTATTCAGGCTTCTGAGACAACGCTCAGGAATATTCTGTACAGTTTTCCTTAGAGGTTTTGCAGCTCTCCAAGGCCAAGGAGTGAGGCAGGAAGTGCTGTGTGTCCTGGTCAGTGGCTGGGTATTAATGGGGGAAGGAAGGAGGGAAGGAGCTGGGGATCTGCATGGCAAAAGCACCACTCTGCAAGAGGTCCCAATGGTTGCAAACAACTTTTTCATGCCTATCATTTTAAAAGGCTGATTAAATCCAAGATCTTTCACACCAACTGCCTGAGAGGATGGCACTTGCTCAGCAGCTTCTGTCTCAGGCACTGAGAGCTGAGTTTCCAAGGCTCATTGTAAAAGCATCAAGGTATTTTATCCCATCTAAATTATCTTATTTTTTTAACACTACACATTTCTTTGGCTGTGGGTATATCTCTCCTAAATGAAGCAGCACAGATGGAAACAGAGTTGAAATTAAAGATCTCCTGAAAAAAACAAAAAACAAACCAACTGCCTGCAGATATCCAGAGGGAGTGGGAGAGCCTATTCTTATTTAAAAAAAAACCAAAACCAACCACCACATGAATTCCTTTGTATTGTGTTCTGTCAGTCTCCTGTCTGCATCTTCCCATATGGAAAGCAAGTTGAGTTAGGCTTCCCTCTGTGGTTTTTTAAGAAAAGCATTTGGGACTCTACCTAATAAGAAGCTCATTTTAGTGGGGGTTGAGAGCATTCACCATCTTAGTGAATCAGATCTCTGGTTCCATTTTTACCTTTTACTCTGGGAAAGTGCAAGAGCAAAGTTGTTTAATAATCTGTTCTTTTAGGTCTGTTCAAATGGAAGTCTTGAAAATTGAAAAAGAATCCATTTGTTTTTAATTAAATTTACACCTATTCTCACATTTTAACCTGAGTAACTAAACTGGGATTTTGTCACTCAGTGCCACTTTTTTTTCACTTCAGGTTTACATTAAGAAAGCAATAGAGCTCAGAGACTGGACAGGCAATATTTTAGCTTTTTCTACTGACTTCTGTATTTTCTGTAAGAGGTGAGAAGAAGTCCTGACATAAGAGACTTTATATTTATTTAACAGTATGAAAATTACCTGCACATGGTCAGAGAGCATCTGACCTCTCAAGTACATAATATACCAAAGTACATAAAGCGGCCGTATAAATGATTTCTATGTGTAAAATTCTTTTATGTTCTAATCCTTTGATGGGATATGTAAAGTTCTTCAGCTGGGGAGGAATAGCTCCATGCCTTAGTGTATGCTGGTGGCTGACCAGATGGAGATCAGCTCTGCAGGGAAGGGATAAGGATCCTGGCACATAACAGCTTGAGAATGAGACAGCAATGTGTCCTTGTACCAAGGAGGGCCAACAGCCCCTGCACTGCCAGTAGGATGAGGGAGGCAATCCTTCCCCTCTACTCAGCACTGGTGAAACACACTTGGAATGCTGTGTCCAGCTGTCCCTCTGAAGTGCAAGAGACAGGCAGGAGAGAGTCCAGAAAATGGCAACAAAGATGATTGAGATTGCAGGATCTTTCCAGTGGGGGTTGGTCAGCTGTGAGGAAGGGATGTATCCGGGCAATGTGTATAAATACCTGATGGGACGGTGTTAGAAGGCAAAGCCAGACTCTTCTCAGTGGTGCTTAGTGACAGGACTGGAGGTACTGGGCACAAACTGAAACACAGGTGGTTCTATGTAAATATAAGGAAAATCTCTTACTTCACCTCTGGGTGTGACTGGCAATCAAAGTGTACCCCTCTTTCATCCAGACCTTGTGGCTATGAAGATAGAGCACAAAGGAGATATTAGTTATTGCATAACTATGAATAAGACACCCTTGAAAAAAAATCTGTGGTGGAAAGCAATTATTCTCCAACCATGATCAGTGGACATGAACACTTCTTAGCATGATTGCTTGTGTACCTAATATTGCCCTTGCATGTTGTACGTCCTTCTCCTCTGTTGCACTTAGCTGTGTTTGAACATGCTCTCAGGAAGTGTCTCCACCAGAATTTAAACTGGCCATAGTAGGGATGCCTGCAGTCATGTGGTTCCCATGTTTGCCTCTGGTGCTTGGGAAGCTGTAAGGCTTGGGGAGACAACAGGTTGGGGAATCAGGGGTGCTGCAATTTCCTGATTTAAATCAGCTGGAATGCTGAATACAATGCCCTAACCCTTTAAAGTCGTGTTCGGTTGTATGTCAGTCTGAACAATAAAATTTGACAGCAATAAACACTGAGCAGGCAGGAAAGTAGACATATGATGTAAAGCCAGTCACACTCCTTCTTATAAACTGTCATTGCATGTGAGTATGAGGAATTAACCAAGTCTTGTATTCCTTCAGCTGCCTGTGACCTCTCCCTGCCTTTCTGTTGAGGCTTTTCCAGTCCATAGTTCTCTCACAGCACCTGTATACTTCATAGCTAAGCCATGCTTGCTTATATATAAAAATGAGCTATAATGCAATGCAATATAGAATTTTATTGCTATTTTCTAAAATAAATTACTCAAAAATATTGAGAGTTTTTGGATTGTTTGATTAGTACAAAAAGGAAATGTTAGTTCTCAAAGAAGGAAGCAGTGAACTCACATGTGTATCTTCCAGCCACTTTTTTATATTGTATCTTCTGTTTCTTCATAAAACAAAATCTCACTTTCTCTAGAGCTGGATGAACTTGAATTTTACTGTAGGGTCCTTGGTTTTTGCAGAATTCATGCTCTGAGATTTGCATTGCAGAAGCAGGCCAAGATAAACAAGTGTTTTATTACCATGAAGAGAAAGGCTATAATCTCTTGTCTCTTTTTTAATATACTCAGAGCTAAATTGTCACAATCCCTGCCTCACATGAAGAAAAAGTTGTATTTTGCTGGTGACAGAAGTTTCCCTCAGAAGAATAGAGTCACAATTTCCTATGGGTTTGTTTCTTTGTTTCGACATCTAATAAGGGATTAACTGCATTGCAGTGGAAATGGGAGATGTCTCCTCTACTGATCTTGTCCTCATCCTGACCCTCAAGCATGTCAGAAATGAGTACCTTTGGACTTCTGTCTTGTTGTTAAGTTTGGTGGAAACTGGCCTCTGAGTTGAGATGCTTTCAAGGCTAGATACATAGATGAACACAAAGAGACAAGATCACAGAAGCCTCTTCCTCTGAATGTGAAGCTGAGAAATGGATGAACCTTGATGCAAAGGAAAAGCCCACTCTTAGATACTGATCATTAAGACTGGAATAATCCTAATGGCAATGTGATAATTATCATGAGAGCTTTAAGAGGAAGGAACTCATAGTACCTCCCTAAAGAGGACAAATCTGAGGATGGGCTAGTCCAGGTTGCAAAGCATTCTGTGAGAAGAAGGCAAATGACAAAGGGGATAAAAGTATTTCCTTAATTCTTTGGTATAGTTTCTCAGGAAGACAAAAAGTAGTGAGAGAGACTTGTGAGGCTGAATCTCTCCCACTCTTTCTTTCCTGTGAAGAAAGTGAAAATTCCACTGTATTTACAGTCTTGTCAAATCAGTTCAGATTACCTCTATATCTGTGTGTATGTGGTGTAAGAGATACTTTCCCACACATGCCAATATATGCACATGCACAGTCAGACTTACATACATGTATGTGGTATGTTTTTCTGTGCCAGATATTGTCAGTGACAGATTGCCATTAAAGACTGACAAAGCAAAATGGTGATGAAGAGCAACAAAGAATATGTTGGCTCATTCTCTTTTAAGATAAAGTGCTTTATGTTTTGCAAATTTTCAGTTTGTCTTTTTATTGAATATTTCATTAGTAATGACACTAAATTCAAGTTTTCAGGCATATATTTAATGAGATGTCCTAGTGATATTCTCACTATAGTGTCAGGCATGGTATGAAACTAAAGATCCTTATTTCTTACAATACACCCAACCATGTGAAATTAGCACTGAAAAAACAAATTTGATTTGTCTTTGATGATCACAGGAAGCTGAAGGGTGAGATGAATCCTTATCCATAACATGTTCACCTCAAGGTGCCTTCCTCTAGGTTCTCTGTAAGTTTTCTTAAAAACAGGTCTCCAGACACTTAAACATGAGTATCTGTAACTTCAGGGAGATAAAAGTCAAATTTTAAAGCTTAATGTAAGAGTTTAATATAAACTAGAAAGATATACTTAACTTTTTCAATACAAGGTTAGCAGACATGATTCTTCATATGGAATCAGTAACACTACTGAGACACTGTATCATGCCTTCTCTTATGCTGTAACGAAACTGTGGGATAGATCTCATGACCTATTCTTGACAGATAGCCATCAGCTGGAAACTTGCCAGAGTTTTTACAGTTACTTGATGGACCCCAGCTTTCAGGTTCCTTCACTTTGGAGGACAATTCCTCCAAAATAATGCACTAATGGAAGTTGAAGATCTATTCCTGCTTCCAGCAAATTTTGAATTTTCTTTTCCATGAAGCAAAAAAAGAATAATCTAAAATACCTCTAAATATTTTTGTGTGTGTGTGTGTGTGTGTACTTTTGTGGTCTGTTAAGTGTATCGAGTCCTTCTCAGACTGATGTCGGCTTGTGCCTTTAAACTTAGGAGTCCCTGTTTCAGACATATAGTGAAAGAAATCCTGTTCCTGTATTTTGAGTCTGCTTCGCATTTTGAAGTGAAGTGTGGTAAATGGGTAAAATCTGAAGATTTGTTTAAAAAATACATTCCTGATTTAAACTAAAGTGCTAAAATAGACCACCCAAATCCCTCTTTAGCTTTCTCCCACTGGATTTTTATCCCTGTCAATTTCCTCATGACAGAGAATAAAGGTTTTGAGCAGATCCTCTAATTTCTCTTATCTCCAGGTTACCTCTCTTCAAACTTCAGAAATGCCATCGAAAGGCACCCAGAAAACTGATGCTTAAGTAACGCTAATGCAGTCTCTGAGATCTCTTGTGCTGCTCAGACAATGCTCGGCTGAAAAGCAATTTCATTTGGTGTAAATATCTCCAACAGACAAACCAATTAGAAACACAGCTGGAAGCAGAAGTGCTTAACAATCGTGCAATCAGGTGAAGTCATGGAGAGACCCAAGTGATGTCAATTCCTTGCTAAAGGTCAGAAATGCTGCCACCTTTGAACCTTTTAGCTCAGATTTCAGACTTAAAAAGTGAAGAGTTGTGCACAAAGGCCTTCAGAGGGTTTTAAATTCTGTGACTCTCCTGAAGTTCATGTTGAACTCCACAGGCAGAGGAAGGTAAGGTGTCATCCTGCTTGCTTGGCATGGCCAGATCTGCAATCTGACAGGAATCCAGCTGGCTGGGTTGTTTTGCAGACAGAGTGACTAACTTATCTTTTCCATGCTATGCAATTTCTCTGAGTCAGGGTGAACTTTAACAGTTTGGCCCTAAAACAAGGCAAAGATTTGGGCCAGCTTCTTCCACTGCAGGGGGTGGCTCACCTTTACTCATTTGCAACATATGAGTTTATTAATACATCCACATACAACCAGTGACCTTCTGTGACAGATGGTGAATCATGTCTTACTTCCAGTGCATAAATTAACATTTTAAAAGGCTTTTTAAAACACTGTTGACTTTAGCAAGTGAAACATAATAAGAAGGATTTGCTGAAGTCTGATGCTGTAAGTTTGGATACATTGAAAATTCATTATCTGAGTAAAAATCTAGAATTATTGTGCCATTAACAAGGACACTGCAAGCTGCCATTTTTTTTAGAATGATGTATAGTTTATGCTGTTGAAACTGCCATCACAGAGAAGTCACAATGATTTGCCTTGAAGATGATTTATGAAACATGACTCTAGAGAAAATAATTCCTCTCACATAGCTTGTTGAAAGTCAGTTCTCTTAGCATTTGCTTTCATCAGGAAGGGTATCTCCTAGTCCTCAAAATTTTAATCTGGAACCTCCTAAACCTTATTTTAATCTGGAACCTACCCCTTTGATTTAATAATAGAGTAAATATTCCCATTGTTAGTTATGCTGTCTTTTAGTCCTTCTTTTTTTTTTTCCATATCATGTTTAAGGAACATTATCAAGACATGGTAACAAACACAATGCCCTAGATAAGATGTCGACAACTGAGGAGAGCTTAAGTTACATATCTAAGCATGAGTGTGAATTAGAGGATCCAGTAAACAAATGTAAATGCAAATGTAAATGTAAATGCCTTGCAGCATTTTCTCTCCCCCTGACAAAAAGTTGCATTTGCACAATAAGAACAATACACACTGACTGAGCCCATAGCAGACATTCAAACCACAGGGCACAAGTTATATAGAGCTACTATAGTTTTATTATGTTTTTTCTCCATTCATATCACATGTGGGATAATGCTCATCATTGTAATCTCTCATACTGGAACAGCAGCCTGCTAAATTTGAACGCCAGCGAGAACAGAGAACAACTGCACATTCTTGCCCTTCCCTCACTTCTTTTCCAGCTGCAGGTAGGAGGATCTTTCTCTTGGATATGGAGAAGTTGCTTGATGAGATTTGGATTCTTTTTCTTCAACTGAAGTACTCCTTTGTCTGAGACACTGAGATACTTTCATGAACTGGTGATATGTGAAGTCTGGAAGAAGCACAGAGAACGTTAAGTATTGTGGTATTTAAATAAAGCAACTCAGGAAAAAAATGTAGTTGAGTGGATGCAAAGCTATTCAGCCCTTCTCTTTGTCCTATGTCCAAAATAAGAAAATTAAAATTCTAGCAGTGATCTTGGAAATATCATTACATTGCACAGCAAGAAATCCTAGCAGAACCAGAGTACCTTGCACATTGTATATAAGATGTGGAGCACCCAAGAAATCCTCCTAAATTCCTGAATTCCTTTTCCTCCGTAGAAGTACACTCATGCCAAGGTGTCAGGATGCTAAAGAGGAAAGGACGAGATCTGACCTAAGGCAGTTTTGTGCTGTTAAAAGTAAACAAGAAGTAATGACAGAATATGTACAGACTTTCATGGATTACAGTGTAATTACACTAAGCAGATCTAAACGTAATTAACTGGTAAACTGCTGTGCTGTTTGGAAGACAGAGAAGGCATATATTTATCTCATAATCACACAGGTACCACATGAAAATTAATTGCCATGTAATTATATGATCAGCATTTGTCATGTTCAAACAGTATTTGTGCCCCTTTAATTTGAAGTGCCACTTCATTTTAAAATATTAAATTACTAAACCTCCTGTGACTGTGATCTAAATCTAGAGAAGTAATCGCTGTGTGTGGTAAAGCAAGTAAGAAAAAAAGGCACTGAATGCTGAATGACCCAGTTCACTTTCTACATGCAGAAGGAAAAAAATTAATTCTGGCTGATGGAACTTCACAGTGTCCCTCTTTTGGATTATTTTTTCATGTGCTCTTTAGAGTATTTCTGTTTTGACAGACCTAGAGGTTTAATCTAGCCTAGCTCAAGACAGCAATTAAGTGTATGCTCAAACCCAGCTAATCTGCTTGAAGACAGGGGCTTTAGAACATACTGTAAGGTCAGGGTAGGACTCAGTGCTGTGTTGCACAGAAGTAAGTCATGGCTCTGAGCTTATGTTTTTTCAGAGGTAATACAGTGATTTTCAGCATTATTAGCAAAATTTAATATGCTGCTCTAAAAAGGCAGTTCAGGTTTTGACTGACCCCAGGTTACTCCTGCCAGAGCAGCACCAGAAACAGAAGAAAGGGGACAGAGGTAGATGAGGAGTCAAGGAAGAAATCCTGGAGAGACTGGCTTACTGTTTCAGTTGAGACAAGAGGGATGGCAATGACAAAGCACAGGGTTTAAAGCTTTGATGGGGATCGGAGCACCATAAACAATGGCCTTCACCCCTCAGCCTCTCCTCGATGGCAGCAGCAGAGAAAGCTGACTTTTTTCAGGGCTCTGGAGTACCTATAGTGAGCAGTGAGCCATATCCAGCTCACTCTCAGCAGTGTTGCAAACTTGGGTCTGCTCTGTTTGCTTTAAGTGAGAGATATTTTTGTTTCACATTGGAACAGTACAGTTGCTTTGTCCATGAGGTCCTGGGCGATGGCCTGTTACCCTGTCTTAGCATTGGAAAGCAGAGGTTGCTTTTGGGATTGAGAGGGAAAATTAAGCTCTGTTGTTTTCAGGTGTCGCTGTAATCTAATTGCTGTGGGAATGTGTTATAAGAATATCTGCCCTATAGCAATTTCTCAGACCATCAGCTATCACTCATATTTTCAAGCTGATAATAAATAATCTTTTATCTATGCTTTGGGTGATAAGACAGAAAGACTTTGCTTACCTTGAAAAAACACTTGGAAGTTAGTATGATAGCAACACAGAGCAAATAATGGACTTGGATCAAATAAAAATTAATGAATTAAAGTGGAAAAGTCTGCAACAATATTATCTCTGAAACTTTATCTGGCTTCCTCCCGCTTGCTGTTTTCATACTTAGTTACAAGTGGAAGTTCCATCAGTGCTTGGCATTTATGAACACTTCTATAGTGCTCTACACAGGTGAAATTTGGATGACCAATGCAAGGCAACAGAGAATGAGGAGGGTGCCTTTCCACAATCCTGAAGCACAAATGCAAAGGTTCATCACTGACTGATTGTTCCTTCAAGGGAAGGTCGTTGCTGACCTCCCCTCAAAATCTACATCATCCAGAGCTACTGGAGGGCAAATGTAAGTTGTACAGAAAATCCAAACCAGGATCTGTGTGATATGGTTGGCTACTCCCAAGCTCTCTTGATCTTTGGGAGCTGAAATTCCAGGTTTTGGTCTGAAATCTGCTGCTTTCAATAACTTCAAAATCAAAGGCTAGAGTGGACTGTCCTTTTTCAGAGCCAGTTAGAAGTAGTATCATCCCTGAAGCTCCATCAGGGTATAGTTCACTTAACATTTTGATTTTTTAACTTATATTTTTCTTTATTGTCGCTTTTTTTGGACACATCTTTTGACCATTTTTTTCTAGTTTGGTTGTAGATTATAGAAATGTGAATGGTATTAGTCATCATCCTTTGAGGATCTTATGAAGACATCTATTCAAACACATGGATAGGTCATAATTTTTGTGCTGACAGCATGAAAGGAGGTACAGTGCTGGGCAAGAAAGAGAAGCTTCGTATGGATATTCATAGTTTCATATTTTTTAAAAAAGAAAGAATGAAAGACAACCCACAAACCACCCAGAAATTCTGAGTATATAAACGCAGAATGTCTTTTACCCTCTACTTTTTAAACTCAGAGTCTTGCAATCTCCGCATTCAGTGCTCTCCTGTCAAATGAGATTAATTTTTCATGCTGGCAACTAACAAGCATGGAAGATCAAATCCTTATATAAAATCAATAACTTTACTTGAGTTAGACCAAAATGAATTGATTTTGCTTACTGCTTGTGGTCCCAAACTCCCTTAGCTCTCATTGGGGGATTTGTTTAAATAACGCTTGTTGTGTATCCTCTCCTTTGCCTTTTCACCATTTAAATTAGTCTCTGCTCTGAAATTCTGAGTTAAGAAGCCACTAATTTCTTCTGCCTTTCTACAATGGATGAAAGAATGCTGTGTTTAAAAAACCAAAATGCTGCTCATTAATCATCAATAAACTGAGAAAATGGTTTCCAATTAGTTCTAACCATGAACAATGAGTGGGATAGAAAGAATTACTTAAAATGACATTGTGGCTTTTAAATATAAACACTTGTTTACACAAAAAATACTCTGGGATTTATCAGAATGATGGTTTCTTTAGGTGTTACAGCTGGGAAATTATTTGTTTGCTTTGTTCTATTTCTCAGAAGCTGATCAAGGGGATAGAAGCTGTCCACACCTTTGTTTTCTGAGTGTAGTTTTAGAGGACCATATAAAATATTCAGTTAGGGTGGTCATAGTTGTCCTCTAGTTGTACTGATAGAAATCCAAAGAGATTGCCAGTGAGGGGTTATGGTAGATTTACAGCAGAACTGAGTGTATGATGGTGCATCTGTATTTGTATGTCTAGGGAAAAGCGTTTATCACATGGTGTACAGTATGAACCAGAATCTTCACATACTAATAATAAACTAACAGATATGGAGCTACTTTTAAGTCTTTTGATGTTTTAAGTCTTTTTGCTGTTTATCACAGCTAAGTTCAGTTGCTTGTCTTTGAATATATAAAAATGAATAATTTTGAATCATCTATCCCATTTTCAAAATATCAGTTAAAAATGTGTCATGGTTTAATGCAGCCAACAACCAAGTCCCACACAGCTGCTCTCTCTCACTTCTCTAACAGTGGGATGGGGGCAGAATCAGAAGAGTAAAAGCAAGAGAACTTGGGGGATGAGATAAAGACAGTTTAACATGTAAAGTAAAAGCTGCACGTTCAAGCAAATCAAAACAGGGCATTCATTCATCACTTTGCATGGGCAGGCAGCTGTTCAGCCATTCCCAGGAAAGCAAGACTCCATCACTTCTAACAGCTACTTGGGAAGACAAATGCCATCACTCTGGAGGTCACACCCTTCGTCCTTTTTCCATTTCAGCTTTATATGTGGAGTATGACACCCTATAGTACCCTATGCTACCTGCTATGAAGAAGATTGACTCCGCTCCAGACAAAATGAGCACAAAATGAAATTTTATTAACCATACAGGTTGGGATAAGACAAAAATGAAGAGAGGCATATATTTTGGTATTCTTGATCGATGAAGTCCATACTGGTGAAAGTGAAACTATCTGATATGATCTGTTATTCATACATTAAATGTATGATATGTTATTCATACATTAAATTGATGTGGGATGCTGAAAACCCTTGCTGGAACCCAGACTTATAAAAAGTGAACAGCAGGAAGTGGTGTGTTTTTTCAGGATCTTATACGGGCTTTGTTTGCACACAACACTTGTTCCCTTGAAGTTCTTCTGCCCAAATTACTAACACTTGGTAGGGCACCTAAATAAACTGACAGGATTTCCACATGAAGCTGTACTTAAAGGGCAGTTACTATTACTCTTTATCTCTTAAATCAGAACATTTAGTCCCATAATTCTTAATTTTAAGGCTATCATTATGACTGAAAAACTCTGGTTACTGTCTTTTGAAATTCAAAATGAGAATTATAGTCCCAATTTTGCTTGGTTTCTATTTTCTCATCTAGACTTTCTGAGCATAGGATAGGAACTGCAGGTCATAAAAATACCATCTGCTGAGACAGAGACACAGGCTACATAATTTCTGAGAAGGTGGTACAGCTGCCAGTACTTCCACTGTGTAATGTGTTGCAATTAAGGATATGTGGTTGAAAATGCTATATAGCCTTCTGGCATTTTTTCCACAGAAAGGATAAGAGACAGTTTTCACATACAATTACAGAAAGTTTTTCACTTAAAAATGTTTTGAAGACTTCTCTTTCTGGAGCTGAAAGAAATCAGAATTCGTATACATTCATGATATGTTCCTGACACTGATTTTTTCAAAGCCCGTTCTGATGCTTAAAACTTTAAACAAAAACACAGCAACAAAATTAAATCAGACAGGAAGACAATTTTAATACTAGGGAAATATGTACATATGCAATGACACTCAGGATAATATTGCTACCAAAGACTGTGCTCTAATTTGTAACAGCAGCTTTGCATAGTTATTAACCTAATAATCATGTTAAGGACTGTATCTGCAGAGCACTTTGACTCTCAAAGCTTTGTCCTTGTGGGACATATGGCTCCACAGAAAGGAAATGTAAGACAGTTTTTTGGCACAATAGAAGGAGTCAGTGTGAAACTGAACCTTTCATTTCCAAATCACTTCATAAACAAAACCAGACACTGTAAATATCACTACCCCCATTTCAATAGATGAGGAGAATATAACTTACTTTCACACTGCCGTGAGTCATTCTAAGCAATTTCAGGACTGCTCTGTTTCCATTTCTTCACTCTTGACAAAAATAACACAGTGATGAACAGACTACTATTACAGCCTCTTGTCCATAATTATTTCAAGCTACAGTCTATTTACATTGGACAATGTGTGTGTATACAAAAAGCCTGTGAAGGTAGGACAGCACATGTATTATGTGGTATTCATGCACGTGTGAAGCTGAGGGATAATTAATTAGATATATAAATTATTTTTCCTTTGTTGGAAGCTTAAAATTTCATATTCACAGTGTTAGTTATTTAATCTGGATGGTTAGTGTGATGGTCGTGCAAACTGGTAATTTTAACTACATGTATATTTGTTTAAATATCATTAAAAATAATTAATGATATGAGGCATATAGGATTTTAAATCAGGTGCCAATAACATGATAACTGCCATAATAAAAATGCATAGATGATATCACAGCAGAAAAACTGACCCATGCAAAAGAGGTTAATAGTTTGTTTTATTATTTATTGACACATATACACAGGTTCTTTAACCTCATTGTCTTTCCAGAACATGGTCAATGTATCTTGCACTTCAATAGAGCTGGAAAACAAAAACAAGGAATATACTGTTGCAATCATTCTGTATTGTAATTATTTCAGGTTTTCTGATAATGATTTGTGCTTGCACAATTTGTCAAATAGTGAGTATTAGTAAATATAACATTAGATGAAATTATTGAGCTAGCCAAACATGTAAGAGCCAAATTAAAAAGTTTGATATAATACAACATCTGTTACTGTTTTGTTTTTGGTTTGGGGTTTATTTGTTTGTTTGTGGGTGCTGTTGTTGTTTTGTTTGGGGTTTTTTCATATCAGTGAAAATTACAGTAACACAAAGCTGCTCTTGAAAAATCTGTGACTTTACTTGGTTTCTTTGAGGCCACTTATATGCCTTTATTCATTAGTTAATTTCCAAAAGTTAAGTTGGGTTGAAAGTGGGGTTATTCTGTTTTATCTGGATTTATTAAGTATGGTGGCCAGTCAGCCTGTAGTACAAGGCAGAAAGAGCTCTCTGGTAAGAGAGTCCCCAGTACCAGAGACTTAGATCACGGTGAGAAAAGAAGCCTCTCCCAGGATGCTTTGTTCTGTTCTGTTAATCTAGTCCAGTTCTGCTTCCCCGGTTGGCTGTTGGCCACCCAGCCCCCTTGCTACCTTATATGTTTCTTATCCTAGAAAGTTCTCCATTCCAGGTTCCCCTCATTGGCCTTTGCCCCTCAACACTCCCCCAGAGCTTCCCCATTAGTCCCCATCCCCTAGTCCCGCCTGTGTACTGCCCCCATGCCCTCAGATCACTGGTCTCTGGTGCTCCCTCTGCTCCTGTACTTAAACCTGTACTCTCCATTGTTCTCTGTCTTTGGCCCTAGAATCCTTCATGGTGTGGAAGCAATAAACGGCAGCTCTATGCAAAGACCCTTCCTGCCTCTTCACCATCAACCCATATTACTGAAGCTATCCATGTGTTTGTGCAGGCACGTGGGGTGTGTGTGGCTGCCCTGCCAAGCAGCTTATGAGATGCTCTTGGAAGATCGCAGCACCTCGCTCTCCGGCACAGAAGCCGCAGAGAGCTCGGGTTAGTGATAATTAAGATCAAACTCCGTTTTTTTTTTTTTTTTGAGAATTTGGGCCTGTTTGGGAAGAATGTTTACTGCAATAACAAGATGACTTGTGTATTTTGGGTGGAAAGAGAAATGCATAAAAAAGCTTGTCATACCTGCTGACCATAGTTAGGTATTTTTCTAGGTAAGTGGAGTGCTTCATAAGCAAGAGAGGCTGAAGGTGATTTCATTCAGCACAGTTAGAATTCATGACCGGTTCACTTTAAAACACCAGATCTCCGTTGGCAGTTCTGGCTTCATTCTGGGCCTCAATTTCCTTTTTACAAAGGCACAATTCCTGTCATGGCTTGCTGAGGAAAGTTTGAACAACATGACTGCTTGACACGGCCACAAATGTTGGGATTTTTATTCTTTGAAAGGGTTTTTCTTACATCTAGATCAGAACAAAGTGCGTAAGGAGACTGCATGTTAGCATGATGAGGTCTAAAGGTTTTAGCAACATTAGTGTTTGAATCTCACATGAGTAATCAGGCTAAAAGTCAATCACTCAGGTCACACTGAGTTAAAATATACCAGACAAAGAAATGAAAGCTTCAAAGATTTTTAGGAATTCTAAGAAGACTTGTGGTTGCCAGTTGTACAGCTGTCTTCACATTCAAGCTATACGAACTAAGAATTCAAAAAGAAACTGCAATAAGACCAAAAAAAAAAAAAAAAGAAGAAGAAGAAAAAAAAAAGAAAATGACCAAAAGCAGTACTTACACTCTTAGACATATAATAACCTTGCATGTTTCATCAATGAAGTTTTTGAAGTTTTAACCAAAGTAATCTTGCATGTGTGTTAGACAGAGTAAACAAAAGAGTCAAGAAATGTGATTCACTGGAAGCAATGAAGAACTCTCTGAATATTTAAATCTAAATATTATAGTAAATTTGTTTTTTCCTGCCAGTAAATACAGTTGCTTTCAAGTAGAAGGCTTTAAAGGTAAAGATATATGATAAAATTCCACTAAAATCTTGAACCATATCACAAATACAAGCTATATATGTGCTGCATATAAAATATTCCATTAGTATTATATATATAATTAATATTATACATAAAATATTCCATTAATACTGCAGCAGAGGTCTTGCAAGACAGGTTTTCATCTCTGTAGAGATTTCACTAGAACCGTAATTAATGTGTAGCCAGTTTTAAGAGAGTCTGCAGTAGCCCTTCACTCTTTCAGTCTGGACATATCATAACAAAATAGAAATACATGATAAGAATAGAGGGTTTACATGTTAACCTGCAGTAGAGCACAGAAGCTGACATGGCTGTCAAGATCATGTGACAATCTCTCTACCTGATCCACTGGCCTAAGTCAATGGGGTCCAGATCTGCAAGGTCTGTGCAGACCCTAAATAAATCTGCCATATTTCAAAAATGATTCTGCCTCCTGAGATTCCTCCCGCAATACCACTGCAAGAATGTTCCTCTAGGTATGCAATATGGATAAATGCAGATGTGGGCATCAGCCTGGTAATGTAGAGACAGCCATTGTACTCAGATAGAATAAATACTAAGTAGACAGTGATTTTGATTTTGATTTTGTGGAGAAACTTGTCTGCAGTACAAGTTCTGCATTTGCATGTGTGAGACTCCGTATGACAGCTATAGCCCTAAGCTTGAGCTCCAAGTAGGATATTTAAATATCAGTAAGAGCCTGCAGCCTGACATCCTGACTAACAGTGTCAGACCATAAATATTTATAAACATATTTTTGGAGGGATGTTTTTGTACTTTTACAGAAACTTGTTTCACCTGTACTGTAAGTCAACAATGTACTTGCCAGCTTTAAACTGAAAGCACCATGCTTGGAGTAATACAGTAAGCCTTGCTCAGAGCAAAGTGCTGCCTAATGAAGCCATGGCAGTTCTGGATAAGACCTTGCTTGCATTCTGCCGGCTCCAAGTACAAGCAGAACAAGCTCAGGCCTGCCTGCAAAAAATGGCAGATCCTGAAATGAAATAGATTACAAGTTCTTCACTGCAAACTTAAATAATGGATAACTCCCCAGTTCTGAGAGCAAGCTTGAGACCAAGCTGTATTTCGAGTAGCCTTAAGCTAGTATTTTCACTTAATTGTGGAGTGCTTGTATGTAGGTCCAGTGCTGCATCCTAGAGCTTGAGTACAGTGTAGGTATACTTGAGGGTGCTTGTCATGGTTTGCTCTCAGCTGCCAGCTCAGCCCCATGCAGCTGCTCTCACACTCCCCCTGGTGAAACGGGGGAGAGAATTGGAAGGGTAAAAGTGAGAAAACTCATGAGCTGAGATAAAGAAAGTTTAACAGGTAAAGCAGAAGCTATGCACAATAGCAAAGCAAAACAAAGAATTAATTCAACATTTTCCATCAACAGGCAGGTGTTCAGCCATCCCTGGGGAAGCAGGGCTCCATCAAGTGTAACAGTGACTTGGAAAGACAAACACCATCATTCCAAAAGTCCCCCACTGTTTCCTTTTTCCCCCAGATTTATAAGTTGAGCATGACACCGTATGGTAACAGATATGCCTGTGGTCAGCTGTCCCAGCTGTGTCCACTCCCAACTCCTTGTGCACCTTCAGCCTGCTCACTGGCAGGGTGGGGTGAGAAGCAGAAAATGCCTTGACTCTGTGCAAGCACTGCTCAGCAATAATGAAAGCATCTGTGTGTTATCAACGCTGTTTCCAGCACAAATTCAAAATACAGGCCCATACCAGCTGCTATGAAGAAAATTAACTCCATTCCAGTCAAAACCAGCTTACCACAGTGGTGAAGAGACTTGGGTTTAACAAGCATAATTTTTCAAATATTTTCAAGTTTTTTAGATATCCCGATTTTATTTTAGTGTGGAAAGTCTTTTGGGGTAGTAATATGGCATCAATATATATCTGTCTTTGTGTGCATGTTCAAGGTATGTATTTGTTCTTATTCTTAGATGCTCCAGGAGAAAAATAGTGAATGCATTAGAACAACAGAGGGGAAGTCAAACACAGACACTGGAGGCAGAATGCATAATATTTTTAAGAGTGTAAGGTGAAGGTAAAACTAACTTCCTGATCTAAATTCCAGTAGTCCATAATTTGTTTTTCAGTGTTGATACTCGCATCATTCATCAAATATTCTCTTCCTGCAGGCAGAAATCATGTGGGAAGAACTTCTGAAATCCTTGTGCTTTAGCCAAGAAAACTGTGAGAGAAATCAGTTATTCTTGAGTGCATTCAGACCAGCAAACCATGCTTGTTATCTGCTGTTTTCCCCAAGTGCCACAGGATATTAGCCTGCTGAATGCAGATTCAGGCACAATTAGATCCTGCTGTGCAGAGAAGTGTGGCAGAGGGGGTTTGACTCTCTGCTGCCCAAGGCCTCACCTCCTCATCTCCCTCGCTCCACCCCACATCAGTGCAGGGCAGTGCATGGCAGGGGAAGGCAGAGTGTGGTGCTGATCTGGTTGTTTTCTTCTAAAGCAATGCATTTCCCAAGGATTGAATTCTCATTCCCTGAGTCTGAAGGTTCAGACTTCTGTGCTCCTGGGGCAATACAACTACACACTGCTGGCTATTCAGGGCTCACAATAAATTGACAGTCTTACCCTTAAAAAAGCTGGGTTTTTTCAAGGTGAGAAAAGTACTGCTGGAGAAAAGAGGGACACATTTCAAAGTCCTGTAAATAGCTTAGCTCAGTTAAACTTGGTAGAATTTGACTGCTAACAGCAGTTCAGGATTTTGATAATATTTTGGCAGAAATGACCCTTGAGGTTCAGCTGTAGTGAGTTCATTGTTACTGTTATTTTCTCTCCAGGTTTCACAGCAGGGAGAAATGAAATGACTGTGAAATCTTGTTAGCTATCTGAAGACCATCTGTATTTTCTTAATGAATGCTGCACTCCTCTTGGAACCATGAAATATGCAATATTGCATGTTGACTATAAAACAAATTGTGCGGAATTGAAACTTTGCATACACACTGAACCTTCCTTTATTTAACAGATTCTCCTGCGAAATCTACCAACGTGATATTAATCATTTAGCAGCTGCTGCAAGAAGGAGCTCTTAGAAGCTTTGACTTAATGTCTTGCACTGGAGTAATTACTAGGCTATAGGCACTTGATTCTATGTAGTAAGGAATTCTGAATTTTGGCTTATTACTTTTTATGATGACTATGTCCTTTAATGTAAACCTTTCATTGGTTGTAAGCAGCCTGTCTATACTGCAGCTATAAAACACAAGGATGGGGGAGGAAGAATTATACATGCAGCCTACCAGAAATCCTTTGAAATCCTTTGAGGAAACCTTCAAATAGTACCAAATGTTAATACAGAATAGCAGTAAAATATTCAGCTGAGTTTCACAAAAGAAGACGGGTATTTCATAAGTGTCCCAGAAGACCTATGAAATGTCAAAGCTTATAAGCCATTAAGTATTAGGCTGATTTGATTCTGAATTCACAATTGGTATGCTTTAATTTTTGTGTTATCATTAACACAATTAAGCAACACATTGAGGTTTCACAGAACCTTTTAAAAACCAAAATGGCATGAAATGTGGTTGGGGGATAAGAGACAGGCTGTGCCAGAGAATCTCCTCTGGTGTCACCAAAATAGTTCACACTTCATTATATGAATATTGTGGGATCTGGGACAGGTTCACAGCTCCTCAGAGCAGATGCACATCCAAGCCACAACCTCACTCCCTGTTGGCAAAGGAGATAGGCATGAACCACCTTTATACAGCTGCCTGACCCTGGTTTCCTTTAAAAGAAAGTTTGTACTACTGAGGTGAAGATCCATGGTGCATTTTCCCACATTCTCCAGTCTGGACAATGAGGGATCAGGGCAGAGAAAATGCCACAAACATACCTGCACTATGAGCTAGATGGCCAGGGAAACAAAGAACTTTTTAATAAGTCTAAATTCTTTGCTGTGTGTACTTGCTTGACCTTATCCACTCATTACTTGAAGAAATGGGATAGAATAATTTGACTTTATAATCTATAAATTGCTGGGTTTTTAAGAAACCACCATCTATAAATTGTGTATGGGAATGAAAAACTTAGGTAATATAAGTATTCTAACAAAAACTGTCAGGGACCATTAACTTCAGGCATTGTTACCGCTCTGTGAACATTGCAATTAGGCATCTGCTTAACTTTGAAACATTAAATAGTCCCAGATTAAATGAACTAACTGCTTGCATATTCAACACAGAGCATAAAATGTTTGCAAAACCACCACCACAGCGGAGATTGTAGACAGCTGTTTTTGACTATTGCTTTTTCTTATATAATTTAATGAAACTTTTCCTATTCATTTGTATTCCTGCACATGGGACAGAGTCTTGGAGGAAATACCACATTTGCATCTACACAAGTGGAAGGTATGGAGATTAGGACATCCTACAATACCTCTGTGTAACAGGACATTTAATTCCTCAAGAGACCTTACTTTTTGAGCTTGGAGAAGCTGAGGTCCAGCTGAGGAAGCTCCACAGGGCTGTTCCTGTATTAAAGCATCACAAAGAATGAAAAAGAAAATGAGCCCTGCTTAACTATTTGACACTAATGGTCAACAAAGCAGTAAAAAAAAAAAAAACTGTGGCAAGAACTTCTTTGCTTGCCTGGCAGTTCCATCTCCTTTTCCTTCTTCCCACTGTTTAGTCTTGAAATTCTCCTTCCTAGAAGTCTCTCACAGAAAAGGAGTGTATGAAAATAACACAGAAACCCCTGCCACATAGGAAAAAGCCTACAACATTTCAGAAAAGAACACAGTGGCATTTTTAAGGACAAAGGAATCAGCTTTTGCCAGGGAATGAAGACATTACTTGTTGGGAGGCGTGGGCAAGAGGAATCTGAGAACATTTTTTGGCTATCAGAAAGGTTATGTGAGAATATGCACTTTAGGGATAGGATACTGTCTCATCTCAGTGCCCATTGTGTCCAGGCACAAGGACTGACAGCATGCCTGGACCCCAAACCTGGAAGCTTGGAGGTCCATTCTCAGCCTGGCTCTAATTCAGAGCAGGGCCTGCCCAGTGCCTCTCCTGCTGCTGCTCGTACAATCCACAGTGGCTGCAGAAGAGGACGTGCCTCAGCACAGTGTTGGTAGGTGTGTTCGTCTCCATGGTGACTTCACCTGAAAAGAAAACTGCTGCATTAGACAGAAATGAATTTCTGCTCTCGGGTAGCCCCTGGATTTTCTGATACACAACTTTCCAATTAGCTGTGCTGGTGTTTGCAGAATTGGGAGTTATTTCACTCTGTGTCTTCTGGAATTTCCTGGCAGTTCTTAAATGGAGGACTTGCAAAGAAAACCTGAATGTTTTGTGAAACTTGACTTTCATCACAGACTCCAACATAAAAGGATTAATCTCTTAAGTGAAACTCTGTGTAGACAGGAGATCTGTTTAGAATTACCCACCATGTTTATGGTGGTACACTGCAGTATGTATAAGCTGGGGAATTGTGTCATGGGATGTTGTTTGGACCATACTTTCACTTCTTGTAATATATGCATTGGTTACCCAATAATATCAGGTGCGAGGGTGGATAGGATTAGTTACAGGCTCTGTTTTTGCAAGCAGGATGCAGTTGCTTAGATTGCTTATGTGTGGGTGCTGAAAGTGAGATGAAAAGCAACAACTGGTAACGACAGTAGTTCAGAGTGAACCAGAAAATAGTACAAAATGAGGCCTTGAGTTTGCTGTTTGAATTAATGTTTCCTTTTTACTGGCTGGACCTTGCCATGAGCTGTAGGGGTGTTGGTGCAGACCTGATGATCTCTGTATGACCATACAAGGGGCCTGTTTGGAGTGGGATTTTGTATCTCATAATGATTCCATATTTTTTCTGTAGAGTTCAGAAATCCTGAGCATTCAATGAAGCTAATTGCAACCTGCATCTTTCCCCAATCCCACAGGCACACATGTAGAAGACTGAGGGAGAGATTTAATTCCACATGCTAGCAAGGATTTAATCTTGTGACGTGTTGGATATATCTCATCTCAAAGTCAATCAAAGTTGAAGGCACTGAGGCTTCTCCAAGATTGCATAAATAGAGATCATAATGTCTTCCATAAAGGGAAAAGAAACTCCATATTAGCCTTAATTTTCTTTCTAGAGTTAGTAATTCTTTCAAAAGAACAGTGGTGCTGTTTTTTTTAATACCTAATTTCTTGTTTTTGGTAATATCTAATTTATATCTAATATCTCTTGCCCTCCTAACAATCCATTTGTAAATACTCCTACTAACAGTATAGAATTTTGAAAGGGGATCATGAAAAGTCTTTCTATGTTAAACTGAAAGCTAGGAATTAAATCAGGCCCTTTCAAAACTATTCATGTCATTCTCAAAGCTACCCCTGCAGTTAAGATGATTCAGTCATTAAATCAGCAGTAATATTTCTGCCCATAAATATCAGGTGAAATTCTACCATACCAATTAATTGTTATTTTTTCCTCTCAATTCACAACACTGCAAAGCCAGGCTGTTTTTAGAACTCCAATATTTTATTCATAAATGCACTTTTAAAACAACAATAAATTTTAAATGCTGCTAAAGCAAAAATCATTCAAGTTTGAAGCAGCTATAACTACTTCCTCTCAACCAAAATAATTAAATAGGGATTGTAGTATTATTTATTTTAATGTAGTTGGAATTATCTTTCCCCACATATAGTCGTTCCTCACTGATTACCTTTAAGTTAAAGAAAAACAAGAAGAAAAAATAAAAGTCAAATGTCCATCAGAGAGCTTTGCTTTGCATAGACTTCAGAGCACAGAGAAGGAAATAGAAACCAGCTCTGTAAGAAAAGTGCTTTATAATTTAAGAGTGAAGTACACAGAAATCAACTGCTCTGTGTTTATTGCCTCATATGCCATATGAAGGATATTGCCACTCAAACTTTTTAAATAGCTCTTCAAAATAGGATTGTTCTGTATGGCTTGCAGCTGTTTGCAGTTTTATAAGTCTGGAGGAAATGTACAAATTATAGATAGATTTGCACCCATTCAGCTTGTATCTCAAAGATGTTTTAGAGATCAAACCAATGTAAAAAAAAAAAAAAAAATTAGCAAGGAAGAATAAACTTGGAAAGACTTGGCTTTGCCTCACAAAATGGTACCGAAAGACAGCTAGGTTTCCTTTTCATCACCATTAATTTATTTGAATGTAAGTTCTGAAAACTCAGTGGTTTTTGATAAGAATTTAAATAATAAAGATTATTTTATTATTATCCAGAACCTGGATAGTAACATTAGGTGACCTTTGATTGTGTAGCAAAGGCGGAAGTCAGCTGTCTAAAACTCAGTGCAGGTCCTGGAAGAGGTACTTAGATGATTTCAGCCTCCAGCAGCAGTGTATTTTGGTTACCACAGTGCCTTCCTGCAGCTTTTCTACTATCTCATTGACTTTCAAATCCCATGCTGCCTTTGTCTGAGATCCAAAGAAAAAATCCAACCCCATTTTATTTAGAGTATGTGATAAAGTGTCAAGGTGAAACACACCTAAAACAATTCATTTTGTAATAACTTCATTCAGCCTCATCTTAAACTTTATAACTGTAATTGTGGATTCTCCTAGTTTCCAAATAGCCCTCAGGTGTAACTAGCCATTCCATGTTTACCCTTCAACACTAACAAGCAGAAAGCTGTTTGCCTCTTGATTCTACCCCTTGCTCGATAAAATTAACATTCCCACTGAAAATCTTCCTCTACAATTTACTCTATGTTTTACACACACCATAATCCTTTCCCATCCCTTTATACTCATTAATGCTCTCTGCACACTGCAACATTTCTTTGATCATTCAAGACTGAAAATTCTGTGCAAATCAAAATGATGTTATTTCAGGCTGGACTTCTAAGGTAGGATATGCTTCATTGAATTTATCTGCCCAGGATTTAGTTATTTATATAAATAAATTATTTATGTATTTATATTACATACTTTCAGCCATTCACCTAAACTTCATTTACAGTTAGTGGAGAGAGACAGGCATCTTCAAGCATATATTGATCTTAACTATCCAAAATGCATATCTTATTAGTCATTCTGTGGAGATATTTGAAAGGAGAAAGCCTAGGTGTCAAGACTATGTTGTTAAACTATATGCCCAGCCTTAAGACATCTGAACTTAGGTGATACAAAACAACTTTACCAAAAATCTGGTTGGTTCCTATCTGCTCATTCCGGTTCGGAGGCCACTGGTCCCTGTACATTACCAAATTACTTCCTGCTTTTTTGTTTTTTCTTTTCTTCCAAGCCAAATAATTTTGTGTAAACATATTTCCAGCCAATCTTTTTCTGGATATTGAGATAAGAGGCAGTCAGATTCACATCAGATGATATAACTGAGGATGTGCTAGAATCGCTAACTTCTTACAGTGGAATAACATGAGAAAGTAGTCATGGTTTTAGAAAAAGTGATCTCTTCAGGGTTGCTTAGATCTACCCAACTCTTTCACATTACTTATGAACTAGATTTTTTTTTTTGACATCTTTGATTTCAGAAATAGTTGATGTCTGGATACCCCTAGAAATTTTGTGTGCAGAACAAATGCATGGAATATCATAACAGGCACTGGTCTTCTATTATTTATTCCTTGAAAATAAATGGACATTGGTTAATAAAAGTTCAAGGGTCTGGACAGCAAAGTACAAACCAGTAAAACCAGTAAAAGCATTCATTTTTTTTCCCCGCTCTTGAAGTATTTCTTTCATTGACTTGTTATTTTTTTTCTAGCTGAATTCATAAGTTGAACATAGCAAATTTTGTGGATTGTGAACTTCTAAGAAAGATCTTTGCTTTACATTTCCCTGAAAGATGCTTATTTTTGAATCTCTCAGTCTTTCAATCATTTTTACTCCCATCTTTTAAGCAATAAAACCCAATTTCCCAGCATTGTTTCCTTCTGCTTATAGTTCTTCTAGAACAGCAGTGAAATTCTGTCCCATTTCCTGCTTTGCTGCTATGACACTGAAATTGTTGTGTTTCCAGTACAAAGAGGTGTCTTTAGCTACAGCCATGCATCAAACCCCATACATATGGGGAAGGATGTGGTAGGTAGAAGTGTTCCCTGGCCACTTGGTCGGACATTAGGAGAGAGAATTCTCTGTACCTTACACAGTTGCAGCCATTAATCCTTATTCCCATTTCTGCCACCAGAACACTTTTGAAAAGTTCCTGGGCTCATGAGCTTCCTCAGTTTCCTTTCCTGGAGAAAACTGACAGGTGATGGGTGACAATTCTGTTTCACTCCTCCCACCACACAAAGTTACTGAATTCACATCCCCATCTTCTGAATCAGGGCCAGAATATTTGTCACCTCATAGGACAGTTTCTTTGATGAATGTATACAGTGTACATCAATCCAGTCCAGCTCACCATATTATCTGCCAAATGGCTTCAAAGAGAAATCAGAAAGATCAGAATACAAAGGTTCTTTATAAATTGAAGAAATAATCTAAAATTGAAAAGGCAAAATTCAGTAAATACAAGTTCAGGATACATTCAGGAAGGCAAAATCAAAGGTGTAAGTACAAAATGAGTAATAACTGAGTTGTTAGAGATATAGCAGTGAAGGCTGTGAGAGTTGTAGCAGATCACAAATGAAACATGAATCCCTGCTGGGATGTTATAATGAAAGAAAAAGTATCTCTAATTCTGTGATATATTAGCAAGAATGGTGTATAAAGGAACAAATTACTTCCTCTGTTAAGGGCTGGTGAGAAACTGGAAAGTGCGCAACAGATTTAAAGAAGAATTTATAAAAACCTAGAGAAAGACCACTGAAATTAAAGAAAAAGCACATGGGAAGCAGTTGGGTTTATTTGATCTAGAAAACAGAACAGATGGGAAGATGGCAGCAGGCTGTGGCTACTAAAATGTAAGTATAAGGATATTCTCTACAGTTATCATAGATAAGAGAAAAGTTACTTTGCAGCAAGGAAGATTCAAGGCAACTACTCAGACGACAAACACTTTTATCCCTCCCTTGGAGTGTAGGAAGGTCCTTCCTGGGTGGTTTCTGGCACCCTATTGGCCAGAGATATTGTAGTTAAAATCAGTTTACCTACAGATACCGCATTCTGTTCTTAAGTTCTCTCCTTGACAAAAATGCTTCTGATTCTACACCATGATCTCTGAAACCAGTCAGACTTTAACAGTGGTTGTTTTATTCTTTTACTGTGAAAATGTTTTGAAAGAGATGAATATAAATTTTCTTAACTTGAGAGACAATGCAAGTACAAACAGAAATACATGGAAGCTTATTTATTCAATTCATAATTTACTGTGGAATCTTGCCAAGGTGAATTACTTCCTTCCAAAATATTTAGCTGAAGGATGAAACAGATGGGCAGGGATTTTTTCTTGCTATGTGTCTATTAAATTATAATTTATGCCTACCAGACTATGATCTTTGTCCAGCTGGGAGTCCATACATATGCAGATTCACTTCTACTAAGAGATTATATGCTTAGTAGGTAAGTTGGTGGGTATAAATTGAAAATCAACACAAAAGGACTTAGAAGACAGACTAAAACCAGAAGATACGCTGACATAATTTAGGACAATTTGGTGAAATTAGCTTTGTGTAATTTTGGAACCAAAATAGATTTTTCTCCAGCAGACTCTTTGTTGAGCCTCATGGATCTAGTGTTGTTGCAGAATAATCTGGTGTGTGTTAATTGCATGCTATATTAGTGATGTTCCTCAGTTAGCAAACCAGGCATTCACCTGAAAAGGCTGCTGGGCCACAATATTTTGATAAAGAATTCTATTTGTAGGTATTACCAGTGAGTTCAGAGGCAAACCACACCTGGAAGCCGAACACGGCAAAATACAAAAGAGGGATAAAGTATTTTCCTTGATGAATCCAAGAGATTAAAAAGTAAGCAAGCCTTATTACAATAGTCAGTCTTGCCTGCAGTTGCATGAAGGTTCAATTATTGTGCAGAGGTATAATCCTGTTGCAGTCAATAAGGTCCATTCAGGAAAAAGGGTAAGTGAACATATCACTACAGTCAGCATCACCTCAAAGTTTATGAGTAGTATGGGAACAACTGAGTTGCCATCCCAAGACTGAAATAGAGGGGTCTTGGCAGCTTATTGATGTTTCTGCCAGAAACTGGAGGAATAAAGATGGGATCTGAGGCAGAAATAAAAAGAATATATAAAATTTCAGAATACACACCTTTCATTCACACTCAGCCAAGATATCTGATGGTATCATCTTGCTGCCATGAGGTTGGTTCAGAATAGCTTGGGATACTGGACATAAATTTAGCTCAGCATGACCTGATTTTTTTATAAGGGATGTTGTTCATCTAGCTAGCTCTGTCTCTCATGTTTATGTTTAAGCTATGTTGTTATGCAAATTTGTTTTACTGAGTTTTGATGATGAAGTCATATCCCATTACTTTAGAGAAAAATGCTGTGTCAGTCGAGTTTTGGATGGAGAACCTTATTTTCTTGTATTGTAGTGAAAATTAGAGCACAAGAAAATAGTAGTGGGGTTGTAAATATGCTAGCACTGCTTTTCCTTGTCTGGGTAGCTTTTAGATTTTAAATTTTACATCTACTAGGTTTCACAATCCTTACTCAAAACCTCAAAAAACCTCAAACAATTCATACAAAATTATTCTATTTCAGGATTTTTATCTGAATGGTATGGAAATTTTGAAGCATGTTGACCTAAATAATGAATTAATTTCCTAGCTTCCTTTTGAAAGGTGAAATGCAATATGTGTGAAATAGGTGAATTTGGAAGGGCTCTGAACTTCTATTTCGTTATGCTTGCAAACATGCAAACATTCATTTGATTCTTTAAAATTCTTCCATTCAGGGCCCCTGACCTGCCATGGTGAATTTCTCTTATGTTTCTACAAATACTTTCAGTCCCAATTTGGTAAAAATGTGTCCCCAAATTCAAGGAGGTTCAGCAGATGCTCATCAGAAGAGCAGAATTTCTTCTGCTTGCTTTGATATTTCTCGACTACCAGTTCCTGTTCTCTGCAGCTTGTATTTGGAAATATGTGCAGAATCTTGCTTTCTATTTCAATTATATGGAAGCTATCCTTTTTGCCTGAATAGATATTGTGTGATGGGGTTTGGGGTTTAATTAATGGACTATTTAATCAAGAACTATCAATTCTCCAAATACCTGAAAAAGACTGAATTCACTCTTACACAGCTGAACTCTGCAGGAGGGCTTTCATAGTAATCAAGGGGCGGGAGGTCATTAAACAGCACAAAATTTAGACATAGATTAGGTTCACATTTTATGTCATATCAGTTGTAAAAAAATTTGTTTTCATTAAGGAGGAATTGCCACTAAAAAGGGGTAAATTCATGTTAAATATGGGAGAGTAAATTGTTAGAACTCTGCCAAACTGATCATGCATTGAACTGTCACGGAAATAGATTTTTCCTAAATTGAGTTTATGGCTCTTTTAGCCTAACGTGATTACCATTCCCAGAGAATATGACAATGCCTATTTCAGGTGGTGGGATGTGATACTGTTTTAGTTCCTGAGAAAGACTGTTCACGAATTTAAACAGGTACTTAGTATTAAAGGCTTAAATCTATACTTTAAATTTAACTGCATTTTACTAGTGAAATATGTCCGTGACCTTTCTCTGGGACTAGCCACAGTAGCCACATATGTCCACACTAGTAAAATGTGTCCTCCAGAATAGAATAGTCACATATTAAGTGCCTCTTGGCATGAGATGACTCCTGAAATATGCTAGGGATGTACTGGGAGGGCAGCAGGTGGTCTGAAGCATAAGTGGGAGCAGGTTTCACTCTAATAATGTAATAAAATACATCAGATTACAAAGTCTGGGATGTGATGGAAAAAAGTGACCTTTTATGTCTGATTCCCACTGTCTGTGCCTAAATTTGAATATTTGGCGCATAGTTTCACTAAAGGTGGATTTAAGAGAGATTTGTGCATTCCTCAATCACTTTTAGGGGCAGGCTGGGAAAAAATTTCTATGGGGTCAAAAGTTGTGGAAGTCCATACAGCCAAGCAAGGACAAGTCTTCTGACATTTATGAGAGGACTGAGAGATCTGTATCTTTCACTCACCTGTGACTCCAGAAGGATAATGCTGGCTCTGGAATTACTTAACATAAACAGGTCTGTATTTTACAGAAAAATATGGTACAAAAAATTCTGCTGGTGATTCCCCCCACAATGTCATGGTGCTGACAGTAGTAGTGAGGCAGCTCTATCCACACACTGCTGCCTCTAAGGTATGCAGTTGGCTTGTCCCTGCCAGCACATTGTTTAACACTTCTGCAGGTGTAGACAGGGAAGCTTTCAACTGACTCACTCAAGAGACTTTGAGATGAATGATGCTGTTACACAGGTCTGCCACCTGCTGCTATGTCTGAGGCTGACCAAAGAGGTGCATGCTGCTGGGATTGCCTGAAGAGTGCACACAGATTGTTAAGTATCTAAGAGGGGAATTTTAGAAGTTGGCCAGTGAATGTGGTGCTGACACTGGTCTGTAGAATGAAAAGCTGTGGCTGCCTGTGGGGCAGTTTTGAGATGCTGTGGTGGAAAGCTCACCATGGCAGTTTTGTGTGAGGACATAAGAAGGATCAAAATAGGTTAGACTAGGAGTCTCTCCAGCCGGGTGGTCTGTCTCCAAGAACAGACACAAGCAGATGTCCAAATGTGCAATATCGTAGGCTGCTGAAGAATCATTTTTTAATGGCTGTTTGGCTGAATGCTTATTTGTGAGCAGCTTGTGTTTGAGTGAACAGTTGGGAAATGGTTGTCCTTCAGCAAAAATTCTTAGCTGTCATTCTCATGTTTAAAACATTTTATCTGGACATTTGAGAAACAGAGTTTTTTTATGTGAGAGAAGAAAAATATTGTGTGAAAAGAGCTTCATGTGAGTCTTACAAAATCAAGACCGTCTGAGGAAGAAGGAAAAGGTTTGAAATTGGGTTAAAAGTGAAGCAGCAGTTGTTTCAGCACAGAGCCTGGCTTTGTCTTTCATGTTACATGGAAGGTGAAATGTTGAACCTGCATTTCTCTAAGTGTGTAAAAATGGCACAGATTTATACTGCTGTATGGTAGAAGAAGGTATTTATCAGAATTAGACATATTAGATACTCCCTAAGGATATGATGCCTAAGTGATTATTTTCCTTCTCTGCTTGTCTCTACCTGTGTTTCCCTTTCTGCCACCATCTTTCACACTTCCTAACTTATCAGCTTATCAGCTGATTTCACAGTGTTAGTAGATGAAAAGGTAATATGTTCACATTATGTTCATCAAAATGGATGATGGAATAGCTCAAGCAGACCTCTAAAGTACCCCCTTCTGAAAGAGAACCTGATTTATGAATGCAACCCCCCAGAGACATGAGGGAATCCACAGTAGAGAGCTATTATGAGTGCCCTAATTGTGAGAAAAGCTTTAATCAGACATCATGCCTAATTATATGCTAGAGAATCTAACTACAAGACCTGAATTCATAAACTAGGCTTCATTGCTTCCTCTGCTAGAGATTGTTAAAAGGAATATATGTCTGTTAAGAGAATGGGGCTGCTGATAAACTTAGCTGAAAGACTGCTGTGGAGGGGCATTGTTATGTTTGGTAAATAGAGTGAGGAAGAGCACCATATTGTCTGGGTTAAAAAAATGATGGTGAAGTGGGATGTTTTGAGAAACTTTTTAAAACCAGAACGCATTGTGAATCAAAACCCACAGAAGCAATTAGCTTCAGAAGAGATAAGAAAGCTTATTAAGCATGTATTCTTCTGTCCACGGGGTGTAGTATCATACAATGGAGATATTACTGCTAGTATTAGAACAATGAAATCAATGCCTTGAAATTAATGTTTCTGGATTTCACAAGCAATTTCAATTATATTATGCTAATATGTTAAATTGGGAAAATAAAATCTATGTAAGACTTCTAGATAACATTAGGGTGCTGAGCTGGTAAATGAATGAAGGGATTTCTCCTATAGTGGCGATAAGTGACTGAGAAACTCTTAAAGGAAGGTAATTGGGAAATGCCTTCAAACTAAGCAATCAGCTATTGGGAGAACAATAAGAAACCACTATAAGACCTGAGAAATCCCCAATAAAGTTCTCCTTGGGGAGGAAGATGGAAAAGAAAATGAAAACTATTTTTGAAATTTTGAAGCTGGCATGACTAAGCATCTCAAGTACTGTGTAGATGTCTAGTCACTCAGATTCAGGAATTCCTCTTGGCAGCTAGGAATATCAGGGCATGGCAAACCTGTGATGTGGAAAGAAAATGGAATAACAAACTAAAAATGGAGATGGGATGCAACACTGTGGAAGCACATCATGAGCATAAACTTAAGGGAGGAGAAAAGTATTTTCCCTCCTAAGATAAAGAGCAGTGCTCTGACAAGGTGAGATGGACTTCCATGAGAAGGAATGTTCTGGCTTAAGAAACAGATTTCAGAGCAGCAAAACACCTTCAAAAGTTGTTTTAAGCTTAAGTATGAATTGTATGCTCTGATTTGCTGAGAATTGCTAGTTCTGGGTGTCCTGGCCTAGAATGTGTCCTTTCCAGTCAAATCTTCCATATCATGTTGCCAGCAACTGTATAAAAAAGGCAGAAGGCTACTACAAAACCAATTGGTAGGAAGAAGACAGCTCTCTCTTCAGTAAGGGTTTTCCAAAACCTTAAATGTTTCACTGATGACAGGTTATAGTTGTCTTAAAAGAATCGTGCTGAGAGTTTACAAGAAGAATCTTTGAGATGTCTTTATTAATGTGGTGAACTGTAAAAGTACGCATTAATATCCACACCAGGGAGGTGCTCCCAGGTGACTTAGTCACACCTTTCATTATGGATTAAGAAATTTAGAAAAGTGCCTAAGGCCTGTTTTCTGACTAACTTTCATGGGGGATTCTAGAGATTTTCAGAGTTGAAAGGTTTAGCAGATCGCTTGCATAAGTTCCATGGCTCGAAGTGAGCTTGCTTGGCTGCTGGGTCAGTGCTGACAAGGATTTGTATTGTTACACAGCAACGCCGTACAACAGCTGAGCTCGTTCACTCTGCTCATGACTGCAGTGGGCTGTGCAGGCAACGCAGATAGCTCAAGTGTGGTGTTACTCATCAACTCTGCCTCAGTTCTCTAATGCAAAGATGAAAACATGATATTTATACAATAAATTTTATGTAAAAATTAAATATTTTTGTGAAATAAAATATTTATGCAAGGCACCAATTTTCTTGGAAAATAAAGGCCATAATTCTGCAAACACTTTTACAGATGCTTTACATAAGTGTGAAAAGAATCTCAGAACCATTTAAGCCTACAATTTGCAACATCAAAGGAAAACATTTTTATAGATGCTGAAGGGTCAGATCTATTTCACCAACTCTTTGATCTTCTTGGTTGAATGGGACTGGTGGCAGTGAGAATTATTATCATTATGGTGCACATTCCTGCATATTTTTGCTGATAAGATGGAGTTCATAAACTATGTTTTCACTTACAAATACATATGTGTGCCTTACAAAAAAGGTAAATGATCTATGCCTTGCTATACAGTATGTTTATCTGTAAATGTATTCATCTTGAACACAGACTAAAATTTAATGCATCAGAGACATTTAAAATCACTACAAAGATTAAGGTTTCGATTCTGTAATTTTTGTAAGAGGTTTTGAGTGATCATTTTAAGTGCCATTGCTTACAGAGCTTTTTAATATCAAACAAATGGAAGATAAAAGAATTTTTCAGAAATCTGACATGAAAGACTTGAAAAGTGATGGAAACAAAGAAAGCTGCACTTTTGAACGTATTCTCTTGTTGACCTAGCTCTTATATGGCTAATAGCTAGCCTACAGAATTAATCCTGCACACCAGGCAGTGCTGTCCAGCTCTCAGGAATGCTTGGAGATGCATCTGCACTTTATTATTTCTGGGAAGCTTGTCCAGGGTTCTGGAGAGTTCAGTGAATTCAAATGGTACCCTGCACTTAAGAAGCCAGAAGTGCCAGACAGATCCTAGATGCAGACTCAAGGGCTGTGCTGAGACAGAGCTGATAAACCCTGCTGGACACAAACTGAGCTTGTGCAGGTAGGTAGCACTGTAGTAAATTATTTGGTATGCCTAGATGTATTTGGGTTGCTTTTTCTCCTATTAATCAGAGAGTATCGGATAATTGCCCAAATAATTATCTTGTGCTTTTGGTCTGTGCCCTCAGCATCGCTTGCTGTTATTGAGCTCAAGACTGGGACTGGTATAACCACATGGTCTTGGATCTGCATTTGAATAAAAGGTTTCAAGGGTAAAACCACCACTCTGGATGTAATTGTTACATCCAGCTGATTGCAGTGCAATATACTTGTTTGACAAGCTGAACTGATTAAAAATCACCCAATTGCCCATGTACCTTGTTACATTTCATTTCAATGCATTAAACTTAATGTGAATTAAATCTAATTTAGTGACAAGGAAGGGGCAGTGGCATGAGGGTATAGGGCTCACTGCTTCAAGGTTACAGAGCCTTGTATTTCTAGCTGGAAATAGTTTTTTTATTTAATGTCAAAATGCAGACAGAGAATGTAAAGATATACAGTCGGTGTAGAAGGACAGGGCATGATATGGCTGAGGAAACCACATGGATATAAGGCAGACAGAATGTCAACAAATGTCAGAAACTGTAGTGACAGGACTGGGCAGCTTAAAAAGCAGAGTGAAGTTCATAACTTGACAGTGTGTATGTCTGAAAGCTGGAAATCAGCCATTAAATGATTGCTCCTGTTGCAGGAATAACATAATTGTGGTATGGCAACAAGTCTGTGACTATATAGAAATTATTTTGAAAGCTTTTGCAACTCTTCCATATTGATTAACCATATCCCACTGAGTATGTGTTCTTCACACATGAGAGAACTCAGATGACAGAAGGTAAGAGAAGAATGAAAATGCAGTTGATGATATTTTCCTCATTCAAGAATCCTGTCATAGAAAGATAGACTCCTTTAGGAAAAAGAATAATTTCAGAAAAAATATGTTAAAATTAGAATGCAATTTCTTGAATTAATTTTATATAGAAATTACTGAAATTTTAAGTTTTTGATTAAAGGCAAGAATTTTGAGAGTGATTTTGATCTTTCATAAAAGCATCAATTAGAACATCACAAAAAACTAATTTTGACTGAAAAAAATTAAGTTAATTTTCCACATTTTAACACAAGCAGTTTTATTTTCTTTCATTTTTCTGATTCATTGTACATAAAAATCAATTGTAATAACAATTGTTATCGAACTGCAAGTCATTAAGTTATTTTTTAATGTGATCTTATACAGGATTAAAGATGAAAACACTCTGAGTAGGTGAGCTGAGTTGGTCTCAGACTCCATTTACTTTTTAAAATTACTTTACATTCTGGAAACTTAGGAATTCAATGCTCCCCTGTACACCTACCTGTAGAAAACTGTTCTGAGGTACCTTAAGCTACTACTAGGTCTATGGTCTAAAGACTTGTTATTCTATCCAAAGGCTTTATTAGAACTAAAATATATGTTGAGATGATATATTTCTTGAAAGCAGGCTTCTGTTTTAGTCTGTGTGAGAACTGACATGAAGTATTTTGTATTTTGAGTGGTGCTAGCCTACTCTCAGGCTCACTGGCAGCACACTTGTTTCAATGAAGTGTTTTGTGCTGAAGTATCAGCCTGTGTAGAGCTCATGAAGAGCTTATTGGTTGTTTCACTGCATGAGGAAGTTGTGCCAACAGCAGCCTTATCACCCAGAGATGTAGTTTCAGCATCTGTAATAGCATCGTATTGCTGGCAGAGTTAGAAACTTGCACACCTTCTCTGCCTGACCCTTTTTTCTTTCAGATTTCACTTCAGTGCTGTGCTCTCAGAAGCATATCATTAAACTGACTGCCTCTGACATTCAGGGCAGACACCAGGCTTTCCAAACACACAAAGCTTTGTTGGCATATCCAAGGGAAGTTTGTGAGAGGAAGTAGAAATTGATAACTTAAGAAAAAAGGTCTTTTTTAAAGACAGAAAATTGTACATTCTGCCCTAGGTTGAGTTTTTGAAGTGGAATTTGAATGTAAGAATGAGAAAGGGTTGTGTGTGTGTGAGAGTAAAATGTGGCAGGGACTTCTGTCACATGTAGTATTGAAAAGTCTGTCTGTCTCTGTACTTGTCAAGGATGAGTTCAAGATGATGATAAGTTTGCTTTAAGTAAATGTCAAGAATTAAATAAAGTTTCAAAGACTGTATCCAAATTAACAAAAGTTTTTTAGCTCAGGGGGAAAGTAAATTTGCCTGTCTGATAGAAAGGAAAAGGATTTTTGAAGACCCCTAACCTATTCTTCAATCTGCACAGTAGTCAGATGTAATATTATGTCTTGGATAAACTGCAACTGCCGCAACCAAATGACCTTTTCTACTGGAAATACTGCATTATTTATTACATTTACTTCAGTGGCAGATATTTCCATCGTTTGCATATATATTTAGAAATAAAACTGACACCATTGCGTTAACTATTTGCTATTTTAGATACAGTTAAGCTCTGCAAATGTAGGTTATTTGTACAGTAGATAAAGCAATGAAATATGGCCATGTAAATTACTATTCCACTCCTCGGAAAAATTTTGAAGATTATTGTTAAAAACAAGGCAAAGTAACCTCAACTGTAGTATCATATTAATTCAGCTGTGCTGGTTGCTGTACATAGCAAACTCATACGACAGTCTGTATGAATTCAGTCTGACCCTGAGCACTCAGAGCAATTTCATGTGCAATCGCTTAAAAAGAACCAAAATTCTGTTTGTGAGATCTCTGCCAGAAGTCGTGGTTATGAGTAGCAACAATCTTCAGATCAGGCTCTTGATGAGAAGTATCACAAGAAGAAAAAGGGTGACATCAGACCTATAAAATAATGATCAAAGACTATAGTACACTTGGAATGTTCTCTTTTTATTTTAAATATATCTATTACAATATTTTGTTAGGCTTATATAGAGCACTATTATTTACATGATTCAGTGTTTATCCTTTAGGGAGAATTCCAGTGCTCAATAAATAAGAGTCAATGAGCTGCTTGTTAACTGTCTTGGAATCAGTGTTCTGAAACATTAATTTCACATAAATGGTGAAAGTCTTTGAAATAATTATGGTTACCTGTAGTTTCATTCGGTAGGTATCTTCAGTTTGCAGGTAAATTATGTTGAAAACTCTAAACATAGTTATAGGTAATCAGAAGAAAGTTCAACGACAACATCATATTTAAAAAAATACCACAGAACATCAGTGGTTGACCTCTACATTTTTCAGATGCATCTCAGGGTGATGGTAGTGTTCAAAGGGAACAAAAAACCAGTTTTTAGTAGACTCCCTGATATAAAATGTCTAGATCATGGGGCAAAATATACAATCACTAATAAATTAAAAATACAGCTTTTTACAAGATCTTTCAACATGGCATCTTAAAATGTGCCTGCAGGTAAGAGTGGTTTCCATTATTTTTATTAAAATTCAATTTCCCGTGGTTAGTCTTTCTTACACATGAATTTATGCATTATATATATATACTATATAAAACACATAAACATCAGTACAAGGAATATCATTAGCTGAGAACATGAAGAGAGGGTTCCTATCAGATCTCACCCAATGTTATGTGTGTAAGTTCAAATGTACAAGAAAGGGACTTTGGTCCTGATCTTGCACTAACACAATACATGTAGTCCCCGTGTTTCTATGTACAGAACTTACCATCTCTGCTGAGATTGTCCCAGTCCTGCCTTGACAACCACCCCATTTTCATGTGACCCAACACAGAAACTGACTTTGAATCAGGACAAACAGCTTGGTTTTTTTCTCCTAATTCTCATTAAAGTACCTCGGAGGTCAAATCCATGGCACATTATTTAAGTGACTGAACATCTAAGATGTTCAGCTATGGCACACAGTTTTGTTTCCTCAACATACACAAAGACAGCAGGGAAATGCAGCTCGTAACTACCAGGCATTTATCCTAGAAAATGTAACATTGTCATCATTATTGGACTAGAAACTTATGTTTATTGACAGTGTGCCTATTCTTCAACAAAACAACATTGATTTTTGTAGCACTACAGTTTGGCAAAGAATAGTTTCTGAATTCTCTCTGTTACAGTTTTGAATCTCTGGCACATTTAAGACACTCACCCACCTATTCAAATAATATTTTAAAGCAAAATTAATGTTTGATATAAAATAACAGTTGTGTTGCAAATGTGGAAAAATAGTCTACAAAAAATAAGTATAAAAGTGATCTCAAATTTATGAATATGTTTCATATAAACAAGTCCAGGTGAATAATCTGTGTTAGAAATGGCCCTTCATAGGCTGTGTCACAACAGAACATCACATTTTTCACAGTTTACAATAACACAGATTCACAATGTGATGACACCTTATATAAGAAAAATAGTATTTTACAAACTATACATTTGGCATCTATTTTTAGATTTTTTTTCCGTTTCTTTTTCAGTTCCTTTTTTATTTTTCCTTTTTTTTTAAATTTTCTTACAAAATAGTGCAAAATTACAGTGCGTTAATAGAAGATTTTGCAAATCCTAATAAAAAGTCCGTATACTTAACTGTTTTGTTCATTCAATGGAAACAGTTTGGCACATTAGGATTTTGTATAGATGGAAAAGCTGCTCACTTGCTTGTTTTCGGTATATCCATTGATTCTTTAAAACATTAAATTGCACCAAGGGAGTTCCCTTTCCAAACTTTTTAATCTCAACTCTTATAATGTGTGTTACAAAGTGGCAAAGAAAATGTAGGTTTTGTAGTTAATTTATTTGCCGAACAGCATATATAAGGCTGGCTTTTCTTATGATATTGTAAAGAAATGGATTGATGGGAACATTTTCCATCTGGTGACTGCTGAAGCACTTATTTATAGTTTCAAGGTTCTATAGGAAATTTACCCCAACTTTTTATAGATATATCTGTTGGTTTACCATATATCTTCCAAATTTTGCTAGCAGACATGTTTCTGTATCTGGATCCAAACAGGCTATATCAAAGCAGGGGGATAAAGTTTCATCAAATCCTCTTTTCCACTGGACTAATTAATAATAAAGAATAACAAACAGTTGCTTTTGCTGCCAATTTGCAAGGATTAAATTATTTTCCTGCTAATTATTTACTTAGGAATGTTAACGAGGAGTTCCCCCAAGTATCAATAATTTATTTGTACAGACTGGCACCACACCAAAAAATAAAGCTAATTCTCTTATTACTTGGAACAGTAAAGTTTTCTGCATTATCATAAACAGGCAGAGTATAGGCTACAGAAGTGAGAGTGTCTTAAGCCACCCTGGTGAGTGTGCATTACAGAGGGTGTCAGATGAGTCTCAGCTCAGTTCTTTGCCTTCCTTGGCTGAAAGCAGCAATGAAAAACATGAGACCACAGAATCATCTACTAGAGGCTGCCAAACAGTGGTCTGAACCAACTGACTCGTAATTCAGGCTGTTAACCTGGGGGTGAGAGGCTCTCTGCCACATGAGCGATCTCTGAACTATTCACTGTACGGAGACTTGTTTTCAATTAATTGTGTAGAGAATATGGTGACACAAAAGATTGCCAATTAATTACCTTTGCAATAGAGTAATGGCGTTACTCCATTTCAGAACTCCAGTTTCTCCAGTATGAAAACTGCAGGATAATGTCTCTAGGCCAAGTTATTTCTCACGAGTTGATGGTTTTATCATCTGTATCACTCTGTAGCAATAGTACCATGAATTAAAATTACCACTACATGGTTTATTTAATCAATTTATTGGTATTTCTGTACCTTTTATGAGAATATCTAACCAGTATGCTTTTTACATTGATTCTCTAAATGTAGAATTGGCCATAGCACTATAACTAGATATTCAAATATTAGAAGGGAAACATCCATGAATAAGACAGGGATTTTTTTACCCAAGCCGTTTCACCCTTGGCTCAATCCTTTGTTACTAGCATAGGAATCTCCCAAATCACTTGCTAGCTCTGGTAGAAGAATTGCCCAAGCAAGAAGCAGACAATAAGATAAAGTACCTATCTTCTATAAATCATATTGATTGATTTCTAACATTGTAAAATCACTTTTATTAAAAACAAAAAAAAAAAGCCAAAACAGAACTGTCAGCCAAAATTAATGAAAAAGCCCACCAGCTGGTAGGTATACAAATACTTCCCCTGGACTCTCTTCTCAACAACATTCTAGTTTTGACCAAGGAAACACGTGAGTATTTGTTTGAATTTCACTGCTGGTTTAAATAGGTCAGAAGCTTCCTTGTCAGCCTACACATAGACACTTCTTTTTCCCACTTTGCACACACAGTGATTACTCACAGGCTCACCTAGAATGAACCAAATACTTTCCTCAGAGGAAAATCAGGTATATGGCTGAGACTGACCCTCTCTAGGGCACATTGAGTCCGGATTTTAGGACATGACCAGGTTTTATGTTTTCATCCTCACAGTCCTCGAAATACTATCGCAGCATCCTCAGCCACTCTGGCTTCTTTATGTCACATGGAAATACAGTGACCCTGCATAGCATGGGCAGGCTGTAAGTTGAGGTGCTGTGCTCAGGCTGCATATAGTATGGTGAAGCAGAAGAGTTGGGCCAAGATTTATTGGTTTAGACAGCAAATCAGAATGAATCCAAGATTTTCAGTGTGGACTACTCACTACTCAGCCAGTCCACTCACTATGGACATGATGCAAAAGAGGCCACACAAATTGGTCTCTGATGTCTATAGCCCACACTCTTTGGGACAATTCCTAAAGGCAATGAAAACATATTCACTAAAGCCCCAGTGCATTAAAACATTAAAGATGCTCTTAAAATTAACCACATGCTTAAGTCTCATGGTCATCTGCATACTCTTATGGTCCTTTTGAATCATGTCCAGAAAGTGATGCTGCATGAGGACTTACAAATCAAAAAAGAAAATAAGAATAAAGGTCCTTGAATTTAGATAAGAAATATGATTATTTTACTGACAGACTTCTTTCTTCCCCTGAATTTTATTTTGCATCTAATAAAAAAGATAATACAAGGCCAACAGGAGTCCCATTCTTGAACAATCAGAAACAGTTACTGGTTGTTTAACTGAAGCTTGCCTGTTTAGAGATGGGAGAAAATTACGTGATTTTTTAAAGCCTATTCTGAGAAACAAACACGAGTATCTAGAGAGAGAAAGTAGTTCTGTATTGTGTTCAGTGGTGTCAATTTCCCATATCTTTCTCAGCCTGCATGAACTCTACAAATCCCCACATTCATGCTTTTTCAGTGCAACTTTAATTTTATTTGATCTGTTTCTTAAAAGACAGGTATGTTGCTGGATGTCTCACACTTTCTGTGGGCCTCAGTCTGCTTGCTCACTGTGACTATAGACCTATGGGAAGAGGCACTCAAAGAAACTGGCAACAGGATTCACTAAGGAATGGAGATCTCATACTAAGCAAGAGCTGCTGTGGACATTGTCTATGGAATGAAAGGAAAACTGCTTTAGAAGGATCTGCTGCCAGTTTTGTCTGATACCTGTTCACATTCAGTGGGGTAGCAATGCATGTGCTGTTAGTATTTTATCTGGTTTGGGTCTTACTTTCCACACTGAGAAAGGCAGTAATGTTGATAGCTCAGTGCATGACAGAGAGCCTAAAAACATCCAGAGTAAGCCATTGTAAAAGAATGGTAATTATTCTCTGTCTTCACTGCCTGATTAGTTAGCTTGTGAGAAGTGCAACTCAAGACTGTTGTGGGCTGGCAAACAAAATAAACAGAATGTCTGAAACATATTTGTTGAGAAAATAGAACTGGTGTGATTTCCCATCTTCTAGTTCTCTTTTCTGGTGCAATTATCTTCTTTTGCCAGTGGTACCAAAGCACAATACCTATTTTGTCTAGTCCCATGTAATTTACCCTTCCACAGTTGGTTGAGTTTGCTCATTGTCTTTCACAGTGATTTGCTATTTGAGTCTGTTTGTGCTTGTTGTTCATGTAGAGTAGATCACAAAAAAAGCACAGACCTCACAATGCTGAATGTCATATACAGACTGGAAGCAAACTAAGGTGAGTTAGGTGCGTAGGTCTAGGTAGGCAGCCTTTATGCATGCATGGAGCACAGATGTTTTATATCCACTGCATCACATCATTTACTACACAGGCTGGACACGCCCAAAAATGCTTCATCTTCTGTCAACAAAGATCTTTATATCCAGAACTGCTTAAGGCCTGATACCTGCAGATCACCCTAAAATCTTCATAAAAAATTGGCTCAATTTCGTTCCAGCCCTTACTCTTCAAGAATGTCAGTGAGGCATTAGAGTCATGTATATTTTTTAGGATTTGGTAATGATTCTTATGCATAATTATGGATTAGATTTCTCTCCTGCTTTGTTTATCTTCAAAGCAATTTTAGCATGTTTAGCAATGTTTCCTGAATGAAATACATACAAGCCTTGTGTGGAGCTTCTCTGAAGAGAACAACACTCTTTCCAGCAGTTCCATCAAAAGACTTTCACATTTGTTAAAATTCAGCCTAAGATTAGCCATGCTGACTGGATCCTGTGCTTACAGAGGTAAAGACATTACTTACAGGATTAAAATTCAGTGTATATTTAAAACTTTCCTGTGTATCCACTGACCAATATTTGTAGTAACAATACATATATCTTATATATGCTTGCTCATTATTACTATAAGGACTTGCTGCTGAGAAACCAGTCTGATTCGACCTAAGGCCTTCTAACACACAGCACAACTCACAATCTGAAACGAGGAATGAAATGAAGGACTGTGCACATTCACCTTCCACTGAGATCATTGCAAAGAACTTCCAAATTCCAGCACTGAGGGAATCAGGTCATCGAGCCAATCCAGCAGTATGTTCAGTCACTGAGAATTTCACAGTCCTGAAAACAAAATGTTATGATGTCCTGTAGGACAGACTGTAAGCCATAGCCACTTGCCTTCAAAACGATAAAACACTACTGACATTACATCCATGTCAGAAGCTTGTTTTTAGAAGACTCAGTTTTGTTGTATTGCATGAATTTTCAAGGTAAGCTCATCTTACTGCATACTAGAATGCTGGTGAGTTTAGGTGATTCACAGTATATTGAAAGTTAGCTGGATCAGAATACAGCTTTTGAAACCATAGGGAGAGAAGAAGTGATTCTGTAACTTTTCTGTGGGGTTTTGGGTTCTAGAAATTTACCTATTACTCTTATAGCCTTCTGGATTTCTATTCCAGCCTGGAATAAAAAGAAAATAAAAATCTGACACGTCACTTTATCTTTTGCTAAATATTTGTCTCTCATTTCCTTACTTAAGAAACATGGTTGTCTGCAAATTTAATCTTAGTTACTTGATTGATTACTTTGCTTGATCATGGTCTTATACATCTTATAAGCTGAAGTCTTTCCAGTTTAACTTTTTTCTTTTTTACAGTAGCAGGTGTGATTTGTAGCACTCTGACCTGAAAATCCAAGCTGATTGGCTTCCATTTGACACCAAAACATATCCATACATTTATGTCATTAAAAAACCTTGTATATATGAATATATATGGCAATCAGAAATTTGTCTTAGCTGAAAGAAAGAAGTAGTAAAATCAAATGACACATGTTTACAGCAGACATTTTTAACAATTATGCAAATCATCACAATTTTGTATTTGCTATTAGAGCAAATTTAATACTTAAAAATCTACTTATGTTATCAAATATTGATAGCAATTGTTGCTCTGAAGAGTGCATTTTTAATATCTGTCACATAAAATATTTTCAAATCCCAAAATTCATTAGACTAATAAGTTGAAAGGTTATATGTCAGCCTGATAGCTTATTTACTGAATTTCAGCATATTTCTTTCAGAAAATTGACTGTTTAGTAATTTTTTCCCCACACTTAGCATCTTAACATCAATTTGTCCAGCTACAGTTAAAATTCAACAGATCTTGACAGAATTGGGGGAAAATTCACTATTATTCAAGAAATTATATGAGAGAGCTTTCTAAAATTTCTCAGCAAACTACTTCTAAAAATCCATAATTACCAGTTGAATTCAGTGCATGAGGCTGATGTAATCAAACACCTTTGTTAAAATCTGTTTACCTCTGTATCAGTGTAACACCACTTAGAGCCCTGGTTCAGGTTAACAATACTTGAGACACATTGAGGGCTAAGGGTGTGCTACATTTGAATACACTCAAAATTTGGATGAACCTGGACTCTGGTCACCAGGATTGGTCATCTTCTCTAAATACGACTTCTTTTTTCTTCACAAGGTAAAAAAACAACATAATGGAACAATTTGGGAAACATGTTTAGAAACTAAGACTGTCTGCTATTCTAATACGTTTAAAAAACTATAATTCTATGTTCATTACCCTTAAAAAGGGTGCAACTAATTACACTTCCATAATGTTAGGTATTGTACTTTACTGTGCTCATAAAATGCAAGATGAACCTATGAAACTTTGCTGTCTTTTGAAGTATTACACACATTTCAGTCTGGAGCAACAAATTATATTCTTAAAGTTTTCTCTGACATTTAAAAATTTTTTCCTTATTTTCCAAATAGGTTAAACAATAGGGATATAATGTTAAAAATAAAAAACAATTGTTAAAAATGACTACTTCAAGTATAAGACTGGGATGTGTTTCACAGAAAATGTGGAAAATCTTGTTTTAAATTTATAATAAGCAATCAAATATTCTTCAGTGCACATAATTAGTACCTCTATTATAATTTGAAACTGAGTACTGATGACTGCTGCTGCTGATCTTTTAAAATCTCTTACAAAATATAAATAGGATAGCCAGGAGAAAATAGCTGATAAACCATGACATGAGATTCTCTTTTCCTTCCTTTTTTCTTCTTTTCCTTTCCTCTCCACTTGGACTGAAGTCCTTTCTGGCTTCTTCAAAAAAGTGCACGCGCGCACACACACACACACACAAATTAATTCCAAAACCATTTTTCGAGATTTCCAATGGACTTGTATTCCTGGTGTCTTTTCACATGATCACAAGCAAGACATGCATGTGATTCCCAGAACCTAGGAAGATGCACTGAAAAATCCTTCTTCCAGTTGAAATAACTAAGATACATCTTGTTATTTTTGTCAAGCATCAGAAGATATTCTGCCAGCTCTCTGGGGGAGAGAAAATCTTCCACATGTATGAAAGAGTCTGCTGGAATGTAATTCTCATAATTTTCTCTGGAAGGGCCCAGTACAACGGGTACTGATCCAGCCAGAAGAGCATTGTAAAGTTTCTCAGTAATGTAATCTTTGTGGATTGAATTTTCAAAGGAAAGGTAGAATTTGCACGTGGAGATAGTAGGAATCAAGTTTTTGTCGTTGACGTAGTCTCCGAAGGCTTGTCCGTAGGTGTGGATTTCAATGTATTTGCTGAGCTCGTTGTAATACTTGACTCGAGCGTGCTCAGGATTCCAGTTACTTACAACCCAACAGACCAAGTTTTCCTTACTTGGTACTTCAAATGCGAAGGAACTCGTACCAACCATCATGAAGCCATAAGGCACCTGGATATCTGAATCACGCCGGTAAGTCAGGGTCAGGTTAAAAAGGTGTTCAATGCCACTCTTTTGTGGAGTATGAGTTGGAGACTCCAAGTTCATCCAAATCCACTTCTGGAAGGGTGGTCTGGCTTGCTGAGGTAAATTAGCCAGATCCCAGCTAATGTCTCTGTGATGAATGAGAACAGCATGGGATCTGTTATACAGCGAGCGGTCAATAGTCAGATGGCACCCAGGGATATTGAACATAGTTTGGCAGGATGTTAGATCGAATGTCTGACCAAAAGGCCAAACCCAGATCAAAACAGTAGTTTCATTGAGATTATCAGTTTTGGAAGAAAAGAAGTTCTTCATCTTCAACACTGAACTGGCTGATTCTATAGGACCAGAAATCCAGCTATTTGTTGGTTTGATATAAATTAATATAAATGCCATGAAACAACCAAGGATAATGAAGATAATAAAAAATGGCCGGAAAATTCCTTTAGATGTCGATGTCATAATTTGCTCTGAGAAAAAAAAAACAGAGGAAGAGAAAGAGAGAAAATAATATCAGGTATTAAATTACATATATATGTCCTGTTAAAACAATCAGACATCATAATGGATAGAGCGTCAATAGCACTGAGCTGCAACCTCAGAAATTTCCTTTGAATGGGGAGGGCATGGGTTCCTGAACACTAGGACGAAGTGACAATATTTGTCTTCTTCACATTAAAAGCTCACTGACAAATTAAGAGAAGGATTTTAATATGTCTCATACTTGGTGTGAATCAGCATATACTGAGAAGTGTTTTTGCTTAGAACCTAGGCCAAGCATTTGGAACACACAAGACAGACAAAATTACCCTTTGATTCTATCCTCGTGACTGTCTAAAGTATAACATGCTGCAGATTTGTTCCATTCACATTTGTTCAAAAACTAGTTCATGTCTCTTGGCTACATAGGGATGAACATTCATGCCTTCTCTAGAGGACTCCTAAAAACCTAGGGGAGGAAAGCACCAATAGAGGGTTTCCTTATGCAGTCACATATTTAGTATATTTCCAACATAAAGAAAAATAAAGACAAATGAATATAAAATATATCCTTATGCATTTCATTATGTTTTTATGTGTTAAGAATTAGGAAAAGTAGAGATAGCTGCCTCATTGTGAGGTATCCTTTATTTTTCCATAATAGGGGAAATAGGGCTGAGGAGTCCATATAGCCTCCTTTGTCCTTGCTCTAATTGTTTCCTCCTGAGAGAAGTGATCAATCTCTTCCCAGAACTACTCTTCCATATGGTTCCTGAGAAACCTAACAAAGTTATGTGTTGCTAATTGCTAACCTTTGATCCTGAATGTAGCCCTAGAATTCACAGATGTTCTAAACCTGAAAACAGTTAACCATGGAGCACTATGACACACAAAGGAAAAGGAGGGGAGGTCAGTTACCAGAAGGAAGTGTTCTGAATAAACTGGCCCACTGTAGATTCTACAGTGAGTTACAATTACTATAAAATTTTTCTAGTTTTCTTTTTCTGTACATTTTCCAATTATTTTTGTTCTGTTATCTTGACTAGATAGCCCCACAAAAAAAATTATAAAAATCCCACCTCTATAAATAGAAAAATATATAATATTGTATGTATGTGTGTGTGTGTATATGTATGTGTATATATAAATATAAAAATTAATTACATTGGCTTCTTTTAGCCTATGTTGATTGTTGCTGGAAAATATGTCTAGAAGGAAGGCTATGACCTATGAGAGCCAAAGACTGCTTCCTTGCCTTACTGCAGGGAGAGCAAGAATGGGATCTCTAAGGAAGAAGGGATTTAGGTTGAGCAGCTCTAGGAGATGAAGCTCAATGAAAAAGAGGATGCTGAACTGATATTCATGTAAAGCTGTTCTTTGTTTCTGTGCTATTGAAAGCAATACACAGAATAGGTATAACTTATCACTGAACGGATAGCGCGAGCTGAGTTTGGACAATAGATTGGGAAACGTCTGTTCACAGGGGCTGATCATTTTCTAGGGATTGAAAAGGATGATGAAAAATTAGAAAAGGATTTTAACATTGTGTCTTGTAAAGTAATCACCCTCCAGTTAAAAGCCCTTTGACTCAAGTATCTCTGATAAGGATTATTTTACACTAAGCTCGTCTGCTAATAACAAACCCCTGCATCACCACATGACAATTCTTTTTACATAGGGAGTGACCAGATATTATGTATTCTGTTCTCTGCTTGAAATTCTAGCTTGTCCAAGGTGTTGCATTTGTGTGGGAAGCTTCTGAATTTGAGAGCCAATATGAGGATAATCACCTGTGGTCTGTGCCCCAAGTACCAATAGTAACCTCTGACTGTGTTAAACAGGTGAGTTTACCTACTTTTGTCTCTTCTGGGTTGATTTCCTCTCCTGGCTTTGCTGCCCTGTGAACTCATGTCTCCCTTCTTGATCTGGGATCATGGTTCTTAGATTTTGTGTTTTACCAAAACACTAGCCTACATCCAGGCTAGCTACATCCTGGCCATATAGTCCTTTATAGTCCTGCATCCTTTGGATTCAGAGAACTAATTGTCCATTATGCAGATGCACAGATCCGTTAGATCTATTGGCATCACTGGCATGTTTCACTCTGAAACTACTGCTAATGGGATGGTGGAAAAGGGTTCTGAAAGCAAGACCCATTAAAAAACTGAATGAAAGTCATTGCAAGGAAGCAGAAGACCTGAGCAGACTCCTAAAAATACCACTTGCCTATACCCTGAGGAGCTGGACAGGATTTTTTCATGGAGTTCTGTTTTTGTATTCCATTTTGTGTTAACTCCAGTAATAACTCTTAAGATGTATACTGGCAATAGCAGCAACTTTTCATGATGAAGTGCCAACAGAAGCAATGGCTTCTGGACTTCACAAGGCAGATTGAGGAACCTATGGAATGGACCAGCAAACCCTGCTTTCATGGCTTTTGGGACTGAGTCCTGTGCACAGTCAGGCAGCAGTAAGTACAGTGAAGGCATGTGTAAGCACTTGTTGACAAATACTATTTGCAAAGTGTCATAAAATGGTTTGGGTTGGAAGGGATTTTCTTGAGAAGTAGCTTGTCTCTACTGCTGGGACATAAAGATTAGGGTGCACTAGAATACACAGATTATTTTTTTCCATAATATTCTCCAAAATGGGGAGTCTTTTCTGTATTTATTTATGTCCTTCTTTTTTGTGCCCAAGATAACCATTAACATCCCACTGTAATTCTCATTATTAAGGTGACACTAAGGAGACATTTGTTACAAGCCATCCAGGCAAGTGACCTTAGTTCACCCTTTTTCACGGTTTTCCTTCTACTGCAGAATCACAAATTTCCTTTCTGTGCATTCCCTCCCCCATGCATGTCAGAGTCTGAAAGGAAAACTTTGTCAAAGAGATGTGTTTACTGAGATTTTTGCCAGCTGGAAGAATTCTGTACTTTTGATAGTTTTGTTATAAAGTACATTTCAGAATGCTGTGGTGTAGCAAGTATTTTCTAGGTGCCTTTTTTTCCCCAAGTCGAAAATCTAGTATTTCATCAGTACAAGACAGTTTTTCTCAGTATAAAACTTAGCAAGGCTTCTTTTAAAGTGCAAATCTTGGCATTCCATCAGCAAGCAACTGCATTTAGCAGCAACAAAACCAGAGGGATAGTAATGGGGTATCAGCACTCTTAACCCCAAGTATACCAGACAAGGCTTGCAAAAATATATCTATTTTTTGAAAGCATTACGTTCCCTAAGAAATAAAATTGATTTCTATGGAAACTGTTTTATTGTATCTTCATTGCAATTGGGACTTTTTAATATTTCCAGAAGAGACAGATATGGATCATCAGAAAGATTATGCAATACTGCAGGGGAGAGAAAATAGAACCTTTCTGGTCAATAATATCAGTGCCTGTTTCCCTGGTATAGTTTTACACCTAGTTTTACACCAATTTCTCCAGCTTCTCAAGGTTTTGCCAGTAGCCCAAAATATATCGGTGCTCGCAGAGTTATAACTTTCACTACTAGTCTAGTACTGAGATTTTCCAAAGGAAAAGGATAGTATTTTAAAATAAAGATGGAGCAAAAATTCTTGGAAGTGTGGACGCTGAATATAATGAATAAAAAATCACTTTATTTTCACACCTTAGAATTTTTAACCATTCAGGGCTCTTGTCTTCACCACCAGCTGGTCTCAGAATCTGTCAAGCAGAAGTACTTAATAACCTCAAGATAGTCTCTGAGGATCGCTCCTGGGATCAGAGTGGGTGAAGAGCAGAAGGACACTGAGGTTAAAAGAGGTGTCAGAGGTAGGTACCTTTAGAAGCTGACAGGCTAGGTAGATCCTCCTGGGCTATAAAAACACAGTTGAATGCAGTGGGAACTGATAGGAATCACAAGCAAACAATTGTTATTGTTAGAAAGAAGGCTCATTTGAGATTGCTCTCCCTGTCCTCTGGCATGTTTTACCTGCCTTGGCCATGGCATATCTGCATTTATGCTAACAGCTGTATTTTCTTAGAGCACACTTCCAGTTAGCTGGAGCTTTTTCACCTGCCGTATTAAAGGAAACCTGATTGCCTCAGGATAGCCAGTGTGTAACTTCTTATCTCCAAGTCACTGCTGTATGGACATGCCCCCAAGTGCTTTTGCTTTTAGCTCTCTGAAACTGAAGACTGCTCCTTTTTATTGGAATTAACTCTCACTGCTCCCAGTTATGCTTCCTCTGTTGCAACCAGAACAGTGGATTTTTTCTCCCCCACCATCCAAACACAGGCTTGCTTCCACACATTTCCATGCCTGTCCACAGATTTCTGAAAACAGTCCAGTATGAAAAGGCTCAACAGAGCTGCACAGAGTTAAAAGGCTGAAAGCTGAATGAGCTGCTGATCTCAGACTGCATATTTTTATTCTACTGTTTACAACATTCTTTTTCTTCCCCTCTCCACCCTCTTTGTTTTCGGGTTATTTGTTAATTCCACAGATTCCAGTTTTGTGTATTTGCACTCTGAGAACAGTATGGAATCATTTTATTCAGCTGTGGTAATTTATACTTTGAACAGTTTTAGAAAAATGATCTAAGAGCACCCCAAGGACAGGTAGCCATTAGGATAGATTGCTTAGGGATGGAGCAGAACCTGTCACTGGAGACTGGTAAGAACAGGTTACACAAGCACCACTAAGCAATAAGAGATCAGACTGTGTCCCCAGGTCCTACGGCTGGGCTAGGTTGACCTCACTTGATTCCTTCCTGCCTTGTGCTCATAATATTAAACACAGATTCTCATAAAATGCACCTAATAAGAACACAAACTGGCAGTCTAAAACTGCAAAGAATTGCTGAATAAATGGGTAAAAACATCCCCCATCTTCAAAGTTGTCTGCAAACTATGAAGTAGGCACACTGTACAGAGTGAAAATGTGAAGGGAAGTAAAAAACTATGTGGACAACAGCAACAACACAGTCCCTATTTTCAAAGGCTAAACCTAAATCTTCCTGCCAATTGCTAGTACAATGGGGTACTGCTACTTCTTTTGAGAATATCTGAATCTTGACCCGTTACTGAAGAAAACCCTATTACCCTATTCTCAGCTTCCTTCTCCAAATTTCTAGGTGACACACAGCATCCTGCTATGGCTCAGCAGCCCCCAGCCTTCCTTGTGATTGTCATCTATCCTCTCCTTCTCTCCACGGCAGTCACACACTGTCATTGTCCAGCTGCTTATGCAACAGCTCAGTGGTTTCTTTCTGTGATCCAACTGTACAGCAAAAGACATTAGCCAGGGACACAGAGTCTCTCAGAACAGCAGAGGAAAATGGCTAAAGCACTGCTGTCCATACGGGAGTGACTCTATATCCACCAGCACCGCCACATATGAAAAAATAAAGTCCTTTCAGCAAGAAACTTTTCCAGACAATCTGGAGTTAGTGTCAGGACACTCCACATGGCAGCTGTGTTGCTTTCTAATCATGAGCTTTTAAGTTTTTCTCAGAGGGTACAGGAGTACTCTCCATCCCTTCCCTTGGCACAACTGGAAAATAAATGCAAGCAAAGTGATCAGAAGCTCAGCAGCATTGCCAGCCTTGGTAACATGCAAAGAAAGAACCTTTTTTACCTTAACTTCCACATTTGCTTGTCCGCATCACAGCTAGTTTATGACCGACAGTAATCTGTGAAAGGGATGATGGCTTTCCATATTGTGCTGGGTATAGAAAATGGAGTTGTTCGCCACTGTAGCTTAGCAGAAAACTTTATCTGTCTTGTCAGGAAAGAGCTTTTTATCTTCCTGAATATAAAGCTCGTCCTAGTTATGCAGCACAAGCCAGTCCATCCCTCTCTCAAAAGCCTTGAAAAGGCTCTGCACAAAATGAAGCTGATCAAAGAAAAGTGCTCCAAAAGCAAGTGGTCTCTTCCTCCCTTCTTTCCATGTGGTTTGGGAACAGCAAACTGCTGTTCTCTCTGATTCTGCCAGAATTGCAGAAAGAGCTCTTCAGCAGCTTTGTGACTGGCTTGTAAAAGTGCAGCTGGCCAGCTGAAATATGAATAACATACCTGCACAAGCTATGTATTTGTGATGGCCACCTGCCCACCAGAAAGCCCTGATTAACCCACAGTGGCTGTGAAAATGATGTGAGCAAAGCCAAACAGAGAGGGAGCATGAAGTGGCAGAAGAACCATAGGCATTCCTGTGCACCTAAGCTAAACTCCCCATCAAAAAATCACAGTTGCTTCTGGCTGATTTCCTAATATGTATTTCCCTTGTATAGTGGAAAAACACCTCCTCCTGCGAAGAAGATAAATCAGAATCAGGAAAAATCAGAGGATGCCTACTTATAATATTGAGCACTTACGGTAGGGTATATTAGTTCTGTGGCAAAGCAAGGCTTTTGGAGCTCTGACCACCAGCTGTTTGTGTAGATATGATTAGAGGCTAGGTGCAGTAGTTACACTGCTGTATCTTGCTGCATAAGCAAGCTAAAAAAATTTAATTGAGATTAAATGCTGCCTCTTTTTTGCAGCTACAACTTCATAGATCTGAGGATTTTGCCAGTGGCAACAGAACTTGTGAGATAGCTCTGTAGCCAGGAAAGAAAGCCTGAGAGACCTCTAAGAAATACCATAAAATCCCCATAATCTGATCTCTACTTAACATTTCACTTCTCTGCTTGCCTAGCACCTTTTCCTTAAAAGACTCATTATACCTCTAGGTTTGGGATCTGTACTGGTATAACTGCTTTTTAGGATGCAGGTACGTGTTCTTGCTTTAATTTGCCATGTCTTCTGTGCTATGGATACTAGTTGCCGGTGAGACAACAACAACCCTAGAGAGAAAAGAAAGCAACTGAAGCACTCAAATCAGTTTCAATCTGCTCTGTGGCTGAGTGGGAGAATGCCATTTACTACTAGAGTCAAAGCAGAGAAGAGAGGTGATAATTTATAGGCCTAATTTAAAAAATACGTCCATATTCTTTGCAAATTAGCCTTTTTTTTTTCCTCACAGAGTGGAAGGATGGGCATTTGTTTTACAAATACAACCAACAGCATTGAGTTTCTTGACTATTCTGAGCTAAGAAGTAACTAAGCATTGGTCAACAGGACTCAGGATGGCCAAGAGTCCTCATCCAGGTTCTGCTAGTTGTTGTCTAAATGCCTTGAGCAGAACTCCTCACTGACCCAGCTTTCTTAAAAGCCCATCAATGACTCAAAGCTTCAGGTTAGATTCTGTGTATAGAGAGTACAAATCCTTCATATTGTAATATAGTGAGTGCCAGAAACAATGGCTGCTTATTTTCCATGGAAAAATGCAATCCAAATATGTGATGGATTGTAGAGCACTTGTGAGTGTAAGGACACCAGCACTAATTGGAAGAATGGAAAAACAGCACCAATCATTTTCATTGTGCACCAACAGCTATGTTTTCAAGATGACTTGTGTTGGTAGTACTAAATATTTAAAAAAACCCAAACTGGTAAGTGTAAGATAGAAGGTGATTATAAAACAAGACTCTTGAATGAAATATTTGTCTTGCTGGAGCAAGATTAGTAACTCATTATAAAAATTATACTATTCTATAAAGTTTGGACACTGAAAACAACAACAGAAGACTTTTAAGATCTGATCCAAGTGCATCTTTACTCAAACACAGAGAGAAAGATCAAGATCCACAAAAAGTAAATTCAGAAACTTTCCTAATAAGAAGTTTAAACATATGCACACACACAAATTGAAACAAAAACATAATCCCCCAAAGCCTAAGGCATGATATAACAAGAATGAAAGCATATTTGAAAAACCATATCTATTTTAGATAGTGTATATTGTAAAACAACAAAAACTAACAATCCCTCAACCTCTCAAACTGCACACTCTTCTGAGAAAACAAAATTGAAGTTGAGAGAAAGCAGTCGTTAATTTCTTGGAGTGTCTCTTTGCGTAACAAAAGGAAGAGCAGACAGCTGGAACTACAAGTATAACAAGCTGAGAAATACAAAGCTTAACAAAGTCACTGAAGAGACTTTTTCTGTAGAAAAGAAAAAACCTGAAGTCCTTCAGTGAAGAAATAGCAAATACATAAGAGGAATGGGTTGAAGGAACAATTGTCTGAAAAAATCCTCCAGTAGCTACAAACACCAACATGTTCTAAGGTGATGTTTTCTTTTTACTACTTACTGTCCAGGTTAACACATACCCTGATGCCTTTGAGAGCAACTCAAGGTTAGCACACGGGAATGAAGAATATTCTGCACAGGCTGCTGACAATACATTGTAAAAAACAGACCAGCAGTTAGTCCAGAGATCATACTTCTTTTGAAAAGGCTCAAGCTATATGCTATTTCTTAGCTTATTGTCTTCCTTTTAACCTGGTTAAAAAGAGAAGTTAAATAATTGCAGTCTAAGTTTCATTCTAATGTCCAATTTGCACTTGATTTTAATGTTCAATTACTGGATTTTAGTGGCATACATTATTCTACTCTTAATAGAGAAAAAAATTCCATAATGAATTAATGAAATTTTTGCCACTACAGTAACAATTCAAGGTAAAATTATTTACTGTATCTTAGAAATGGAATTTGCCAAGTGGCCTTTTTTCCATCTTAAGGTTTGCAGCCCATAGTCTTTCTCTGGTACAACTTTACTGCCTATTAAAACTAGGCATTGAAAAAGTGGAAAGCCTTTCCTACAATGAAAGGCTTTATATAGCAATCTTACTCCGAAAGTAACTTTCTAAAGAAAGTCTGCAGAGATAGGTAGGAGGAAACACAGAGAGAAAGAAAGAAAGAAAGGGAGCAAGGAAAATAAACTGTAAAAGATTAAAAAAAGGGGTCTAGTATGAGGTCAGCAGCACTTAATTCGGTATTCCTTTGCATTAAGGACATTGGTGCAAAAAAAAGTGATGGCAGGCCATTGCCTTTTCAAACAGACTGTGAATCCATGCAGCTAATACAGTTTAGCAAATGTGGGTAGGACTAATTTGATGACAAAAATGTTAAGAGGAACCTAAATCCCTGGTTGATTAGGCTGTCCCAAGTCCTAAGAGGCCCCAAACCAGAAACAGGATCTACTAGTAGGGATCAGCGGAAATGTTGGTATCTGCAACCCTGAAACCATTTGTCTTTTAGTACTGGTCATGATTAAACTCTCTCTGACCCTCTGCCTTTCAGACTTTTGAGCTCTTAGCTGCCTGGTGCCAGCACATCCCCAGAAGGGGCTCATTCTTCATGAGGAAGGGCCATTCGAAATCGATAAACTAGCTATTACCCCAGCTCTCAGCCCTAAGGATATAGATGTGCCTACAAGAGCAGACTCCATCTTAAATGCACTGGTAACAGCTGCTTTTTGTTTCCTTGAATTTAAAGGAAACAGGCATAAGATGAAGTCCCTTTATGCAGCAATTGAAGCTATGACCTATTAGATATGAATCTTTTTTCAGCCTGAAGTGATTCAGACCTAGATATTTCTATTTCCTTAAAGATTTCCTAGCTCCTGGACAACAATGTCTGCCAATTTTACAATATGTGAAGAGCTTTAGAAATAGACATGAGCAATCCTTTTCTCCTCATTGGAGGCCTAGTTGCTAATCAAGACAATACTATTTTCTTTTGACCTCTTCCTGTCTCCTGGCTATTGACTCCCCAATGGTTTATGCCCAGGGGCATATCTCCAGCAGTAGAAGGTAGAGACAGCTTCCTTTCCCAGGCAGTTTACAACCCTGTAAAGAGAAGGTGGAAGAGGCAATTTAAATCTCCTTTGGTGGAAAGACCACAAATACCGGTCTTTATTTTGGATGAATAATTTTCCGGCTGTGTTCCAGAAGGTGTAACTTTCTAACTTCTTCATAAAAGAAGGGGACTAGATCCCTGCTCTCAAGGGAGGATTCCCAGCTCTGAACCCCAAGAAGGACCCATTCCTTTAGAGCGCTGATGTGTCTTGGTGAAGGATGGAGGAAGACACATCCGTCTTGTCCTGGGCAGCCTTTTTCACTGTTTGTGGTGCCCAACAGATTGTCTGCACTACGTGGGTGTTCCAGGCACCCTAAAGAAACTTTTGGGCTAACAACCAGACCTGCTAATGCTCAGCACGTGGTGGTTGTTGAGGGCAGCCTTTGATCTCTGTGGTCAGTTTTGGTCAAATGTCACATAAAACGAATGTTAAATTACCACAAAGACTTCTTCCCAGCCAAATTAAATGGAATTTCTGCTAGAATACATGTCTATTGTAAGCCCTCGTAAAGTAAGTTTAATCAAAAGCAATAATAATAATGTTAGGGAATCTTTATCTCACTGACAAGCACATTGGTCTGCTGAAGGACAGCATTATTTTACCAAGGCAATTAGAGCCTGCTGGTGCCCTGAGAAGTCTAATAAATAGGACATAGAACAAAGTGGTAGGAGAACTTCCTGGCTCTTTTATCAGTTTAACCCAAGTTTAGTTGAGTAGAATTTAATTTGAGTTAGGCACTAATCACTTTCTGTCTCATAGATACCTATAGTGTGAGACTACTTTCCTTTAATAAAATACTTTCAAATCTACCAATTAAGAGTATCATAGAAGCAAAATAAATTCAGCTCTAGTAATAACAAGACTTTCACTGTTGAAATGCCTTTCCCTAAAGAATCTTTTGGAATTTTGCAAGCATAAAGTTTTAATCACAGCACAATCAGAAAATTATTACTGAAACTGCTTTATGAAGAGTAGAAGAGGGGTGGAAATCAAGCCCAGGAAAGACAAAGTAACTTTCACAGTATCATGAAAACTTTAGCAAGTATTTGACAACTATGACTTAAATTTGCATCAAAAAAGTTGAATCTGTAAACCAGAATATTTTACTTCAAACAAATTTCACCAGAAAGTAGTCATATCACATTTATTCCGATCAGATATCTTTTTTATGTATCTTTGTTTCAAATCTCTGAAAACATCCAAATCTTCTTTATTGAGGTAAATTAGTACAGGGAAATGGAAGATTTAATCAGATTAAAGTCAATGACCCCTTGATCTTTAAAATAAGAAAAGCCACAACTCTTTCGCAGAACTATAGTTGAAATTCTACCAGCAAATCTGGATTTGCTGAAAGACAAGAAGTATCAGAGATGAAATCTTGCTCAAGGAAACACTGGAAAACCTATTAATTTCAGTAAGGTTAAGGTTTTGTTCTTTCAGTGGATTGCAGCAACATGTAAGAAGAGAGAGCTCAAAAGCTGTTCGTTTGTGATTAAAGTTAACTGAAAAATAAAAAACCTAAGGCAACTCAGGAGACAGCAAGACAGATGTAAGGGAATCTAAAAGCTGGAACAAGGTACAGGTAATGAACACTCTCCCTCATACACACAAATACACTGCCACACACAATCTGTAACTTCAGGAAAGATGTAATCACCTTTTAGTAATGGTTAAGGAAAGATTAAATCACCTTTTTCTCCATTTTCACACCTGCAACATTTTATAAATATAAATATAAATATATACTTGTATGGATACTTTTATATATATATATATGTACACACACAATATATATGTGGTGCTTGTAGCACACTTAATTACTTAGATTCCCTGAAATGTATTTTATAATTATGCTTTATATTCTTTGTATCCATACCTTCACATACATCTCTACCTGTGTAGGATGCTCACACACACACACCCCCACACACATGATGAACTTATGAATGTTTAGGGAACCACTGCCCAAGCTGCTGGCCCTGGACAGAGGCAGTGGCCTAATGAGATGTGCTACTGCTGTGTCGTCCTGACAAGATGTGCTGCACTGTGACAGCCAGTGGGTGCAGAAGGCAAAGGAGTCACTACTACTGCCATCCTGGCAAATAGAAGGGAGGGAAACAGAGTGCTGAATTCACTGAGGCACTGAGCCAGGGATGGGTGGATGGGAAAAGGAGGCAGAAAGCAGAGACAGGTATTATTGTTATAGGAGAAATAAAATATTTTTCTTTCTCATGTGCCTTAACCCTTTTGTCCGAGAGAACATGAAAGAATGCATTGCTCTGAAACAATTCTTTCAGCGGGAAGCACAGCAGCAGGCTGAATCCTCCAATCCTCAAGATTATTTACAGCATAAGATACATGAAACCTCTATATAAATAGCTGGAGATGGGAAATATGCCTTTAGATTTCTGGAAAAAGTCTTGCAAGGAAGAGAAGGCAGTTGCTCAGACTAGAATTCTGATGAAATATGTCATGAGAGAATTGGGTGAATTTACTCCCCATTAAGCAAACAAGTATGTTTATTGATATAGCTGATATGAATAGAAAGCTTTAGAGAGAAATGATTCTTAAATTCCAGTTTAGATTTCATTCATATTCTGTCCCTTTTTGCATTTTCAGTGTCAGCAATTATTATCAACTTCTTTTTTATTACCAGTCAGTTTCTTTCAAGTCTTCTGTTCATTAAGGTTTTGAGTTATGAATAAGACAAACATAATTGTTTTCAACCAGCTATTTCTAGTGGATTAATTTTAGTTGCCAATACAGATGTCTAAGATTTATGAGCATGTTTAAAAAAATAATAAAAAATTCTAGGAACATGTTATAATGAAGCCTTTTTAAGGCTTTTTTCTACATATCTTCTGTTTTATTTTCTCAGTTATTTAGGTTCCTAGGTCATGTTCAACACCTTAGCATCTGGTTTTGTTATTTATTGTTCTGAAATTTTGTTCTGCAATGCCAAAAGGAAAGATTAAAATGTAAGTAGAATTTGGTACAACAAATGAAGATAAAGACTATGAAGATCAGAGGAGTATTTTTAAAAATTGAGTTACTCTGGATTTTTAGAGGCGTAACTACATGTGCAGAATACTTTTTTATAGTTTCCAAGTAATTTAATATTAACTGGAAAATAGAGTTTTCAGATTCTCATCAAATAGTTAGAAAATTCCTTACAGTTTAAAGGCAGTTTTTCTGCTTGAAGCTGTTTGTTTGAATGCCAAGCAAGCATTTATTCAATGTTCATGGTGTAAGAATTTAAATAGAAAGTAAAAGATTACTTAACAGTACTTGTGTGCAATTGACAGATATTGGAATTTGACTGCACTCCGTGCTACTCAAAATGATAACAAATGAAATGTGTGCATCCAGAGAAACTGGTTTTGGAGGGATGAACTTGACTTGCTGATGAAAGTAAAATGAAATAAATTACACTCCAGCCTCTCTGAAACTGGCATATAATGCTGAACTGAACTGTAAGTATTTCACTAGGAGACTTCAAATAGGTTGTCTAAGATTTTTTTTTAATCCTAAATAGAGAAGAAAATACGATAATCTTCAGGAGACTTCTGGAAAGATACTTTAAATTGTCATTTTGTGCAAGGAAGCAAGACAGAGTTTTGCAGTGCTGATGTGTTGATAATATGATTATTCTAGCTGGATTTATTTTCCCTTTGGGATTTTACACCACTGTTTTATTTAACTGCCACATATAAGGAAAATTAGATAAAAAGGATAGCATGCAGGCAAACGCGGCACAGAATTTATCTTTGGAATGGATTGATTTACAAAATTTAAGAACAATAGAAACATTTCCACTGCTATAATTGTTTGAAATGAAGAGCAAATTTTTTTATTCCTTTTCCAAAATCCTTCAGTGATAACCTGTTCTCTGCTAGTGGAGGGAAAACTCAGATTTACTGGACAGAAGCTATAAACTATGGTGGAAATGACATTCTTATTTTCATTGGACAAGACGAATTGTGTCTTTTGCTTCCTCTTCTCTCTTAATAAACTGATTCTCAAATGATTTTGCATTTTGATGCATTGTGCATAAAACTATGTTATGATCTATGAAAGTTCAAAGAGACTTGATCAAAAAATGTTAAATTTTTTTCCATTATCAGTTTGTCAAGACAAAAATCTACCTTGAGAATGTTGAGTTTGTTAACATTTTCTCAGGGATGTTTTTTTGTCATATTTTAAACAAATTTTCAGGGAGGCCCAAAGCTACTTTAATGTCAGTGGACCTCATTAGGGACAGATTTGTTTGAAAGATTTCAATTTTGCCCTGAACAAAAAGGGAGCATCTCAATGTCACAAAAATTTGCAGAGGACAAAAAGTCATCCCAGCTATCAATTCATGGTTCCCTTAGTGGCTGGAAGATTTCTTCTGCTGTCAAGCCTGGCAGAGAGAGATATACACTGTCACATGCTGTCAGAATGGGATATGACAACAGCATCACATCCTTCTCATGAGCTGTACTACTGAATTACCTTCTAAAGGAAAGTAAGGGGGGAAGAAATGTATCTCACCTTGATACAGACATAGCCTGAGTAATCAGTAGTTTCTATCAGGAGACAATCCAGCAACTGTCGCTCTAGCAGCAAGCACCCACAGGAGTACCAGTGTCCCCTAAGCTTCCCAGTGTCCCCTAAGCTTTCAGGTAAGGGCACCTCAAAGGAGCTGCCTTAAAGAGCTTGTTCCTGAACATGCACACGTACAATGCTTCTGAGTCTCCTTATGGCTGTAACCTCAGACATCATGGTTCTACCAACAGATTGATCCACTCTCTTAACTGCCTCTCTCTTACTTTTTCCCTTCTACTGTTCCCTTTTCATCATTCTTCTGATCCTGTTTTCATCTTTACTCCTTTTCTTTTTGGGGCAATGTCAGACCCTTTTGATTTCTCAGAATTAGAAAAAACTAGGGAAATCTTTCAGCTCCAGCAACATACAAACCATTTAACTGAACTATCCAAATAACACTGCCAATACCTCTTTTCCTATCCTTTGTCATCATTTAGAGTTTATTATTTACTGTGCATTTACATATCTTAAGTTACATCAGCAGAAATTTGAGCATTCTTTATAGGGCCCAGCATGTTAATCCCACAATTATTTCATACATGGAAATTAGTGGAATAAAGACCTATGAGAAGACTGAGAGAAAAGGACTTGGAAGCATTGCATTTTTTTTCTTTGTGTACTGTTCCTCTGAGAAAGGGGAAAGATTATCAGTGGTCAGACAAGGAATGCTAAAGAACTGGAAGCCTTAAGACTTCGAGAGTATGCAGGAGAGACAGGATCTCCAGACTCACCCACAGTAAAGGTGGCAGAAGAGAGGCAGTTTCTTGATAGTTATTTTTCTGTTGAAGACATATTATATGTATGTCCTATTGTGCTATTTATTCTGTATTATTGAATCAGAATTGAAGAATCATGCCTTTGCTATGTTATTTACTACACAGAATTAATTTCCATGCCTACCAGTGTCTACACCAAGGGTGCTACTGTTACTTTCATGGAGTAATGGTGCAGGATGCATTACATCCCTGATATTTCATGTAGGCTCTTAATCTTTCATGCATTTTGTACCAGCCTCACTCTACTCATTCATTACTAGAGTTAGACCTCATTACCCCAGCAGCAGACACTCCAAATTAAAAATGACTGCAGGATCTAATCACTGACATTCTCAGGTGTAATCGTTATCCAGCTAATGAGCTAATCCCATTAATTTGGTTATAGCACTTTATTTTGCATACACTTTCTGGACCTGTGATTGTAGACTTTGTATATATTGCCATGCAAATAACTCATTTGGAGTAAGAGGCATTATGTTCTTCTGACTGTGATCAGCTCTGTCTGCTCCCAAACCCAGTTTCCTCACATTTCTCACAGATCTTCTGGAGGACTCTGGCTGCAGGTGACAGCACTGTGACCACAAAGATGCTCTGAATCAAGCTGCTTTTTCCCATGTTCCTCAGCATGATCCAGAGCCTGGATCTGGCCCAACATCTACCTGCTCCTGTTCTGATCTTTAGTGAGGTTCGATACTGGGCCTCACTTTTAATATGTTCATATATATATTTGTAAACTTTCAATAGGGGTATGTAATTGGGAATCACTGTTCTCAAACAATCCCTTTTGGTTGGCCACAGTATAAATATGACCACTAAACTATCAAGATGTCTATACTCCAAACTGGTCAAGTTATGATGCCACAAAAAGAAGCATAGTGAAACCACAGAATGATATAGAATATAACTATTATCAAACTGAGTACAACACACTAAAGTAATTCCTTCTGTAGCTGCCAAGGAGAAAAATCACTTAGATAAAGCAAAGAAAGGGAAGCTTAATAAATAAATGATACAGTGAATGCAATTCTTAGCCCTCTCCCTTTTAACTTTAATGGAAACATCTCCTATGGAGAATAATTCCAAACAGAGTCTTGGGATAGGGTAACAGAGACTTTTTCCCTAGGGCAAAAAGACAGGGGAAGAACAAATATGACATTCCTGGTCTTCATTGACCAGCACTTTGTCTTTTGCTTTGAAAGCTGTTGTTACTCCCTGAATAATAAGCCCCACTTTCTCTGTAATAAGGGTGGCAGACGTTTGTTATCGCGCATCATAAGTCTGAAGGTGTATTTCCGTGGTAAATACAGAGTATGAAACCCACTATTTAAATGTCATTCCCACAGCTCAACGAACATTCTGTCACTGTCATTTTAGCATCCTAATTACATGAACATTGTCCTTTGTGACTCTCACTGCAGATTTCCAATCAAAATGTCTGTGATGAGGGAAGCAGCATTATTGCAATCAAGCAGCTGAATAACATCTTTAAATAATCCTAGCTTGTTCAGCTTCCCAGCCCCTCTACAGAACACAGATATGAACAACTAGACATGGAAGGAAACTATACCTATGAACTGCTCTGGCTTAGACAGATATTGAGGAACAGTTAAATATGAATGAGAATTGCCAGACTTCAGTGCATCTCACTCCTGGGACCCTACAACATTGAAGGATGGTAAAGAAAGAGCAAAACCAATATAATTAATGCCTTTTAGTATCTTTCCTGTATGCTTCCATAGATACATATTAATTCATACACAAAAAAATTCCCACACCATAGACTTATTAAAAATGTTTTCACCATTGTTTTTGATTCAATTTCATGGTAAACCTAAATCTAGGAAGCCTGAGGTTCCTGGGTTCTGCAGCCCTGTGAATACACAAAGCTTCCATTTTCCAAAGGAGATACATTTCTAGGAATCACAGCTGTGCTGCAAAGCTTGAAAAAGTAATGTGTTCTACCCCAAAAACTAAAATGAAAAAATACAGTACTGATTGAAAAAAATCCTATTATGAGACTGTAGGAAAGCAGCTCCTGAGTTTCGCTGCTATTTCCAATAGAGTATAAAGAACTCACTGCAGATAACTCTTAATGTGGAAGGTTTGAAATAGTTTCGAAAAAATGCTCTTTCTTACCGTTTTTTTTCCCCCTCTTTTGATGCCCCATGAGTCTGGACCATGACTGCAGACTATTTTGTGTCTGGAGCAAAACTTCCGCTGGATACACTTGGCTGCAATGCTTCGTTAGGAACTGGTTTAACAATTGAGTAGACCCAGAGTGGAAAAATACTTGAGTAATACTCTCTGTGATTTGGAACTCATCAGAGGTGTAGAATGAATATGGTCTGAACAGGTCTATTACTGTTACAGAATAAGTAACACTTCTCTCTAATTCAGAGAAATTTTCCATTGATTAGATGCTCCTGTCCTGTTTTACTGCACGTTAAGGCTATGTTATTTAGCATGTGTGGTGAAGTATTTTCTTCACATTTTTATTTTTTTGTTTTTCTCCTAAAATGATCCATGAATTTTAGACTCCTATCCTCTGTTGACTTCTCTACCAGTGAGAACACTGGTAAAACAAAAACTCCTTCTTCCTTTTCCCAGGAATGGTATACACATTGCTGTTTGCACATTTGGTGAAGAAAGCAATGATTGGGGTTTGTCAGCCTTTCTTAAACTGCTGTCCTCACTCCTAAAATGTGAAGAAATATGAAGAATATGTTTATTTTGTGCAACTGTAAAAATATGTGGAACTTACATTCTTCTGGGGAAAGATGTTAAAGTTTCAGAACTACTTATGCTCTAAATAGCTAAAAGTGTCTGTTTCCTTATTCTCTTATTAAAAAAAAGAAAAAAGAAATTAGGATCCTTACAGAGCTCTCAGATCTAGAATCTGTTCTTGGGCAAAAACCTCCTCCTGAACTGTCAAAACTGTCTGTTCTGAATGGGACATTGATCTGCAGCAAGTCTTCCCAAATGCACATGGAGTCCCCATTCACATTTTAGTCTCTTCCACAGTTCTTTCTTACTACTTAATCAAGGTATCAGTTTTTAGCATTGCTCCCAAAGAATTGCTGACTGCTACAGCCGGGGTTTGGAAATGCTGGTATAGTATATATAGTATATATATATAGTATATATATATTTACATTACCTGTAAACAAACGTGTTTTTTTAAGAAAACAGGGAAGCATAATGACTGGTCTGTATTAAATTTTGCTGTAAATGTAATATTTGTTACATAAATAAAATCTCCCTCTACACCAAAATCGAGAGGTTTATTTCAGTGTAAACTTCTTTATGCTTTTAAAATATCATTTAATTCTTTTACATATACAACTGTACTTTAGGCTACCATAAAAGAGAAGCTGTGATGGCACTTCTGACAGAAATTAGAAATGAGAGTATCCTATTATAAGTTTGAGTGTTGATGACATTTTACCTGGTCTGCTTGAATGTTGAAAGAACTGATGGGGGACGCTGGCAAGTCAGATCTTATGCCTTGATTTAGTTTCCTCAAACATAAAATGGAGTTAAAGAGACTCACCTTCTTTGTACAGCATTCTGAAAGTAAGCACAGAAATTATCATGTAACTAATATTGTGTAACTGTTTCTCTTGTACTGACTGAAACCTCTGTTAAGTGAGTAATTGTGATCTGTGACACCTTTGGGCTTGCAAATCAGCACAGATGAGATTCAGCAGACTGGAAAAGCAAAAATCAAAAAGTGATCTATCAGATTACCTCCTAATCTCAGTGTCATGTCAAGTGCACAAAGGAGTTATAGTAATTGCAGAAGAAACTCTGATTTGCATCTCTGCAAATCCGGATCCCCTGATTATAGCTGCAATGTGTTTGCTTTCCAAGTAAGACCAAAATAAATCATTTTAGTTCAGATACCATGTGAGCACCAGCTGTAATTTACCTGAGCTGATGTACCCAACATTTCAGCATGGCTTTGGGTGGGCTGACTGCACTGATGCCCTGAAAAACAACACAGGGCAGAGCTGGCTCACTTCTTCAGTGTGGACAGATCCACTATGCAGCAAAGATCTTATACAGCATAGATATTGTAACAGTCCTTATGAATCACAATTCATTGGCACTTCTATTACTTTGCACAAAAGGGCAATGGGGTCAGAACTTTGCTCACAGGAGGCATGTACAGGTAATAATAATACTACATGGGTCTTGTGTGTAAAGGCTTTCCTGTTTGAAAGATTGTCATGCACTTTCTTTTATTGACACCAAGTTTTTTAAGTTGAGAAAATGCAATTTCTATTCTAGTATGACTTCAAAGCCTGGACAAAGCAGTTTTTAGTCTCAAGATGATATGAAGAAGGATAAAACTGACGGGCACAGAGGAAAAGCAGACTAGGCAAATATGCCCCAAGCTGATGTGCAGTACAGGTATTATTTTTATATTTTCTCTCCCTTTGTATACTGTATGTTTAAAGACTTAGTAGTAAAGTAGAATTAGCATTCTCTGTTCATCTATTCATTACTTTCAGAGATATTTCAAATGCTTTTTTAGCTGGCATGGATCTAAACCCAAAGAAATCAATAAGAAGAAGTAGACTGCAGCAGTTACATGTTAGAAAAAAGAAAAAATGTATTTATGGAGTTCTGTCCCATGGTAACTTCTTACTGCACTATCAGTGTAGTTATGCCATTGTAGCATGTTGCTATTAAAATTCATTAACAAATGTTATTTTTGAGAAGATTTAAGTGTTTAAAGGTATAAAAGTTTTTGGTTGTGGTGGACCCCACTATCTCTGAGGCAAAAGTTACCCCAAATTCCTTTTTCAGTTTTCTTCTGTCAGCTACTTCAAATTATTCCCCCAAAACACATTTTCCAATTCAGAGCTATCTTTTTAATGACAAATGAGTTATAGCAGTGATCACAGGTAATTATTTTTTTCTGTATCATAACTTTAATATGCTCATAGTAAGCTCACAATATTGTTTTATAAACTTAGTTATAAGGATAATAAGGATAAATGAATACTCATTTCTATTTTCTTTCAGAATCTCTTCTCTGTGGGAGCTAAAAAAAAAGTTAAAAAAAAGATGTTGTGACAATGAGAAGATTAAATATTAAGGGTCAGAAAGTGCTTCCATTTCTCTGCAAAGACATATATAAAATTAGCTTTTTAAAGCTTCTTACACAGTATTTTATAACGATGTTTTGCATAGTATTTTATAACTGTTTTACATGGAATATAAATAAATCACTTAATTTTTGACTAGTAATTTATTAAATATAAAGAGTCTTAATGAAATTAACTCTTTTACGCCGAAAAGATTTGTTAACTCTTACTATGTGAGTCTAATGATGATGGCCACATTAAATTCCTTGTTTAGTACATACTAATGGTTTTGAGAACAAGTGTAATTTCAGCTCTAGCTATGTGTTGCAGAATTCTACAAAGTCCCGCATCAAAACAGTAAGCTTGGTGAAATGCACTAGCATCCTATTTGTGGAAGGACTAAGGCTACAGTTTTTAAAAGCACCTGACATCCATATGCATTAGAAATCCATCACTGTTTTCAAAACCAACCTAGACATTTTATATTGGGACTTCAATCTTCCAAAATTTAGGCATATTTTGTAAGTTGGTTGTATAATCTACTTTCATATTAGAGGAGAGAGACTACTCAGTAAGTAATTCACGAAATAACTGTCTTGTAGGGAGACTAGATGCTTATTTCTTATTTCCTCTAGGGATATAGAGTTATTAATCCTCTTTTGGAGGCAAGTGGATGAAGTAGGGTCAGTTCTTTCTGGATTGGCAGGTGGGGAATGTAAGGAGCATATCTTAAATGCCGTTCTAGAAAATAGGAGAATCAAATCCAAATACCTTCTGTGTTTGATTTGGGCTTTTATCTTCCAGGGAAGAAACCTAACAACTAAGCTGCAAGCAGGAATTCAGAAATTAAGGTCTTTGTGCATCACAGGTGAGACTTAAATACTTGACTACTGTAACAGAATGTGATTCTCACCAGAACATTGTTGTTGTGGAGACAAGATCTTCCATCTGTGATGCATCCTAGAATACAGCAGCTTCATGTGACAGACTGCAGAAGGGGTAAATATCTGTTTTAAAATGAAACAAAACACATTTTAAGGATGTCTTGTGACATCATAAGTCAGCTACATGTCAATTAGATATCCTTCCTCTCCCTCTCCATGCTGACTTATGCGAAGTTCAGTCATGCTCCAAAAATTATGAGGGGGTTAGACATACTGTAGGGAAAACACATTTTGTTTTGACAATCCTAGGACGGTAATGAGATGTCCCTGGGCTTTTGGTAGCTCAGTCACAGTAGAAAGGTCTGTGGTTTCCTCAGAGCCAAGAAGCCAATAAGTGGACTTTTATGCTCAAGACTTCACTGACAATTTGGATGAAGAGGTCTCTAGAGACAGAAAGCCTACACGGAAACTGAGAGGGTAGAATGTCCCACAGGTGCCTAAACATTTGAACTTAAGAACATGAAGTAGTTGTGTAAGTCCTCTTCAATGAGAGTTTGACTTTCTAGGCTCTATATGAAATATTTGCATAAGTGCCCATAGGTCAAATGTTTTACTTTTATGTCAGAACCTAAAATTCAAATAATACACCAGGGGGAATTTACTAAAGTTTCTGGGTATTATATTAAGCAATTAACATTCCTACCTTCAAATTTTGCCCTTTTTATGCCTTGTACTTGCTTTTGAAAATGAGAGTTTAGAAATTGATTGATAACATACTGTGAAAAACTACCCTCCCATTTCACTAGAAAAATGAGAAGTTTTGTTGGTTCAAACAGTGAATTAATTTTCATAACAACAGGTTTGCCTATAAAGAAGAAATAAAGAAGGAGAGTGTAAATGCTAGTCTTTTAGGGCTTTGACATGTTTGAAAACAGAAACCAATTAAACCCCTATATTTGCTAATCTTTGTCTTAATAAGGTTGCTGTGGGTGTTATTGGCTGTTTATACCATGAAAACATGGAGAAGCAGCATGATTATTTTCAGATTTGTGTTTAGATATTTTACCATTATAAACGCATGAGAAAACCTGCTTGAATCCATTCAATATAGAAATCAGCAAACAGTTTTAAAAAGGAGAGAAGGTAATTAACTTCACTTCTTAATGATGCTGCTAATTTAAACTATGCAAGACATGTATAATGAGTGAGAGAAATGTTGCAGAAAAAACCTGTTCTTCGGTTAAAAAACCAAAATGGGAATCACCAGAGTTTGAATCTATTTGCACATCTTCAGCAGACTTACTCTGTGGCCTTAACCAAAGTATTTAATTATTGTGGCCTGTAGTTTTCTATAAAATGGAAATGAGACTCAACTTGCTGAGAGGTTGTGGGCCTTAATTGTTTAGTATTTATATCTTCCAGGAGAATACAGATAGAATTGCAGAGTATGATGAATGATTAATATTCTTTTGCTATTACCAAGCACTGATATTTTTGCCCAGCTATTTTATCATACAAAAATCTTTACTTTTTATAGCTCTGTATCCAATAACTACCCTGACTGAAATGTATTAAGCAACAAATGTAAAGTCCTTCTCATGTCTCTTAAATGTAATTAATGCCCAAATTACTCTCAGAAGCAGTGGAGAGCAATGATGTTCAAGTCTACCCCCATTGCCTGTACCTGCCAGTTCCACAGAAGGATGACTAAAGAGTATCTTCCAGATAAAATATATTTACCAAAATTTAATAGTTTAAAACCCTCCAAATCAGCACAGAACTTATTGTCTGCAGGCTTAGCATGCAGGTCCTAGAGAATGGAAAAACCCCACAACTTTCTGCTTCTGATCGAGCTGGTGAATGCGTTTGTGGGCAACAGAGAAATTAGTTTTGCAGGTTCCTGAAGCACAGGTCTGGCCTACACAGCTACTGAATCTGGGTACCCCAGACAGAATATTAAGCAAAGTAGTTACCATATCAAGCGGTAGTTACAAGAAAAAGGCTGTACATGTGCCAAATGCAAATTGATGTTGATAAATTGTTCAGAGAAATTACAGAGTAATATTTGTGATGAACAATTACTGCTATTTTGAATCAACAAGTAATTGCAAACAAATATCTTTAAAACTTTCCTACATAGTTCAATAGAAAGAGGTTATTGCTCTTTTAAATGAAAATATTTTCTTATCATTATTGGCCTTACTTCGTGAATTATTACTTTGGATTGGGGTGTACTGACAAAGGTTTTCAACATCATTAAATATCTGATGCAGATGAGCAAGTGGAACTTCCCACCTGATTTATTTGTCAGCATAAACTAGGAGAGGGTGCAGGTATCCTTTCTGGTTATAAAAAAACATTTTATCTTGTGTGGAGAAAATTCTAATGCTTTCACACAAAATATGTAACAAAATAAAAAAGCCAGGGGATTAGAATACTTTCCTATCTACATTTATTCCTGCTCTGTGGAATTTGCATAGATCTATTCTCATGAACAGTTGTGTAAAAGGCAATGACATCAGAAACATTCTATACCTTGTCTGTAGACTAAGTTGAACTATAGATCCTGGACTGTTATAAACAGGGTGCTGTACAGTGTATATAGAACTCTTGTCTGTATATGTCTTCTCTACCTTCTTTCAAAACAAAGATCTCAAGGGCAGTGTCACTACCTAGGATGTTGCAGACTGGGAAAAGCTTTTTATTTGAAAACTACGAGCACCAGCCCAGGATATAAGCTCTGTCATGCCATTACAAACACAAAATGAATCAAACAAACAGAAAAAACCCAACAGAAAATAAAATCTGTCCACAATAAATACAGATCCAAAAATGGTTTATGAAAGCATTGTGGTCAAGAAAATAACACAGTAAAATAATTAGAAAATATGGAAAAAAGATTGCTGTTTAGTTATTTACTTATTTGTTTACTATTTTAAATGATAATTTAATCTTTGTAATTTAAAATGGCATTAGTAACTTGCAGAACTATAAATAAGTTTTAGAAAATGGCATTAGTAACTTGCAGAACTATAAATAAGTTTTAGTGTGATGAAGGAAAGCAGTCTTTTCAGGACAGAATCATAATGTCTTCTATCAGGCTTGAAAAGAATTGAACATTTGTCAGTATGACTGGTCTTAAATTCACAGAAAATAATACAGGGATGCAAAAAGTACAATTTCATATTATTGAATGACAGCTATGGACATCACAGCCATTGGGCATGACAAGTGAAAATGACAGATCTAAACCATGTAGTAAGTATGTTAAATAATGTTTTGAGCAAAGTAGGAGTGCAAACTAAATCTCCCCACTATTTATAACTTACAGGTAAAAAGATTTGCAATGCCCTTAGAAGGAAAAGATGCAGATATTTTAAACCAATATGATTATATTTTTAATGTGTCAAATACATTTACAACCCTGGAATACATTTGCAATCTATCAGATTAATCTAACTATATCAGTGTCAGATGTGATTTGAAGAAACAGAAGGAAGAAATGCAATTAGAATATCAAAAAGGCACAATATGTTGATTCTTTTTTGCATTCCTTCTGTCCAAATTTCCCATGTGTTTGTCACACCCCTCCAGTCTGACCTCAAAGATAAACAATCAAACATGCAAAACATGAGGTTTCTTATTTAGTACTCATAGCCTTTTCCCCCCTCTCCTAGCTATTTCAAACCCATTAAATATTTCAGTTGTAGTTTAGGTATTTTCAGACTTAAAGACAAGAGTTTATTGCTTTTTAAATGTGAAAAAATAATTTGATTTTTATCTGGTTCATACACTAAAAGATTTCTCTTAGTTCACTGTCATTGACTTTCTCAGTAAAATGCCTCTTGATTAGCCTCTGGTTTTCTCTGGAGTATGCCAAATTCTCCTTCAAAGCTGGGTCAAAGCCTTTTGAATATTCCCAGCTTGCTGGTGTGTAGGGCAAAGATTTCAACTGAGTGTTGTGGCTTGCATTAAGACTGTCTGGTGTGCTAAGGATACAGCTAGGCCTGCGCCAAACACACAGCAAGCTTTGGAGTACAGCTGCAGGGGATAACCACCATGCTGCACACCCTTACCTTCAAGCAGCTGAAGAACACTTGGCTTAAAGCATTCATCAGGTGTGTGCTTAAAAGGCCAAAGTTGTACTTCAGGAATACATACTAATTTAAAAAGGAATTAGCAGCTACTTGCTACAGTGAGATTTCCCAGTGAGAGGCTCTCCTGGATGCTCTGGGCAGTTTCTTACACAAAATATTGAAAATGAATAGCAGCACAAAACCTTTTAACTCCCTACACTTACCAAAGGCATTTTTTCCCACTCTCTCTCCTCCAATAGACTTTTTTTTTCAGTGTTTCTGTTTACCCCCTCAGGGAAATCAAAAGTGAGTGTGTGTCTTTGTTCTTTTTTTTGCTCCATCTGATATCACATTAGCTCTGAGTCACCTGCATTCTCCCGAGCTCTCAGTCTGATCTTGTCTAGGAATTGTACTCATTAACTCAGCTGAAACAACAGTTTACAAAGAAATCACTACCATAATGTACAGAGTACAGAGTCAAGGTCAGGTTGCTTAACATTTGCATTTGTTCAGCTGTTTTTGAATTTCCTTCTGCAAATGTGAGCTTGGGGACTGAGTGAGCAAGCTCAATGCTCTTAGAGATCATAAATGGAATAATTAGATGTAAGGTTCTTGCATCTGCAAAACTGGGTTTTCAGCTTTTAAATTTTTTCCTTGCTGTTGTTTTAAAGACTTTTTTTTAAAATGTTAGCTACTATGAATAGAAAAGATAATGTTAGAGTGTATTACATTATCTGAGAAATACTTAAATACATGTAAATGGTAGCTGTGCTATAAAACCTGTGGAAAATAGTAAAGTTAAACTGCAAATGGAAGTTGTCATTTCCTGATGCTTCTAATCTATGATATATATCACCATAAAAATTGTCAGTTTTTCTCAAATTGAAAATCTGATGTACTTTTTTTTGTATACAATACATTTTATTATTCAGTGGAATTTGCTTTACACTTTTGTGTTAGGAGTGATGTCTTGCTTATGTAATAGATGATGGATGGAGACTATCTCACAACTGAGTTGATTTGGGTCATCAGGTAGCTCAAACTTTTTAAATATTTTGCAAAACTATATGACCACAGAACCTACTTCTTTAAAAAGATGTAGTTTAACTGGTTGATGTAACACTTTGTTGTAGTTTCTAAAATATTACAGTAATAACATATCTTATGTCAAGTTCCTGGAGGGCTCCATCAAAACAAAAATTTGAGTTTGTATTATGAACATTCTCTTACAGGTGAAAAATTTGCCACAAGAAATATTTTGCCTGAGCCAAGATACAGTAAATGATGCCAGCAAAGGAGGACAAGAATGGTAAGACAAAAATAGCAGAAGTAAGATCATGCATTTAAGTATGCAGGTCTCAATGGCTTTAGAAAGCTTAAAGTAGATATGTATCAGCCATCTTATTTGCTAGTGAATTCATACAAGAGTGCTTTCTTTCTTTTTTGGTCTTGTTTTACTTTTCTTTCCATAGTTGTTAATAGCAAGATCAACTTGAGGAGCCTATTGTAGCATTAAAGGGCAACCTAGAGGGAACTTGAAAGGTGAAAGCTACCACAGCAGCTAAATGAATAAAGATGGACGTGTTCCAAGGTGAGTACAATGGCAAAAACATAAAGGCTGACTCTGATGTAGTAGGAAACAGGAGAATGAGATAGAGCTTCAGAACAGAAGCAGGACTGGCATATCAAGACATGGCTATTTTGGCAGCTGTATTTTATACGAGCAGAGGAGTGCAGTGTGGAGCCTGGTTAAAAACCTAAGGGAGCTGATGAGGGCTTTAGCAGCAACAAAAGAAAACACAGTGTAAGCTCATCTGAAGGAACTACGTGGCCTTATCATGGTGATAAAGGCAATGGAAAAGGAGGAACTGAAAATTTTCTCTTGCAAGGTAAGGCATCACTGTTTTTCATAATGTTTGGATTGTCTGAACAATCTGCAAGTACTGCCTCATGGCAATCAAGTCTAATGGTGGGAAGGGATGGAATATCTGGTTAAGAAAAATACAGAGTATTCCTATGTCCACACACTAAGTCAATGTTCTTATTGCTGATCCTCATTTTATTCCATTTCTTTCCTGTGTACTTTACAACCATTCTATACAGCAAATATTTCCCAGAATGGTCTTCAGTCTCTCCAGACTGATTTCTGTTTTCTTGGTGCTTGCTGAATGCCCTGAGTGATCTGAAATCTTTAAATCAAATTGCATTATTTATTAGCTCTTTGAGTAGACAACTAACTCTACACTTAGCCTCTGAAATGTTAGACCCTGAGCGGATGCTGTCCTGGCTGGCACAGAGGCCAGCATCGTCTTCTCTTTCCCCTTTTGAGTGTGGCTACCACAATTAAGGTGTTGTCCCCTTGATCCTTTTAAAGAAGAGACCTTTTCTACAGGATACGTCCTCTTAAAGCACAGGTGAGGAGGGAGGTCTATAACATGCATTTATACTCTACAAGTAGAAGCCAGGAGGCACGTATGGCCAATAACAGGGATGCTGTTTGCATGAATTATGTTTCAATAATTGCATTGCTCCTGAGTTAAATAATTTCCTTACCCATTTTTCCATTATCTTTTCTCCATTAAATTACAAGTATGATATCAAAGTGCAAAATAGCCCTAAGATTGCCCTGGCATACTACAATACTTTCCCAAACTGAAAGATTCCATCCCAGATAATACTCACAAATCATCTTTCCATTCTGCAAGCACTCTCTTCACTTTTAACATTAATCATCTTAAACACTTTTTGAAATAAATCCTGCACAGGTGTTAGGAGCAATTTCCTCTGCTCTGAACTCATATGCACCTTCTATGCATTTATGTAGGCAGCAGTGACCACTTTTTTCTGGCTTTTCTGGCATAGTAGAATTATGCCTTTTCTTATAATCCAAATCTTGTGGCAATTTTTGTACATTTTTTCTAGTGAAAGGAAATTAGAGAAGGGGAGAATACAGTGCTCAGTGTCACTTGTCTTAAGAACTAGAAAAGTGTTCAGGCAGCTACAGTTTAATGCTGCAATGCCTAAAACTTCCACACTTGGAACTGAGGGTAGTGTTTGCACTGAGGAGTGCACTGTGCTACTGACAAGTGGAGCACTAGGAGTCAGAATAGTTATAGTTGCCTTAGAACACTCATCTTCAAAACAGAAGCAGCCACCTGTGAAGCTTAGATGCTATCTTGAATTTAGACTTGGAAATTATTACTTTTTCCATTTGAACCTTCTAAATGTTCACACTTAAACTAAGCAGAATTACTCATAAGCTTAGCCTTGAGCACAGATAAAGTATTTGGATGGCCATGGACACAAAGTAAAATATACGATACTTAATAATAAAAGTGGCATTTTCCAGAGTTCCGGTCTGGGTTAGTACACACTTTTCTCCCTTTCCTGCCAATTCATGTATACAACCAGCAGGGCTACTTTGGTTCAAAATGACAAGGTCCCTAGCTGCTACTGATCTGCTGGGAAAGCCCTCTTCTCTTTTGGAAAGAACTTTGCAAATCTTGCAAGCCTTTTTAAACTTTCTCCAGCTTAATCCAAGAAAGCCTATTTGTTATTGATCTTTACACTAGGTAAGTTGTCCTCATGGGAATCAGGCAGCATGATACTTTCTAGAAAGGAACTAGTCTCTTGAAACCTGAAAGCCTTCCTACATTAAAGTGCTGCTTGTTGATAATTTCTTTCTTGGTTCACATATACACAAAAATACCAGTAAGCGTCTAAATATAATTGAAAAATGGATTTGCTGGTGTTCCATTACAAAGAGGTACAAAATACTACATAATTGTCTTTATTAAGAGCTAAAATGTTTCATAACTATTTAACATTTTATCTCCTTTTTCTGACTGTAAATTCAGCTCATATAAAAAATAAAGTAATTAAAAAAATATTAAAGCTAATGTCTAGTCTTTTTATAATACAAATCTGCTGCTTCAACCTCAAGTAGTTTCTCTTCCTGAATTGTTAGGGTGATTGACAGTCAATCCACTTTGTTCATCAAAAGGCTTGAGAAAGCCATTTCCACCACAAGTTCTTCTCTGTTACTTTTAAAACATCAGATAACTTTATCTTTATAGATGAAATGGTATTCAGCATATCTCATGGGGGTTTTTTGTGTGTTTGTTATCCATGAGTTATCTTAATTGGAGTTTTTTCTTTGTCAGATTTCTGCCTCTTTTTCATTGTCGCAATCTAATCAGATCCTGGTGGGTTTTTTTTCCCTAGAAGAGACTTTTTGCCATTTCTGTTAGTTGATGACATAATTTTTTTTGCACTATTTCTTATGCTTTTATCCAACTAGCTATGTTATAAATCTATTCTGCTCAAAAAAGGGGCAGTTATTGACCTACTTCAAGATACAAAATAGATTTTAACATAATTTGCAATACAAGCCAAACATTTTGTATTAATCTAGAATCACTCTGTGTTTCTCCAAAATTCAGAATATTTTAACGATGTGGGAATTCCTTATTGTACTAAATTTCTAAAGTAACTATAAAAATCATTTACATTCATGCATGTCAGTAATTCTACTGAGCTGTTACTCATATGTAAAGAGCTAAGCACATGCAAAAACTCCTATTTCACAGGAATAATTTTAAGATAATGATCATCTTTGGGTAGTTATTTAGAGAATATTGTACTGAAGCAATTTGGATTCAAGTGCCCTATTTTTGGTTTGAAAAAGGCATATGCACATGATTCCTCACACCTACATATGAGTACTAAAATTTTTGGCACCTCAATCTAAAAAAAAGGGAACATTACCTTAGACAGCTGTAATGTGGGACAATAACATAGTAGCTTGGCAAATAGATTAAAAAAAAAAAAAAGTGATATTCTTCTGGAAGTTCTACTTGATTGAAAAGTTCATGATCAATTCCCAAATCAAGACTTGTATTTTCCCCAGCATATATGTCTGTATCCTGTGTCCTTTGGAGACACTGTAGCTATGTGTAGGTAAATACGAGAGAGAGCAGAACAGGCTTAATAAAAGTCAACAACAGATTTGTTTGAATAAGGATTACACGATCAGGTTATTTACTAGCAGGCTGGCAAGTATCCAAGGTTAGACAAGTCCTTAGAGGGAAAGAATACACAAAGAATGAAGACAAGCTGAGATTTAGGGTAAAAATATTTTAGAATTTGAGAACAAGTCTTGGGAATATATAGCAACTTCATATTTTTACTGCATTTCTGCAGTGCTACACAGTACAAGCCTGACCTTTGTAGGCCCTAGAATTTCCATCTGTATGTATTAGGGTAAACTATGTGCCTCGGGGTTATCCCTTGCTCACTCTTTCCAGTTATTATTCCTAAAACTGACACACATGAGTAGGCAATATTAGAACTAGCACAAGATAAGTGACTTTTTGCTGCATTTCCCCCTCATCCACTTAAGAAGATTAAGTGATGTAACATAGATTTTATATGCAGAAGACTTCTCTTCCAGAGAATTATAAAATATTTAAATGCATTTATATAGAATTTTTCTCTGAAGTGAAATGCCCTTTATGTTGCAAATGGGCAGTTCTAACCAGCTCATGTTTGTCCTTTTGTTGGTGTGTCTTTCACATAGGAGTGATTTATGCCACCAAAAGAGTGTTACAGCTAGTGCAGAATTGAACATTTATCTACTCAAAATAGTTGCATTGCAAAAATGGTATTTTTTTCTCTGCACAGGAATTAGAATATCCAACCACTATGAAAAAGAACCTGTGCAGTTGTCCTACCGACACTACTGCACTACCAAAGAAGGCGTTATTGCCTTATAAAAGAATCTAAATTTAAATACAGGAATCTAATGGGTAAGGGAGACTATCCACAACTAAAACAAAAACCAAATCATCAAAAAACCCACAATGAAGTGTACCCTAATCTTTTGGGCAAAGAACTGCATTGGTATTTCATTTTCATCTGGTAACAGAGGATGGGAAAAGGAATAGTGAAGGAAATCAAATAAATACATGAACCACTTTACACTTAAAATATTTTTTTAAAAATTATCAACTCACTTTTAAAATTGCAAAATAATGAAGACATCAGTTACAAGAACTAACAGTAAACATCCCTATGATTCAGGTTTGTAATCCCACCTATAAACATCTTTCTCTGTGTCTACCAACTCCTTCCAAGACAGAATGCTTAGTTTTAAATAAAATAATGAAATACATTTTTAAAAAAATGTAGTTTGTTATAGATAATCTCTTCTGTTAGTTTATAGATAATCTGTTATTTTATAGATAATCTCTTCATAGATTTAAACTCACAAGTATTCATGATATTCAACTGTTAAGCTGCAAATTAACCATCTAAAGTGTTCGGCAGAGGCACAAAATGTTGGTTTGGACCTCCTTGTCGTCACACCACTTGAGTCTCATTATCTTCATAAACCAAGATTATCCCTTTACACTTGGGCCAGAAGTTAAGAGAAAGTTACAAACCAAAACCAAAAAGTCTAATTTCACTAGCACCAGTGTGTATTTTCCCACAGACTTGAGTGAGAAAAAGTTTTGTCTTATCTACTAAACTATCTGCTACCATTAAGCTACTGAGAATTGATCAGATGGAAATAAATCACTGCAGAGACTAAGCATGGTCAGAATCAACCCTGTGACAACCATTGCCCTATCTTCAACAAAGTTCTTAACAATATGAAAGGCTCCTTTTCTTGGAAGTGGAGCTGTTAATTTTTTCTCAGTGATCCAAAGCTTGCAAGAGTAAATGGCTTGCCTGACTTAAATTAGTTTTTGCATGAATTTCTGTGTAATGACTATGGTTCAAAAAAAAAAAAAAAATCAAAAGCCATATTGTGAGCAATTCTTGTGTGGAAGCACAACATGAAGGTGCTTGGCTCTTCAGTATCATATTTCTTCTCTTTAGTACCATATTCCTTTTTTTTCTTCAGACTTAGTCTTTTATTTTATCTTTAGCAAATACAAGTCAAGAACAATATGGAGACCAGATTAACATAATTTTCATTGCTTTCTCTAAAAACTGTTAAACAGTGAGACTGAGGGTTTTCACGCACGCTTTAGATTATTGGCACATTTATGCTCTGGCACTAGAAAGATGGATGCACCTGCTTGCTCTTTTGCATTGCAAAGTGCCCCCTTGATTTTAGTGACTTAAACCAAGCCTCTGGGCATGCCTTTGCAGGATCAAAGCTTAGCTGCTTCAAACTTCAAGCTTTAGGCCTGACATACCTAGGTCAAATTTCTGTTTTAATTATCTCTTTCCGTAATTGTTTTTGTTAAGTGCTGTGTTCTTTGTCCTATCTTCCATAATTAAATTTGTAGTTCAAACCTGTACTTATTTAGCAATTTATCAAAATAAAACTGAAGCCAGCTATGCTGTTTTTGACAAAAAACACAGAATAAATAAAGCAGGTAACATTTTTTTCAGGAAAAATAAAGTCAAACCAACAGGTCAGGTAGAAATTTATGAAAACTGAGACTTATTTAAACACACACACATAAGAAATCTTAGAATGAGACTGAAAAGACAAAATTTTTTCTTGAAGATTAGGTGCCTATGAATTGCACAAACAAAGATTGCCCAGATTTTTCAATTTAAAGCATAAAATAGCTATTTCTCAAAGCCTGAAATAGCTCTATAACTGGACATAAAATAAATAATGGAGTGACACACAGGGAAAAAGTTTCAATTTTTCTCTTTTACAGAGTTTTAAAGTGCAGGCAACCCAATGAGACTTATGCGCTTTATATTTCAAATTATTTGCATGAATCTTACCACATGACTCTCTTGTCTCTGAAGATTTTTCTTCCTTTCACTTAGCTCTATGTGCATTCATATCATACTGGTTTGCTGGCTCAAAAAGTAATGTCTTTAAAACTGACTTTCTGATTTGGGAGTTCTGCTTTGTAGATAGAAGGCAAAGTAGTCACTTTATGTCAAGCACTCATGAATCAGTCTGACCAGGCCTGTCTAGGGTGGAGCTTAAGCTGCTGATTGGCTACAGATCGAAGTGAGCTTTATTGGATGATATAGCATCTAATAGGTTAGAAATCACCAGTTTATGGAATGGCTACAATAATAGAAAGTGGACTGATCTTGTCTTTGTTTATTCTAATCAGCCTTCAACTTGATTATTTACCTAGAAAACATTATGCACAAGAGAGACAGTCTTTGTGCTTTTTACTCTGGCTATCATAAATGACATGGCCTTGAGTGTTTGGAAGTTGACTTTTGGGTCACTGCTTTACTTCTTTTTTTTGTCTTCAGAATGTGGTCAAAAATCCTGAGTGATGGTACTGATTGCTGTTGATTTATCCAATTTTTCTTCTGGAGTAAGTGAGCAAAGTACTTGATATTCTTCCTCAGGTCTTGCCTCTTGTCTCCTGGCTTTGGTCAACTAAAGACTCTTCCAGATGGTGAATAATCATAAGGAAAGACAATAAATGATAATCAGAGAAAAATATGAGCAGACTGAGGCTGAATGGGAGCAGTGTGGTTTCCTGTCCCTAATGATCTTCCAGCTATGCTCCACATGCTGGAACTATCTGATCGTCCACAATATTCTTATCCTATTGTTGCTATCTTCCTGGTACTGAAATTAGCATAACTTTTTTCCTCCAGTAGCTCTACTGACTACCAATTGAACACAACTAAAGACATTTACTTTATAATTTATCTGTGCAACTGTGCTGTCTTATAATTTATTTCGAACTGTGCATTATCATCTCTATTATAAAATGCAATATGGAGGAAAACTTGTGCTGTTACTGAAGAATTTAGTTGGGCAGCTACTATTAACATAAGTAGAAGTCAAACAACTTGATCCTTTTAAAGTTTGTTGGCATTTAAATACTTAAATATTCTAAAAATTGTGTAAGAAAACAGGATGCTTCCAATCAAAGTCCATGTCAAAAACTTACCCTATGTGTTTACCTGCTTCACCCCCATAAAGCGAAAGTAACTTCCTTCTTTAACAGTTTTGTACTACTGGCCAAAAAGTCTTCATTTTTCCTTTAGTATAACAGAGCCTTTATTTTTGCCATTCACTGAGAATTTTCAAACTTTTGTGATGAGTGAGGCAAGGTGTTTTGAGTAAACAAGTATGTGATCATACATTTGAAGCTATAACACACACATTCACATGAGGGTAGACTGATACTGGCAAACAACCTTGACTCTGACACTTCCCAGCTCAGTGTTTTGGTTTTCCGACCCAAGTAACATTCTTCAATCCATTTTTTTGGGTGAAGAATTGGTTTATGTGAATTAACATTTGTAGAAAGTGTGATTCAAATAAAGAAAGGAAGAGTCTTAACTAAATTCAAGTGTTGCACAACTTGCCAAAGAATGTGAATTCCTTGTGCATCAAGTAGACTAAGCAACTTTTCCTACTTTGCTTTCAGAAAGCATTGACTTTAAATCATCATGTTACTCTATATCTTTCTGGGCTTCTGAGGCAACTCCTCTGCTCTTAATCATGGCATGTAATTATTTATCTTCCTTGCAGGTAAGATTATCTACAGTTATCTATATCTCCAGTCTGCAGGTTAAAGAAGTAACTTCATTGAATTTCCAAGTCAATCTACAGTAGATCAGCATTTGAGCACTGTAGTTTAAAAACAGGACAATAGCAACTTTGGAGGGATTCTTATATGTCATTACTCAGCTACACTAGTTTTTTTTGTAGAAGAAAGACTTTCTGGTGAAACTTTTCTGAAGTAAAAATTATACTCCTAAAAATGTCTGTGGAAACTAGATCCTAGGAATCATATAATCTTCCATTTCTTTTTCAGTTCTGCCATTGTATCTATCTGCCTTGAGGGAGCTGAGACCTTTTCTGATAAGAAATCCTTGCTCAGTTCTCATCACTTAGCCCAGATAGATGGATATGAGCTCAATACAAGTTCATCAGCTGTGAACAGTATGAATAGGATGGGATTTTTTTTCACTGCTACAATTCTGAGATTACATTTAAACCTACGGCTTTCTTACTAAAACAAAGTAGGAAAACAAAGGCCCACAGGCAATTGCACATATAAACCCAAGCTACTGGGTCATAAAAAGATGACATATTTACCATAATTTTAACACAGTGTGAAACAAGCAGCAGATATTGGTCTCAGTGAACAAAGCTCCATCTTTTTCTTAGCATCTGGACCTGTAAATTTCTAAAGCAACAATGCCATAATGAAGACAAAGGTGCCTGCCATCTGTTCTGTTTTATGAAGATTATCTGTTGCCCTTGTGATTTTGGAAAGTTTCCAGTAAATATTCCAGCAAATTTGAACATAGAAATAGTCAGGTATGGGGCATATGACCATTATTGTGTCTGATGTGCTATAAAACATGAAGCAATGAGGAAACACAAAGGAGAAGATCAAAATGGAGCACCAAACATAAGGGAACAAATGTTAAAAGATATAAAGGATTTTTGATTTTTAAAAAATTTTTCACTAAAAATTAACAATGCTATGCCTAAAAAAAAGCAGTAATTAGGCTGTGATTTCAAACACTTAAAAGCAGTCAATAGGCTGTTGAACTCCTCATTGACTGCATAGAGGTCCCTGGTGGCTTTATGAGAAACTGTTCTGTCTGAGAGGAGCTCAGGTGACTGTGAGGTGTAGAACTTGTGACAAAGATGAAAATATACTGATGGAATATACAAAATGGATGGCAGCAAGCAGCTCTAAAAGAGGAGTACAAGAATGACACTTAAAACTAGGAAGAAATTATTGTAAAATCATTAAGTCTGGAAGAAGAATTGACAACATATGACTTCTATTTCATTTTGTGAGTCAATGCATAAAATTTAGCTTTACTGTATTTGAGTGCTTGAGGATGTCCTGTCGTCACTATGGACAAATGAAGTACACTTCCTGTCATCTGCTCATATTTGCAGCAGGAACATTCTCAGACCTTCCTATACAATGTCTTCTAGACATAAAAAAAAAATATTAACCAGGTGCAAGTAGATTTAGAAAAACATTGCTGTGACCAGGAGATTCATATTAAGAGGAATGGTGTTTTGAACAAAATAGAGAGCTAGCTATTCTGATTTCTATTCAGAACCTTGACACCTTCTTCTTTTTTGACACAGAGAAGACTTATGTGAGGCTGGATCATCTAAAGATTATAGTGACCCTTGAAATTTTTCACTTGAGATTTTATTTACTTTTTTTTAGTTCCATCAACAAAAATTTAATTATAAATCTATGCAATGAAAAAAAAAAGGAAAATTCCAGCCACGTCTCCAAACCTGAATGGAAGAAAGTCTTGGGTTTCTTTTTCAGTTTGTTTCAGTTTTGTGAGCTGGCATTAGATGTTTGGCTAGGGTCTCTAAAATGTGGTATAGAGCTATTGCAAGATTCAGGTTAGAATGTTCATGGCAAAATCAACTCTGCTGTCTTAGCTCTTGATCTGTATAACTTTGCTTACTCTTGCAATGTTCTCCTGAGTTGTTATTAACATGTTTGACCAGTCAACAAACAAATAAAGCAAATAAAGTGTTTACTTTGAAATGAAAATAACAAGGCTGTGATCCACAGTGAAGAGATTACAAGCTGCCAGGGTTACCAGAGGACTAAGGAAATATGTTCCAGTTTGGTATTTGTTTAGAGTTTTCACTTTTCATACTAAGATAGTCATAAATAAACTAAACTAAAATAAAATAACATGGACTGTTTTTGTAAAGGCATCATCAAAAAGAAAAAAAAATTACAATGCCTCTCTGTAGCAGTTGTGAGAGGACACAGTCCTGGACAGGAAGGCTTCAGAGGATATTGATGAAAAGAGAGCGAGACCATGAAATGGAAACAAAGTGATAGAGAGTTGTGGGGGCATTGATTTGTGAGAAAGATCAAAAAAGTAAAAGATATCATAGCTAATCAGTGACTGAGGATGAGACAGCAATGGATGTGGGCATGCTTTGTAGTCATGCAGGGAAATGTTACTGGAATAATAGGGGGTCTTGGTAGCCCAGTGATCTCCTTCCAAGATGATCTGGTAAAAGAGCTCAGTAGGCTGAATAATATTAGAAAGCAATGGAAATAATAAAGGATGTAATTGAATACAGGTGATAGAGACAACAAAACTAGATTTTTAATTTCAAATTCAGTAGCATATTAATGTCGAACCAGAGATGGGAGAAAGAATTGGCCGTGCTGACTGCTATAGTGACTGTCCCCAGCCTACAACCCTTTCCTCTTTTTTCATGGTTATCTCTATCACACTGGGCAAGGAAAATGTAAGGATCATGTATACCTATGGTGTTAAGTAGCTCGTGGGGCAGGATATATACAAGATATTCATTCAGCCTAAATTCAGTGCATGGGGTTTTGGAAAGTATTGAACCTTGCTCACTCCTAGTAGTGTCTGACTCATCTGCCATTGTCTGAGGACAAATGAATGACCTCTCACCTAGTGACCACCGACACTCTGCCATCCAGTTGGAAAAAACCACTTTTTTTTTGACCTGAAATGAAATATATTCATATTTATATATTAATATATAAATGAAATACTGAAGAACTTTTCTGGTGTGTGAATTGATGGAAAGGTTTTAATACCAGTCTCCAAAACTCCTGAGTTTATCCTATGAATTACAGTAGGAAAAAAACCTACAAAAAATGGATTGAACCCCAGAACAAGACTAATTCCATTAATTCAACTTATTATTTAATCAAGGAATACAGAAATCTGGATATGCTACCAAAGCATTTTAAAATGCAAGTTAATAATGCTCAGGTGACTGACAATACAGCAGCACTATCCTCAGGCTTCATTTTGAATCTAATTTATTTAATCCAAAAAGCCCAGCCATACAGCAAGCAAGGTAATCTTTTCTGGTTTAAGTAAAGATTTGGAGGTAAAGAAACTACATACTACAGAAACTATAAATGTTAACTTTTTTTCCCCCATGATTTGCCATTCAAAAATTATTTAAAATAGAAAGACATCAATTTTGTCCTGTAATTACTTTTGTCAAGGTTACGAATTTTATACCTAGCCAACTGATTTTTTTTCCCTGGTTCTATTCTCTGCTGCAAAAATATTATATTTGAAATGAAAGGCACTTATGGTATACCTGGGAAATTTACTTTTAAAATCTGTGCACACTATGTATGTTAATATACATTATTATTATAACAAAATATAAACTGTATTAACTTGGAATGGACACATGTTTCCATTTATGTTTGTTGTGCTATGTCGAGAGTCTCCATACCACTAAAAAACATGGTTTAAAATTATCTTTTTTGTCTATTACTTTTCCTTTTACCTTGTGAATACTTCTTTTCTGTCTTCCTTTCTCCTTCTACCCTTTGGAAGTTCCCCAAGTTATCTCTATATTTGAACTGCACATTTCTTCTCTAATTATTCTCTAATTGCCTGCTTCTTTCCCCTTCCTTGTTACAGATTTGTCTTCCTTTCATTCCAGTCCCTGACTTGACATTTGTTACTCTTAGAAGAGGACCTCATGGAATCTGTAATACCTTATGAGAGATATCAGGATATCCTGATATCCTTAGATATCAGGAGTCCAAGAGTGATAGATGGAAGAGCTGTGCAATGAAACACCAGAAGCAAAGAGCAGCTGTTGTGGTGACCATGTTCAAGACAAGGAGGAGAAAGGCAATGTTATATCACAAAAAAAAGGTTTCATATATATACATATTTATGCACTATCACTGCTGTTATATTTCCTTTCTTTGTGTTTCTGCTTTCAGAGCTAGAAAATATATATTATTCCTTTCAATGTATTTTGCTATCAGAATTGATCTCTTTTTAAACACTGTCTCGATTAACTACTGAATGCTTCCACCACAGGCTGCATAACTAAGAAACTACTGTGACTATCCTGAAGTATTGAGAAATGTGCAAATTAAATTGGCTGTGGAAGATGTCAAAAATTTCTAATTGGGGAATGCATCCCCTTGGAATATGAAATCATAGAAGTACACAAATCAGAGCACTGCTTAACTTTCAGTCTAAGAACAAAACTGTAATTCTTTGCAAGTTACACATAAAAACCAGATATCAAACTAACTTTGGAAGTTACACTAGAACTGTCACTCTGGAATTATATTAAAATACAAGAGTATATATGTTTTATCAGAAGAGTCATACATATATATATAATATATATATATATATATTATATATACTATATACATACATATTATATATATATAATATATAATATAATAATATATATATTATATATAATATTATATATATATTATATATCTTATTTTATATAATTTTATATATATATATATATATATAAAATATTATTACAGCAGAAGAGTAATCTCCTGGACTGTAAAATGACAAAAGGTATCACTTCTCTGAGACCGAAATTAATTTTGTATCATATTAAAGATGGCAACATCTATTTTTTTTAAAGTTGAGTAGTTTCCCTATGATATGCCTTGGGATTTAAAAAAAAAAAAAAAATCCATTAAGCAATGAGGATAACATGAATAAATATCACAAATAATGAAGATATTTTGACAGCAAAATATAAAAATCTAGTAAGATTTAGTCAGGATAGGAAGAACTGACTTTTTTTCTAGGGAGTGAAAAGAAAAAGATACCTTTTATGAGGACTTGAAGTACTTATATGTCACACATAAAATATTACAGAAATACTGTGTGCTGTGTGTTGAAAACTTTGAAATAAACCAAGTTAGAGAAACACAGGTCTTATTGCTCTGCATAAGTCACCATGTGTGATTTGTCTCAGACTGGTGGTTTCTAAAATAGTGACCTGCTGTAATTTTAAAACATGATGTGTTTTCTTCCAAGTTTGATATTAAGGCAAAAAGATTTGAATCCTTGTGCCAATTTAATAGAATAGGTGGTCATGCCCTACCGCCATGCGTGTAACATAAACCCTTGTGACTGATGGTGTTGTATTAGCCCAGCTCCCCAGGAGAATTTGGGACCATGTTTCAACAAAAATAGAATCGTGACAAGCCCATATCTGAAAGAATGAAATGCTGCCCAATGAAGCTACACTGTTTAGGCCGTATGATACTGAAATTTCACAACAGGAATATAATTTGGTTTTAAAAAGGAATGACATGAGCGGGTGTGGAATAACATGCCATGAACAGGAAGCTTTTTAAATATAAAATGCTCAGAATAATGAGAATGGAGAAACACAACAAAGTTCCACAGAGACGTTTGCAAACAACTGCCCTGCACAGGAGACCTTAATCATATATGCTGTTCAGCTCTTGTTTTTAAGATCTCTAACAGTCATCTTTCCCTTTTTTGTTCATTAATATTCTATGAACATCTTTAAAGAAGAGGAAGATGACACATCAGTGTGTACTGTCATACACAAATTATCCCAGACTCTCAACAGCTTCTTCAGTTTCAGTTGTTTGTGCATGGGATTCTGATATTCTGACAAGGAATACTGCTGATGTGATGGTCCAAAATATCTCAGTTTCCCCTTCTTTCCATATGTTTCTTCCCTCAAAGTCACTAGGGATAACACAGACCTTTGACAATGCAGGGGAGGAAGGGGCAGGTCCTGTCCTTCTGAATAAAAGGTTTTGGTAGAGCCACTCCAGTGATGATCCACCCCAATAAAAAGCGGGCAAAGAGCAAGGAAAGACACATTTGTTGTGTGACATAACACACACTTTACTAAAATGAAAATTACTCCTTAAAATTGTGTTCCTGACATATTTCTGGGTATTGTGTAGGCTCAGACATTTTAATTAGAATTTTGTGATCTCAAAAGGGAAAATTCTCCATGAAATGAAGCAGTACTTCGATAGTGCTTTTAGATTTTGAATTGTTTTCTTGGAGTAAGATGCTAACATTCTCACTGGGGTCTCTGAAGTGCCATATGTGTCTTTGTAAGATCACATTCTATTTCCCAGATAAAATGCTACTATGCCTGCAACTCTGCTAGATGATCCTGTAATTTTGTAATTTATTTTTCTTAGTTCCTTTTTTTCACACTTTTTAGGCTGGTGCTATCTTTCATTACTCAAAGTAATTTGATATTGAACCACATTTTTTGTGATTTATATTGATCACGCTTTTATGCAATTATCCTTTTGTTCTCATGCCTGTGTTTCAGTGACTGTCAGTGTGTACATTTATTACACTGTTAGCAGAAAATATTTCTCTTTAGGAGTAAATCTCTATCTGATTTGTAATCTATTAATATACTATTTGATAACTCTTTTTTTGTATAGCTCAAAGCCTGAATCTAGTTGTTTTTTTTCTTTGCTATCTATTCTCTGGATTGAAAATATTAGATGCTACTTTCTCCAAGTACTCAGTAAGTATTATTAAACTATTTAATGAATGGAAAGTATTTTGAAATACATCCTTAGCATGATATTTATAATTAGAGGAATTCAAGTAAGTGAAAATGCAGTTTTGTCTTTGCAAGTTTGTTTGTGCTTCCAATTACAAAAAATTAATATTGTAATTTGATTCTCAATAATGATCAAATATTTGTGCTGAACCACAAAGATCCTTACCCAAAGAAAATATACCAAGTTATGCTACATGTGACATAATAAATATGAGACTAAGGAATGAAGGCAGAAGGACAGTACAGTAAAAGTAGAGGAGTTCCCTGAACTGATCATGTTTAGCACAACTGTGCTAATGTTTGGAAGGATAGATCCAAGTCAGGATTATTTATTATGCTATCTAGATAAATAGATACAACATACCTCAGTAGATAAATGGCTGATAAGATTCTTGCAGACATCACAGAAGAATAGGCTGATCAGAAGAGATTTAAAGGAAAGGGTAGGAGCCCTGTAGGTATTTTAAAATGATGTAAAAGATCATAAAGGAAAGAAAGGGTCATGGGAGAAATAAGAAGAACTTGAGGGTAAAGTACCCACCTTGAAGCAGTTGAGGTATCTGCAGAGTGTGCAAACAGAAATACCACTACATTCTGCACCTGAAGGACTGGCTAGTAAAATGGACAGTGTACACATGTGCATAATCCTAATGGCAGTGAAAAAGAGCACAAACCCTGGGAATGGCAAAGAGGAATTAGAATTGAAGGAGAAACAATAAATACAGTGACAAACACTTGTAGATTTTAATCTGTATAACAAAACCAGAAACTGAAATAAATGGTGCAAGGACACAATATTATTTAATTTTCATGTTTTAAGAAGAAAGCTGTGTCAAGGAAAATAGCTCCTGGAAAAGATACAGTTTATTTCTAAACGTATCGCTGTCTGTAGTTAAAATGTGCGGTCATATCAATACTCTGTACAGCTCTAAGTAGTGACTTGGAGCTGTGCTTTGCTTTCAGACTGATCATTGAGGTTTTTCACAGAAATAGTTTACTGGGAATGGAATAAAATTGTCCCCGAAGAACAAGCGTAATTGACTGCCTATAGGATGAAGAGGAAATAATGCCTGAAATAATGTTGATTTGAGGATTCTTATTCAAAAGCAAAACATTACAAAACTGCACAAATCTTGCAATGAAGTTATTCTGGTATGTATGAGTAGTTTTCAGCATATGGAATCTTTGCAACTGTAATATTTAATTTCAAATAATTTAGTGTCATTTTTTTACAGGAGAACAATAACCTAAAAAGTTACACAAAGAGAAGACTTTATCTAGGGCAGTGCTATTTATTTCCTAAAAAATAAGGGTCACAGTCCTGTGTTATTTCAGGTCAAAAGCCTGGGCTTTTGAAGACAAACAAGCATTTTCATACCCATCTGGACTCTGCAATCAACCCTGCTTTGCTGTTATAATGATGATGAGGTTATTCACCTGCTCAGTGAATCCCAGGTATGGAGTGAATGCCTAGTCTCTGTATCAGCCCTTCTGTGCACCTGCCCCAAAACTTCAGTTCCAGCAAGTAAGGTCTATTAATTGAAATAACACTGTTAAAGAATTCAAGAGCAAATTTTTATTTTTTCAAAAGCTCCAAAGTTCTATTTCCTCTTTAAGTACAATTCTGGGCCATAATATGTCACAGGGACTGAGCAATTTACTGAGCATTTAATTATTGAGTGTAAATTTTCTCAAGTGTCTCGATAACGAGTTTAGTAAAAACAAGTAAAGGAATATCCAGAAGGAGGTTCAATTTAGGCTGAGTTTTATGAATTTAATATTGGTGTCTTGGCCAATTTGCATGTGGGTAATTCCTGTCCATATTGCTTTTGCAATTCAACTGGAAAAGATGGGTTTCCTTTGTTACCTTTGAACTTCTTTATTTTGTTGCCACATGCCCTTGATCTGTTGCTGCATTTTTGACTCCAAAATTATCTTCTTTTATTTTTTGTGGCCTCATTTAGCTTAGTTCTCATTAAATAAGGGGTCTATCCTTCACCTTCAATTCATCTGTGCTTTTATTTTCTTCACAATTATGTTCTTTACTTATTCAGGCTATTTGTTCTTAAGAGTAAATTTGCAAGAATAACCTTTGTAATTCTAAAGCACTTTCAGATGAATCAGGAATTAGTGTTCTATAGCAGATTTCTAGGCACTATGCTAGGCAATCTCTTGCCTCTTTTTAACCAATGCTATAGGGCTTAGAGAAAGATTCTAGAAACTCTTTTTTTTTTTTTTATTTTAATAATATATGTGCTTTTCTTGGGTCGGTGTTTTCTCCACTTGTTTGAGCCTCAAAACATGAAGTCTCAAGACTTTCCATAATTTTTCTAAGTAGCAATGGTAATAATTATGGCAGGTCTTGTTTTTTATTCCCTTTTTATTGTATGATACAAAATATAATGCAAGTCTGGTAATCTCAGGATTATTCTCACTATATTACATCTCATGTAACCACTCATAAGTCTGCTAAGTTGGTATAAAAACATCAGAGCCATTCTGGTCTATGTCCATTTTTTCTTTTTTTTTGTCTTTGCATTGGTAAGCACATGGTAATAAAGGTGAGCAGTGAAGAAGACCCTCCCTTTAGACAGTATAATTTTGGATCAAAATCAAAGTTCTTTAGGTTAGGTGTCTAATATCCACTAAGCTAAATGCCTACTAAATTTTGTGTATTGGACGAAATAACAGAAACTAATTCCATTTGGCTTAGAATACAAAATACGTGTTTGTAGTTTCTTAGAAATATGACTCCTCTATAATGTGTATTATTGGGAATTATTTTAGACTTGATGTCAAATAGGCTCACTTAGCTATTCAAAAAGCCTTACAGTTTTCATTCTGCATCAGGAGAAAAAGCTTGAGCAGTGAAAGGGGCAGGCAGAGAGGGAAGTGCATTAGATGAACATGCCAAAGGGTAACCAACAGAGAGAGAAACCACTCATCCTTTAAAATTAAATCTCACTCTGTGTGTGCTGTGTATTCTATATTTGGTGCTATTCTTTTTACTGTTATTGAAGTTCTTTTCCAGTTCAGAGCCAACAGCTATAAGTGTAACTGATCTGGATTAATTTATATTGTATTTTGTAACATTTATTTTGACAAATAAGGTTTTATTAAAATAATCCATTTCAATATATAATTATCAGCCACAACTTTCTCCTGCAATCTTACAAGCAAATTTCAAATAAACTAGCTGCCTGAGAAATAAATAGAATTTAAGTTCTAAATAAGTATAATATAAGCTCCACATCTGTAAAACTTAGAGATCAGTACTTCTGAGGCTGTGGAATGCTCTAGTTGTATGATGTGAATTAAGTTACTGCCAGGACGGATGTATTAAAACGCATTATTTATTATTTCATCTCAATCTCATTGAAATCTTTGTCTTCTTCTGATGTGTAAGTTGGATTCTCCTCATTTTCCCCCAATTATTAACTGAAACAGCCTACAGAATTGCTCTCAGGAGACTCTAAGGCAAAACTTCATTTGCTTCAGTAGACACAGTAAATTTCTAGCAGTTTAAACAAATATATTTGTTTAAGAACCTCAGTTTCTGAACTGATCTCTTTTATGCTTGAGATACACTCTTTCTAAACATGTGTACTAATAAGAGACATGAATATGAAACCAAAGTTGTGTGCTGGTAGGTACCATTTTAATATGAAGATGCGATTGGAATTTAAATGTGAGATACTAGGATGTGTCCATAATTCTTCATTTTTGGGTATTTTCTTAGGCCTTGCGACCTGTATAAATATAAATTCCACAATATTTTCATTGAGAAGTATTAGAGCTAAAGGTCATGAAGATATGAAAGTTCATAAGGTTCTGTTTCTATGCCGTGCACTGCCATGCTACGCTGTGCTGAACGCATTACTCTCTTTTGGATGCCGTCTGTTGCTAATACTGGTAGATGAACATGCTGTCCTTACACACTATCTCAGCACCAGGGATGTCTAGAGGAATGAGCTCTAAATTTAGTATAGGAGATTAATAAAAGCAGCTGTTGGACTGGACTAGTATGTCTTATGTTAGAATAATATTTGACAGCGCACATGCAAGCATACATCTACGGCTTCCCCAAGCCGAGTCTTATGTTAGGATATGGTAGTGTTGCAACAACTTTGAAAGCCAGCTTCTGACTGTTGGGTGTGTAAAAATGCTAAGTCATAAAATAATATCAGTCAAGACTTAATGCATTTTGTCTCATTTTTTCAAAATTATGAGCTGTGACCCATCAGTAGTACTTAGAAAGAATTTTGTAATGCGTGATTGAAAAATCAAAACAGTGTAAAATAAATTTTTACTTCCTGTTCACAATAAAACTGGAGTAAATATGTACAGAGAGAAGAGGAAAGCTATAATTCAAAGGTGAAAATTGTTTTGCTCTTGAAACAAAACAGGAAGCACTTTGGAGCAGATTTGGATTCAGTATTTTTATAGAAGAAAATCATGAGTTTTCAGAAGGAAAACTGGTGAAACAACACATTCAGTGATTTTTTTTTTTTTCTTTTTTTTTTTCAGGAAGTGCTCTGCAATCTGTAATGAAATTTCTGGTCAGACCCATGAGAATGACTGGATTCCTTCTGTGTAAATGACCTTTAACCCAGGATTGGAGAGCTAAGGTCAGATATTGAAGGCCCAGTTCAAGTATTTGATTCAAGAAAGACAGCTGATGGCATTGAATTTAAGGTCACATGTATAGATCAAAACCCAAGCCAGAGCCTGAGGATGACTTATGCCACATGGCTATGCACAAACCTATTTCTCCTGAAGTGGGACAGATTTATCAATACTGCTGGCTGAACTGACTCTGTGTGTTTTGCCAGGCTCCAAACCATGTTTCAGCATTTCTTAGCACCAGAGAAAATTAAGGCAGAGAACATACTAAAAACTAAGTGGTTTTAAACACTTTTAATCTAAGTGTTAAAACCAGAGTAAGATGATGACAGTGACTTGTTTGTTTTGCCAGTGCTGATGTAGCTTTAATGTCCTACATTCCAATCTTCCCTTCATTTTCAGGGTTATAATTTTCAGAAGTTCAGCAAAATGTAAATATTTCCACTCAATAGAAAAGGTCATGAGAAGATCAGCTCAACCTTTCAGTACAATCACTCTGAATCCCTGAGTACAAAGGCACTGGCAACAAAGCATCTGAAGCAGGTGGGAAGAATTGTTATGTTCATTTTGACCAGAGTAAGGTCAGTACAGAGAAAAGCCTTAGCTTAGTTTTTGATAGCAGTTATAGAGAAATCTGTGGCAAGTCATCAAACGTCCATGTGACTCACCTCTCTCCTTTATTTAGTGGTCTTACCGTGATGCTTTATATAGCAGAGAATACCCCAAGGTGTTTTTCTTTTCCTGATTTGCAGCGATGGTTACTCAGGCACTTGGCTAAAATGGATGCTGCCTTTCTGATGCTTCCCATTCCAGACCCTGCTTGTTGGAGCAGGGAACCTCTACAGTTGGCTACCCTACAGTGCTAGGATGCATATGCTCTCTTTTTCTTTGAGTACCAGTGTCTTCGTAACCAAGCACTCAGGACTGAAAGCACTTAAACTGAAAGTTTGAAGCTTACAAGGCTTGTAAGGTTTAAAGTGATGCTTGAGTTATAAGTTTTAAGCTTTTATATCTATATATAAAATCGTATAATAATTATATTTTATTAAGATTTTATATATAATAAACTTTTAAAATATAATAAGGTTTAAGCTGATGTATTTGCTCATAATAAGACAATGTTTTCTAATTAGGCTTTAGGTACTACTTCTAGAGATATGACTATACCTGAAGCTGCTTTTTAAAACCAGGTATCAAAATTCATTCAAATTATTGAACCACGTGTGTATTTTGGTTGCACAACTTTTTAAGTATTCCTTACTACTAAGTGTTCTTATCTGTGAAGATGTTTGATCTTTTTTACACATTCAGCAAGTTGCACAAATTTCAGGTTTTAAATTTCTTGATACATTTGATAGTAACAGCTCTGAAAATATCTCTTTGATTCTATTTTTCTTCCCAAATAGTTATTACAGATGCTAAGTAACATTACAATTACCAATAAAACTTAGAGAAAATTCAGAATAATTAATCAGATAATGTCCTCAAGCTTTTTTTTTTTTAATTTAGTCCTTCAGAATTTGAACTATATGGGTTCATAATCAACCAGAACAAAGACAACATTTTAATGTATCTTTTTCTTTTTTTTTTTTCCAGTACATATTGTGAGGAAAAAAAAAAAATGAAGGCAAAATGATGCTGTTCAACTTTTCATGAAGTTTCATGAATTCTTTTGGTGTAGGACCAGTCAGATGAGCTACATCTTACTTTGGCAGTTAAAGGCATATCACTCTATGTAGACAGTAACAGCACAGAGTGGTACAATGCTTTGTAATCCTTAGAAGAAAACCTGTCATCTTGGACTATAGCAAAGCATATTATTAGCATATTTAATCTACACATCACTGATGCAATGACACAGAATAAGATTGTAGCATTTTACCTGCACTTCTATAAATCATGGCTAAATTGTCAGTTCTTTTAAGATGGATTGGATTTTGGTGGGATTTTTATAACTGTACATCATGATAAGAAAGTAATCCCTACCACATAATTCCCATGCAGGTACAAGATCCTTTTACACATCTGTTTGAGAAACCTTTTAGTAAGGTACAAAACATGAAAAGGCATCAACTCAGAGGGGCAGCCCATGCACTCAATTTTTGAAACAGAATATTTGAATGAGATTGGGACAGGAAGAATATTCCCCATGCAGCGACATTATGTCACAGACAGTTATGAGATATTCTTTCCACCTTCCTGTCTCCTTCCTTTTCTCTCAGGATCATGGAACTATTTATATATCCATATCTATATACCTGTATCTATCTATACATAATCCATCTTCCACTAGCATCTTGTCACAGTGCTCTGCACTCAATAGGACAAATTGATTTTCATAATGAAAACAAAATGAAGGTTCCTCCTAAGTAGCACCCATAATTTATTCATATTTTTAAAACATACACTTTCCTTCAACCCCATGTAATTCATATTTCTGACAAGAAAAATTGTTTTGTAGTAAAAGTCTCAAAAGGAAGTTCAGTCATTTCTCACTACACAGCCTACTGTACACAGAATAGCTAAAGAAGACAAGAGAATTCATTAGTATTCTACTGACCTTCTAGACAGACTGCACAGGAATTCTGAAGGTTAATTTAGAGCTAAATTAATTAAGATAGCACATAATTAATAGCACAAAAGAATTAAGACAGCATATTTTCAGTGATGCCCAGTGACAGGACAAGGGACAATGGGTACAAATTGAGACACAAGAACTTCCATCTGAATGTGAAAAAATCTTCTTTATTTTGAGGTTGACAGAGCTGCCCAAAGAAGTTGTGAAGTCTCTTTCTCTGGAGTTATTCAAAATCTGTCTGGACATGATCCTGTGCAACCTACTTTAACAGAGAGGTTGGACCAGATGATCCCCAGAAGTCCCTTCCAGCCTGAACCATTCTGCAATTCTGTGACTCTGTGATAATATACAGGGTCAGATTGTGGTCTTTCCAGAGTTTTTCTGTCTGAACAAGACACTAATTCTTAATTTTGTTCTTTTAAAAAAAAAAAAAAAGTACTTATCCATGCCACAATATATACAAAATATTTAGGAAAGCAAAGAATAATGAATTTCTAGTGCACTTTCATTCCTGCTGAGTTATGTCATTCAATTATCAATATCTTTATTTTTCTAGACACCTTTTCCTTAATCATAAACAAATGCAAAGGTATATATGATGCATAAGTCCAAAGATGGGACAGGGGAAGCAGGGAGAGAACATGAGAAATGGTATTCAGATGGAAAGGAGGTATCCAGGTCAGAAAAGTGGTAAAATAGAGCAGTGATCATGAATTACAGGAAGGACGGACCCGGATTGTTTATATATATATTAGAATGCCACTCTCATTTGAGTACTTGCATCTTTCCATGGAATGAAATGACATCTTAACTGAACCCATTACATTCTATGCGGGAGAGCGAAAATGGTAAAATACTGAATTTGAATCGCAAAGCAGAAAGCACAGCTCAGACAAGTCTGATTACTTTTTGCTTTATGAGTATTGGGAGTCTCCATGGGCTGGTATTGACTGACTAGGCCTATCAGGTCACATGGTGTTTCCTTTTCCTTTCAGCCATAAGTAATAATTGTTTTTTTCCATGGCTGTGGCCCTGTAACAGCCATTGATCACTTCATAGCTTTTAAGGCCAGAAGAGAACACTACATTCATTTAGTTTGACCTGTAAAGTGACATAGGAGGTAACACCTCACCCAATGACATTCACATGAAGTCCAATAATTTATGGTTTAATATAGTACATCTCTGGAAAGAAACCCATATTGATTTTAAAATGTTGTATGATGGACAGAAAATCTACTACTTTCCTTCACAAAGTGACCCAATGGCTATTTCTTAACACTAGTAGAAATGTGTCTCATATTTCCACTTTGAATGTGCCTATCTACAAACTATAGGGAGTGAGCTTTCTTGTGGCTATAAATAACATGGCATCCATTAGCCCTCTCCTACTGCATACTCCTAGCTTATTAGTATGTTACAGGCCAGGTTCTTTACTTTCTCCCTGTGGATAGATTGCCTTCTTGAGTATTTCCTTGTGAGGGGGCTTTGAGCCCCATGATTCATTCTGAGTAACAGCTAGAAGTTGGGTTTTCAGACTACTACTTGAAACTGGGAACTAGAAGCCATTCATGTAGAGAGACAATAGAAGTTTTTGAGTCTTATTAACCACTTAGCTGCATATGTACAAATGATTTAAATGAATATCAAGGAATCTTACAAAGATGATGGTGGATCTTGCAATTATATGTCTTAATATGGAAACAGCCCCTGCAGACTGGCAAATGGGATAGCACTTACAGGCGGTTGAGTACGAAGAAAATAAACTATATTAAAGTTATATAGACTGAAGAGGCTTCCTTACCAGTCTGAACTATCTAAAGTGCTGCAGAAACAGAGGTTCCCAGGAGGAAAGAGGTAAGATAGTGCCAAAATACATAATGTTTTCTTGACCACAATACCTACTGCGCTGGCAATATCTGTTTGTAATGTTGTTAGAAACGCAAAATAGATGTGTTTTATTTAGTAGACATGTTAAAATGTGTTTGTGGGTTTTTTTTGTTTGTTTGTGGGTTTTTTGTTTTTTTGTTTTTTTTTTTTTAAATTATTATTAAGTGCTACAATTCGGTCTGAGCTTGAAATATTCTTAGGAACTCCTCAGATAAAAGCAATGGCTAATTTTCTGTCCTTTTATGATCCTCAAATGTATTGTCCAAGTCCTATTTCACAAGGGCCAATGAAGTATTCTAGATTCTGAACATTCTTTTTCTAAGCAAATTTTTCTCTCGTCTTTCAGAGCAACCCAATTCCCAGTATAAGCCGCTCTTCTCCAGCATCTCAAAACCAAATGAGCCATGCTGGATTTTCTGGATTGTTCTCATGGCATAACCTAGTTTTCACAAAAGGCAATGGAAGATTCATCAATTGTTCTAATGGAAGATTAAATGGCAAACTTTTCAACTTGTCTTGAAAAAAATCTAACCATAACTAAACAGCTTTTGTGTCAAAGCTAAGTCTGCCAAGCTGAACTGTACTGAGGAGCCAACCTAAAGCAGCAGGATACCTGATACTGCAATTACCATCCTGTTTGTCAGAAGCCCTTCTTTTTTGACAGCAATGGCATGCTTTTGTCACTTGAAACCTCTTTAATTTGCTGTAAGAGCTCATAGTGTTCAAACAGCTGGTGAAGAAAACAGTTCTGTGTTTACAATGGACATCATAAATAAAAATTTCTAGAACTATGAAAGACTAATTTTAAGATTTGTTTAATCTTATTTCTGCAGTATAAAAGCATCTAATCTGGGCAATAATGCATGTAAACTTCTAGTCCATGGAGGTGGGCCTTAAACCATGTGACTGACCTTATTGCCTTTTATAGTAAAGTAACTGGATCTGCGGACAGGGATGGAGCAGGGGATGTCATTAGCATGGGTGTTAGCAAGGCTTTCGACTGTTTCTCACAATGTGATTTTGTGCAAGTAAGGACTCTATGGCTGAGGGGAAAGTTTTAAGGATAGAAAGATGACCAGAGGGTTAGACTGAGAGGCTGGAATTTAATTGGTCACATGCTACATGAAGTCTAGTAACAAGTGATCATCAGAGGGTCTAAATGGGGACCCCTTCTCCTCAACACTTTTATCTGTGACCCGGAGGAGGCAGTTGTCATCCCTCACCCCCACAAGTCCAGGAAAGGCATCAATAACTTGGAGACAGCACAGCAAGGGCAACCAAAATGCTCAGTGAGCTGGAGCACTTGTCCTCTGAGGAGAGGCTGAGGGAGTTCAGCAGAAGAGGCATCTTTGGGGAGACTGAACAGCAGCCCATTATTAGCTACTGGTGGTCCTTGAGAAAGTGGAGCTGGCTTTCACAGTTGTAAACAAAGGAGGGGTGACAGTGGGTGTAGCTTGAAACAAGAAATGTTCAGACTAGATATAAATAGAGACAATGGAATAGGTTGTGTGGAGAGGTTGTGCTGTCTCCATCCTTGGAGGTTTCCCAGGTCCAGCTGGGTAAAGCCGTGGGAAACAGTGAGTTGGACTGGAGATGTTCTGAGGACTCGTCTGTCCTTGATCCTATGAGTTTAACTCTTCATAATAGCTAATTTCCCCACAGAGTGCCTAAACTGCTATGGAAGAAGCCTTTCTTCGGTTAAGATGTCTGATTTTTAAGGTGCCAGTATTAAACAGGAATATCATCCTATTAGGGAATATAAATGATGCTAATAAACTGAGTCATAATGCTACTCATAGCAAAGGACTCTTAAATGACAAGTCACATCTCACCCCTGTAGTCGTGACCAAAAGTCTTTTCCCCTGGAGAAGCGATTTTCTGTAAATTCCTATCATAGGTATTTAGATATTTCCCCCCTTCACCCACACATTCACACACGCACTAACCATGCAGCCACATTCCAACTAGTTTTTGAACTGTATTTATGCCAACTTTACTTATCTCAAAGAGCAGAGGGTTACCCTAAGCCCCTGTTTATGCTTGGGGATGTGAGATCCAGAAGGACATTGCTGTCCTGCTTTCTATAGACACTGGACTTCATGTTTATCAGGTACTCTTCCTTGAAAATTTTCATCCTACATCTGATTATAATCAGATGAAATAGCTAAGGACCATGGTGCTGCTGGTCATGCTTTATTCAAGCAGTGTCTATTTCTGTTGTATGGCTATGCTTGCTTCCAAAGCGGTGCTTGGCTTCAGGTACAGTGCTCTATTAGATGTCTCTGATGAGCATTTGGCTTTTAGCTGCTTACAACTATGACCTATTAATTAATTAATACAAGAGCAGCTAAATTAAAAATGCAATGGCCTTTGGTACCAGGAAAGACAAGTGTCTTAAGCAATAGCAAAGTCAATAATAGTTTAGAGGTATGTAAAGTTATTGTCTAGAGTACAGATGTGAGATGATGTATGAACACAAGGGGATCTGATAGTCTGAAGGGTAAACTTGAAAGACCAGGATAAATTATACATGCCTAATTATTACATGACTATTTTCCTATCTCTATTAAAATGTAGGATAAAGGGACATAAAATAGAAATAACCTTGAAGATCTCTGTAGAGAGGCTAGCAGGAGCTGGCAGGAGCAGACATGCAGCCTGTCTGATCTTCTTTACACTCTGAAATTAGCAGGGGGAGTCTGAAGTGCAGGAGATGTCTATGAACAATATAAAAAACTTTAAAGAAAAGGTATAGACCTTTTATTCATAGGAATACAAAAATATTCTATGTGCCTTAAGCCTCTTATCTCCATTCAATTCTTCATCAATTATAAAATTATTGAATTCAGTTTGTAAATAATCAGTGATTCTTTCATTTACATGATTCTAGTATGCATACATTAACAAATTTACACAGCTTTGAAGAACTTTGTCCTTTCTTGTTTTTAACCTTCCAGTCATGCAATCTGGTTCTGTGCAATGGCTGCTGAAATCGTTCATTTCTTTTTTAAGGTGACCTTGGGTTGACTTCACATTTCACGTAACTGATTAAACTTAGTGGCAATTATTTTCAGATATTTTAACATACTCTCAATCCTTTCTCATGTACTTGCCAGAAATCTAATTTTAAAATAAATTTGCGCATGTAACATTTTCGCTATTTCCTTCAAGTGTCTAATTATACTGGTACCACTGTGAGGATACCTTCAGTGTGTCCAAAACGGGTGTAAAGACCTGCCAGCAAATGTATTCAAGACAGTAATTTGGGCATCATCTTTCAAATGTACAGGTAATGATGGAACAAGTGCAAGAACACATTCTTTAGAATTAGGCCTGTAGTAATACATATGTTCCAATAGATAAATGTCTTGAGTGCTATAATGTGTAAAGCACCATCCCAGTCATTTATTCTGTGTTGGAAATTTCTTGAATCTTTGCCATATGCTGAGGCAATCCCAATTCGGTAGTCCTGTTGAATTACTGAATAAAATTCAAATGTCATTCAGGCATTTTGTTTCAATGATTTGATTATGTATTGTCACTTATACTCAGAAGTTATTATAAATTAATTAAAAGACCATTTGAAACCCCTCAGGTAATTTTCAAACACAATGAGAATCTCCCTCGTACTGATACTGCTGTCCCTGTCAGTCTGTGAAGATATTTTAATCAGATACATTAATTTTTCTCCACTAAAATGGAAGGGGGAAATATATGATTATGGTCTGTTCCTACTGTCAGCAGTGCATAAATCTACTGGCATAAGTAGGATGCACAGGGTGTAAGTCAATGGCACAAATCCAGTATATTATTTCACTTGAAGTATAGCAGGCTACAACAAAGAAAAAAGCATTCTGTGTAGGCTGTCATGTGTAAGAAAGCCAAGATGCAAAAAGATTTATTTAACGCCTTTGGCAATTAATATACATATGTGTTATGATAGCTCATGGAAGCAGTTGGCAACAGTACCCTCTAAAATAGCAGTTCAGCTGAGATGCTGAAGGATACAGGAAACCCACGGATGACAAAGGATGTCTGTCTGAAAGCTGCTTCTTTCTCCACATCTCTCTGTTAGTCTGACTACTTGAGGTTCTCCACATGTTGTAATACAGTTCATGATCTGTCATACTGCTGGATGGAGTGCAAGAAGGTTCATCTCCCTCTCAAGTTGTCTGTTTTATGGTTTTGTGCAAGTGAGACACAAACCACTTCTCCTCTTCTGGGTAATTTTGGTCTTAGATGCCCAATAACTTCACCTTAATGAAAACATCATTCATGGGAAGGGTTTTTTACTGCTTTGCTGCTCATGCTGACTTCTCTGTACTAATAATTAGCCGTTGCAAGACGTGGGTGAGCCTTATTTTAACTACATTTTACCAGTATGGAGTCAAGGCTCTAACTGTTCAATGGTGTTTTTTTAAGATGTCACTGTCTTCCTATAGATATCGGCTTACTGCTAGCTGATAACAAAAGTGAAAGGGCATTGTCCTCTGAGCTGCTGCTGTTCACAACCTACAACACTGACATGAAAGCCACGCATTTCAGTTTAGAGTAATATGCTGAGCCACAGGGTGTCATGACCAATAACATAATATACATTCACCTCTGCTACTAAGGCAGAAAAATTCTAAAGCAAATAATAAAGGATGAGCACTCATTACAATATGTCACCAGAAATCAGGAGACATCACTAATCACAGCCATATGAATTTTTTCTTCTGATACTATTCCATTTTCCATAGGTTTAGCCAGAAAAAGCAATTTTTTAGGAGTGGTTCTTCTAGAATGGAGAATGACAAGGAATCTCTAGCAACTTGCAAACTAAGCTGGAAAGAAGAAAGATGTACTTCCATTAGAGCTGGTCTGTAGTTTGGTGGATTTTTTCATATCTTTGCAGAAAGTCATGTTTCTTTATGTATTCCCAATAAAATATAATAGTTATTTTTGAATCCTGTTTCCCCGCCGTGGGTGTTGGAATTTATAACCTTGGTAAGTGAGATAAAAGTAAATCAAAAAATGACAAAAAAGATCTCAGTTTGCTTATATGCTTAATGGTTTTGTATTCCTATCTTCAAAATATTTTTTTAGGGAAGCAATCCCAATGTTTCCCGTAACCCACACTAAAATGTAAATGGCATTGTTAGTGGGCTACTCTATAGAAGTGTCAGTACTGACTTGGGCTTTTTTATCTTCTTTCTTTTCTGTTACTGTACTGAACCTGCAGAAGCTGAGTGGAGAATCGAGGAGAGTAGAAGAGAAGTGGCCTCACTTTCTGAAAGGTGATCACATCAACTGACACAATTTAGTGTTTGAAGGAAGAATGATTGCAGTTCAGTTTCTCATATCTCTAAGATAGGGTCTCATATAATCTTTAAGATAGGCTTAAATATTTATAAGGTTAAAGTATCACAGATAGCGAGCTATTTCAGGACAGTTCCTGAGGCTGAATTCCATGCTCACTCAGTATTAAAAATACTGTATTGTATACTGGACATCAAAGTCAAATCATTTTTGCTTTAATTACCCTTTAACCACTGGCTTTTAAAATTAAGAATGTCATTATCCAACACTGCCTTTGTAATCCATGTGTTTAAAATATGTTTGGAGGAGTGTGTTAAAGAGTAAAAAATAAAGGGAAATAAAATAAATATCTCATATCTAGATATCTACAAATTAGATCATTGATTAATATATTGTTTTGAGGTTTTATTCCTATTTAATTTTAAAAAACATGTTTCTTAAAATTCTGCATAATACCTTGGTTTAGTGCCTGTCTCAACACTCTCAACAAGAAGTCTTCTCATGGGAGGCTTATAGCCAGATTTGAGACTCCAGGATTTTTTGACCAGTCAAACACAGTTGTAACCTACAGAATATACAGTTGTTTTATCCTTTACTAAAGATAAGGAAAGGCCCTACAACATGCAATCAATCCACCATAAGCGGAAGAAAAACTGGAAATAAATCTCTGTTAACACACAATAGTACTTTAAATTGGGTCTGAACTGTAAGAATCCCAAGTTTCTATTTAACTGTCATTTTGTTTTCCCCAAATAAACAGGGGATTAATACTTTAAAAACACCAGCTAGAACTGCTACAGTGAAGCATGACCACTTTTGTGATCATGGACAAGAGCATTTTCATGTATGTCTGTCAAGCTTACAGCAAAATTAGCTGAGGAAATCTGAATTCTACTGTTGATAAATAATCCCACTAGATACCCTGGAGAGAGACAAAGAAAATGAAAAAAGGACAGAGAAAACAGCATGTGAAGAGAAAGGGAAAAGTGAGGACACATCAGAGCACAAAGTAAGTGGTAGATTTGAAAAGGGAAACAGAGAAGGGAGAGGGATGGAGGGATAATGAATACAAATTAGAAGCAGGGAAGCTTTGGATAACACCATACCATGAGCTTGCATTTGTTCTTCCTTTCACAGGATATATAAAAGTGTGACCTATGGAATTGCAGATGAAAATAGAGATGAATTATACATATAGCTCTACATAAGTCCACGAGTAATGATTATTATGGAGTGACATCATTATGGGGCTCACCAGCAATTTAGAGGGATATGAACCTACCAATAATGAAGAAGTAAAGAAAGGAAAGTGTTCAAACTAGGAATTCAGTTAATTATATCTTGCAGAATGCAAACAGATGAGAACACTTTTATTTTTAAAAGCTAAATTTTTTTTTCATTTTTTGCTCACAAAATCAGCACTGGAAAAAGGCAATACTTCCGGGCTGTGTAAATTCAAGTACAGTTTATTCTTTTGGAGGCCAGGGATGTTCCCATTATCAGCAAGAGAAATTAATTTTTAAGAAGCAGTTTAACAATCTCAATTACTCAGAGGAACTGATAGTATAATAAGGTCCTGGTAGAATACGACTCCTGTAAAGCAAAGTTACTTTCAAAGGTTAATGGCATATCATTTACAATAAATTTCTTTTCTTGACTGTAGCTGAAAGTCAGAATGTGCTGAACTCTCCCAATACTCAGACTAAAAAACATACTGATTCACTTTTTTTTCCCTGGTCTTGAAATTTCTCCGTGACTTTACTCCTTTGGAGCTTATGCTCTAATGTGACATGCAGGAAAAGTTGCAATAGTGAATCCTAATATTTATAGAAGTACTTAAAATACAGTCTCAGATTATAATCTTAAATAAGCAAGTGTTGGGTCATTTTAAAAGTAATTTTTATTGCTCTTTTAGAATGAGATATTAAAACAAAAAATCACAAAAAAGCTTTTTCATTCTTAAAATGTACTTTCTGGCAAGGAAAGGCTCCAACTGAAAAATAGTTTATTTTACTCTTTGGAACATTTTAAGTATCTGCACTAAAATTTAGTGAGTGGGTTAATGTCCTTCCATCTGGACCTCAATTACATGCACTTCAGTTCTTGCATTTAGATCACTGTTCTTAAAAAATCAACAAATAATTTATCTTCCTAGGGAATACACTATCAGAGCAAAATCCAGTGGATCTTAAGAGAGATATGTTTGAACTTTCTAAATAATATTGGGAATTTTTAAGCAATTACTGTGCAAAGTTTGTACAATATCATGCTGCTAATGAGATCACCTTGCAGTTACAGTAACATCACTTACTTTGCCAGTACAAGCTATTTTCTTACAATATATGTTTTCTCAGCTGTTTGTTTTGGTTAACAAAAATGAAGTGGTATGGCTCAATTTTTCTCAGCTTGAGTAAATGCTTTTTTCCTTTGCAGTAGCCAATTATAATTTTTTACTCACAACACATCCTAAAGTAGACTGGGTACTAAACAGAGATCTTCCCAGGGCTATGTAACAACTGTGGAGCTGACTGTCCTTGCCTAGCTACCCTAAACCTACCCACAGCCCAGAATCCCACTTTAGCACCCTCCAGAGGTGCTGCAGGGTCTCCAGCCCTGTTCCTGAGCAATTATTTGGATTTCCTGGCTTGTCCTTGGCCCTGAATTGTTAGCCGGTTTTTGGCTGGTGTTCATCAATCTGTTATCAGGGCCTGTTGCCATCACCACCCTGCTTGTCTTGGCTGTCTTGGGTGATGTGGGACCGCACCCATCAGTGTGGGCACTGAACCTCTGCACCCTGGCTGCCTTTGGCCCCCAGCACCCTGGCCCTGAGGAAGCTGCTGGCCTGCACATCACCCTGTCAGTGAGCTCAGACCTTTTGAGCCCTGAGCTGGGTGCCAAGAAGACTTAAGTTCCCACAGCCCCTGCTGTCCCCCAGACTTCAGCTCTGCAGTCAGAGCTTCCCTTGCCTCACACTGCCTCCAACACTTCCACACTGATTGAGAAATGGTACAGTGGTTTCTCCATCAGATGCAGTTAATACTTCCTGCCTTTACACAAGGGACAACAGGAATCAGCCTGTTGCAGCACCATTCCCTCCTGGCTCTCAGGAAAGGCTCTAAACTGGATCAACTCCTATTTGGAGCCAAAGGAGTTGACTGTGACTGAGTCACAGATGTTTACAATAGAAGAAAGCTCAGAAGAGATGGGCAGATGATGTACTCACAGTGCTTGGAGCAGAGGGTAGAAAGCAATAACAGCTATGGTAAAGGGAAGTGAAGCTGAGCAAGGGAATTGGGTTGGGTGTTCTCAAGAGACCCCTTCCCATCTAAAGGATTCAGTGTCAAAGTTTGCTGCAAAGCCAAAGAGAGGAATAAAACCAGAACTGACCAAGTTGCAAGAGAAGTTCAAGGTTATTCACCTTAGCCTACAGTTTTGAACAAAACCTCACTCTCAGAATTGTACCTTTGATATAAATAACGTGTACAGATAGTGCTTTTACTCTAATGGAAGGGTAAACATAAGTCTAAAATTTGTGCCTCAATTCATGCATTACAAGTGAGAGGTATAACATTTTACCTACTCAAAACTTGATGTGCTGCATTTTAAAGAGAAGTATTAATTTTTTGGTGCTTGAGATGACTTGATTAAATCCTGGAACCACTGAATTCTGTGTAATTCTGTGTAAGGTTAGACACAGTCTGGCAGAGTGTTGCATAATTTACTCTCTCTGAGAGAGTAAATAATTTACTCTGTAAGAGTCATTAAACATATCTGTTTGAATTCTTATAGTGCATCTGCAAATGTTTTAATGAATTGATTCCTCCCATTCCCCTCCACTTTCAAGTTGTCTTATTAGTGTGTGCATCTTCCCTGGAAGACAGTGTGCTTGCTGATGTACTCTTTCTTTTCCCTAGCCTCAGAAAAGCTCTGGCCTAGCCTGTACAAACTCCTGTGTCACGACTATAGCACCATTAACACCACAACACTGAGTAATTAACTGAACACACAGCTTATAGAATTCAGAACTGAAAAGAAGCCCTGCAGCTGCATGATACATAGAGATTCTTCCTCAACAATGGCAACCCTGCCAAGTCTCCTCAACCACTCAGTAAAGCCAAATGAGCAGAATCAAATGGGCATTGGATACCAGATAAAATTCTGCAATTCTGACCGAGGAAACAGAGGTAGGCCCCTAAATTCTGCAGTCAAAAGAGTAGGTCTGTATGCCCAGCATGATGCAGAGTGTGCAGAAATGCTCAGTGAAGCACACTTAGCTGCATGCTTCAGACCTGTCCACATGGAACTGCTGTCCAGTTCTGGCCACAGCTCATGGTCTCAGATTTTCCTACACAATATGACAGTAAGATATTGGACAACTTGCAGTGACTGCAGTGGAATCCACATTGGAAGTTAAATTCTATTCAAGATGACAACATATGAGCAAGTGACAGGAAAAGTAGAAAACTATGACAGTTTGGATTCACTCTCGGTAAGATGTGATATTCTTCACCTTTCACCACTGACTGGTCTAAAGAAGGAACTGTGACAGAGCTGACTTCCATCTAATGCAGTTTGAAAATCCCATGCCGGGGGTAAGACATGATGAGAAACAGAGAAATATTCCATGTAAGGAAAATAAATAAGCAAACAAATGAACTACACCCCCCCACACAAAATCAAAGAATTTAGAAAACTGTCTCTATTTAGAATCTACTGCAAACCTGCTATTTCACCACAAATTTTATCATTACGTCAGAAAATTGCATTCTGACAGCAGAGCAGTTGTAGACTGTATAAGCATGAATCTCTGACTGCTGATGAATTTTCAATGTGGTTGTCTTGAATATTCCATACCTGAGACCATCAATTGTCTTGGTGTGAACAACTCAGGGTAGTGGGATTTTTTTATTTTACTCTCTCCAGTTCATACGTGTGAAGAACTAATTTGTGTTTCCAACTGAAATGTCATTCTATTCTAAAAAACAGTGCTTATAGACTGCAAGTGAATGACTGTAAATATGAACTTTCAATCAGAGATGGATGCTTCACTTGTGTATATAATAAGAGAATCATTGAATATCCTAAGTTAGAAGGGACCCCCACATACTTCCAAAAACTTTCTGCTGAGCACAGCAGTAACTGATTTCCTTCTGTTCAACTTCCACTGGCTGCTCTCTGTTCCTAGGCTGTATCGATATGCTGTAGTTGTTAACTGCTGCAGTCTCAGTCCCTATGGAAATGGAAATAAATGGAGATGATACTGAAAGGTTGCTAGGAAACAGTCAGATGACGGTGATGAGGAGGATAGTATCCTCTCATTCAGGATATTTCTCTACAGTTCGTCAATCAAGATGGCTTTTGACAATTTACCAGTTATAGGTGCTGCCAAAGAATTACATTTAAAAAAATCAGGAATGCTTTTCATACCTGCACTTAGGAAGACAAATGCAAAATTATTTTTTGACAAGATTTTGCTGCTTTTCTCAACTATACATGGAACTACTCTTCGAATTTATTCTAACTTGGGCTGATTCAGAGTGCAGTAAATTATCTGACAAGTTATACAGCACACTTATTATACTTCATATGTCTCTTTATAGGATACTCACAATGAATATTTGAGTGTTTTCCAGTAGTGCATTAAGCAATGTGACTAATGCTTGTTACATGTTTATTCTTTCATTCCTCTCCCCAGGGGAAGATGTGTCTACTGTGTAATGCTTTGTTTTACAACATATAATGCTTGTCTGACTGTATGTCTAAATGTTGTAGAAGGAAAGGTTAAGAAAATCTAATTTGCACTTGGAAAGGAGGATGGCACTCAAACTTGTTCTGGACCTTGCCTCCCGGAGGAGTCGATTTCTCAATCTCAGACTGGCCCCAGCAAAACCACTGTTTTCTATTTAATAAGATTTACTGTCCTTGGAAAGGTTTCCCTTTGCCAGTAGAACAAAATCGTCAATCACTCTTTTCATTCTGGGACTTCAGTTTAGATACCCTGGGTCCTGGCCACAAAAAAAGCCTGTGCAACTTAGAATCCAATTCAGTAGCTGGTGGGAGTGGAAATAACCCTCTGTAAACTACAGCAGTTGTTTGTCAGCTGGAAGAGTTTGAAATCCCCCACAGCTCACTATGCTACTACCACAGAGATTGTTTCTCTTGCCACACAGTGTTGCTGTGACCTGCAAGGGCAACCAGGATTGGCTTTTAGCAAAAGGGGTTTCTGATGGCCTGTGTTTTGGGAGCCATACTTGCTTGTGAAGGAAGCTTCTGAACAGGAAAAATACAAGGATTGGCAGCATCTAGGCCCCAACAGGAAAATAGGATGCTGGTGAAAAAAAAAGGTGTGAAGGAAAAAAAGGGATTTGTTGTCTGGTATTTTTTTTAATATATTGCAGAAAACTATCGAAAGACATACCTTCACTAAATTTTCAATACAATGTAGAATTGTTTAATAACTAATTAATGATATTTGTAGTGAGCTGCAAGCGAATTTGTAGAAGGGAAGTATAAAAGAGATATTGATTTCAGTTTTATCTTTATTTTATTTGTACTCTATAAATTGTAGAATTTCATCATAAAATCCTTGCTTCCTGCTTTACGGTGTTTTTATACTTTAGTTGTATTACTGCCATTACTGGGTATTTTATATTTCAGAGCATATAATGTTTCTCATAGCAATAACAGTGTCTTTCCTGGCAACAGTCAGTATCATAAAGACTTCTGAAGGTATGGCATAACTTCTGGAGATGAGCTTTGCAGCAGTCAGGACCATGTGCTCAGGCTAAAACATCTGGAATGGCCATAAGGCTCAATATTTGCATATTAGTGAAACTGAAAACAAAAGGTTTCAGCAGATGTTAGCAAATTCAGCAGAAAGACTACCTTCATGCAGCAATGAGTAGATTAGCGTTCGTTAATATATATCACTCATATTTGTCTTCTTTTTCAGATGGCAAGCAACTTCTCATGTTTTTTTTGGTTTTTTTAAATTTTCCTTTGCAACTTGCAATTATCTTTAAAACACAAAGGGTAGAGTAATGGATCAATCAGGTTTTTACAACTATTTTCCAGGAAAAAATTATGGCTACTCTAAGAGACTAACTTTTTTTTCTTCTCTGTTCTCCCTTTATATTTTAATAGATATTTATTATACTTTGTCAAAACTGCATCTGAAATACCTGCTCTTCTGAAAGAATATAAAAATAAACATTTGTCTGTTATGCTATACTACAGAAAAAAAAAGTGTTCTCCTTTTATGTCCTGCGTTTAAAGAAGTATAATCAATGAGATATATAAAGGCAAATTAAGACTCTTTTGCACACCTTCTCATACAGTGAAATACATTTTTATGTTGGCAAATGCTTTTCTCTAAGATTGAAGTTTTTCTCATCTCACCAGTTAGTTACAAGTAAATCAAATAATGACAGTGAAGGACTGATCATTTACTACAGGATAGCAGATGGGTCCCATGGTTTAATTAAATAATGTTGCTGCGAGCCCTACGATTGAACAGAGGTGTTGAAAACTCCAGTGCTACAGAATTTGCTGCCAAAGAGCAAATGCAAAAATGACTGCTTGGAAAAATATTTAAGAGGAAAAGTCAAAACTACTCTACCTTCAAAAAGAAATCTGTTGGAAACCTATTGCTGTTCTTCTCCTTACTTGGCTATCCTCTTCTCTGATCTTCCTTTATACTTAACCGCATTCTCAGTTGAATGAATGAAAACAAGTTTGTTTCAGTTTTCTCCTGTTTCTCAGCTGATTTACACCAGTTGTAGCAACATGAGTCTCAGAGGACTAATCCCAGAAAAATCTATCTGCACTGGGGTGTGTTTTACAACATGTACTTTCAAAATCTTCTTGTGATAGCATCTTTTGTAATGTCTATATAACATCTGACACCATCTAAACATCACATGTTTATTTGTCTGTCATCTTTGGGTTAGATACTTTCATCAGGAAATTTGCTATCATATTTGTCCCAGTTTAAAAAATTAATGATTTTTTCCCCCCCGTTTATATCAGACAATGTTTCTATCTTATGAAATAAAATTCTCCCTGGTAAGTTTTCATAAACAGAAATTTTCATTCCTCTCATTTAGGTAAAATTATTCAGTCAGAAAAATGATGTAAAAAGCCCTACTATGATGATTTGAAGGAGGTTATTTCTTTTTTAGGAAAAGTTAAGTGGCCTAATAAAGAGAATGAGAGGGCTTGTGGTGAATTTTTACAAATATATCATAGTAAAAATGGAAGATAAAAAAATACTTAAACTGAAAGGTGACAGACACTGGTAATTTAATCAATGAATTCCTCTAAGAAGCTATCATATACTTAATTCAAGCATAAAAAACTTTTCTGTTAATTGAGGTGCCAGGTTTCTTCTCAGTGCAGCTGAGAATTGTGCTTTAACTTTGGATCTGATTCAAGATGTCTTGCTGTATAAAAGCCCCTGCAAGAACTCAGTCAAATATTATTAATGTTAACATATTTTGTGGTTTTTTAAGTTTATGAATAAGGAGTTCTCTTACTAGTCCTGTATATGTGTCTTGTTCCTCTCTCCTACACATTTCTCAATATTAAAATAAGATTCTGTCTTCCTAAACATTATGGACATTATGGATTTATATTATTTATTCAGAAAAATTAAAATCTATGCCACAATCATGTACTATGGAAGTTTTTTTTAAAACAAGTGGAAACCACATAGAATGGTTCAGGCACAGTATGCTGCAAAAAACAAACTCCTGTGAACCCTAGCAGAGTCCAAACTCCTAGAATTACAATAGCCATGAAAAGTGGTAAAATAAAACTGCAGGCAGTCTGTTATTTTTCTAAGCTATCCAGTTTTTACAAAATTTAATGTCAATGCAACTATTCATGCATACAATTATATTTGTGATTGCATGTGGAGACAGTGGATATAATTGGGATGGTAGTGAAATGTAGTCATCAACTGATAATGTCTCAGTTTAACATCTGCACACAAACTGAGTGGGACAGTCACTGTCAAGAATATAATGAGGGGGACTAGATATGTAACTGCTGCTACCTGTAAAAAAGTAGTAATAAAGGTGGTCATTAGCACTGTCACCGTACATATTTACTGCATCCTGATTTAGTATTTTTTCTGCAAATCTCCTATGGTATGTATGGGCTTTGTTTTCAATAAGAAATTTTAGATTTCTGGCTAACAGACAGGTATATTTTTTTGGGTTCAGCTTCACCAAAGCATTGCTTTTCCTTTGCAAAATTCTACAGAAAGCGCTTTACTCGTGAAGCCCAGAAATGGAGCCAGACCTGCAGTCACTACCTCAGAAATAGTGCTACCATCTTTTACCTTGTGAGGATGTTACTAGTTATTAGTATACTAGGATTCACTATCATTTCTGGTTTGGGACTTACCAGAGTTCAATGACCTGGATAAACTGGAAAGAGTATTGACAGACATAGGGAGTCAATATGAAGATGATCTGAGAAATTATAAGAAATATGAAAGAGTAGGGAAAGGATATAAAAAGGACAGAGAAGAATTAATTAGTTAATTGAATGGAATGGAAGGGTGGAATGGAAGGAGATGGGATTCCAGAAAGTAAGAACAAAGTAAAGTTAGTGTCAGAGTAAAAATTAGCTGTTTTTGAAAAATGCTGATGAGTTCAATGGAGACTAATGAAATATTTTATTGATGAAAATAGAATCCTGAAGAAACTTGAAATCTAAGTATGTGAACCACTTAGGCTTGCTTTGTGCTACAGGTGAAGGAAAATTATGGAACTAATGCTGAATTTGAATTCTGAAGATGAATAACGATATGTTCTCTCTAAGTGGCCAAGTCTATCCTCAGAACCACTCTGTGCAGAAGACAGCTCAGACAAAGTTCAATCTGAGCAGCTCAAGCCTAAATTTGAAACAACACAAGAGAAAACACTGTACATTATCTGCCAAGTATCATTCCATACATACGTATTGTTCCTGCTTTTCATTATTATTTTTTGCAGGAAAAGGCAGGTGGATGAAATATGCATCACTTAAAACAAGCAGCTCTGGGTGTTAGGCTCTTGTAAAAGCTATGTAAAATCAAATGCATTGAAGAGCCACTGATTAGGGCCTGGAAAGTTGGGAAGCAGAACAAGTATCAAGCTTCTCAATATTACCATTAAGTAGGAAATACACATGCAACTAGATCATCTAAATTTATGTACCAATTACAAGCAGTATTTGCATGCTTAGCTGGCTCTCCTCAAAGGCTTACCCACCTCTTTTTATGCTCCCAATTACACAGACAATTGCTATTATTAGGCAAGCAGTGCGGATGAATCTGTCAGAAAATTCACCTTGCAAAAAGAAGGAGAAAAAGACTGTTGGCAAGTGTTAGGTTTTTTCATTCTATCTCAAATAGCTTCTCCAGGTTTTGAAGAGTACATAGCCTTCCCTTTGTCACATATCTAACACAGAATTCAGGTTCTTCTAATACTGAAATCTTAAGCTATTGAAATATATGGAAGCTACAGCTCTTGCTCCCTGTCCTTACAGTAGCAAAACAGGATCTTTGGGAACATTCTGCTGGAGAAGACCCTGAATACTGAGTAATAAACATGCCATTTCTTGAGTTAGTTTTTGTTTATCTTTATGATATAATAAAGCAAGACTATAATTTATCAACCTAAAAATGTGTTAATCATCAAAAGTTTGGCAATGTAATACAGAGATATTTATGAATGGGAATATATCTTATTCTGTAGAAGATGTGACTACTTCCATTTCAAGTGAATTGGGGATGACTTCTATAAAGTATGGAAAAGGAAAATTTCCAGGCATTTTTGAGTAGATAGTTGCTTGTTTAATAGTTTTTTTGGTCTGTTTGCATTTTTTAGATTGTGTATATGTTGGTTGGTTTATTTGAAGAGCTTGTTTTCACAAAAAGATGATCTTCAGTGCCATCACATGGCATGTGGGGGATGACCGGGGGATCAGGTCCAACCAGCATATTGTGCCAGGGGAAGTTTAGACTGGGTATCATGAAAAATTTGTCTGTGGGAAAGGTGGTTAAGCATCAGAACAGGCTGCCTGGAGAAGTGGTAGAGGCAGTCTCTGGAGGTGTTTAAAAGACATGTAGATGTGGTATTTGGGAACATGCTTTAGTGTTGGACTTGGCAGTGCTGGGTTCATGGCTGGACTTAAGGATCCTAGAGGTTTTCCAACCTACACAGTTCTATGATTCTATGACATACAGCAGTGTTTCCATTTGCTCAGAGGAACGATGCAATTGTAATTTGGGTCAAAGATGACGTATTCAGCTCATATCATTCCTTGGCAGCCAAAAGAGTGTGCTGCCATACTGCTACAGCAGACTAAAGCAGAACGCCACCATGTGTTAACTTGAAACTTACGAGCACTTGCAAAGCAGTATTAAAAGTTAAAAAAGGAAAATTATTTGTGGCATTTTCATACTTTGTTCTTTGGAAAAGAGCAACGAAAGTGGGACTTCTCTGAGGGATTGTGGTGGTTTCTCAGCCACTTCCAATCAAAATAAGTTATTTATTCAGTAGCAGTTGGTAAGACCGATATCAGCTGTCTGGCTAGTTTTCTCTGCTTATTCTCTATGTTAATTTGACTTATTCCCTTTTTCATTGACAACAGCTCTTCAATCACCTTTTTATGCCATACATTGCTATGTGCTTTGTTTCCTGCTGCATTTTGAACTTTGCAGTGAAAATATGTTAACATACAAGAGATGGAAAAAGCAGCCAAAGGAAGCAGCCAAGGCAATAAAACAAGAAATCAATATAAAGCCAGCTGTTGTGTTTGACTTCCTCATGTAGAAAGCCATGGAGGAAGAAGTGAGAAGGCTTAGTTGGGAACAATGAGTTTGGCATTCTTGTTATATGTGCCTCTCCATTACATCCCAGATCCTTCCCCTTATCATTCCCTGCTAGATAACCTTCAACACTCCAGTCTTATTCTTACTGTAAAAAGCCCTAATCACTAGCAGAGACATCTCTGCCTCCCTGGCAACATAGATGCAAATTCCCATTTTGGCGCTGACCACCCCTTGAAATATGTTTTGATCTTCTTGTTCTCAAGACCAGACATCACACAGGCTTTCAATATTTGGGAGCACACAGCTATGCCAGGCCTGCTCATGGAAATGGAAAGCAAAACCATGTCTTAGAGCAAGATAAATATTGCCAGTCACTCGACAGTCACTTCTACCTATCCTAAGCACAAACCCCTATTTCCAGGGGACATTAATTATTACCTTACATTAATCATCCTACATTATGCAGCCACTGGATACAAAGATGATGAAAGTTGTGCCCTTTGTGAGGTTGTTATTGACAAGTTTCACTGCGCCTCTGTGATTAACAGCTCTTATTTTTCTTGCCTCCCACACATGTTTCTAGGCACACAAAACAATATTTAGCCTTTGTGGTATGTCACAGATTCAGCTATGATACTCTGTTAATTACACACTATTAGTATTTATCAGAATGCTCCTTTTTATTGAAGTTGAATATCTTTGCTTAAGTATGCCTTATGCAGCAATTGTTGGTGTTCTCTTCAAACCACCTATAATTCAGTTTCTTTCCTTTCTGTGCTTACACAAAATACTGTAAGCATCTTCTTTAGGTAAACATAAAAATGTGCAAAATGTATCATTAGCTGGGATATAAAAAAATGAAGTGTTCCTGAGAGTAACTAGTTTGGATTATGCCTGCTTTCCCCCCACATTTTTCAACCTATTTTCAGCTCTTTTCTCATAGGCATGAGGGATTTTACACTGTAATAGCTTCTTCCCTATCCTCAAAGGAAATAAAAGTGATAACAGACTTTTCTATTAAGCAAGCAGTGAAGTCAGTGTGCTGACAAGATGTTAATTTTTTAAAGTTTCCTCATTTCTTTTTTCTAATGCTACTTCATTGAAGATAATTGGCCTTATGTACATGTGTTTGTAGTATTAAACTCAGATGGCAATTGTGTTTTCACTGTTTTTCTCTTTAAAATATTTGTGAATTCATGCATTGATACTTCAAACACTAATTTCTGCATTTTTCACATAGGACTATTATACACTAAGGTTTTATTCATTTAAAAAGGATATGCTGTATTACTTCTTCAAAGTAATGCCAAATCTTTCAATTATTTCCTTAAATGTAGCTTTTTCTCATTTTGGAACAAAGCCAGTTTCCCACCCTTTGCTCTCTCCCTCACTGTCCCTGCCCTCTAATTCCAGTGGTCATGAAAAGACATTTTCTTTCTTGATGGCTTCAACATTGAGTGCTCCTGTCTTGTTAAAAAAGTCAAGCATTACCTACTAAAACTTAAACTGACATTTTTATTATACTGCTGATTCTGCTGAGTGAGAAGACCTTAGACAAAGGACACTTTTATAAGGGAACTATTCACAGGAGGCTCAGCGCTTCTCAGGAATGGGAAAAGCTCTACCTAGTCACAAGTAAGGGCAGCAAAACAGAACAAAACTGAATGCTGTAACAGTGCCTCAGATTTCCCAAGCTGAAAGATCGGTTACAGGCTGCAGCATTGACCCTTTAAAAAGGTGGGAGATAACGAAGCTGAATATCAAACAATAAAAGAAGGTGGGCTCAGAGAGACGATATGGTATTTCCTCTGAGTTTTTAAGACTATGATCATTAAAACAAGGTACAGAACAAAGGAGACTGAAAATGTCATAACTGCAGAAGAGACACTATGCAGACAGTTCCCTGATAGTAAGAACACCAGCAAGACTCAAAGGAGGATGAAAGAATTTGTGCCTTTGCTAATAATTCAAAAGTTAGAAATCACTACTTTGCTTAATTCAGTACCCCCACCTCGAGCTAATTTGGCTGCTTATCTAGGATTAAAAAGAAACAATGCACCACCTATCATATTTGGCTTTAAATAGAGCTAGTGGAAATTGTTTTTATTATTCATTAATTTTGGACAGCTTTAGTCATAGAGTTATGTGCTTCTGCAAGGAGCTCAAGGACAAAAATTCATGGGGTCAAAACCAACCTCTTGTTTGGACATTTCCCTCCTGTTCTGCTTTCTTCAGCTACTCTAATATTTTCCTCATGCTCATGAGCAGGACACAAGAATTACAACTCTCAGTATACTTGCTACCTGAAAGTGATGATCCTTAAACCAAAGCATAATCAGATTTCTTTAAATATATTTGAATAGACAATATTTATTAAATTTTCTGGAGCAGCAAAATATGTTGGGATTCCTGAATTTGGAAGGTCTTTTTAGGCCCATGACTGGACTCCATACACTGCAGGTCCCCACAGGTTTGGTGTGGAATATTTAGCTAATCAAACTCTGCATGCTGAGGGAACAGACTTCTTTTAAACTGGCAGTAGTCCATATCTACAGAGATGAAAGAGGGGTATCTAAGTAGGAATTATTCGTAGTCCTATCACCTGACAGTGCTCACTTCCATGTTTTCTTGAAGATGAACAGCCCACTTTTAGTATAAAACTAATTTAAATTTTTCCTTTGAAAAAGAGAAATGAGGAATACCTATAAAGCGAGGTAGCTAGCAACCATACATTTTTTAATATTTGAAATAAGTGTCATCTCATGCATAACTTGAAGGAAGAAATGGGATTATCATGCAGGTGATGATCCTGTTCTCAGAAGTGGGAAGGGGAAAGGGAAAGTGATTTTCCTTGTAGAATGAGGCAGACTGGGGGATACTGCCATAAGTGAATGGATTTGGACATGACCACTTTTGCTGCCAGTCTTTTTTTTGTTTTTTAGCAAAGTCCAGCTCAGTCTTTTTGAGTACTTATTATGTGACTACCCTCATAAGGAGGCTTTGCATGGAATTTGGGGGAAATTTGCACCTGGATAATTCAGAGAGCAGGCTGCATAAGCCAGGTATTCTGCACTTATCTCTTAGTAAATCACTGAGTCCTCAGAATTTATATTAAAATCTTTAATTTTTACAGATATGCTTCCTTTCTTGCTAATTTTAAAGGTAATTTCTATTTCTCTAACTGGAAACACATTGAGAAATTATTTTTGTAATGCAGCCATTGTGTTTTCAACAATTCATGTGCAGTGGCTGCTGCAGTCTTCAACATTCCTTATTCCTTCTCTGTCTTTGCTCAGCATAAAGTGTTTTTATTTAATTTTTCTGTCTTTAATTATTTCCTTTAAGACCCTTCTCTGGATGAACATTTTCACTTTGTTACATGCTGCTGTTATTTCTAGTCTTTAAAAAAATTTTATTCCCTACATCTTAACACAACTTGGGAAGATCATTATATCACCCACTCTGAATGAAAGGTTCACTGTAATTTCTTTCTAAAGAAAAAAAATCTTTAATCATAAAGAGACAAATCCTCTTGGACAAAAAGTTATAATTCATTAAAGAAGTTTCTCTCAATCTTAAGGCACACACAAAAAAAGCACACAAACCAACCCAAAACTTCATGAGGCTGGGTTCACAAGAAAATGCTCCCTCCTTGAGGAAATGGCAATGCAGGCATGTTCATAATCATTCAACTACAGTAAAATTTTAGGAGTCCAGGGTTAACTACAGAGATCTGAAAAGCCACATCTTAAACTTGTTTTTATTCACTAAAAATTCCATGCCTTGAAAAAAAGCTAAGCTAACACATACCTACTCCCCCAAATCTAATATAAAGAGTAAGGAAACTTCCATTCTTTTAACTATTGAAGCTCTATTTACTCTTCTTCTATTTCAATCAGTGGAGTTTAAATGTTTTGGAAGGCAGCCTGTGTGAACAGCAGAATAAGTTTTCTCCACTCCAAAGGAACTTGTTAAGAAACTGTTTTGGTTTTTTTTTTTAATGATACTATTTGTATAGATAATAACGTTCTAAAGTTAGAATAAAGAAATAGATTCTTAATCATTAGTGCAATAATTTCACCCAGAAAGCAGATGTCTCACATTTAGTATCACAGCAAGAGCTTTTTATACTACCTCCAAAAATATATGCTGAACTGTGTTTAATTACTTTCTTAAATAAATAAAAATTATTGTTGCTGCAAAGAGATAGTAATAATCAAAACCAGAATAAATTTGAAGCGCTGATAAAAAAATAGATTATGCTGACCATACTGAAGCAATTTTCTAAAATTAGCATTAAAGATCTAATTATATGCATGCAGTTTCACATTATTTAAAATAAATATATTCATAATCAGCATAATTCAGTTTCATTTAGCATCACTACAAATCTATATAGAGAAAACCTGTTTTTTTTAATCCAATTTACTCATCTTGACACAGTCATAAAAATAATGTTCTTTTCCAAGGACTGAAATTTATTGCTTTTACCAAGAACTGGCAAGTTCTGGAGAATGGACTGATAACAGCACAGTGGCCATAATACACAGAAATCAAATTACATTGAATGCAACTTTTAAACACCCTTTTAAATAAGTATGACTAATGTCAATGGTGAAATATTTTGGGATGAGGTTTCTTTTATCTGGAGGGAAAAAATACATTCCCTTCATTAGAGAATAGTTTAGAAAACAATTTTATTCAGCAGGTGTGAACAGTGCATGTTCAGGATTTCTCAGAGGACAGGTGTTACAGAACTCTTTTAAATTCCTTTGAAAACAGGGTTTGTTCTGCAGTCTGTGTAAAGAAGGAGATCTGTTTTTCCAGATCTTCCAAAACTATTTTGGAAACCTTCCATGGTGTTAGTGAAGAACTGTGAGGTTAAAATGTTTCCCTTTATCTTTGTGGTAGGTTCCCTGTGACAGTTCCCCAGCTGATGAGAGTTTGCAGCAAAGCCTGGAGGGTACCAAGGGAGCTGTGCTGGCTGCTACAGCCCAGCATTTCCAGCTTCACAGCAGCAGGGAGGAACAAATCCTCAGAACACCAGGGGTTGTTTATTTGTCTGGATGCTCCAACACATCACTGATGTTCCAACCTTGCACAAGGCAACTGGGTCATACAGAGCAGTGGGAGCGAGGCTGTGAAGGTGTTCCTGGAGGCCTGGTACTCGTTCTAGGTGTTTGTGAGGCTCCTTAAATGGAAGACTACTAATCTGAAACAACAGGAAGAGCACGAAGCAAAATACATTTCCTTTAATACCACATGCCAATGCCTAGAGCAAAATTATGTTAACTGCAAACCACAAGTAGCAATCAAGATGATAAAACCTTTCAAAATACATATCCAAACTGAATATTCTCTGAAGTCTGGGCTCCAGTATTAGTCTTCTCTATCTCATCCAGTGGTGTAAGAACTGGCTCTTAAGGGCAGTAACACAATGCTCAAAATTCTTCAAGGACTTTCTCAGTCTTGTACCAAAAGCAAAAGATGAAATCTATCTAAAAATCTATATTTATCTGCTTAGGACAAGAGCATGGTGATCCCTAAGTCATGTAGAGAATACACAGTTGGGCTACAAAGTAGTTAGGTACCACATTAAATGAATTGCATTGAGGGTTTCCATTTCCAAAATCCATTTGCCAAAAAGGAAAAAAAAAAAAAGTTGTGAATTAAACCCCTTTTAAATAAGACTGTAAGAAAAAAGACCAAACCAAAATCAAACACAGGGTGACCTAAAATTCAATGATCTCAAGCAAACCAAAAGTTTTCCCAAAAATTTTAAAAACAAAATCGTGTATTTCATATGACGATTAAATCACCGTTGTCATAATTCTTTAGAATACCAGGGTATAGAATGTAGTCTGGGAATAAAATTCAAAATGAAAATTATTATTGTTTGTGGGTATTACCAAGAAAAATAGGAAAATGCATTAATTTCTAAAATTATCAAGTAGATAATATATTTAATCTGTTATAGAATAATGTTGGTAATACATGAAGAAAATCCAGATGCTTACGGAGTTACCGGTTCCTGAAACTGATAAAACATACATAAAGCTAAAACTCAGATACAATCTTTTGTGATTAATGATAAAAGAAATTACTTAGTAAACATGAAGTGTAAGGGATGGAATTACTGCTACGTTTTTTTCTTTGGCAAAACTCAAACAAGAACCTCTCCCGTGAAAGTGGATAATCATCAGACACAGAAGATATTAAACAATCCCTTCTCTGTCCATATGGAGGGCTCAGAATGAATGTTGGCAGCACACAGTCAAGGACCTGAGTATTTTCCAAGGGAAAATTATAGTCAGAGGAACTGTTTCCAAGAAGTGGCATGTGCTCGTGGTGCAGCAGACCTTTAGCTCTTCATACAACTGATTTAGCATTTAAAACTGCAGTAGAAGCATGTACACCCCTAGCATTCTGCCCCCCACCCGGCTATTTTTGTTACAGTTACACTTTTCTCCCACTATTTTTGTGAGGTATAATTTGAACCTGCATTCACTCATGCTTATAAAACCTTTAGCAACTTCTGCTAGAGAAAAATAAAAAACACAGATGAAAATACTTGACCATCTTGAAACATACAGTAGAATAGGTGTGATGAATGAAGCAGTAATATACAAAGAGCAAGACCAAATGAGCAAGTAAAATTTGCACAAAATCAAAGGCCTAGTGTGGAGCATTATGTTTATCAGAAAAAGCAGCTGCTCTGGGAAAGCTGCAGCTCATGGCATCAAGTCATAGTGAGTCATCATTACCAATTCCCCACGCCCTATCCCATAACCAAAAGACACACAGACTAACCAAAGGTTCAACTAGAAGGCTTATCTTCAGTTATGAAGCAAGACGAACAGTCAAGGGGACTACTACTTTGTGAAAGATTATAATTATAGCCGCAGACATTTCCATGCTGATTACTCACCCTGATTTAAATTCCTACTGGTGAGTAGGCACACTGATGTCAATAGTACTACCTGCTTAAGTATATGATCATCCAAGTACAGGAGGCACATTTGGATTAAGATTCACCAAGGTTAAGATTGTTCAAATTATATATCAAGAAGATAATTTCTTAACAGCTTGCCCATGAAAACTATTCTGTGTAGAAGTGGACTGATTTTATTCCTACTGTCCTTATTTTTTTATCACAAGAAGTAAAACTTCTATAAGGCAAAAAATTGCCTTTATTTCTGCACAAATTCATAGTTCTGAAAAGGGTCGAGAAAACATAAAATTACTTAAAGATTTGTCAAATTATACAAAGAGTATGTGTAAAGTAGAAGAAAATTCCATCTCATTTTTGAAGCACAGTTTTATCCAACTTCAGTGGATTCAGTCAAACTCATTATCACTCTCCAGGCTCAATCTGAATTGCCTCAGTGGTACAGATTTTATTGTAGAACTGAAAAAAGAGCTCAAAAATGGTAGCTTAAACCATATGAGACTATGAGGTGTGCCCAAAAATTATGTGAATCAAAAAGAAAGACATGTGAATACTTTTAAAACTCGCTTTATTTTTTTGGTTTTGTTCGATTTGTTTGCTTTTTTTCTTTGGGATGCATTTTAGAGATGCCATCTACACTCATGATATCTAGAAAGTAAAGATTTGGAAAAACATCATCCTTCATCATCCTCTGGTTACAGATATGATTACCTTAATTAACTTCCACCTACCCTCATCTCATCACCTGAAAGTTATAATTTCTCTGATACAGAAGTTCAATTGCTCACATTAGTAGATGTTCATAATTTGTTTCAGGCTAAAACATCTACTGGAACCTAAATACTTTAAACAGTATCTGTTTGCTAACAGAACAGAGAAGACAATAATATGCTTAGCAGCTGGAAAGGATTTTGCATAAAAAGTGTACTATTATTGTGTGTATATTTCTAGCTCTCTCTCTTTTTTTTTTTTCTGTCTAATGGCATTTTAGATTTTAATGCAATACTATAATTTTCTAAGTTAGAGCATTAAGAGAAAAAAAATCATAGCATATATCACAGAATAATGAGATTAGGTATCACCAGCCCTTTCATGTGCCCGTAAGTGGTAGGAAAACTATGCAGCGAATTTTTAGGAGTAAAGTCAGTGTAAAGATATTGCTGCTATAAAACCAGTTTTAGTTCCCTTATTTTGTGTGCCTTGTTACTTTTAAATCAGAAGTCCAATAAGAAACCAATATGTGTGTGAAAGAATTAGAGTCACCTTTCTGCTCCAAGAAGACAGAGCTGGATCTCAACCTGCTGTCTCCATGCTTTTCTCCTGGTGCAAAGGGACCATAGAACAAATTCAAAAGCTCATGCTCTCCTGACAGTTCTCAGGGAGGGGCACTAGCAGTTCCCTCAGAGAAGGTCAGCTCCCAGCTCATCTATGCTGAGAATGAAAGTCATAAAATTAGCTGAGCCCAATGTTTATTGGTTTAGGATTTCTGTACACACAGATTGCCATTTCCCAACCTAGAAGTACTTTTAGGTGAAACAAAACAGAGTTATACTTGTGAAAAAGAGTAGTAAACCAAAATGGAGACCAGTCTCCATACCAATGTAAAGACATTTTTCTTGGCAAACACAAATTTGATTCTACACAGTCAAGACACTTTCTCTTACAAAACCCTGTGTAGCACTAATATTACAGGGTCTAACTTAAATGACATCTATTCAGCTGGCAAAATGATAATGATTGTACAGAAAGCCAGACTTGCTTCTCAGGCATTCAGAAAAGATTGCAGCTTTATCCTCCATAGTCTTGCGGTTCTAAAAGAAGTATTGCTATGTCATTAAAAGCTTCAGAAAACCTTATTTGGAATGGCACTGTGGGCATTTATTGCAGTATTTAGGTTGTGTATCCTTTTGGTTTAGGAATAATTAATGACATGCACTCGTCTACTAGCATTCAGCATGCATTCATTAACAAAAAACAGCAAAAGGACTTTTCTGTAGTTTAATTAAGTTGAATTACTCCTCCAAAACTGAATATCATGATGTTCTCACTTTTTTCCTGCTTAACATGTTCTTTAACACTTTAACATAGATGTGTATAAATGTAGAAGTTGGAGGGTGATCGCATTGCTTCTCAGGAGACCATATACTCTGGTCAAGCAGCAAATGGCTTGTATGAGCTGTCTCTGAGATGTCTCTGAGGTTTTATGATGATCTGTCAAAAACCAAGTTAGAAACTGAAAGAACGTGGTGATCTGGAAGAAGCTTACTAAATAATGGACTTTTTAGAATCTATTTGCTATAAAAAAATTCATATGAATTTTTGTATTCTGCCCGTGAATTAAGCTGGTTTCAGCAGTGTTTCTTTACTCAGTGTGCAGTGCTGCATGAACACAGCTGTGCTGCTCCACAATGGCTTCTGTGCTGCCAGCTCAAATATCTCTGTGCCACAGTCCTCTGCTTTCACAACTGCAGGGGAGGCACAGCAAGCTCATCTGGCTCCTTTCCTGCTCTCTACACATAACCCAGGTCAACCACACTGGAAACTGAAAGTCTTGTAGAAATATAATTTATAGTCCGAACTAATGCTGCCGTATTTTAAAAAGGAATCAGGCATATTCTCCATGGTACTCACTGAAGCTCCTCTGTGGCGCCATATAGACTCTATATAGAGGGAGGGACTCTAAGAGACAGGGGTCTAAGAGAAAGTGCAGTGATGGCTTTCTCTCTCCTAACTACAGAAGAATCCTTGAAGATTAGCTGACTTCTTGGCAGCTAAAGTTACCTGAGGGAAAAATCACTCATGGTGCATTTTGAACCACTCCAGGCCCACAACTTTGGGTCAATTATATATATTTCAAGTAAGATCATGACCCTGAGTGATAAAATACTGCTAGAAAAGATGAGAAGATACAGAAGATGAGAAGGAAAGGTGCAGATTATTACTAAAAAAAAGGAGAAAAAAATACAGGGATTAAAATACAGTGCCATATTTGTACTTAAATTGAAAATTTATATGGCTTCACATGGAAGGTTAGGCTGTTTTTCAAATTAATTAAATACTTAACTGTCAGAGGCACACCTCTATCTTAACTCATTGACTTTAAAGAAAACTCAGGGATTTCGAAATGCAAATATTTAAATTTGGCTTTCCCAGACATATTAATGTGCACCCAATCCACAGCTGAGGATTTGACTCTTAACAGGAAAGAATGACCATTCTGGCATATCTGTGCTTCAGAAAGAAAATATACACTTTCCAGAAGTCACAGAGAGACATAAAGAAAGACTAGTTTGAAAGATTAACATATTGTGGAATATTCTAGTCCAGGAAGAATCCAAGTCTATCAAAGAATTGCAAGGTACTCATCCAAAAGGAATTACACATGTAACAAAGAAGCTACATATTATAATCAGAAAAATAACATTTTCCAACCTGTTAAAACTTAGACAGATACATTTTTTTGCATGAAAACATATTTCTTTGGGTTAGAGGAAGTCGTAAAAGATTAATAGGTGAAGGCAGCTTCCTGCCTGCCTACCGCCAAGAGATTGCAGATCTTTTTGCAGACATTGAAAAAATAAATATTTGGGAAATCCTAATGCTCTTGTCAACTTAATCCTGCTTCAGAAAGGTTTCATTTTAACAGGGAATAATAAATGTCAAGGGTTGGTTTTCTTCCATTTTCCATATCAGGGAAGACTTACCCAAACATTAGAGTTTCCTCTGAAATGATATCTATGATTTGAAAATTGCTCAAGGAGCATTAGGAAGTATAAATGCCTACCTGAACTTGAATAAATTACATTTTTAAGGACATCAGCAAATCAGTTTTAGTGCTACAGAAACCTATGTAAAATAAAATGTAAAAACTATATTAGATTAAGTTGAACTATCATGTTAATCCAGAGCTGCTTTCAAGGACACAGGAGCCATGAAGACTTAAAAATCTTAAACAGGAAGAGCAACTGGTAAAGGACTAGTAAAGTAAAGATGTTTTTGAGTAAATAGTCTGTCAAAACCAGCTATTTGTGGGAAGTGATATTAACTTTCATCTGAAGCCTAGTTCCCTGAACGAAAACATTTTTCTACTCCTTTGGACATTAACTTATTTTATGCTTTTGCCACTTGAATGCCTTCTGACAACAAATGGAGACAAAGTGGCGAAGTAATGATGGAAAGCCATATTATCACTCACTACACCATATCTCCTACGTGAAAGGAGAGAGATCTTTAGTTCCCCAAACTGGATACTAAGATCTTGCTCTAAAATGTTAAATTTATGGAATGTTTCTATTATTAGTACCTTTCTGTATTTCTAAGCGTTGCTTTTTAAACCCTAAAATTGAGTACCAACTCTATCAAGGGATTTAGTTGCTGCTTTGCACAATACCAAGTTGAGCATTCAGACACCACCAACACTTTCCAGCCTCCACACAACTACAGCACAGTCCAAACTCATGGTGCTCATGCAGCAGGCTCCCTCAAAACCTGACCCTGCCAAGGTTCTTGGACGCTGAACTTGTTTGCAAGGGGTAGCACTCTCAACTCACAGAGAGGACCACTATATTTTCTGAGACCATGCTTGCCACAGCAGATGTCACATGCATGGGGAAAAAAAAATGGAGAAGCAAGACTTTCTGAAACTGCAGAATATTAAATTCCCTCTTCGGAAACAGACAAGCCCACTTCATCTGATCTACAGAGAGTATCAGACTTAAGATTGCCTGCCTCCCAGAAGGTTCCCATTAACCAGAAAGTATTTGTTATTTGACAGGACAACTTTTTAATTTTCCCCTCTTGGAACTACTCAGTTTGCTTTTAAATATTTATTCAGCCAAATGGCAAGCAATTCACTCCACAGACCAATGTTAGTCTGTTCTTCTGTGAAGAAAGGGGGTCAGGTTTAAGTTCCAGCTTCATTAGTTATTTAATCAATTATCCAAATTGGCAAGGTTTCAAGGGGAGAAAGTCACTGACTTCATCCCAAAATAACCATTCAGTGAGTAGCTAGAGCACATTTCTGACCTGAAAGTGCCTGTGAGTTAAATTTTTTCTCAACTCAGGAGTGTGGGTATGTGTTTAAAAGGTCATCCACCTCAGTGGCAAGTGTTCTAATTACTGGATATTTGGGCATCAATTAGCAGCATGTTCAAATAATTTTGAAGAAAAGGCAGATTGGCCTTATTTGTTTATTTTCAGGGGACAGTAGAGACCTCCCCAGTGCTGAAAGCAGATACCTTAAAAACTTAGGTTTTACGTGTATTACTGTCCCCCCATATTTCCTTGAAGCTATTCTTCCTTTTGCTTGATGATTTCTATGGTTGCCCCTCTTAGCTGTCTATCTCCTGTGCTTTGTGCAGGAAGCCTAACTCAGGGTAGAGATAGTCTTTATAAACAAAGCACCTGTCAGTTAGACATTGCAATGCTTGATGGTTGCATCCAAAAAAAAGTTAGGGTACTAAAAGGCAGAGCAATTCACTGCATCACTTTTGGTGTCTTGTCCTCACATTGGATGAAACATCTGTACTTCAGTGTTTATGAGCTGTATGAGCACCCCCCAGGAAGGTAAATGGTACAGACTGGGTAGTGGGAAACCCAGAGAACTATGTATTTTCATGGCACTGAAAAGGAATTTTGATACAGAGGAGAGTGTTAATCACTAAGTCTGTTTCAAATTTTACCAAGCTGGAAGTTAAGCACCCTGTGTAAGATTAAAAAGAGGTGTATCTATCTGTTCAGGCTTCAGATTTTGTTAGCAAAGTAAACTTATTTTTAGAAACTGGAGGGAGGGGAAAAAGAAATGGAATCAAGCTTTCTTTTAAAATAAAAGGATAAGAATTGTGCTGGTGTTCTCCTAATGACATCGTGATTAGATTTGCCAGTCAAAATATTGACAGTCTGAGTTCAATTCTGCTGATTTCCTGCTGTAATTGTGGCACTGCAACCTACTACTCCCAGAGACCGTATCAAGATAAACTGTTGGCCACACCTATAGGAACCATGATCAGAATGAGGGAAATAAATCTTTACTTGCCCCCACAATAGTGGTGAATGACTCTTTAGCCTAGCGCCTGACGCAGCTGCCCAAAGAATGAGTAACTGATTGTAGTACCTAGTCCATGAGCCAGAACAATGAAATATTTACAGTTCTCAGACTTGTTCACTCTTCAGAAGACTTAGCGTTCTTCTGGGGACAGAAGCAAATAAAAATTTGAAGACTAAGAACTGAGTTAAGATTGTGCAATTTCAGGACAAGGTGGTGGAGTTTGTTGTTGGTAACCTAGGAGACTGCCATTTGACTGGGAGACCCGGTGTTGGTTTGCAGTGAATCCCAACTGCCGTACATTGGTGAGGTTTGAAAGCAGCCTTGGTGTGCATGGGTTGGATTTCTTTTGAAGCAAAGTAAACTGGAAGCTCTGCTTACAGTCTGTACCAAATGTACTATAACCTGCAGTGGGGACGAAAGGATCTGAATTTATTAGTCCTTCAAATAGCCTCAAACTGCTTTCAGGGATGAAGTTATCAACTAAAATTTTGTCTGAGACAACAAACTGGATCTAGTCTGTGGTAAAACATATTGATCACATGCTTAAATATAAGGACCTCCACACCAGATGCTTTGATCTACTGCTCTGCTCCTATTGTGCTGAATTGGTTGCTAATACAGACAAAAACATCCAAGTCACATTTTCTGCTGCCTAAAAACCTTTACAGAGCTGTAAGTCTCTGTGTGGATTTTGCTCTCGTTCATCACAGATAATTGTTAATGAAAACTTCAAATTTCCCCCATTTTTTTTTCTTCTTACGGTAAATAAAATAACTTTTCAATAATTGAATAAGAAGGCATAATTGGGGAAATGATACAAAGGATAAGATGGAAATTAAGAACTGAAATAAAACAAATATGAGGAACAAAATGCAGGAAGAAAGTGTCACAGAAGTTAAGGAAATGTTAAGTAATGACCAAGAGGGAACGAACTAGAAAAGAGAACAGGTGGTAAAGAATCAGGAGGAAAATACTATTTTGAAGTAATACTTTGTAGAAAGCTTAAAAAAATATACATACCATATATAAATATAGAGAGAGATCATTTTGTATCCATTCAAATATATACACACCAGTAGGTAGCTATCTAGACTGATCTGAGACTATCTTCTCAAGTCTTTACCAGCCTTTACTCATTGCTGGTGAAGTAGCCTATGAATTATCACATATTACCTCCCCTTCATGGCATCAAAATTGTTGCCCATATTTTGGGGAAAATCAGTGCTAAACCAATTTTGTAATATATGAGGAGGCATGGCTGGGGCTGGGGGATTGGGAACTTAGAGCCTTGGCTTCCATTTGTAACTGTGCATCTCTGACCTCCAGGGAGGGATAATTCTGGAGTCATTTTCTTCTACTTATCTGAAAACTATAGATAATCCATAACCATTTCACAGCATTAAGCACTTACAAATACAGAGCACAAACATCAAAGTTACTTACTCTATAGCAACCCAATGAAAGGAACAAATATCTGCATGGTAATGTGAGCAAAAAGAATTACAAATTAGGCCAGTCCAACAAAGTTCAAGAAAAAAAAGATCACTTCATAAATCCACCACAGCAAATTGCTCTATTGGGAAAAAAACCCCAAAACTGCTGAGTTTCGGGGAGGAGGATTTTAACCAGGTAGGGTGCCTGAGGAGATCAGCTGCTATTGCGCACCAGGAAGAACAGAAGTATGTATTTATGTGTATGCACATATTTATATTTATATATATATATTAATATTCCTTTATAAGTGTGTGTATATATATATATATGTATGTATGTGTATATATGTATATATACACTAAAGAATTATATATATGCATATATGTGTGTGTATACGCACACACACACATACATACAGACTAATTATATGGTTAAGACACAGAGATTAGACTACTGCTGTTATATACCTTAACACAGAAAGCTACAGGTTTTCCCAGTAACATCTGATGGGATGTGATATACTTCCTGTAGATCTACAGCTGCATGAAATTTTTTTTCAGGGAAGAATAAAAGACAACTTCATATTTTTACATCAAAAAACCTCTTGGAATTGTGCAAATTTCAAGAAAAATAGTTTTGAAAGAAGTGTATTTTTCAAGTTTCTCTTCTGACATTCCTTTCCACTGCAGTGTCTTTTCCATCATAAAGAAGTAACAAATTGGTTTGGTTTGATCATAATCAATCTTTTAAATTTATCTGCCACTAAGATTACCTAAAGCAGAATTACTGACTTAAAAAAGATCCACTTCTTAAACATTCAATTTATGGTTTTGTTCTTTTGGAGAACTGGTGAAACTGTAAAATTTCCATAAATTAAATCATGTTTTCATATAGCTGAGCGCTTCATTGATAACATAACAGACTCTACTTCTTTTATTGAATTGAGTTGATTCATTCATACTGTAGTTTGCATGTACACACACACAGCAGCCATCTTCCTATTTATTTCAATGACTGCATGAAATTAAATTATTTTCAGACTCATGCTGGATATTACCAACAGTATAAAAATTCTCAGCCTTGAGTTTCATAGCAGTGCTGCTGTGTTTCACTCCAGTGCAAGCAGTTTGGCATTCCTTCCCATCGAATATTGGTACCATTTGCCATGCAAGGCTTAAACATCTATTATCTGGAAAGATCTATAAACCTGATGTAATTATTGCTGTTAATTTTTTTTTTTTTTGTTATGATTGCTTTAAAATACAGATGCTTTAATCTATTTGCACTTGCCTTCCCTAGGATGTCTGTGGAAAGAAGACCTTTCATCTCAATGGGGCCTCAGGAAACACACTTCTAGCTATATGCATTTTAACTGCCAAAGTATTTTAAGTGTCATTTTGAAAATTTCTCTTTGCTTTCTCTTTAAATATTCTTTAGTTTGAATCTCAAATGCTGTCAGCTTGCTGCAGGTGGGCATGCAGGCCAGTGCTGAAGGTCCAGCAGGTAGGAAGCTATGTACAGAGTATCGAGGCTCGGTGAGGTCAAATCATTGGAAATTTTGGCTGTGTTCCCCAGGAAGCTCTGTTCGGGAGGCAGCTGGTCATTCCCCTGCTCCCCAGGCATGCTGCCCAGACAGGGTGGCCGACAAGCATCTGTAGGGAAGGCATGGAGACCATCCAAGCAGTGAAGTTCAATCCCTTCCCTGAGCTCCTACCTTCCAACCCTAATACCAGTCCTAATACCGAATGTAGGACATCAGCTGTCTCTTAGTGTAGCTGGTTGAGGTGAGTGTTGTTTGTGGCAAACATTTGCACTGGAAAGTCTCCTAATTATTGCAAGTTCTAGAATTAGAAAGCTTGTTATGTTCCCAAATGGCATTTGTTGGATACTACTGCATTTTCTTTCTCCATTCATCTAAATGAGGTTGCTTAAAAACTCTTTAAAAGTCTGGTAGCTGCAAGAAACTAATTAGCATTTGTGTCAGTGCAATCTAACTTCATTATGCTTAAACGTTGGCCTTTAAACTACAGGTATTTAGAACTGCTGAATAACAGTCTTAAGCAGCAAGTTTGTGAAAAACTTCTATTGTCAGCTTAAATAAATCATAAAATCAGTATAGCCTAGGTTGATAGCCTTGACTGATAAATTTTATTCCAAACATAACATACAGGCAATAATTTGATTGCTCTCTAAGTGTAGTTGGGTGTCCTCTCAATCCATTTAAATGCAATACTCAGCAGTAGTGGCCGTAAAATATTTCCCATTTCAAATTTTAAATTGCAGAACTATGTTTTTCTGTTTTTCAAGTTAAATTAGTGGTCTTCTATTACTGACCCACACTAATGCCGATTCTAATTTCAAAGCATGAACTATTTCCATTGAAAAATAATCTTGATGGAGAATTCCAGATCAAATTCTACCATAAGTTTTACCCTCTCCCTCTAAGACAGGACTTTCACTGCTTTGCCATACAGCAAGGACTCAATTCTGATAAAGTGAAAGTACCTGTCACATGAGTAACTTGATGTACACAATCAGTCAGTTTATTGGAATACACACATGCCCCAAGCTCTGCATCTACACAAACAATTTTGGGACTGGTGCCTTCATTCACCACAACCTCAATTTTAAGGAAGGCGTTTCTTCTCTAGTTCAAGCCACTGAAGAATCTTTACTGAAATCCTATTCTGTCAGAATATGAGTTCCCCTCACTTTGCTTCCCAGAATTTAAATAATTTTGCTGGTTTTAGTTTGGAAGAAAAACCTCAAAAAATGAAATATTTAAATTGTTTCTGATATGCTGGTATGTCCATTACAATATTTTACCTTTCAGTCTATCCAAAACATTTTGGTGAAGAAACTGTTTTTTGAGGACTTCTGAATCTGTGTCTTTAATTTCAAAAGGAGATATTTGAAATTTGAAATGTCATGCTGATAAACAGAGAAAACTGTTTTTGTTGCTTTGTGAGCCTGCTTCACCCCGTGGTGTCTGGCATGGTCTCCTTGCCACCTGCATCCATCTGTCCTTGGTTTGTAATCTGCTCTGGGTACTGCTGTTGGTACCTGACTTCACATGATGTGGTGACTCATTTGAAGAAAGTCTTTGAATATACAGGGAGTTAACACTGCTTAATTATAAAAATAAATGCTCTCAACAAATACAAATTGCTCCCCTCCCCACCCCCCAATATTCCAAAATTTAAAAAGCCCATACTCATTGCCTCAATGAGAAAAATAATTTTGAAGAGAGCATATGTTTTATGTCATCGTGACCTTCAAAGTTCAGACCTTATGGATCCCTGCCTCTCACCTTCATTCTAACACTGGAATGGGAAAACAGTCTTTCCTGCAATTTCAGCTCTAGCACACTTTCTTGGTTTGAAATTCTTGTAGTAGCTGTCCTGGATAAACTAAGAGGAAGAAGACATCTGTAGAAAAGACAAGAGACCTTTGAACTGATGGATTATCAATTAATTTTCAGTGTTTGTGGCTTTCCTTAATTCAGTAGCATTATTTACATAGTAGGTTTGGACTGTAGCATAAAATGATTACAATAGTTTTAAGCTGATTTTTTTTTCCAAAAGAGTACTGGGCTTAAATTAGACAAAATAATCCATGATAAAAAACAGATGTTCATTCAGTCTACACTTGATTTTACATTTACGTTTTTAATTGATCTTTTAGTGGCAGATATGGGGGGGGAAACCCAACACACCAAACAGTATTGGAATGTTTCAATTTAGCCAGGTAGGGGAGTGTATGGTTAAATCATTGTTTACTGTCAGATGAAAAATGCAGCATTATGTGGTAAAGAAATACAAATCTATGAGGCTGTTTGCTCACAGATTATATATGTATTCCAGAATCAAATACCTGGCATAAACAGTCTGTCTACAAAATAATAAAAACCAAAACCAACCAAACAAAAAAACATCAACCCCACCCCCCCAAAAATATCTGTGAAAGCACTTTTTAGAACAAATGAATAATATTTGTGTGTTGTTAATTCATTTCTCTCTGCCCCAGTTTCTGAAATACAAATAAGTACTTCCAATAAGATATCCTTGAAGAACTAAATGTCTCAGGGGACTGGTAATCACATTTTTGGAGCCTTTCACCTCTAGTTCACTGATTCAAATACAGCGAACATGCAGCAGTGACGGAAAATCATTGAGATTTGAAAGCTGTTTTGTGGCCTGTGTGAAATGAACTGGTATTTCACTCCATTTCTTAGAGGATCTTGAGATGGCACTTGGCACTTCTGAAAGCACTGTTGCTGTGCTTCTTGTGGGATCCAGTTAGGTCCCATGGAGTCACAACCAGGGCTGGTTTCTTTGAGGATGACAGAGGATGAGGTTATCAACTAAAATCCCATTCCAGACAAATTTTCTCAGTACACCGCTCTCTTGGAGCAAATTGGTCCTTAGCCACCTGGAAGATCTTGGTGGGCAAATATTTTCTCCTTGTCAAGAAGCCAGCCAAACCAGGCTGAAATGGCAGATCATTCTGGGGTCACCACACTGCACTGTTGCTTCCTGTGGTCCATAAAGACTGGGCGAAAACAGTTTTATTTTCCATTCTGATAATTTAGTACTTTTCATTGGCATTAAATATACTTAATTTAGGAAGAAAAACAGCGGAAAAAAGTTTATTTCTGCAGAAAGAAATTACTATATTTTTTGAGTGCAAGGGTGCCTTAGTTTCTTTCTTTAGACAGAGGTTCATCCATAGTTAGGAACAATTAATAAAATGTCCTTTGTCGAGATAATACCTACTATATTCCAGAAAATTTGTCTGACAATAATTTTTTCTCATCAGCCCCAAATTAGTTCTGTTTCCCAGTGAAGGCCTTACATTACCTTTTAAATGATTTAATCTCCTTTATATTTGGGAATTCACAAAATTTACATATATTTTTATGAAAATATAGTCATTTTTTGGAAATATTTAATATGTTGTATTAGGAGTTTCCTCAGAGGAAAGAAGGAAAAGTCTATCTTTATTAACCAATAAATATAACACAGGGCAATTAAAACATTAGGATGTCATGTCAGCTATATACATTGTCTTCTATGATGTCACATTTGATTTTCTTTTTTTATGACTTTGACAGCATCATATTAAAAATTTGATTGCACTGTGACAGTACAGGCTTTGAATTATTCAGCTTATGAGTGCAGTCTTGCAGGAAGACTGTTTTGTATTTCTTTCCATTTCTGAAAAACTGACATTTAAAAAAATGTAAAAAGAAAGGGAAAATGGTTACTAATAACTAATTAATAACTTGAGCTTGGCAAAGGCAACCTCATTTTAATAGAATATCACACAAATTAAAACCAGATTAACTATAACATGCAGCATATTTCAAAAGTCACTTGAAACATTATTCTCAGGTTAACATTTTGGCCCAGAGAAATAGATGGCAAGCCTCCAATTCATTTTCAGTGAAGTCAGGACTTCCTTCTAACTGAAGAAAGCCCATACATTTCTAATCTGATTTTAGGAACCATCACTCTGAATTCTTGTGGTACTTAGTTGAATTACCCATATCTTCTCTTAGCATATACTTGAGCTTTTAATGTTTACTGAAATCAATGGGGCTTTTTCCATTTGACTCCCTTAAGGGAGTCAAACAAAGTTGGAGTCTCTTGGGTAATTTTTGCCACTCTTTCAGGGTTTATACTGTACTTTTTCCCATGATGACTTGTTTTTGCCAGCTTTCTTTTTTGTTCCATTTTAACTCTGTTAAATAAGTGCAATCTGTATCAAATAACTTCATTTGTAACCCTTTTCAGAGTGTCCAAATTTGTCTTTTCTTTATTACAACTTAAGGTTATTTTTAAATCACTAAGGATATTTTTAATCACTAAAGATAGACACAACTACCCTCCATCTCGATTAAATTACTCTAGTCCTTTCATATCAGAACCTTTAAGCGAATAACACTATTTTAAGAAACATGTTATTCCCACTCCCTAATATGAAATTTTAGTGGTATCAAATATGAAAATATCATTCAAAGTCAAACCTTGTTCCAGTAAACATGACTATTATTTGGTCACAATAAAGCTGCCCCTAGAAATACATGTATTATTCTTTCCCACAAGAATTATCTCAGCTGAGCTCTCTGGGTGGGTAAGAACTATAGGCCTGAGCACTGCTTAGGAGGGTAAAGTGTGGAATATTCCATATGAGACATAAAATAAACCCTTCCAGATATGATAATGGGGAAAATGACAAATGATCTTTTCATGTCCCGGTTCCTCAAAAATGGATAGCAGGGATGTCTTTGATTCTGCTCACAGCAGTGCCTGGGGAGAATCTCAAACTGATTTAGCTGGGATCAGAGTCATGACCAAAGTTATACTAAGAAAAGTCCTTGCATTCCCTCAGAAATATCTGATGTTTATTCAAGGATTTAGTCTGTCATTAAATATATGTATTTTGCTGTTCTTTGTCTCTCCTCCAGCATCTCTAAATTCCAGCTCGAAGATAACAGGAGTTTTCATTATAAGCAGTGAAAATTAGTTACGGATCACTTACACTACATTATTTTAGTTCACGTATTTAACCTGAATCTAGCCTATTTCTATGCATGAATCACCCTGGGACAGCATTTTTTCATCCTTAAATAAACATTTACACATTTGTGTTGCTTTCCTACTGATAAGAGAAACTTATTTCAAAATGTACAATTGGAAACAAGCTATCACAATTCAATAACATTTCATTCTGCAATATCAATATCAGTCTTCAAATATTCTGCTATAAGTAAAAACGCAGGAGGCAACCAGGAAAAAATCCGCTGTCCTTATCATTTATTGCTCAATCTCTACCCAAACAAACTCTGGTTGAAGACAACAAATGGTATCTATAAAAGTGCAGAGTAAAAATGGCAAAGTAGTATAACCCTCTACCAATTTTATGTGGTTTTAACATCCATCCTCATCAATGGTTTCAGGGTTTAAACAGTGTTTCCAAAAACCTGACTAAACTGAAATCAGAATCAGTGTTTCCCTTAGAACTATATGTGTTTTGACTGACAACAGGCTGACCATTAAAAATGACAGAGAAACTTACTTCCATAATAGCCTTTAAATCTTATTGTTTCAAACTGCCACCAGCTGTGGCAGGTAAGATGTGCTGAAACCATTCTGACTCTCATAGAGATTCCTCTTTGCATTGCAAGGAGAAAACTATCATCCTGTGACTTGTACAGAAAAGCAAAATCTACAGAATTACAAGTTTTTGCAAATGATGTGCTTTACTTGTATGTGAGACCACTTGAATCCCTTTACCCTTTAGTGTAATGCAGGACCAAGGGATCCTCTGTAAGAAACAACAGTATGAAAAAGTATCAGTGAAACACATGAAAAAGCACAAGCCACAACCAAGGAAAAATTCCGACAAAATTTAGCAAAAAGCAGGGATTGGGTGTGGGGGGAAAGACATTTTCCCCCAGACTCCTCCAGTCATAAACGTTATCACAGCACCAGCTTCTGGAGAAGGGAGTGAAGATTGAGTGTGAATCTTATATTTGTACTTGTTGGCTATTTGGCAAAGAGGCAAGAGGCTGCCTTTTTTTTTTTTTTTTTTTTTTTTTAATTGAGGCAGTTTCCAGGTCTTTAACATTACTCTGTGCCAGAGATAAAAAATAAAAGAAGCGGGGAGCGCTGCTGCCATAACAACCCTTCGACAGGGAACTATTGGGATACAGATAGTTACTATACTAGCTACCACCAGCCGTGTGCATCATGACACATAAAAACCAGAAAACCCTTTTCAGACACAGCATCCCGTCGTTTGCACTCGCGGCTCTGAGCAGCGAAAGCAGAGCAAGCACAGACTTCTACCCGCCCCCCGTCACTTTATTTATTTAATTATTTGGAGGGGAGGGGGGGAGATGTTAGAAAAGTCCATTTGAGCGCTGAGCCCTGCCCGAAGCTGCCTCCCGAACCCCGCGGGAAGGGCCGCGCTTCGCTTCACCCGGCGGCTCCGGGAGGAGGACCGGGACCCTCTGCCACCTCCCTCCGGGGCGACTCCGGGGAAGCCGCCAATTCTGCTGGGTCCTCCTTCCCCACCTCCAAATGGTCCCTTGCAAAAGTTAAGGCTCTGCCCCCTCCCCGAGCCGCCCCGGGCGTCCGGGGGTGCGGGCTCAGGGGGCTCAGGGGTCTCCTGGCCGCCGCGGGGGACCGGGGCTGTCGGGGTCTCCGTGCACCCTTGTGCGAAATCCCCGTGGGAATGGACAGCGGTGCCCAGGAGGGGCAGCAGGGCGGGAGCCCCTTTCCGCGCATCCCGGCGGAGCCGCGGGGACATCCCCGCTGCCCCGCGGACCTTCAGCACCCGCGGAGTGGGCGGGAGCGCGGGCCGGGACCCTCCGGGCTGGGGCAGGGGGTGAGCGCGGAGCCTCCCCCGCGGCCCCCCTGCTCCCCCAGCGCTCATCCCGGGGCGGCTCCGGGATGGGAGGCGCGGGAGCGGAATGTGGGGGGATGCAGGGCAGGTGCTTTTCGGGGCGAGGGCTTAGGGCCCGGTGACTCACCCGTCCGAGGCGGGGGCTGCGGATGGCGCGGCGGCGGCGCTGCCCCCGGAGCGCGGGGGGCGGCGGGGCAGGAGCAGCAGCGGGCGCGGGAGCAGGGGGGAGCGGCGGGGCCCGGGCTGCTCCTGGGCGCGCTCTCGCTGCCCATCCCCGGCGCTGCCGCCGTCGCCGCCGCCGGAGGAGGATGCGAGGGAGAGTCAGCCCCGGGCGCGGGCACGCGCAGCGGCGGAGCGGGGAGGGGGGGGACCGGGAGCGGCGCGGGGGCGCGCAGCGCAGGGGGAGCAGCTGGGAAGCTCGGGCGCTTGCTCTGGCAGCCCTCTGTCCTTCGGTGCTTCCATCCCTTCGTCCTTCAGCCTTCATTTTCTCATTCTTCTACGCCGTCTCCCTCCATCCCTCATCCCTGCATCCCGCATCCTCCCATCCATCCGTCCTTCACCCCTCCATCCCTTCCCCCGGTTATCCTTCATCCCTCATCCATCCATCCCGCCATTCCTCAGCCCCTTCGCGCCCCCGGCCGCGGAGCTGCCATCCCCCCGCGGTCGCCTCCTCGCGCCCTCCGCCGCAGGGTGTCCCCGGAGCTCCCCGGGGCCACGGCAGGCGTGATGCTGCCCCTGCTGCGCATTCACACAATTCCCCCTTTCCTCTTCCCCCCTCCCTGCCCCCGGGAAGGGCGACCCGCTCCTCTGACGGGCAGGAGATTCCCAGCCCTGTTCCCTCACTCCCCCCACAACCCCTATAGAAAAAGCACTGCTAGAGCTTTCCTATCCTGCTCTTCCTTTCTTCTTCTTCTTTTTTTTTTTTTTTTTTTTTTTCCCCACTCGGCAAGAGGAAAAAAAACGGTTCTGTGGTAGGGAAAAAAAGGGGGTAAACAAGAGGAAAACATAGAATACAATAATCATTGACTGTATGAGAAACAAACCATACACTGGATTAGTTCTTAAAAGCAGTCTGTCAAGCTTGCTCTTGAAACCTAGAGGATTTCTTGGATGTTTATTCAGGATCAAGAGTAATAACTGAACATTAAAAATAAAAGAAGAAACAGCTCAGAGTACATTGTGTAAAGGGGAGACCTATGAATCAAGCGAGTCAAATAAACAAGCACACCAAAAGCTGGCTATCAACTCTTTATCCTTGCCCTGAACTCTCCCTGCATTATATAAACGTGCTGCAAGTACGTTTGGGGAAAAGATACGGCAAGGATGAGAACATACTGCTTTTTATTAGAGCACGTTAGTATCCTTACCTGACAAGTAGTTGCTTCAGAGGTTCATTTGCACGTTGCTCATCAACCCTCCAAGTAAACAATTTACTAGACGTTCAGTGCAGACATATGATTCCCTGGTGTCACTGCCTCTGTCCTAGACGTTTCTGAATGGCTTGCGGATTAACTTACTGTGCTCTTCTGCTCTGCCTTGTACCAGGAACCGTGCAGGTATCAACAGCTCCCACTTGTGAAGCCAGGAAAGAGAGAGATTGGGTAGATTTCCACGTAGCTCCACAAACTGCTGATTTGCTGTAAGGGCTGTAGTCACTTAGAGAGTAGGTCTGGTCTTCTAACAGGTTTATTCAGAAGGAGAGGCCTGACCCAAAATTAACTGTAGACAATACAAATACTTCTATAACCGTAATGGGAATTGGTTCAAACTCCTGTGAGCTTGCTGTTGGCGTGAAGGTATTTCTGAGTGCAGCTATTCTGGTAAGAACTCCCTGGGAACAAGAAAAATTACTCCCAAGGAACAGGAAAAGGTACTAAAATATGCATCTTTTTTCATAAGACTATTGAGAGAAGGTCAGGGACCAGTCTCTGTTTCCCTGCAGCTATTGGCAAAAATATGTCCTAGAAGGCAGGTTAGAGCCCCTGGCTAGAGGATATCTTACATCTCTGTAGGCTCAACGAAGCTACCAAATACAGTAAGGGAGGGGAGGGAAATTACAGGTCCAATTTTGGGCATTGCTAAAGCCAGTAGAATAAGAACTCAGTTTCATTTTGAGCAATTGTTGCCTGCAAAGGAACTCAACAAATTAATCTGTCAGTGTTTTTTTTCTTCTCTGGTTTCAATCCTGGGATTAGATCTAAGCACCCCTTTAACTTGCAGATTTTTGCTATTTTGCCTGTGTTTGTCCCTCCCCCCACCTCCTCTTTGCCTTCTCCAGCACAGAATCTAGGCTGTCAAGAGAAATGGAAGTAGTCAGAGAAGGGAAATTGGGCAGTGGGAAAGATTTGGGCTCACTATACATAATGACATCAGCTTATCTAGCATGAATGGCAAAGAAATTGTCTTACACTTTTTAAACATAGTTAATACAGGAGTTTATTATATTTCATGTAGTTTTTAATATAGGGTTTTTTTTTTTGTTCCTCACTTGCTCTCTAGCTCCTGATGAATTACTTCAGTAGGGACAATGTAATAGTGTAATAGTAGCCTGGTAGTTAGAGTCATTCCTGGGACATGAGAGACTGAGTGTAAACCTTTTTACCACTGAGATTCAGAATAGGAAATGAACCATTGAGGTCCTGTCTTTTCTCAGATGAATGGCTTTAGCTCTTCTATCTTTGACTACAAATATAGTTTGCATTAAAGCAAGCTCATATATGCCCACAGAATTCTTTTCACCAAAATTATTTTGTTGAAAATTGGTCAGTTCTTCAGGAAATTACAGGGCTTGCTTCAGATTCTTGCATGTTCTTTATATATTTGTGCAAGGATTTATGTTTATGTACAGGGATTTATCTGTTTTTAAATTATAGTAGAATTTTGCTTATGAAGAATACAAATATTAACCTTTACATTTCAAAGTCATTGTAGTGAACTGGTTTATTCTTAGATTCATCTCTTCTATAAAACCTTTGTAATTGCAGTAAACATTTTTTTTTCTAATTGAAGATAAAATGTAAGCCCTTTGTGATAATACTGTTGCTATATAAATTGCCTTTGCAAACACTGGCTGCTGAGCTTGCCACCTTAGACTGGAAATATGCTTATGCTGTCTTCTGAAGGATCCAAAATATTTTCTGAGAGCACAGTAATAGGTTTTATCCACATAATGGAAAATGTGGATATTAATAGATATTTTAAAAGTAAAAAAGCATGATACTGTCAGGGTCAAAAGAAACAGAACAATATTACAAAAGTAAAACAAAAGGAACAATTCCATTCTCAATCAGTTCCCCAACTGCAAAAGTAGATACTTACCAAAATCAAGTAGAAAAAGAAAAATACTTACTTTTTATCTAACATGATCTGAGTATTTATATGAGAGGTTTTTAAAGTATGAACATATAAGAGCTGCTAAAATCTTACATGCTGTACCTAATAGTGTGCTCTTCCACTGATGTTGTTTCCATAAAGTTAGTCCCATCAGTATTTGCAGGGATAGGACGCCTCTTTTTGTCCGCATTCATTTTGAAGGACTCAGGACCTTGTGGGAGTCCCATGTGCATTTAACTGTTTGTAATTGATTGTGGGCTTGGGGGTTAAGTGCATCATTTAAAAATCTATCATCCCTGGCTTGCTGTTCTTGACACTCATTAGTTATTGTGGCGGTGCAGCTGGCTCCAGCCACTCTGTTTGCCTGTGGAGAACTCAGACAACCAGCTGCGATGGTGAACAACCCAAGTTTAGTATGTAACTTTCACTCATGGAGAGAACCCATGATCCCCTTGTTCTGCCTTTTGCATGTTTTCTTCTGATTGGTTAATACTTTGTCCTCCTGTTTTATGTATGAAGTTATGCATATTCATTTTCCTTGTTTAATATATATTAGTTCTAGAAAGTTCCTTGTTCCTCGACACCCCATTGGATCCTTCCCTAAGTCCCTCCTTTGTGTTGTTCCCATTGGTTCCCTTGCTGTCAACCCCACCTACTTGTCCCTATCCCATTGGCTGTAATCCCTCTCCCCGCCTATCTGTACCCTACCCTATCCGTCTCCCGGCCTATCTGTACCCAGTATGAAACCCCTGGACGCTGTCAAGAATTTGGCTTTTTGTCTCTGTTCTTTGCTGGAGTGGACCTGCGTGGAAAACATATGGAGAGTCCTCTTTCTTTCTTCTTTGCCTTTGTGTCTTCATTCCAGCAACAGGAGGAAAGCTCCCTTGGGCGAGGAGCTCTACCCCTTCCTTTTGTGTGTCTCAGCAGGGATTGCCACCTTCCAGAGGGGTTGTAGCTTTGACCTCCAGGCTTCCTTTTGTCAGCACGCGAGGGGTAAACCCCCTTCAGCTTCCTCTCAACTGCAAAGACTCCTCAAGTTATGGCTTGCCTTAGACTTGGCCCTGTTTCTGCAGCTAGATTGCCTAATACCAGTACGTGGAGCTGTGCTATCAGCCTTAATGACTTTTGATGAGCGCAGGGACTCGGTGCAGTTTGCAAAGCTGTGGACAAGGAGTAGGATTCTAGATCTGGACAAGAACTGTATTGTACAGGAAGAACTGAATCCAGGCTGAGGCTTTGGGTTTACGTTTAAAAAATAAAATATTGTTAATATTTGAATCTGAGAGAGAACTCCATGTTCTTAGTTTTTGCTTTGCAGCAGGTTGAACACACTGATACCTGAGCCGTTTAAGTCTTGTCTTTTTAGGCACATTTATACTGTCTGCTAATGTCTTTATTTTAGAGAAAATAAAATACTAAAATTTTTTGTATGGGAATGTAGATAATATATTACAGCTTTCTTTTACTCACAGAAGATTTTGTTTGCCCTATATGTTTTATCAAGGATAAACAAAGATTAAGTAAGGATAAGTAATCTGTTGTGAACTAGGGTGCTTTTGAGTTTGGGCTTGGATTTGGGATTTTTTCATGTGCATGTGCATAGTACCATTTTTGTTGAATAAGGCTGTTGGCTAAACAGCCGTCTCATACAGGATAATCAGATTTAAAATTTTAAATTTGCACTATGACTCATAGGACTGATCCTGAAAAAGTGTTTTGCTGTAACAGGCCAAGACAAATCAAGGACTTCATTCTTGAATCTAGACTGGTCTGGGGTACCACTCTCTTTAAAGAGACCTTATTGCATCTAAGCCTCATGCTCCACTGAGCTCAAAGAATGGCTGTGAAAAGTACAACTGCTCCAGTAAAGATTTCCTGTCATGAATTTCTTAAAAAATTTAATCATCTTCCCTTAACAAACACAAAGAACTTTTCAGGCAAGCTTATATCAGCTGGTGAAAAAAGTGTGAGAAAAGAAATGAAGTATAGTTACCCCTTTTCCATTACAGGGACAACTTAGGAGAGGGAAGATATAATCAGAAACAAAACATATAGACATTGGTATAACTTTCTTCCCATTTTAATCAAACATAAAAGGGACAAATAATTGAACTAGGGAACTTCAATATACTTACAGATTCTCATAATATGCAGTAAATCTTTACAGTTCTACTCTCCAAGGAGATTCTTGAGTAAATAATAATGACTTTGGCCTCTTGGATAAATGAAGATGGATGCACTGAGAAAAATCTAATTATAGATTTCTCTGCCTTTTTCCTGCCTTGACTCTTATCTTGTGCACCAGTATTATATTGTTGATACTTCATATATATATATATTTCAGCAGTGGTACACTAAAATGAAGCTTAATGAAGGAAAAAGGGAGCACAAAAACTTCAATAGATTTGTTTCTGTATTAGTTCAGTATTAAATCTGGTGGTTTTGGAAACAAAGAATCTACCAATTTCTTCAAAAATTACCCAGTGCTACCAAGTCAATACAACTGTGCTGCAAACTCTCGCCTGTTCTGTGGATCATCAACAGAATTGTCCACTAAGGGCCATGTCTTCACGAGGAATGATTTAAAGTTATTTCTACAGTAGTGTGCCTTTGCAGTAACTCTTTCTAAACAAGGATGCAGCTTCTCTTGTGAAAGCTATGTATTGCATACTTTATTTGCTTACCTTTGAATTAAACAAGCTAAGAAGCTGAACAGATTTAACAGCTAAAAAGTCCAGTTTGTTGTGAGTTGTTTTGTTTAGCTTTTCTTTTTTAAATAGAAGTATGCTTATGACAGAAGCTTCTGTAAGACATTTTCCTATCAGTGGATCACAGGGCTATGCCCACAGAAGTATGCAATGTAGGCATAGCTGAATTTCAATTTGGTACCGGCAGCAGAATATAGAAACTGTTATTGAGTGCATTACTGGGAGAAAATAAGGACCCAGCTGGTCTGGCCATTTTTACTACTAACGCTGAGGGGAATAGAAATACAGTCTTTTTGTGTGAGAGCCCAGTCTGGCTGGGCAGAGCCTACAGTTAGAAAAATGGAAATGTTTTCTATTTGAAACATAAAGTCACTTATAGAATGGTTTGGGTTGGCAGGGACCTTACAGATCAGTTGCAACCCTCCCTGTGCTGGGCAGGGACATTTTCCACTTGAACAGGCTGTTTTGTATATATGTGATGAAACTATTGGAGAGAAGTAAAAGCATTTAACTCCATAGTGACTCAATTCACAATGTTCTTGAATGGACAGATTAAACTTTAAAAGTCTTTATGCCCATGTGAGAGTTAATCCTCTGTTCGCTTAGAGTGTTTTCCTTCAGTATCAGTTACAACTGCTAATGATTAATTATAGATCTGACTCTTTCTTTTGCACTGTTCTCTTAGATTCCTGGCTTCTCTCATTTGTCTGGAAGGACCATAAGGTGTTTGGAACCACAAACCATCTTTTTCTCACATTTTACAGTATGTAGGACAATAGAGTTGTGGGCCACCAGTATGGTTTCAGCTAGTAGCTAGTAACAACAACAATGCATCAGCTCCAAATCCTGTAATCACGTGGGCTAGATAGCTGGGAGATATGCAAAGCATCAGATTCCTTTGATGTTGGAAAAATATGCAATGGAGTGGGAAGCAGCCATGAGTTTGTGTACGTAGACAAGCCAAAGTTAGTAGCCCACAGAGGGATTTGAAAGGCTGCCTTTGTGCTGACCACGGGAGATGCAGGCGATGCGGTGAAAAAGAACACTTGGAGTTTAGGAAACCTCTACATCAAGTATGCATACAGTCAAAGGTTTTCATGACAGCTAATGGTAAGTTTTTGTTTGAATATTGTTTGCAAATTTGCAGAGAAAGTAGGACAATACTTTGAATTGTTTATGTGGGTTTAAGTTAAGTACATAAAATTTCTTGTATACTTTTTGAACCATTAGAGAAATAATAGTGACAAAATCTAGTTGCATATAACAGATTGAAACTTACAGGAAAGTACATTTGGAAAAGTTTCATGGTTTTTTTGAGTGCATAAGATTGAAAGACAAGTTAGACAGTGATTAAAATTTTTTCCACCAAGATCTACTTCAATAAAATGCATACAGTAATTAATATATTTTGAACATTGACAAACTCCAGAACTCCATTGGTGCGTTCAAAAAATTATCAGTCACACTGGATGTCAATATTCCAGTTTAATTCACTCTCCTGAGGAAACACTTTCCAAAAACCTGGGAGGTACTACTAAACCTCAAAGCAAAAGATGAGTCAGAATATTAAAAAGTATTAATTTGCATAATTACTGTTGTAGTTGTGATAATCTAGGGATGTAAGAGAGGCAAGGTCTGTGGAGAAAGAAAATCTCTCTTGCAAAACTAACTGATGAATTTGGAAAAGAAGCAGTACTCCCATCCCACCTCCAGTTTATTTCCTCCTCTTTATTTGAATAATATTGAATATATAACTAATATGTCTGATGAAACTGAGTTATGTGAATGTAAGAGGACTATCTTCAGCACAGATAACAAGTGGCAAGATTAGGTCCTGTCATGTTCTTTCTAAATGCCTAGCTTAATAACATATTACAAATCAGAGTCTAGATGCCACTGGCAGAATTTATATGAACTCTAAGTCCCCCTCCAGAATTTTATTCAGGGGAAAGCCAATGGATATGTGGATTTTTGAAACACAAGAGTTTCAAAGTAACTTGCATGAGAAATTTCTCTTCCCCTTTTTTTCTGTTGCTACCATTTCAATTGTGACCACTCTTAATTGACTAAAATGTCCCCAAGGGCGTGTCCAATATAGAATGACTTGTTCTCTGTCAAGGTTTGCCAACTATCTTTTAAGCCTCATTGAATTTTAGGAACATACAGTTCGGATGTAAATTTATGGTTGATACAAAATGATACAATCCTTTCAAAGCTAATGGCTCGCATTCTTTTACTTACATATGTGTATGTATATTTATGTTTAATTCTGGTGGAAAAAAGTCTGTTACAAAATCTATTCTTATTATTTATATTACGCTTGATAAGGAATATAGTCTCTGGAACATCTAAAAACTTCAAATATTTGGAAATAATGACATTGAAAGCAAATGCAAGCAAATGACAGCAGAAGCAAAAACCAGAAATGTCATTGTACATTCTTGAACGTAAAAAATTTTCACACTGTATAGTACTTTTTCTTCATCTTTGATCTTTTTTTCATTTAATTATGATAGAACAGAAGTCTAGGACAGCATTTTAGTTTATACATATTAAGAAGCAGTGCAGATATGATTCACGATAATTAACTGTAATTAATTTTCCGAGAAAAAAGGAAAAGCATACTGTATGGCCAAAAGATGAATGCTCCATGCTAAGTTCAGTGAATGCATACTGTAAATTCTGTGGTATGCATCCATCTCTTGTTCATCATGAAAGGCAGCCAAGTATAAATACGTTCATTTTAAGCCAAGGGATGGCACAGACTTAGCCCGGATGCATGCATATCACAGGACAGAAAACGTTCTCCCTCAGGAAATTTTTTTCTCCTTTTCTATCTAGCCCCAAAATGTATTGTTTGCATCCCATCCTTTGGAAAGTCATTCAACCTTGAATTAAAGACTCAGTTATGATAAATTTGCCACTTATCTTGGCAAGCTGCAACCATGATTAATTGCCATTCTTCATAAAATCTCTTCTTCCTAATTTTTGCTTTTCTGTCTTTAAGTTACCTGGAAACTAAAATCTTTTTATGCTGTTGTCTGTCAGATTAAAGTGTCCCAAATATCCGAAGTCTTTTCCTCTGGGTTCTTACGAACTCTGATCAAGTTGCCTTTTAAACTTCTGTTTGATACACCTAAATAGATTGTGAATCAGGATAGCAAGCCTGACAATAAGTCTCTCAAGGTCTTGAAGTCACTCTAGCTGAGAAAATTTTGTGACATTTGGAAGATTTTCTTACGGATATCGGTACATTTTTAAATAATTTTTTTAGCTGTACTCACATATTTTAAAAAAATGAAAGAGGAAGAAAACCACAGATCCTGTCCCTCAAAATCCTCTTCACAGGCTTGATTTTCCTGTCTAGCTGTAGCTTGAGCTGTATTTTGTCTGTATTATCCATTCTACTGTGGGGTAAACCTGCCCATGATCAGGTGCTAAGATGTTTCAATAGCTTTCACACTCTTTTTCTGAATGCTTCAAAACCTTTAGTTTGATGTTTCTTCCTGACTGCTCTGTCAAAAATACAAATTCAAGCTGCCAACTTTCAAATACATGGCTACAGATATTTTCAAACCCTTAAAAGTGCAGGTAAGCAAATTAGTTTGAGGATATCATTAGCTTAAGGATATGCTAACCCTGACTCATGGGTGTTAGGGATCTAATTTCCCATGTCTTCTGAGAAAATCCCTATAGGCATGATTTTTGGTGCCTAAATATATCTTAAAAGATGGCCCTTGCAGCCTTAATGTCAGAACACTTAGGATTGCTACAGTACTTTCTATATATACAACACAGGTCAAAGTATACTTGACCTATGTTGTATATATACAACAGTATATATACAGTGATGTGAGCACTCAGCACTGTTAAAAATCAGTCTCTGTAAGTCTTGGGTTGACTATTTACAAAAAAATCTTTCTTCTGAATTATCTTACACTCATTTTTATTTTCCCCAGTGACTGTATGCCACTGCTTTTCTCCTTTATTTCGATAGTCGGGTTACTTGAATACTCAGCATCTCAAGACTTTTGCCATGAGGAGAGGGATGCTGATAATTTCTTCCTCCTCAACCAAGTGTAAATTTGAGGCTACTGCAGCTTTCCAAGAAATCCTACACTTATGGTCTTTCTTCTTTAGCTTGCAATTTCAAATTACATCTAAATTTAATTCTATATGGGGTATACTGTATATGCCAGATACTTGTGCTCTTGGTGACTCCTGAAATCAGTTTCGTTGAGCTTCAGGAGCTTCATTCCATTAGTGCTCAGATGTGGATAACAGGCAAGCTGTGCAGAGCCCTGAAGCCTCTGTGCTTGGGCCACACTTCCGTGCCCACTCCTGCACTTGTATTGCACTACACCACATTGTTATTCTGAAACCACAGATGCTTTATTCTACTCAGACTAACTACCAGAATAGCTACCTGTAACCAATATCTATTATTTACAGGACATGTATCAACATTAAAACAGGAACAGGTGCTGCAGCATGAAATTATGCAGAGCTAAGAAGGGCTAAAATAAATTAGGTGATGTCCACCTGGTCATTAGGAAATTGCAGTTTCAACTATGTAAACTGGAACAAACCTTTCTATTGGCAAAGGCAAGAGCAGACAGGAAGAATCAGAAAAACCTCATCCTGAGTCCTTGCAGTTATTAAAAACCTGTAACCTGTCGCTAGCCATGGGGATACTGCATGTGCTTGACTACAGGCATACACTAGTTACCTCATTTGAGAATCTAAAATTAGATCAGGTTAATCTACTCTTGGAGACCAGGCTGTAACTAGGTTAAGACTAGGCTATTGTGGTAGTGTAAGTGGCTCCAGCCACTCTGTCTCCTGAGGAGAATTCAGACAACCAGCTGTGGTGGTCAATAACCCAAGTTTAGCATGTAACTTTCAGTCATGCTGAGAACCCATGATTCCCTTGTTCTGTCTTTTGCATGTTTTCTCCCAATTGGTTAATACTTTGTCCTCCTGTGTTATGTATGAAGTTATGCATATTCATTTCCCTTCTTTAATATGTATTAGTTCTAGAAAGTTCCTTGACACCCCATTGGAGCCTTCCCTAAGTCCCTCCTTTGTGTTATTCCCATTGGTTCCCTTGCTGTCAATCCCACCTGCTTGTCTCTATCCCATTGGCTGAGATCCCTTTCCCCACCTATTCTGTACCCAGTATAAGATCCCTGGACCCTCCCACTAATTGGTCTTTTCATCCCTGTCTTTTCGTGGGAGTAAACTTGTGTGGGACTCATACAGAGCGTCCCCTCTCTTTACTTCTCTGCCTTCGCCTGCGTGCCTGCCTGACAGCGACAGGAAGGTACAGCCCCTTTTGGGTGAGGAGCTCTGCCCCTTTTTCATTGTGTGTTGGGCACTGAGTGCCGCCTTCCAGAGGGGTTTCAGCGTTGACCTCCGGGCTTCTTTGTGTCGGCACGCGAGGGGTAAAACCCCCTTCTGCCAGCTCACTGCTGCTGCAAAACCCCTCAGGGTACTACCAATGGTGAGGAGAAAATAATCATGGTAAAGATACAGCTTCAGAGCTCTTGGAGTGGTACCAGTCATTAAATCCAATGTAGATGGTAATCTTAAAAGTATAATGAGCTGTCCAACATTCTGATTTCTAATGTTGAATAATTTCCTATGAATTTCCAAGAGTGAAACTCCTACTGCAGTGGTTGCAAGGTGGAATTTATATCTCACCAACTAGTTGGCTTTTTTTTTTTTTTTTTTTTTTTTTTTTTTTTTTTTTTGCCTACATTCATGACAATAAGGAATAAATTCAGTGAATTGGATTATTTTGGCCCAAGCTTTGCTATAAATGAATAGATAAATGTAGGCTGGACCATGAGACCAAGAGAAGGAGGATCTTTGCTAGGCCACTTGTAGTGAGAATGTAAGCCATGCTGGTTCCCTACTTGTCACAGTGTGGGCAGACTCTGGCTCCACATCTGCATGTCAACCCCAGTGTTTAAGAGTTTATAGTGACCTCCACCAGCACAGCTAAATTTTAGAAGAGGAAAACTGAGCACCATGTGCAGTGCTCTGGTGTGTTACCTCTGTGCAGACCTTGATTTGGAGGATCAGCAGCAGCAATCTTCCCATATGTAGCCTTGTCCAGGCTGCCTGTGGAATGTAGTTGTTTCCTTTTTTGATGTTGACCTTCCAGTATGCTGAGGGTATTCGCATGTGAAAACATGTGCATTTGGGAGATTAGGCCATGAGGATGCTGATAGAGCGTTTTGATAAAGAAGTTTTGCTGGAGACATAAACAGACACCTGAAAACATGATCTAGGTCCTTGGACTAGCACTGAAACCACTAAGAAATAGAGTAAAACCAAACTGCACAGAATTAGATCCTAGGTTCAGACTAGTACCTCTCTTTAAAGTCACTGGCAGTTACTCATTCGTACCCAAAGGAAAAAAGCGTCTTTAATAGTACTTAAATGACTATTGTTTACTGCCATCAGTTCATTAGTGTGGTGAATTCATGCAACCTCCAGGAAACCACTCAGCAGGCACCACAAAGCACTGTGTAAAATGTCTCTGTATTTCAAATCTTGTGAGTCTGTAACATCCCTGAGGATCGCACAATCCCTGGCAAACTGTTGAGCTGGGATCACACGCTTTCCAGCTGATGGCGTTGACTGCAAACCATCTTACACTGTAGCAATATACAACATGTGCAACATCACTGCTCTTGCGTAATGAATGGCATTACAGAAGGCACAAAGGAACACGAAAATGTACATTTTACACATTCCACCTGAATAGCAGAAGGTTATCTTCTGTAAAGTAGTCTTTGGTATACATAGTAGTAGTAAATCATGATTCAAAGGAAGCAGTGATTATTGAGAAGTAAATGTATTGTAAGGCCTTATGAAGAGGTTGCCAATCTAAGTAGAGATTTGGAAGTCTGAGACAACTGTTCAGCAGGCATCTCTTAAATCTTTTCATAGGAGTGACTGGAGACATAGCTTTGCCATTTCTTGGGGTTTTTGAGGATTGAAAATAACACTTTCTTCTCCTCACTTAACATACTTTAACGAAAAACATTCATACCACAAATGAAGCCTTAATGAAAATAGCTTAGGTTCCTGGCTGCCGATAGTCAAAGAATGCTTTCTGGCACATTTCAGAAATGCAATCTGGTGTTTTGGTCAAAGAAAGAAGGTGGTTACCAACATTCACTGAACATTATCTGTTCTTTGTGAGCTCTTCTCTGGATCTTCTGCTCATTGTACTGTTTTCTGTTCCCAATCAAATCCTTTTACTTGACAGAAGATCATCATTTTACCACAGAACAATGATGCACTAAATGAAGGTTCACCTTACTCAGAACTGCGTTAATTCACACTGAAACAATTAAGCTTTACTCTGCTTGACAGCCAAATCAGGAGGCATTTTTGATACAAAATATCATCAGGTTTAAATTTTTTCAAGCTTGTCTAAAGTTTGACATCCCTTCTTTTGCATTTTCTACTAGCTGAACTGATATCCATCTGCTCAGGATAGAGCCATACAAAGGACTTTTTCTTGGTTTGAAATTACCAGAAATAAACTCCATGACAGCTTTTGAGCTACCATTGGTAATTATGGCATATCAAAATGGAGTGATGGGGGAAGGTTGCAGATCAGGAAGACCAGACATTATTTTGAGACTCAAACATTTGTAGTTCAAACCCTAAACTTCTCCATGGATAGGGTAATCAAAGATAAGTGGCTCTGTGACTAGTATCAATTATTTTTCCTCCTGTATTAGATTATTCATGCTGGGCTGAAGCAAGAGTGAAAGAGGAGTCACTCAATAGAAGCTTTCTTCTATCCTACCACAGAATATTGATGAGGGAGGCAGCACAGGGGTACAATGGTAGTTGGGAATTTATCCTTAGGCTTTGGTAGCAGAGGAGTCAACAGTTTCTTGAATGTAATTAGATTTTCTTAAGTCATCTCCAAGTTTTTGATACTCCATTCACTCTAAGTTACTGAAACAAATTCCAGGAGGGAGTCAAATGACCTTGGCAATTTTCTCTCTCACAGTTATTTGTTCCTTTGGACATGTAACCTCACATCCCATTAGTGTGAAAGAACAAATTCTCATCTGAAACAGTCTCTGGACTGTCTCTTTATGACAGAGACCTATGTGGTGGATCTTCTGAGACACACTGCAGTGTTAAGATAAAATTCCCTCCATTATTATTTCATATTCAGCTACTGTATGTGTTATATATGTGTATATATATATATTTGAAATATGACTGTGATCCATTTTATGATCACTCTTTGATTATCTTAGCATTTTCTTTTCTTTACTTATTTATTTTAGTATAAGTGTCAGCAGAATAAGACTTCTTTTGGCAAAGTTATGTACCATGTACCGAGGATAAGGTTTTTTCTTTTTTTTGTAGGATATAAATTGAATTTCAAGATGTCACTTACCGTTACTTATTGGTACTTATTTACCTTTAGTTATTGGTAAGCATAATATTAGTCATAAAAGGTTCACATTATAGTGCATTGTGTGGGTCAGTATTTTAGAGCATGTTTTAGACATTGAGTTTGCTCCAAAGCATGACTAAGATAGTGAAAGATATCTATTAGTTGCCATGGTTTTGGAATATGTTCAAAGTTATGCTGTTGTGAATTAGTAGGAAAACCCTTTCAATCTCCAGAATTAACCTACTTTAAAATCTCAGTGATGAATAGAAGAATAAAGGAAATAAAAAAAATCATCTTTGGCTGATACTGGACTCTATGGTCTCTGTGCAACTCACAGTTTTTATTAATTCAGAAAACTACAGTCCTTGTTTCTTTACCTTCCAGTTAGTAGCAATGTGAACACTTGTTTTGGTTTTTGTTTTTGGTTTTTTTTTCTTTAATTGGAGAAGGACTTATTCAAGCCGGAAGTGTTTAAATCAAAAATGGATGTTTTCTTAAGGGCTACATTTTTGCTCGGCTAGAAGTAACACTAACTTGCACCACAAGAAAGAATATTTTTGTTCACTGCAGGAACTATTAGATAAAATTATTTGGTCTGCACTAGGCAGCAGGTTGGATGTGATGACCTTAGTGGCCTCTGGTGGCCCTAAAATATGAGTCCATAGCTTGCTTCTAGTTGCCATTTAATTCCTTATCACATTACTTTGAGTAGTTTATATTCTCAGAAATAGTTCCATCAATCTGAAATTACTGCATGAAATACTGTTTTAAGGAGGATTTTTTCCCTGCTTAATGATAATCGCTTAGGCCTGGACTCAAACAGGGAATTTTGGTTCAGTGCAGCAGTGAGCCAAACTGCCTCTTTAGTTCTACTTATCAGCATCCCCAGCCACAAGTTAGGTAAGTACAATTTCCACACAATGATTAGAGAAGTACTTTAATGACCAGAAAGGTAGTTCAAAACAGGATTCACAAAACTCAGTGTACAGAACTTCTAAGGTAATTAGGAGGAGTTGCTGAAGTGCAAGAGCTTGCTTCACTTCAAGCCCCCTTTATGATATAGAGATGTGTAAATCCAACCTCTGGATAGAGTGCACACCTTTGTGCATTTATTAATTCTTTCCCAGGTTTACATACTGAAGATTTTGTAAAGGGCTAAACCACCCACAGAGCAGGCAGAAGTTTCAGCCCCCGTTTGCCATCCCATATTTGCTATCAAGCTGTAGAATATGATGTGTAATACTAATATTAATCTCTGGTGATTGTGTCATTCTTATTTCTGTAAACACTTTAAATATTTACTCCAAGCCAATGCTCAAATTCCTGGTCTGCTAATTGAAGTGTATTCTCCCTGGCTCAAGGTCAGTGCAATGAGTATGTTGATTTTTGAGTGGTAAGGGGTGTCTTCTCCTGTGGGTTTATGCCATGTGGTTAGCGTATGCTCTAGAGCAGGATGCCACAGCTAAGGAAGAGTAAAGATTCTTGTGAGTCACACTGTGTTTTAGGCACAAAAGAGACACAGAACTGTTCGCTGTGGCGAATCAAATAATTAAGTGCCATTGGGATTTTGTTGACAAAAAGGAGGGTCTTTATGTTATTACCGTGAGGCAATTTCAAAATTAAGTGCCTGAAGAAGCAGTTGTTTGACCAAAACCCCTGTTCTTGATTCCTGAATTTATTTTTTCCCCCAGAAATTCTCTTTTGGGGTCAGCATTTAAAATGTGAGATAAACACTGTACCTGTAGCAGCTCAGTTCTGATGAGGGCCCAGAGTGCTGCAAGAGGAAATAATTGTGCTAGACAAAATTCCCAGACACATCCTTCCAGATGAAAGAAGTCAGAGAAAAGGCTCTGGAGTTACATGCATAGAAATTATTCATGGGTCTCGTTATTGAAGATGTAACATGTCCTCTCTTTACAATGCCCAGTTTGAGACATTGGCTTGCAGAACAAAAGGCTTTCTGCTGTGAGACATGCCTTTTGGGAATATTTAGTCCAGCTAGTAATGGACCAAATCTCCCTCATTTGAGAACAGATAAAATTCTGTCTGCTTATGGGGGTTGAGCTCTTCTCAAAGGCAACCAGCAACAAGACAAGAGGAAATGGCCTCAAGTTGCACTAGAGGAGGTTCAGGTTGGACATCAGGAAGAATTTTTTCCCTGAAAGGGTGATTAAGCATTGGAATGGGCAGTCCAGGGAGGTGAAGGGGTTACTATTCCTGCAGGCATTCAAGAAAACAACTGGATGTGGTACTTAGCACTATGGTTTAGTTGCATGGTGGTGGTCAAAGGTTGTAAACCTTTCTGGTTTTATTTCCTGGCGGAAAATGGAAAAAAAAATTACAAGGAAAACAGAAGTAATTTAATATTAAGGACTTACTCTTTTTTTTTTTACGTAATTGTGAGAAACACTGTTCATACTCTCAGTCAGCCCATACTGGACCCATTCTTTCTTTATGAAAAATGAAAATAGACTGTGAAATGAAAATAGCAGTGAAGACTCTGATCTGTTACGCTTCCTTTTAGTCAGAATTCTGACTGTGGCAAATAATCAGAATTCTTACTGTAGAAAGTACAAATGACACTCTTACTATGAAATGAGTGTATGCATAAACATATGTTCATGTATCTGATAAATAGAAAACTGAAAATCTTTTAAGAACCAATTATTTCTAAACTAAACAGAATATGCTTCTAGCTCTTTTTCTGGCACAGGCATCTATCAAACAATAACAGGGCATCTGTTGAATAGACGTGCACATGCAATGCAAGCAGGATTAATTTTTATTTGTTGCTCATAAAAGATGTTGCCACAGTTTTAGATATTCAATTTTGTATAAACATTTAAGTGAATAAATGAATAAAGTGCAGTTACAATGAAGAAATGCCAATAAAGACTGTGATTAAATACAAAGCAACACAGCAGGAATTTCAATAGGTTGAAAATGTAGTCACATCTACTCAAGAGGGTGTTAACAGTATGCTTCAGACTCCCTGCTGTTGTTTTGAAGCAACAAGAATACCTGTTGCCCAAATGTTTCTTAAAACAAATAACTTTAAAGACTGAATTTCTTCCTGAGGGAATGTCAGATATTGATGATCATCATTAATATACAGCTCTGCTAAAAGGCTTATTTGAATGATTTATTCATTGTTGGTCTTCTACCAGTTTGTAGGGGAAGAGTTTTTGGTACATTAATAAAGAATGAACACATGTAGAAGGGATAGAAGTATGGATTTACTAATACGTTGGGCATTACACTGGTTTTCATTACAGATTTATTGAGCTGGAGAGTGGAGACTGGACCCACTCCTAAACTTATGGGAGAAATTGCCACATAAATTAATGTTGTAATATCATGTTCTTTGGGAAAACAAAGCATGATTTTTTAGGTACAAAATCTGTGACAGTCTATTTTTTGCCTCATAATTTTATTCAATTCTTCCAATAATTATTCTATATACATTTTACTACTCAAAAATTCTTTGATATATTAGTTATCAGTTGACTTGAGTCTTTAATAAATAACAAAACATTCACAACTGAATCTTACCTATCCCCATCAAGCATCCTAGCTCTCCCAGTCTAGGGGAAAAACCAGGCTGGACCATACTGGCGCAATGGATAGGCCCTTTGAGCTTGTACAGGAAAAGATGCATTGGGTCTCTTTGTTGTGCTAATATACTCCTAAATCTTATGTCCTATTTGGCAATTACATGCTACTTTGACTTTAAGATGCTGGTGTTCAGTCATTTGAATCAGCTGCTGCTGGGTGCTCAAAGAGGAAAGTGTGTTGGCAAATACTTACTAAGGTGTTGGCATAGCAATAAGTGTAGCACAGCCAGCCAGTCCACAGGACTACGTCCTATTACCCAGAACAAACTGGGTGAATGGCACCCACTGGGTTTAGTTTATCGTAGGTTTAAACATTTCCTCAGGAAATTGTTTCCATATTCTCTTTACTTCTGCTTACATGCCTTGATGGTCAAGTGTAAGGTTTTTTGTGTTAAATGTCCTATGAACTCTTTCCCATCAGTTGGGTGAATTGCACGACAACTTACCTGTTCTTTGCAAGAATTATGGGATGTTCCTAGAGAAGTAATGACAGCTGATTGATTTTCTCCGTGTCCTCTGTTCATGGTAAATGTGCTTCTGCCAGAGTATAACTCAGGGGTCTTCCCATCACAACCTTTCTAGGTAGTCAGTATTTCAGCTAGTGCAGGTTTAAATCACTTCTAGAGGCAGGTTAAAGGTTATTATTTGTTGATAGGAAAGGTAGTAGTACTGACCGGCAAAAGCTCCAGTTAACTCTTTAGTGGAGGAATCACTGTGTGTGGGCAGAACAGTAAAACTGTCAGGGTGAATTTGCTAAATGTTACATTTATCTCTCCAGAAAAGTGCAGTTGAGAAACAAAAAAAGTAGTCACAAAAGTAGTTTTACATCCTACCTCTGACCTTAAAAAGAACTTCCAGAAAGTCCATATCTTAAGTGTACAAAAGTACAAAAGATGGTCTCCTTTCTCAAAAAACTCCCAAAACTCAGAACTCAAAGAAAACAATTTGAAGAACTGTTCTTGCTACCAGGAAAGTCAAAACATTTCAGACTTTTTTCAACAAGCAAATCCTAGCAAACTTTGCAAACACAAATAAAATTTCTTTCCTTAATACCTGTATCTCTAAGAACTAAAGTCATAATATTATACTCAAAGGTTTGTACAACTTGCAGCAGTAGAATATACTGATCATTTCATTATGACAGAATAAAAGGTTTAGCGTTGTTATTAAAATTAACATACTTTAAAGTCTTTGCTGGTCATAAGGACAAAACCTTTTCCTGTAAATAGAGCAAGCGGTAGTGGAACACTTCCTGAAGTTTAGTTTCTTAAGGAGGATCTGCCCATACCTCTTTGTTGCACTACTGCACAAGGTTCTTTGGCATGAAAATCTCTCTGTGTACATCTAATGCAAAACAGCAGAAGACCAGAGGAAAGGGAAGTACAAACCCAAATCCTGACCCTTGTGGCAAACATGGTTCTCAAGGGAACTCCTCATTACTATGCTCAGGACTGCAAATCTCCAGGGAAACTTACCTCTGCAGTTATAAGTGGCAACATGGGAAGGATTTGTATGTGGGATAAAAAAGACCTAGACAGATGCTGGACTAACTGAAGCTACAGCACTCTGTATAGGAATTCCTTCCCTGACATTGTTGCATTTACTTTTAATGCTTCTGGAAGTTGACAATCTGTGCATGCCTGCTGGAATTTGTTTTGAAATAAAGCTCTGGAGACGCTATTAAATCAATACTGAAGCTGAAAGGTCCTAGTAGTCCTGGAGCAGAGACTCCTGTAGTAAAGTCTTCAAAATGCAGTTCAGAGATATCTCAATGCAATTGAAAGTCACCAGAAAAATATATAAATAAGTAAATAAATAAAAGTCATGTTCTTGATTATCTCCTCTCAGCCTTTTAATCAAAATGCAAAGATTATTGATCCTCACATTTGGATTTCACATGCATAGTATAGCAAAAATAACATCCAGTGAAAACAACACAGGACTGAGATTTTGCAAGGCCTGATAAATGAAAGTGAAAAATGTGTCACTGCCTCAGCAAGGCAGTGAAGGATTCAGATCAGAAAAGTAGGTGATGAACACTAGTAGAGCAGAACAACATGTTTAAAGCTGTTGCAGGGTTAAAAAGAGAGTTTCACCACAATCAAGTAAAAATTTAAGAAACTTCAGGATCATGGAGACTGTATTTATCATACCAGAATGAGCTACAGGGGAAAAATGAGAGAGAAGATGTGCAGTACATCCAGGCTGTTCACAGAGGAGACATCATTGTGCCTGCCTTCTCTGTTTGTTCCAAAATTGAGTATGAATTGCTTCTAATAGGAGTAAAAGCCCAGAAGACCAATTTGACACAGCTCAATTAGTTTATTGATCAGAGCTATGAAACCACAGCCAGTCAAACCCGTAAGATATGTGCTACTAACCTCTGCTGGGCTCTTCCAGTGATTTGGCTGAAACAAAGCATATTTTTCTTGTGTTGAGTTACATTAATAGCTTTGTTGTTATGAAGAAAATCTGCTGAAAAAAAATTATCAACCTTTTGTCACTTATCAAAGAATGAAGTGTTGTTGGCAAACGTACACAATTTAAAGACACATTGATATTTTATTATTTGTAATTTTTTTTTTAAATTTGGACCATACAAAGACCTATTGCAACCTTTTTTTTGTGCTAGAGCTGGAGAATCATCAGAGTGATAGACAATTTACTATCAACAGCAGAAAGGTCTTTATAAATCAATATTTAAAAACAGCTTAGCTAACAAAAAGTGCTATTTGCTACTTGTACAGGTGCAGGCTGGGCAATGCCCTGCAGGACTTGCAGATATTACAGATACAGTTTTTGTAATTTTTGCATGTTTTAGTAATGGATCATTTCCCTCTTCAACACCATTGATAAGATAATACATCTGCTAATGATAAAAGTTTCTCAGTAATTTCTAGCCTATGACTCCTTCTAGTTGCTGAAAATATCATTAAACTTTAAATATGTTCATGTTATATGTGGGCTGGTTTTTATGTTTCTTTATTTGGGAGTGTTTTAGCTGAAATAATCCAGAAATTTTCAGAGGACAAGACTAATATTATTTTACACATCTTAAAAGTCTTCCTAGAGGTATTTTATTAGGTCTCTGTTCTATGGAGCAAGAACTTGACATTTGTCAGGTTGATTTCTGAGGTAAAAAGAATATGATTTTTTTTTTGCCGATTTTATGAAAACTTCTCCAAATTTGAATAAACTGTAAAGCTTTTGAATTATCATTAACTTGATTATGTATGACTTTATAGAAATAATACTTTCTGTCCATTGAAGATGCTGTTGTTTCTGCTTCTTAGTTACCCGCTGAGCTCCAGCCCTGCTCCTGCCTCCCCAAATGTCCAGGCATGCTCCACCCTGGGGATCCAGATGTTTAGGAGGATATTCCTGTTTACAAGAATATTCCCGTGCCTCTTGTTGCTCCTGCCTTTTCAGGGGTGTTGTGGCTCCAGACTCTGCAACTGAGTTCCCATGTTTACAATCAGCTCTGCCTAATGAGGAAAAATTCTAGAAAAGAGGTTTAACTGGCTGGACACAGGGAAGGTAAGGAGGGATAGAATAGATCAGTAAAAAGTGAAAAGAGGAGATTGGACCAGGAGGAGGAGGAAAGCGAGAGACTGAAGGAACAGGAGAGGGGAATAAAGATGAGCTAAAGAGAAGATGGGCTGAGAATAGTTCAAAACCATTCTCCCCTAGAAGCTGAGCAGTTCTTTGATCACACTGCTAGATACTCCTTTGCCATATAACAAACTGCTGCTGAGCTGCCAGCTGCATGGTTCTGTCCCTCTCTGTGTGATGACCCATACAGAAGAGAACAACTTTCTGCAGGGATGGTCTAATCTTTCCTTTTAAGCATTAGATTGCACTGTACTGTATATCTGAATGCCTCCTTGATCCGGTGAAGAAGCAAGGAGGCTCATGAGCCAGGTTCCTTCAGGAAAGACACCTTGAATAATACATACACAGGCTTCCACAGGAAAGCTTATTTCAGTCACTTACTGGCTTTTAATAAACTCTGATTTACAATTTTAATACTTTTAGCAACAATTTTGTCAGATTATATGCATATCTGTGCAATTGTATTCTCCTTGAAGTTAGCCTTGGCTAATTTTTGCAAAGATCTGAATTTTAGGCTCCTCTATTAGTTAAACTAATTCTGTACTCTTTTGAGATTTTTGTTTCTCTATCAAAGTACCTTGAAAAAGTATGTTTTTCACTGACCTGTTTTGTGATTGAAATATTATTCTTTGCAGGTATGCTTGGCTACACTACAGAATTCACTTCTAATAAACATATTCTCCCAAATTCACAGTTTCTCTGCTGGACTGCTTTCAGCTTCTTGTGTGAATGCACAAGCAGCAGTCCTGCTGTAGCAGTTGGATATATATTTTCAGGGGAACTGACACTGAAGAGAGCTGATTCTGTTTAAGTTCATCTTAAGAAAGTCTGTTGTAAAAACTGGAAGATAATCAAGTCACAATTAGGAGAGCAACTGGCTAAATTTCTTCCATTAAAAAAGCAATAAGGAAGCATCACGTGGAAATCCATTATTAATGAACTAATGCATAGAGTACAGAAGGATAATTTGTAAATTGCTTTTAAAATTTCAACATTTTCTTATAATGGGACAGCCCTACAGATAACTTTTTAAAACAAATACTTTAAAATTTAAACAACCAAAAAGGAAAAAACAAGAACTCTTTACAACAGATCATGTCCGCTAACAGGATTTTTCACTCTTCAGTAGACTTTCAAGGATGCAGTCGACAAACGGTGAAGGTAGAGTGATTTATAAAACTTTAAAATAGTCATAGTCCATATCCTTTCTATATTATTAAAGACAGGGTTATTATTTGCAGTGACACAATAATAGACAAAGAAGAAAGAATGGTAGAATACCAGGTATGCTAGGGACAGAGGATGTCATTCAATTATCTCTCTAAGGCCTATGGGATTGTCTTTTCCCTGTTTTGTTGTCGATGTCTTGTCCCTCCAGCTGTTCCTTTACAACTTTGCCTCACTGTAGCACTTTTAGATATTTTTCTGCATGCCTCTCCTCGGGATCAGGAGTCTCAGAACAATCATAATCCCTGGCATAATGTGGGAGTCTCAGAATGAGGATGGAATCACTGCATACAAATCAGGATGGCTGGTAAGCCTGCACAGCATCCATCTATCACGCTGTGCTTCCACAGGGCTGCACCATATATCTCACTCTAACCACATTCAAGGGGCTTTGTCAGCTGTCATGTTAGTATTTCGCCTATAATTTTTAAAATATAGAGGGTGAATATTAATCTGAATTGCAAAGCTTTTCAAGAAAAGTAGATTGAATGGGCTAACTATAGGTTTAGGCAGCAAAACATGATCTATGACTTCTGAAGAAAAGGTGATAGAGCCAAGTTTCTGTAGCATTGTACAGTTTTCTTCCCCAGTATTTATGAGAGAAAAAGGCTCTTTCTTTTTAGCCAGACAGTTTTTAATCGCAGCATTTTGTGATTTTTGAAATTTTTCTGTTGGCCCCTATTTTGTTCTCTGACTCCTTGAGATCTCCAATAGGGACCTTCCAGAAAGAGAATGAGGAAGCCTTCTATCCTGAAAATCTACCAATTTTTATGAAGATTGCAGAAAGATGCTGAAGTGAATTAGAACTCATTAGCTTCAGTGCCACCTGCTGGGAAGCAGTCATTTTTATTGCTCTGATTATGTTGATTGATAATCAAATAGTTATAAATACTTCACTCAGGCCTGTCCTGCTCTTGTCAGATAATTATTCCTGTTTGGACAGAAACCTTATTAATCTGAATGTTTTTAAGGTGGATTCTTTATGCTTGACGAAATGGCCATATCATCTTCAGACCCGAGTGCTATACTTGCCCATTATTCTCGATTGTTGTTCCTCACTGATTCACTCAGTCTAGCAATTTTATTTTTAGCCATGTTTGCATGTATTTTTCTTACTTTATTTGATACAGGCCATTCTTATAAGGTGCTTCTGATGAAGCAAATTAATCAATTATGTATATTCTCCCTGCTTAAACTGTGTGGAAAACCTAATGTACAATTTCCTTTTCATATTTAGCTTGATTTTTTGTTTCCCTTAATTTCTTTTACCTACTCTTTTCTCTTCTTTTTTCCCCTCTGCAGGTCATAAATCTTTTAATTTCCCTGTGTGAAGCAGGGCTCTGGCACCTTTTGGAAATCAAAGCTTTGAATTAGACATTAGAGGGACATACGTCTTTCCTAATGGTCCCTGAATGCTACAATGTAATTGACTGCTATAATATACCACACCAGAAGGAGGAATAATTTTTTGTGTAGATGGTGTCCTATGGAAGTGCTAATTTACATGATAGTGAAAACATACAGACTCTGTTGTCAAAGGACAAGGGGAAAGTTGATGAGAGGATACACCAGGAACCTGGAAAAAAACTGCAGCAATTCATCATACTGTTCAGAGTCTGAAGCCACATCTGACTTTGGTGTAGAAGGAGTTTCCAAAATTGCTGTCCCGTATCTCCAGTCGTAAGCATTGCATCTCTCAGTCCTAAGCATTGGGAGCTCTGCCAGTCTGGCACAGTGGAGCCCAGCACATCGGTCAGTTGATCACAAACCAAGCTGCCTCAGAGACTGGACTCACATGACCCTGTCAGCAGTACTAAAGACACAGGTCTGATTAGCCCAAGGAGAACACAGTCCAGCTGTACTGCTTTTAACACCTGCTTTACCGCAAAGCATGTTTTAAGGGAAAGCATAATCAGAAACAGCGAAATAGAACGACAAATGGAAGATTTTCCAACTGAATACGTGCCTCAGTGAGAGCTGCAGCACTATGACAGCAGACGTCTGATGTGGATCTGCTGTCAGCTAGTGATTACTACGCTTTTCATTCTTAGTGACAGTGAGATTCCTCATATCTTTAAACCGAAGCAATTAAGTCTCAGGTGTGATTGGTACAAACAACATCTTACAAGCATGCCATCGTCATATCAACCTGATATTCTATTGATTATTTTAATACATCATTCCTTCTAGGGGAAAGACCATTCATTTTACTGTTGATCACATCTGAACTCAGCTATTCAAGGGGGAGTGGCTATGCTCATAGAGGTTATTGGTTTTCTGATTAATGAGCTTCTGTACCATAGAAAGATTTATGACATAATTGAAAACGAGAAGGGAGTATTCCTGTGGTACAGTGACTGTATTTGTTCCTATTATTTGGGGAAATCTGCATATATTCCAATGCTATTTTTCAAGTAAATCCTTTGACACTGTCCATCAACCACTGGCCCTCAGAGTTGCAAACAAACCTTACTTAACCAGAGGAAATTATGGTGGTTTGTTGTACTTGCAATGCTAGTTGAAATATTTATAGTGCTCATGGATTCATACATGAGAATATTTTAAAGTTACATTAGGCATTTCAGAATCTGAAAAACATTTTGTATCATGCTGTTAAAAACAGAGGTCATATATTTCCTTCTTGCTCACAGTTTTGGGGACAGCAGGCACAATCTTTCCTAGATTCCTCTAGATGATGAGCACATAAGCTGTATGAAGCTTGTTAACAGTAATTTATGTTCACAGACTGTCCTAAAGAAAAGAAGATTGAAAATTGATACTTCCTGCAAATATTATCAGTCTGAAATGTACTCTTTTCCAAAGCTGCTATTCCTTCAGCACAATTCCTGAATGTCTGTAAGTTTCTAAGATTTAGCATTCTCTTTGTCCCATTGTACATAGAATCAAGCTGTTACAGAATTACATAGCTTTCTAGCATTCCTCTAGTGCTAACAAGATGGAAATACTTCATACTAAAAGGCAGTCTTGTGCCTCAGACACCTGGGGCCAATTACACTGAACAATCACAGCTTACTGCTATTTAAAACAGGAATCAATGTCACAGAAAGTTTTTAAGGGATCAGGGCCTGCGCTGATAATCATTCAGTCTACAAGTGTTTGGTATTTTCTCCTCCACTGGATCTCCTGTATTCAGGAGACCTGCGCTGGCTCTAAATACAATTAAAATGGTCTCAGAAAACTCAAAAAGAACAATTTGCCCTGGCTGTTCAGAAAAATAAAGCACTAAAGGTTTCACTTGAATGCCTTTAATATTGGCTTCTGTCAGGATTTCCTATTTCTCAAGAAACCTAACTTCTAGTAACTCAGACAGGAACAACCTGAAATCCTCTTTGAATGCAAGAGAAACCAGCTATCTTTCATCTATCATCTTCTAAGGGGATTTGCATGCAATACATTTTTGCTATTAGAAATTATGCTTGTCTGATAAGGTGTAATACAATCTTGAAAAGGCTGCAGCCACAGCTTACAGTACCATCCGCATAATTTTCTAACTCTTTTCCAGTCAGCTTGTTCTGTGTATTTTCTCTATACATCAAAGTATATGCTTTGATTATAGATTGTACAGTTGCTTGAATGTAGGTACCAAAAACCTGACTCCTCTAGAGTCAACACAGCACACTTAAGAATAAATAAAGTTTTAATTAATTACCAGTCACTGTATGCTGAATTTTTCACCATATGTTTGCTATTTTCTATCAAAACTGCACTAATTTAGCAGTACAAACCTCAGTGAGCTACCAAAGATCAGGTTCAGGTGTGAACAGTGACACTCAGCAGGTTTTGCATTGATCCCTTGGACTTGCTGGGGATTCACCTCTGTACTTTTAATATGTGCTTGAAAACATTAGTTAGGTTTGTGACCAAGCAGGTACCTGTAACTTCAGGCTAGATTATTTTCTTAAGTTGTATGTCCTTTTTAGTTTTGAATGACGGAAACGACAAGTGTATATCTTTAAAAGATTTGGGCCTAGAGATATTGCCTCCATCTTTTTTGTTTATTCCTAATATCTTCATGCTTGCTAACCCAGAGAATCTTAAAATCTGGAAAGAAAAAATAAATTAGAAATTTGCAGAAAGCCATACAGTTTTTTTCTTTTTCACTTGCTCATGAGAGGAAAAACCCTGAGATCTCCCAAGTCAGATGAAGCACTTGACACTAGCACAAGAAAAAGAGGGCATATATGCTACATCTTCTCTAATGGTGGACACCAGTCTTGGATCTGTAGTGCGCAGTCTGAAGCCATTTGAGCAGCTTATTTTGGCAGCTTTCTGCTTGTAACGAAGTCATTTAAGCAATCCCACTGTCCTGTATGGGACATCACATCTCCAGCCCTGCTGCACTGCCCAGAGGAATTTAGTTGGGATGGATGATAGAATTACTGTTCCCCGCTCCCACTCTCCTTAAACAGCCGTGCCACCCCACCCTTCCAACAGCTTAACTAAGGAGGAGGAATATCTGCCTTTCAGCTCTTGCAATTTGCAGCCTATGATTTCAGCATGAACAGCTGCTGTCAGGAGTGTTGAATAACGAGGCAGCCTGCACACTTGAGCAGCAGAAATGCACCTAATGCAGCTATGCCTGCTTCTTTCCAGGAGAGCAGCCACACAGAGCCCTGATGTGACTCACAGCCCTATTTAAAACTCTGATACCAGCGGCAGTATTGAAATATAGTTGTCATGATTTAAAAATACTTAACTGTTAAAAGTATCTGATTACAGTTTTACTAAGGACAGAGGGTGAGACCAGATAATTTTCTGACCATTCTTGAAAGCAAGTGAAGGAGGCACCCAGAGCTGCATTGAGCTGAACCAGCGATGGGGCCAAAACCCAGCTCCTTTGGGTTGACCTTTTATGAAAACCTGAATATCTGAGGGCTGGAGCACCTTTCTTATGAAGACAGACTGATGCAGTTGGAGTTGTTTAACCTGGGGCCTACAGAGAAGCTGGAGAGGGACTTTTAAAAAGTGAAATCAGTGACAGGACAAGGCTGTTATGACTTTAAACAGAAAGAGGGTAGGTCTATGTTACAGTGGGGATACTGTAACACGATGTATCAAACAAGGAGTCCTGTGGAAAAGAAATATATATGGGCCGATTCTTGATAGATGTTTCAGAGATGTTTATTTTCCCAGCCGCATGGCCGGGGCTCTGCTGAGGAACTGCTCAATCACGGGACCTGAGGGTCCTTGGCCACACAGGGGAACACAAAACAACCAATGGGGAACGAGGCTGACCAGGGGCAGGGAAACCCCGTGTCTGTCCCCAGGGCCCCTCTCCCAGGGCTACATGGCAGGGGGGAAGGGACCCCAACATTTCACCATTTTATTTTTAATAAAAAGAGATCTAAAACTTAACAGTGAAAACAACAAGGACAGTTTCAAAACAGAACAAGCCACCTTCCTGAGTCATTGAATGTCCAAACAGATTCTCCGGAACATCTTAAGGCTGACGGAAGGGAGACAGGACTCTCTGAGCATGCTTTGTGGGAAAACTGAAGCAGGAGAGGGTTTAGTTTCTTCCCCTTTTTATCCCCCACTCAGCATTGGAAAGGGATTTTTGGGGAAACAATTGGCAAAGGCATGGTTTTGTGAGGGAAACCATGGGTGGAAAAACAGATTGGGAATACACTGGGGGTAATAGGACATAGGGTAAAAGGGAAAGGTGGGATTAGGAAAGGGAGACTGTAGGGGGGGCTTATAATGGAGATATTGTCTAACATGACTACGATTTTTAGCATATATACTGCCTTTTACAGGAACACCATCAGGCCCAGTGACCTCTGCTGCTTGTAACCCTTTTCTACCTTGCACAGTTTTGAATTCCACCACCTCTCCATCTCCCAAGCTTGGGATCCATTTTTCAGGGTTATTCTTTTTAATAGCAGTTCTATGAACGAATATGACTTGTTGGTTGTCACATCTCATTATAAAACCATAAGTTTGTTTAACATTATACCATTTTGCTATTCCTAAAACCTTCGCTACAGCGATCTTTCCATTTTTCCGAGTGGCTGCTGTTTTCTGTCTCGCTGTGTTCTTGCTTTCTTTTTTGCTTGCTCCCGTGTTGGAATTGCCAGGGCTGCTAGTGCTGCCGGGGCCGCCGGAGCTGCTCGTGCCTGCGCGCTCTTCCCGGGGTCGCGTTCGGGGCTGCGCGGGCTGAGCCAGGCCATGCTGCTCAGTTCTCCATGCGTCACTGCTTCTGCTCTCAGCTGCACTGCCGCTGCCAGGTACTGCACCCACGTCTCAGCCGGGCCCCCAAGCCATGACTTCCCCACACCCTGCTCCAGCACGTGTTTTGGCTAGGCGCGGCTCCGCTCTGCTGCCACCGCCACCAGCCGCTGCCCACGCACCGCCCCTCTCGGCCGGGCGTTCACGGGGCTCGCTCCACCACGCGCTGCGTGGGGCCGGGCGGGCACCGCCGGGTCCCGCTGCTCCCGCTGCGCCTCGCTCCGCTGCTGACACTGCAGCTCATGTGGCTCTGCCCACACGAGGGAACTGCCTCGCTGCTGCTCGCAGAGCACTCGGTGCACGTGGCCTGGGCCGCACGGTCCCTGCGCCAGGCTTCCCTTTGCCAGGACACAGCTGACATTGCTCAACAGTCTCGGTAATTAAATAATATTCACGAAAATATTCTTCCATCGGCATATATTTTGACTCAGAAATCAACTGTGTCCAAATGGTGTTCCAAAAGTCTTTGGTAAGAATTAAATCCCAAGAAACATAGAAAAAGTTCTTAAACAACCATGAAAGGAAATGTTTCAGTTCGTTTTGAGCTTGAATTAAGCTAAAATTTACAAATCGTTGTTCAAGAATCTATTCAAGTTTAAGATAAACGTCCATATGCGTCTCTGAGAGCCAAGAGTCTTTCCATGGTTCCTCCATAGTTTAGATATGGAATAGCAAAACAAAAACAAGAAGAGGAATCCAAAGTTTCTTTACTCACACATCAGTTGCTTAGGGTGCGGGGATCGTTCTGCTCGCAATTCTCTACCATTTGTTACAGTGGGGATACCGTAACACGATGTATCAAACAAGGAGTCCTGTGGAAAAGAAATATATATGGACCAATTCTTGATAGATGTGTTCAGAGAGATGTTTATTTCTCCAGCCACCTGGCCGGAGCTCTGCCGAGGAACTGTTACAGTCACGGGACCCGAGGGTCCTTGCCCACACAGGGGAACACAAACCAACCAATGGGAACGAGGCTGACCAGGGGCAGGGAAACCCCGTGTCTGCCCCCAGGGCCCCTCTCCCAGGGCTCCATGGCAGGGGGGAGGGACCCCGACAGGTTTAGATTAGATATTAAGAAGAACTTCCTTACTTTGACAGTAGTGAGGCATGGGAACTGGTGGCCCAGCAAAGCTGTGAATGCCCCATCCCTGGAAATGTTCAAGATCAGGCTGGATGAGGTTCTTAGCAATCTGTTCTAGTGTAAGGTTCCCTGCCCATGGCAGTGGAGTTGGAACGAGGTGATCTTTAAGGTCCCTTCCAACTCAAGCCATTCTTTGATTCTACGATCATAATTCCAACTAAAGGAAGAGCTCCAAGATGATAAAGTAGGCTAATTTCTTTTTTTTTCTATTTTCGGTCTGGCAAAGCTGCTTTCATTTTATAGTGTTTTGCAGTTACTCTAGTTCTACTTATGACTGGTTTTTTATAAATAAATTGGTGTTTAACGGATCTGAAAAATGTTTTCAAACTCACTGAATGCACTAAAGGCCCTGTTTTGGTGACAGCTGCAAAACAAGCAACTGTGTCTTATAATAATAATAATTACTCCAGTTCTATCAACCTACATGGGGAATCTTTGAATACCTCCATCTTTTATTTGGTCAAGACATTATTTGAATGAGGTCAAGAGATATTTCATCCATAGTGGCTGCTCTTCTGCACTCCCTGACCAAAAATCAAAAGCCAGTAGAAATTTCCTCGAGGAAAGAGAGTACCTGATCAGCTCCTGTGTTTGACTTCTTGCTGATTCAAAGTATTTTTAAGTTTTCAGGTTGATAAGTTTTCAGGAAAGTTCACACTACCAAACCTCGTTGCAAATATTTAGCAATTCATTGCATATTCATGAAACACTAAATGTATTTTAGGTCCTGATGCTTCATTAACAAAACAAGAAAACAGGCTGCATAATTCACTCAATATTTAAAATAAACCCATCAAGGCATTTTAAAGAGCTCTTTTTTTTACCCTCACTCATTATTTTTAAAATAATCTCATCTCAGGTTTGCATACCTTTGTATTTTTTTACTCTTTTGCATATTTTAACTTATTTTGAGGTTCTGAGTGAATCCTTTCTTTCTGCCAAGAAACAAATTAAAAATCACTGGATAAAATATATTAAGAATTCTATGCATAGATATCCTCATTACCAATATCAGAGTTCATGTTCCCAGAACTGATAATCACCTGAAAATCTTACCTGCTTTTATGTTCCTTGAAATGAGAGGTTTAGATTAAAAAAAAAGTGAAACTAATCTTTTTTCATTGTCAGTTAAATTTCCAGGAGCTCAGAGCATTTGGCTCTTCTGTCTGCCATTCTTCTCTGTAGGATAACAGCGTCCTCTTTCTGTAACCCTCACTCATGCTAAAATCAATGATCTACCTCTCCAAGCATGACCAACTATATCAACTCTCACTGAAGAGACTGAAGAATGTCTCAGAATGTTTCAGAATTATTTAACTGTAGTTTCTTTTGCACTCGTCTCCTCTTGACTGCATCAAGGCAGTATAGCTGTTTTGGGGTTTTACAAGGTATGAAGCCATCATGGGTGGTATGAAATACTGCAAATTATTTTTGGTACTAGTAAAGGCTTCTGTGAGCAGCTCATAGCTGTCATGTGGGCTGTAACAATATTTATTTTGTGCTAGATCTCTGTCTAATTTTCAAGATTTCAGTGACAAGTTTTTTTGTTGCCAAATTACCTAAATGGCCATCACAGAATATCAGGATAAGACCATGATCAATAAGTGTGCTCTTCAACACTTTGCTCTAGGGACAAAACCTTTCTTTGTGAAGGACAGAACTCTGTGTGGTTGGTCTGAGACGCTGGATTTAGCTGCTCAGGGACTGTCAACAATCACCAATGTCCTCACATTTTCATTCAAATGGAAAAATTAAGACACCAATTAAAAAATATGCAGAATATGAAATATAAAAAAAAAAGGGAAGTGCTACTAAAGCCTGACACATTTCTGGACATGCTTCTCCTCCTGGGAAAAGACTCAAAGAATGAATAGAATGAACAAACAACACATGACAAATGTATAATACATTGAGTGCATTAGTAATCACAGATGACTATGAGTCATTGATGTGATGTGGTCAGGAAAAAAAAAAAGGCAACCGAAGTTGAAAGATGCAGCAATTCAGGGCAGATAGGTAATATGCCAATAGAGGCAGCAATAGCATACACAGTTCTGGTCCCCATGTATAACAAAGGTTATGTTAAAGTACAGCCAACATAGCAACAGGCTGTGAGACAATCAGGGAAATTAATTTATTTCTCCCAAGAAGGCAAATATAAAAATCTGGATTATTTAGGTGAGCAAAATCCTACAAGAGATGATTGCTCTGGACAAGTACATAAGAAGGTCAACCACAAACCTGGGAAAGCTAAAAGCTTTTTCAGCTATGCCGCCACAAGATAAATGAGTCAAAAATGGCAAATCAATCAATTTGAGGTAGAATTTAGGAGCAAGTTTCTAAGATTTGGGGCAGTGCATTTCTAAACCACACTTTTGTGATATGAAAAGGGGAAGCAAGGACCATAATCAGTTTTAAGTAGAATAAGGGTTTACCTGACAAAATGATGACTGGACCTGCTGACCTGGATTGATCTAGTTCCATGCCTCTATTTTGTAGTCATATTTCTTGAAAAACTAAACATAGGTTCCAATATATCACAAAAATGAGTACTGTGTAAGGGAGGAGAATATACAAGGACAGACTATAAACAGAGAAACTATTTTAGGTTTCTTTTTTTAAAATTTATTTCTTCTTAGAATTGCTATTATTTTTATAGTTTTCTATTTTTTTTTCTTTTTTTTTAAGCCAGTCATTCAAAGATGCTTATTTTAAGGCATTCTGAGCCCCAAATGTATAACTTTTTTTACACATTGCTTTAATGATTTTGATAGAAAATACTGCTTCTCCTTATAAACCTTGTCTCATGACCTTAGACTGCTCTAAAAGCACTACTACTCAATAACTTAGGAACATAATTCAGTTTTCAGGAGACCCTTCTCCTTAGGTTATGTCTGTGCTAGTGAAGCTTGCTGGGTAGCTCGGCGGCTATCTGTGACCACAGAAAAAATTTAATTTCTTTTGCCACAGGAAAAACTAAAACACTCAGACAAGGATAAACTTGGTGTCAGCAAAACATACACCATATTGTCCTCTAACAAAAGAAGAATCATGAAGTTCTGGAAAGTCAGTGACTATTATTATGGAAAAGAGGATGTTGAAATGTACATTATAATTTGACTGAAATAAAAATTCTCAATATGAAATGTTTTACAAGAGACTTATCTGCAAGACAGGAATTCTCACACAAATGGGATAACAGTTTTAGGAGGGAGTTTCAAATGAGTGGAACCAAACAAATTCCAAATTCTGAATTATCCTTGGATTTTAATGAAAGAAGCTGAGTTCTTCACTGGGTTCATCTGGGAGAAACTCCTATTCCTTCAGCAAAGCACAAGGGCATCTCTGTTAATCCTTTCTTTTCACACTTTCTGCTTTTGCAGGTCCTGATGAAGGCATTCTTTTCTGAATAGAAATTTAAGTAATGCTTCTGAGTGAGGATAAAAACCTTTATTTCACCTCACCCATTGCTGGATTTTAGCATCAATGTCATTGATATATGTGTGAGGCTTAAACTCAACATATGGGCAGCTTGAACAGTGAAATGTCAGTGGCCTAACAGGCATGTGTATAAGACCAGCCGATCAGCATCCTCTGCAATGGATTTAACACAGTAAGATTAGCTCTTCTACAACACAGCAGCAGGTTACATCTCCCTCCCCTAAATCTGAACATATGTTCTCATTCGCATTTTTCATGATGTAACCTCAGCAGCTTTTACAAAGCCAAACTTTGCATCAAAGCCTACTTTGCATAGCTACTCTTTCTTCAAATGCCCTAATCCATCCACAGGTTTGCTACAAAGTCTTGCATTATTCACCTGTCCAGCAGCAGCGTTGGCATAACTGTGAAACACAGTGACAATATAACACAAGATTTCACACATCTTTATTAGAACTTCCTCAGATTAATGAATTTGATCATCTCCTTTATTGTAAATAGCAATTTTAGGTCTTGATTTTTAGCTGTCTTAAGCGGGGAATTACATGTAAAACATGCAAGTGTAGTCAACATCTAATTTGCATAAGAAATGACCACTGTGGCCTCTGAAACCTTCACCTGCAGATGGTATATGCAGAATGGATAATTGCACATGCAAATGGATGATGACCATTTTCACATTCAGAAACGCAACATGCACATCAGTAATTATAACTGTAGGCTTAGCTTGCTTAAAATCAAGTATGTGGTATTTCATACAGAACTGAACTTACTGCACAGAAATTATCAGCAACAGATGAATGCAGACAAAAATGGAGTTTTTAAAATTAATTGGACTCCTGGGCAGCAAATGAGGTGTGATGTACATAAATGTCAGAGTAGAAAATAAAAGGTAAATGTTTAAAGAAAGTTATTGCAGCATAGTAATCACAAGTGAAGCCAAAAATGGACAGTCCTCCATCCAGCAGGTTACCACAATGAGCAATGACAGAGTTCTCAGGTCAACAGAAAACATTGAAAAATAAAAAAAAGGAGAGTTTTGAATAAATAAAAAAACCCCAAAACGGAACTATTGGATGTTAAAGTTCAGTTTATAGGCTAGTACCCAACTATTGGCTCAAAGAGTGTGTGTTGAACTTGTTCTGAATACAGTGGGAGTCTCTACATTTTTTTCAGTTAGATGCTTGGAAAGGGTTGAGTTTTTCATCTGGTGGTAGAGATACCCCATCTTATCATTTATGTCAATGACAAGTGCTGAAATAATTACAGACTGTGTATATGCAGCTTGATAGATCAGCAGATCCTGTGTTTTTCTTTAAGAATTAAAGCAAAACTAAAGAACATGTGGTAGTTTGGGGGTTTTTAAAATATTTTAAGAATATTTATATCAAGACATTTGTCTGTAATACTGATAATACAGTTTTTTATATTACAGTATATCTTTAAAACAGTGGGGAAAACATAAAATTGAAAGACAAACCAAATCAACCAAAAAAACCCCTAAAAGCCAAACCCCATTTACTGCAGAAGAGGTAAGATCTTTGCTGATAAACAAGATTATTATATTAAACTTATGAAGATATCCATATAGCAAAAACTGTGGAAAGTTGAAGAAGCAAAAGGAAATGGCTTTTTATAAAAGCAGTAATTAAGACTGGGCAAAATATATCTGTGTATGAAAAAAATATAAGTTACAGACTACCAATGCCACCCAAGGAGCAGATGTATGAAAGATTTCATTTTTAAAAATGGATGTTATGTCAAAAAATAAGAGTTTGGTAGAGTTCTCAGTAAGAAGATAAAAGGAAGAAAACTTCTGGGCAAACACCGTGAAGCTATTTTTTTCACTCCTCCGCAAACAGGAAGTAATGGATGCTCTCCTTATGGCAATATTTGTAATAATTTTTTTTCTTTTCTGAATCTGGATAGATGACAGTATTAGCCTCGGGGGCCCTTTTGGCCAGCAGTCTGGGCTTCTCAAGGAGGGGGTTTTCAGAATTTATACCTTTACTCAGCTCCCTCTGGTGTTAGGAATGGAGTTTGGCAAGGCACAGTATTGCACCTCTGCAAACTACTTGTTTCTAACCAGACACTCGGCTTCCTTTTTCATCTTCATTGCTGGTACTTTGTGGTGTAACCTCCTACTCTCAGAGAAATAAGGATGATTTTTTTTTTTTACCAAATTCATATTCCAGACCTCAAATTTTTACAGACAGTTAATAGAATCATGAAGAAGTGGGAAAGAATGTTGGCAGCTTCAACACACAGAGGAGCCTGGAGCAGTAAAGCACTGACAGCTTGGTTGAGATGAAGTAGAGACACAGAAGTATTAGATGTCCAAACCCAAGCAAATTATAATTCAAAATATCAGACTTGAAAACTGTAATCCTTGAATGCCGCACACAAATTGCTGCCTATAGAGGATGGACATAAAACCTGCCTTAGTTTTGAAAGCACTGGACTTAGCTGTCTTCTACTGACCAGAACCACTTTACCTGCAGAAGCTTTCTCTCTCCCTGTTTTTCCAGGTGGGGAACCTGATTTGGCAGCATTTGTACAGCATGTTTATCCAATTTAAATAGCAGAACAAACATGAACAGCAGAGGGGATGGATGTGCCAGCTCACTTTTGTTCAACAAATCAGCTACTTGAGCCTGTGTCATGCACAGATTTTAATTTCTTTGTCTTCTTAAAATGTTCTCAAATGAGAACTCTAACTAGTATAGGGTAATATAGCTGGAGTTGCTGGTGGTGGTCGGTGTTCTCCTGAACCCTATTGCTGAATCTACTCCATGTTTAATAGCAGGTTACAACGAGACGATCCTCTCCCTCTGGATATTTAAATGTACAAATGGAAGTGTTCAAAACATTCAGCCTGAAACATTCCTGTCCCACCAGCAGGTGACCAAATCCTTCAGGTGGTGATTAGTGACAACGCTGAAACTTCTCCAAAGACACTGAAGGCACTTTAGTCCATTCTGCCTTTCATTCCTTTTATTGTGCCTATGAGTCTATGACCCATATCTCTTGAACTGTTTTTGAGGAGGAAAAAAGACCTGTCCTCAAAGGTGAAAGGTTAATGAAAAACACATGATGGTAGTAAAACACCATTTGCACATTTGCACAATTGCACATGCCCACTCTCCCAGACAAATATAGAGGGATACTTAAAAGTGTCAAGTAGAAGGAAAACATTGTTTTAAGGATGTGGAGACAAATAGAGCCATAAAAAGAAGGATCTTTGGTTCTAATTATCTCTCTCTAAGCCAGAAGAGATTCAGATTTTTAGAAGGTTGAATGTGATCTCTGATGGGATAAACACAAAGAGGTTTTTTCCATTCCGAAAAAGGAGTGCTAGCACAATAAGATTTCCAATGGATAAGGCAGAGTAAATTTTGAGATAAAAGGGTGAAAAGAAAGGGTAAAATGCTGGAGTGATGGAGTCAGATGATGAATAAGGTAGCTGAATGAAATGCTTGGTCTGGTTGTGAAGGACACAAGGAAGAATGAAGAAATGCACAAGGAGAAACTATTGTTTCCTTTCATTATTCTCTTTGAAGTTCATTATTTCAGTTTTCCATCCTGACGTGGAGAGGGCGCTATTTCTTTCTCTCTTTGCGCTGCAAACTTCTTTCAGAAAACTTTCAGTAACAAAACCTCAGATTTCTATTTCAAAATTATGTGATTAGCCAGAAGGTAACTTCTGGATCTTTGGGGAAGAATTAAGAGAAACTTTTGATTGCCTCTGTTCTCCCATTTAACTTTTCTGTCAGATATCCGTGGGTAGCAGTTAATGAGGGAGATGCATGGCATTGGTCATCAATGGCTTTGGTAGTTAGGTACGTGCGTGACATATAAGTATGGTCATGTTTCAAAGTTTCCAAGTTATATTGACTACTACATGAAAATATAGTACTCATAATGAAAAATGCTATGAGTATGTGTACTGAAAGGAAGGATGGCAGGAGTCACAGAATAATTAATGCACAAATAACTCATGCTAGACACAGATTTTAGTTCCTTAAAATAGCAACTCTCAGAAAAATCCCTTTGAATACGTTTCTGTTGCTGCAAGTTTTCCTTTGGTATACAACTCTAAGTAATGTTTTTAAAAGACTCTGCCTGCTATGAAATTTTCAAGTACAAATAACCCTACCCAGTCATAACCAATTACTCCAGGGAAGAAAGGTAGACTGTTATTCACTGAGTATATTTCCAGCGAACAACTGGAATTTTAAAATACTCATTTTTGTCTCAAAAAGGAGTTATTCTGTTGGTTTTCATTTTATTTTTTCAAAATGGCAAAAATAATGATAAGGGAGAAGACAGGTTTTTTCTCACTTAAGCATTAATACTGTATTTCTGTTCAGAATTACATAGTGGAAATACCTTGGGGAAAAAATACCCAATACAGTAAACCCCAAGTAAAAATATTATATGCTTGAAAGATACAAGTTTTAAAGAGCTCCAAATGAGTTACAACAACATGTGTAAAGATTTATCAGTAGCAGATTGCAACTAAACTATGGACAATGAGTTAGTGTTTTTATCTCCAGTCGCAAGGAAAACAAATAGATAAAAAAACTTGCCAAGAGTAATAGTTTCAAAGGCAGCTGCCAGTATCAACTCACTTTCTAATTTCAGGTAAAGAAGTAATTTTATGCTTTCTGCACTTCTGAGATTTTCTTCTATTTGCTTCTTTAGGTTAAAGAAGTTTTATCTGTGACATAACATATATCAGTAAAAGTGCATCTATGCAGGTGTAATGTATATATATTAAACATGTATATTTTTAAAGCAGGATTCAGAAAAGAATTTTGTAACACATTGGTATACCAAATTTAAAATGTATTTCTCTCTCCTTTTATGATAAATAGGTGATTACAAGTTGGGAATGTGAAATATGCCTTTAGTTTCTTTTTAAATGCTATTCTAAAACATAAGTATCTAATAGAAATTTGGTTAGAATTTGGGGAACCTTTATTTTCTATTAAAAATTTGCAGAAGCTACTGTTCATTTCTCTATTGTTATCTTGTGCTGTTACATTTATCATATTGATTTTGGTAAGTGATAATGTCCACATTGCTTGAGCTGCATTTACCATTACTGATTCCTCAATAAAGATTACTTACATATTTCAACAGGTTATTTGCTCATGTTCTGTAAGAGAGGTATAGTCAGCCAACAAATTATAAAAGAAAATCTAGGTATATATTGGTATATACAGGTATATATAACATTATTTCAGCTGCATTACATCACAGCCCTGAAGGCAGCCATGGCATTGTCCCTGAGCAAGAATGACAAATAGAAGCAGGTCTTGCATATACCCTGGTTACACTAATACCTCCTCATAAGTTCTTTTCTGGACTTGTGAGGGCCTTGGAACACTGGCAGCAAAGCAGAGGAGAGTTTTCTACAGTTCTGCAAAACTGAGGTGAATCACTTCCCACTCTCCTGGAGCTGGTGGGTGAGCATGGTGGCATGCATGCAGCTCAGAAGAGTGGGAACAATGCTGCTCAGAATGGCAGCTTCTCCCAGAGCTGTTTGTTACCAGATAATTTGGGGGAAGGTGCAGGGATGACTTTATTTTCTCACACATTGTGCAAAAAGCAACAATCTGGTCCTACAGCAACTGCTTGGGATGCATGGCGGGAGTTCTGCAGCATTTCAGTGGTGTCTACTGCTGTGTGAACTTACATGGAGGTATGGTACTGTATCAGGGGTGGTAGGATGAGCCACAGGCTCAAACCTGTGTGGGAGACTTCACAACCTCTCTGGGCAATCTGTTCCAGGGCTCAGTCTCTGCACAGTAAAGAAGCTTCTCCTATTCAGGTAGAAGTTCCTGTGCATCAGTTTCTGCCCATTGTCTCTTGTCCTATTGCTTGGCACCACCAGGGAGAGCCTAGATCCATCCTCTTGACACCATCCCTTTAGATACCTACAGACATTGATGAGATCCCCTCTCAGTAATCTCTTCTTGAGGCTGAACTGGCCCAGCTCCCTGGGCCTTTTCTTGTAAGAGATGCTCCAGGCCTTTAATCATCTTTGTTGCCCTCCACTGGATCCACTCAAGGAGCTCCATGTCTCTGTTATATTGGAGAGGCCAGAACTGAACACAGCACTTCAGATGTGGCCTCACCAGGGCTGAGTACAGGGGCAGGATCACCTCCCTTGACCTGCTGGCAATGCTCTTCCTAAAGCACCCCAGGACACCACTGGCCTTCTTGGCCACAAGGACACACTGCTGGCTCATGGACAGCTTGTTGTCCACCAGGACCCCCAGGTCCTTCTCCACAGAGCTGCTTTCCAGCAGGCCAGACATGGTGTGGTCATGGTGAGAAATGTATTTAAGTTGTAGTTGAGTTGAAGATTTCCACTCTTATTTTTACCAATAAATACACTATAAATAAAGAATATCAGCTGTGGGATTTTAGGGTTATTGTTGGCAGTGTTGCCTTACCCATGCATGTCATGGTTACATTGACCTTCACTGCAGTGTTAGGTTCCCATGAGCAAAACACAGACCTATGGCTGTGATTTCATATACAGCCTCCTTAGCCACTTGAAGGGAACCCAGTCCTATTTTTTTTTTCCATTCAACTGTGCCCTGCCACATCTGTTCCTAGGTGACTTGAAAAACAAACACTGTTTTCTATTATAAATCAAATACATTGGACAATAATTCAGAGCCGGAGAGAAGGGTGTAGCATGCTTGAGCAATAGCAAAAATAAAGTTGCCTTTCCTGAAAGTGTAAGACAAGTAGTGCAACAACAGGCCACTATTCTGCCTTTTCCCTGCCCCCACCACCACCAAGCCCTGTGATCTTGGCATATTGGGATATGGAGCAAAATCTGTGCTTACGTAAAACGGGTGCATATCTAGCTGATAGTCAGGTTATAGTGTAAACAACATCCGGTTTCACGTGTGGTTCACAGTGGGTATTCAGAGAACAGAGGACAAAAAGACTACAAACTGCACAAAATAAATATTAATATTGGACAAGTTAGATTATTTTACAGTATCTAAGTAATCATGAAGTTTTAAAGCTCTGTTTGAAGAAACTTCCCTGAGATGCCTCAGGGCCTTTGGCAAACAGAACTGATAGAGAATTGTACAAAGAATTGTATTTTATAAAGGAAGAGATTTTGAAGACAATTACTGCAGAAATGACGATGAATTTTTAATCAATAAATGAATAGATAATAGAGTTTTAAGATTGCAAATGCTTGTTTTTAACTCTGTAGCAAGTTCTCTGTTGACAGATTTTTCTGTTTCTACAGAGTCCACCTTTTTGACCAATGAGCCACAGGAATCAAAATCTTCAAGTCAGTAGCAAGGTCAGGATTCAAGACTAATTTTTCTCAATGAATATATGCTTGATCCTGTTTGTGTGAGTGTATACATGAGTATTTTGGGAGAAATAAAAAGCCACAACATTCTGAATATCAATTTCAATTTATACAGGGTTTCTTTTTCAACTTAATTGAAAGGTTTTGACCATACTTTGACTTTTTAACTTTTTTTTTTTTTTTTTTAGTTCCCATATAAATATAATTTTTAGAAGGCAAAATTGAAACTTTTCATTGCAAATATTAACATTTAAAAGTGAAAATTATTTTAAGTGTTGTGCTGGTATACTGTCTGACATTTTAAAGAAAGAATAATGTTTTACATATTGTTGACATTTAATTAAGTCACTACCCACATCTAATGCAGGCATAGATAGAGATTATATCGTTATTTTAGTGAGAAAAAACAGTTTCTATCTCAGCCAGTATGATATTTTCTGTTGAATTTTGGATTACTCTGTACTAAACAGGAAGCATACCTCTCTTACCATTGTCTTTCAAAGCTGTATTTAGAAAAAAATAGCTTTGGTCAGCTCAAACCATAGATTACAAAGAAAACTATGAGATACAGAGCAATAATGGGAGAAGCTGAAGAACAAAAAGGTACTGAGAAATGTCAGTAAAACAAGAAAGATGTTTTGATGTAGATAATGACAAGGATAATTCTGGTCTAGCACTGGTCTAAAGCCAGATCTTAATAGGAACACTTCAATAATAACATACCAGAGGCAGAGTATTTATTAAACAAAATACTACAGTTCTTGCTTTACAAAAAAGGCAGATGATATGGCATATCAGAGCACAGTGATGGCTGTGAGAAGGGGCATTTGCACTTCAAGACCACATCTGAGACATATCCAATGTCTTGTCATAAGAAAGAGGTTGCAATACCATGCAGCCCCATATCACTATTGCAGCTGTTGAATCAAGTATGGCACAAGGGTAAAAAATATTTCAGCTCAAAAAACAAAGGTATATGTTAAACAAGGACTGATGAAAACAAACATTTCAAATAAGCCAATTCAGGCAATCTTCATCCAAGACTTTCAACAGAGTTGTCTGATGATATGCTTGAACTGTTAGGCTTGGTTTTCAGTGTGGAATTTCAACACTCAAAGCATTTTGGTAGTCCCATATGTTAATAGGAGATCCAATTCTGTTCCAATGTAAACAAGAAAAAAGTATAATTATAGATTTGTCAGCCTGATAATGATCTCAGGCAGAATAATGAAACAGATGATGCTGCAATCCTGTTTTGTTTATAAAGGTAATAAAACTGATGGAACACACTTAGTCTTCTATAAGGCATTTCATTTGGTAGCACATGACATGTTGAATAAGAAATAAAATCAACATGGCACATACTGAAGTGATTAAAACCTGGGCAAGCAAAAGGTCTTAAAATATTACTGTAAATGAAGAATCATTCTTCAGATTTGTCTATGAGTGCCATGGGGATCAGTATTTGACTCTATTATATTTAATATTCTTTTTCCATGCTTGGAACAAAATACACAACGATACTGATAGAGTTGCAGATGAAAAATTTTGAGAGTCTAGTGAATAATAAAAAGGAAAGTCTTTGACGCAAGTTGATCAAGACTGTCTGGCAAGCTAGATGCAAACAAACAGCTGAATTTACATATGGCCAAGCCTAACGTCATAGGCCTAAGATGAAGGAGTGTTACTTCCAAGAAAGCAGGAAAATTTTCAGTTCCAAGGAGCCTTGACTGTAAAGCTCAGATGAGCAAGAGCTGTGATGCTATTGCTCTCTATTTGTACAGAAGTAAGGAAGTTATGTCACATTTGAATATTACTACTTCAGAGCAGCAATATGCTCACATCTGCTGCTACAGACATGCAAATAGTTTAGAGAGGTTACATTATAATCCTCAGGATCATCCTATTGGGAAATAAACCCTACAGTACATAGCTCTAGCAGCTTAATCTCTTTTAATCTAGTTAGATTTATCAAGTAACTATTAAGATTCAAAGAATCAAACGTTTGCAGCTAAAGCATTTACATGGAAAGCAGAAGTTTGAAACTAAACCAAAATTATTGATAAGGCCAGAGGGCAAGATGTTAAAATGAGACAATTCACATCAAAAGAAAGTTGTAGATGTTTTCCAAACAGGAAAAAGTTGTAAAGGTTTTGTATAGCTGGGTTTATTGAACAGGTCATATTGTATCCTGGGCATCCTATGTCCTGTTGTCAATAGGAAGTAAGACTTTGTGTTTGCAGAGGCTGCTTCTGGCCTTAGAATTGATGCATTTATATATAGTGGTAGATGTTGAGCAGTGCCATGGTTTTGGGCCAGCCACCACTGTGATGATGCACTACTGTAAAGTAGGGTATAAGTGCTTCAATACATCTCCTCTTTCCTCTGACACCTGTCCTCTTTTGGTTGAAAAATTTTTAAGTGTTTGTCAATTTTTGCAGTCTATCTGGGAAACCATCCAAAACTTTATAATAATTGATTTTCTTCCACGTGGTGGTCTTCTAAGGGCAGGAGAACTTACTAATATCTTCTGTCATGTCCAGCTGCTAACTCTAAAGACTCATAATTGCATTTGATCATATGTCCTGCCCGTAGTCTGATACTAAATAAGAAAGGTAGTGATGAGAAAATCAATCTAGCTGTGTCATACTCTTGTTCCATAATACTGCATTACAGTATGGAACATCTGTTCTAGAGTTGTGCTGACTAATTGAAGTAGCCCAGTATAAATTAATTTTGAACCAATCTCACAGTATTACTATTATGTGTTCCTTGCAGTTAGAATTATTGGTCATAGGAGTATTGTGCCACAAACTAACAGTGAAAATGTGACTTTAATGGTTTTAGGGGATTTTGATTGCTCCTTCTGTTATACATCATTCACAGTCTGGACTTAAGCCATCACAATAGAAGTGTTAGTGTGAGTGCGCTGGGAGCACAGAGAATTCTCAGGAAATGAGGAGCATACCAGCCCTGTATGTTTAAGTAATCAGCAGGTTTTCGAATGGCCCATTAAGGCTGAAACAAATCCTTTTTAATGAGGAAATCCTTAGGTCTATGCTAGATATTTGTTGAACATCATGTCTCTCCAGGATGATTTTTATGCAATGCCTCATTAACTGTATTCATGAAGCTCTCTCTAACTGGGAGTAGTCCATGAAAGGTACCCAAGCTTTCAATCTTGTCTCAAGTTAGTTCATTTATTTTAGCCCCATTATGATGGAATTATTATTTTTGTGATCCTCTGCAATAACTATTTAGCATCTAACATTAGTTTCATTTGGATTTGGTTTGGAAAAGTGTTATGAGACGTATGTGAGAGACATGGTAGCGTGTTCTTTTCTTTCTGAAAAGGCCATATGTATTGTAGTCCTACCAGAGCTTGGGGCTGAATTCTGTCCTAAATTATCTCCTTTGAATTAATTTCATGCAATGTAAGTCAAACAGATTTTGACCTTTATTCAGTTTTGAAAAGGCATTATGGAAAATTGCACCTTCCTATTCAGCAGATCTGCTCTATATTCAGTCACATTTGAATTCAGTGACAAAAAGCAAATGTGTTCTACATCCTGATGATAAAAGCAGGGAGCTGATGCAGTTGTGGGAGTGTGGTATGGGTTTCCTTCTGACTCACCATCATTAACATAGCTGCTGTGTAAGAGCTTAATTTGCCAAAGCTTCCAAACTCCCACACCCTCAATTGACTTCAGCTGGAGTAAAATGGATGGATATCTTTGAAATGTAATCCTCCCTATTTGTATTAAAAGGCAAAATTCCTTTGGGACTCTAGATGTAAATGAAGAAGGATTTTTTCTAAAATAGAGTAATATCAGTAGCAGCCCAGTTGAAATAAACATTTGAGTTTCATTTTCAATGGCAAAGATGAAAAATCATTAGCTAGAGGGAAGAAGACAACATGTTTAATTCTAAGTAGAGCCAGTTTTATCCAAAGATATTGAGCAAATAAAAGCTGCTTCTGTTGCAACTAAAGAGCATTGCAGAAATTATATTTCTGCTGTCTCTGCTAAGATGAAACACCATCCACCAGAGCTGTGGTCTGACCTTTTCACGGTGAAGGACTAGGACTTTCTTGAAATCCAATGACTCTATAGTGTAGACACTAAAGCCTCTGAGATTTTTTTTTTTTTTGATCATGTGAGACAATCTTATCCAAACTACCCAATGGATAGGAATTTAGGAGAATTGACTCAGTTTTTAGATATTGGAAAAATTCATTATTCATATACTGCTGGTGCTAAAGGAATCCTTACTGTGGGAAAGCTGACCTTTACTCTGATTGCAGAGTGCATTCATACTAGAAGAATAAAGCTGATCATTGCAAATTCAACCCTAAGGTTTAAGGCTGTAGTTTAGATATCGTATAAATATAGTGGAGTAAGAAGGCTCTTCCCAGGTCGTTGAGTCCAATCTCTTGGTATGACAATCAATCAAAAGTGGTAATCTTCTTTATAAATTTCAGAAGCAATTAGGTTTCTGTTTCCACTGCTTGTTAATGAAAACTGTTTAAGAAGCCTCTTCTTTAAGGCACATTCCTCTGATTTCCAGCTTACATGTGTACATAATGTATATATATATTTCTGTGACAACATTCTCTTTCAAAATTTTTCTTTACCACTTACTCTAATATTTAACAATAGGATTTGCTTATCAATATTAGCATATCCCTTGCAGACAAAGTTTTGCTATAGTAAAAAAATGTAAGGACTCCTTTTCTTTTGAATTATAGTCTTTTCATATAGCCCTCTTGGATTTGTTTCAGTTTGAATCCATCTGTTTTAAATACGGAAGACCAGAGTAAAGTGGTGGGACTAGAAAGGGTCAAACATTTACTTCATATCTCCTGGGAGGACTTTCCTGACACATTCAAAGATCACATTTGCATGTTTTAGTGTTATACCATATTAATACTTCAACAGTCATGACTTTTCAGTCATTTCCAATTCTTAACATAGAGTAGAAGTGCTTATTATCAGTTCTCATGTTTATTCCCTTTCCTATTTTTCCATTCTGTGAGATCACTCAGCTCTTTCTTCATGGTGTCCTGAAATTTTCTTTTATTAGTGAGCACTCACAGTCTTCTATCATCAGCAAACTCCACAGCCTGCTCCTACTTACCACTATTAAAACCTAATTGCATAATTAATACATATTTAAACAAGATCAGCTTCAAGGAGAAGTTACACTGAGACTCAGGCTGGCATAACTTTTTTGACACTACCAATGCCATGGCTGCTTTAGCTCATTCCTTAGACCTGTTTACTTTCCCAGGCAGTGGAAAAATTTTAAGACTTAACTCTTACATTTCTTCTGTAATTCTCTAGAAGTCCAATATAGTGACTATTTTGTATCCTGTGCTTTCTATCCCTGGTGACATTACTGGTGCTGAGGTGCACTACAGCCTGATACTCCAGGGTTTGTAGGTGCAGTCACTGCGCAGATGTGTTTGCATCGGTACCGCCTGAGAGACTCCAGCTTCAATATGTGTCACCAGTCCGTTGTGATCTCTTGAGGTCAGGATACATCAGGATGTCCTACTCAAGTACAGGTGAAAGAAAGCTGTTTTGGGGGATTTTTTACCTGGTAAATCCTCAACCACCCACAAACTATGGAACGGATTACCAACAGTGAGTAACCTTTGCTATGAACTCTTCAGAAGGGTTCTCTTGCCCACCTTGCATGGCCGTGGCTCTGAGCTGGGTGCCATTAGCAGTGAGTCAGCCCTGGGCCAGACAGTGGCTCAGAGGCAAAGGAGGCATAGAGGCAGGCTTTATCAGCACTGTTGATGGTAGTTCAGCCTATATTGTCTGACCAGTTCACTTACTATTTCCATAGGGCACAAAGAAAATTACTGTTTCCATAGTATCTATATTTATATAATTCTATATAATTTACATCTGTATCTATCTTCATTGTTATAATCTTTGTAGTATTATTCATTTGTTCATTCTAGTCTTCATTGCAATATATTAGTGTCTAATTATTAACTATTTGTTATCTTAATATAAATTATATACAATAGATGCATATGCTCTATATATATAATATAGACAGAAGACAATAGAAATGGTCTATACCTGTAAATATCCACTATCTTGCTAGTTATTGTTTACCTACTAGAATGAGGAGATTTCTTAGAAAATGTATTTCTTAGAAAACCTACCCAGAGTTAACCCCAGTTAAGCAGTGGCACACACTTAAATAGCATTTTAAATTAATACTCTAGAAGAGAGAAACAGACTTAGGTACTTTGTACATGTGGTCAAATCAGTTACATTCAGTATCCATCTCAGTGAGATGTAGTCATATGTGAAAACATATATTCTATCAACGAGAATAAATAATTAAATACTGTATTTTTTGAAATATTTTTTGTTTGTTTTCCCACAAGCTGATATTGAATATTTACTGAAGGCAGAGTTTCTGCCACTAAAAATCCTATGATATAAAAGATATGCATAGAAATAGATATGCATCTATAAAGATATGCATAGATTTTTGTCCACAAGAAACAAAATTTTGGGGTTTACTTCCTGATGTTTTAAAAATTAGTCCATCTTAATTAATTTAAGAAAGTGTGATAGTTTCTCCTGAGATATAATGCAATCAAAAGAAAATTAAAAGTATTCAGAAGATGAACTCTTTCAAATGAAGCTGAAAGCTTCAGTAGATTTTAATTAGAACTGCATGATAAGTTTTACAAATAAAGCATATCCATTCAAATTTGGCTTTTGGCCAGTTCTGCAAAAGCAAAATAACATTCAGGACTATCTTTTCTGTGCATTTTTTTCCCTGAAAAAAAATGTTGACAGTTAGTATGAAGTTTGTGAAAGCAAGTAATATAATTAACTATGCATTTTAGTTTTTTGTATTTTTTTAATTAGGCTGAAGTCATATAGAAGGCTGAATATATTAATTAAAAGACTCTTATCATTTCTGTTTGGTATCTGTGCTATCATTTTTGTTTGGTAACTGCTGTTATCCCAGTTTGAAATTTGGGTTTGATTTTTAAAACAAATCCACAAGCAGGTTTTTTTCACTGACAATTAACACCTCATTATCAGGTATTCAAAACCACTGCCAACACAGAAGACCAGTGTCTCTCAGTTTATTTCTAGATGCATTTCTAAGAATTTAGCAGATGAAGTCATATTTCACTTTACATAATGACAAGAATTACACAAAATGTCAACTTTAACTCAGTTGAAAATCCAGACATGGAAAGGCAGGTTTGAGATATCATTACTTGGGTTATAGAAAAATGTGACTCAGATTAATATATTGGTGTGCTTCAGATGGGCAGTGGGTGTCTCAGAAGAGATAATTTATAAAAATCCAGTATGAAAACAAAGTTTTTACTTGAGGGCATGAGTTGGAAACTTGGTAGTCTTGGTATAGATTAATAATATATATCTGATTAATAATAGTATCTGATTAATAATCAGACAGATTATGTCTGATCTTCTTTTCTCCCTGGGATGACTAGTACCAAACAATACTTATTCCACCAAAATTGTTTCTTCTCACAAAAGATTTCATTCACAAATGGGTAAGAAAGCTAACCAGATCCTGTCTGTTGCATCAAGAAAGATGTGCTATCATTAAGGGCACAGTACACTTGGTTCACATCTATCCCCCTTTAGCTTCCAGTTCTAAACGTGTTTTTGAGGAGTGGGTTTTAATGTGTGGTTTTGAGAGGTGGGTTTTGACATGTCCAGGGACATCTTGCTTACCATTTTGTATCTGCTGCTCTGTGTGAGGTAAGGTGCATTACAGAATGAAGAAAATTATCATCTCCCTCTTAAGTGAAAATCGAAAGTCCTCCAAAACCCTGGAAGTTGTAATTTCTGGTGTTTGGCTTATAAACTCATGTTTTCATGTTTATCATCTACATCTATTTTAATTTTGTTTTGTAAGACAGACACCAGCTAATGATTCTGTTCAAGCACACATTGATGTCTTATGGTCCTACCAATTGCTTTTCTTGCAGAGTTCAGTAAAATTGCTTGTAGTTAAAGAAGCCTAACCAGTATTAAATAGTGTATAAACACCACTTCTGTGAAATGTGGATATCTGTAATATTCCTTGTATCATCAAATTTTTGACTGATAAAACTTCTGTTTATCTCTGTATGGTAATTGTAGCTCTGCAGTGCTTGGCATTATGATTTGCAATAGACTATAAAGGCATCATCCTAGTTATCATAAAGGCTAATCCAAGAGTTTGATCTGATAGACCTCTGCTGATTTATATCAAAAGTTTATTTTAAACTTAATTGCCATAAGTACCCATTTAATGTATTTCGCTTGCCCTGAGGTACCCTAAGCTTTAATGTGAGGGTATTCCTTTCATCTTTATTCTAATTCTTAAAAGCTTTTTGTCCATAAAGACACTTAGCATTACATACTATAGATGTGATTTCTTTGCTTCCTAATTAACTACATCAATGGATATTGTATATGCAAGGTCCTGGCCAGATTAAGGAAACTGCAGAAAATGTGAAAGCACTGCACGTGGACACTCTGCTGGAATTGTTCAAGCATTTTACATTAAAATAATGTAATAAAATAAGTCTCTAGAATTATAAATGCTCATAGACACTGATGTAATTCAATGCACTATAAAAAGATGAGGTATTGCTGGATGTAATTCTTACCTTTATATACACACTACCCTGCCTGGTATGAGTAGCACCAATCATATCAATGATACAGATTTGCCATTATCCTAGAGAATCAAGAATTGATTAGTTACAGTTACATGGTTGCTAGAAAATTATTGCATCCCTAAAAAAATTGTCTTCTGTTTTTTTTACTGCAAAACTGTTACATACCAATGCATTTTTCATCATATTAGAAAATAATATCTGAAATACAGGTTCATGTTAGGTTGATTATTCCTCCCTTGGAATCAGCTTTTATTTTGTAATGCCTTCCTGAAGATTTTAGCCAGTATTGGTACCATTCTCTTTTATTACGCATTATCTATGCAGTTTACCTGTTAGATAAAGGGTAATAAAGGAGGATGGAAAAGGGGACAGAAACTACAGGAAAGGAGCAGCAGAGCAGCCACTGTATCTTTGCAGTTGTGTCAGATTTTTTTCACCACATAATTCCATCACATTTTGCATACACTTTGCCTGTGGCTTTAGTGATTATAAAAGTGCTAAAATGGAATTTACTGACTTCATAAAGCATGTAGCAGTTGTTGAAATTATTTTAAACCAGTGACAGGTAAAATTTAAATTATTTTCCTTTACTGAACTTTTACCTTTCTCCATAAGTAAAACAAACATCTGGAAGAAATTAGAGCTGACTCCAAGCAAAAAAAAAGCCAACAAAAACAACAAAAAAGCCTGTTTCCCCAAACACAGTGTAAATAATTCTGTGGTGAGAAACATTCCTTGATGTATACATTCTGGTATGACAAATAAATGAAAAATATACATGCTGGAGAGGGATATGTTCATGGTTTTCATTATGAATGAGCCAAGAACACAAATGTCATAAATTTGGAAAAAAAATTAAAAGAGGGTGATTTGGAAAAGTAATTTCCACCTTGATCCTATCCACTACTACAAATAGTAATACTGAAAGGGAAAGTGGGGTAGGATGATGGCAATTCATTAAATTATCTTTTTGCTCCCAGGCTGGGGATGTCTGCTATGTAACTATAATTTTTAGGACTATGTTGCTAGTTTTATCTTTTTAATTAATTTATGACGCACCAAGGCATTTGATTGGAAATACCTCCTAGGCTGGAATTGCAAGGTTGTTCTATATGTAAGATTTTTGCAATACTATTTTCTTCCATATTTTATAAGCAACATCTTTAAAAACAGTATCTGGAGGAAGTAATTGTCTTTTCAATTCTACAAGAGTACAGAGATTTCCCTATATTCCTTCCTTCCTTCCTTCCTTCCTTCCTTCCTTCCTTCCTTCCTTCCTTCCTTCCTTCCTTCCTTCCTTCCTTCCAAATTCCTTCCTTCCTTCCAAATTCCTTCCTTCCTTCCTTCCTTCCTTCCTTCCTTCCTTCCTTCCTTCCTTCCTTCCTAATTCCTTCCTTCCTTCCTTCCGAATTCCTTCCTTCCGAATTCCTTCCTTCCGAATTCCTTCCTTCCTTCCTTCCGAATTCCTTCCTTCCGAATTCCTTCCTCTCTCATAGTCTGCCTACCCTCAATACAGTGAAACCATTGAAATCATAGGAATGAAACTCCTAAATATTTTTAATACTGCCCTCTCTGTCCTTACTGTGAAGTGAAAAAATTATGATCAGCCTTCTCAATAGCACTGGTTCTACCAAAGGAAAGAACACAGAATAGACTGGAAAGGAAGCAAGTCCTCATTTCTTTAATAGACATGGTAAGACATCAGGGCTATATTGTAAAGAAACCTTAACCTTAACCCTATAGTTCTGCATTGTTGTAATGGCCCAGATTCTTTCCAAGTCAACTTTGACATGCCAGTCAGAACCTCATCCTACAGCCTCAGTGCATTATGGTCTTGCTATATTTCCTCCTCTTCCACTGTTAAATGAGCACAACTTGAAGTTATAAATTTAGCTATAAATAAAATAAAGATAAGCAGCTCTATGTGGGTATGCAGGGAAAAGGCTCCTTACCAGAGTGAGCTTTAGGAGAACTGGACTGGTAGCTATGGACAACTTGCAGATGATGATTTCATAGCATAATATTAGGTGTTTTTTATTTTTGAAGATCCAGCTCAAACTTTTAGTGTTGAAAAGCATATGTTCAGGATATTTTCAGATATGAGCAACAGAAAGCTTTTGTGATTTGAAAAGGACTGCAGTGGGTAGACATTCAAGTCACACATTTCCCCATTTGGGGGATATTCATATGACATAGGCAAACAGGCTGTTGTTGTCCAGTGCTTTGTCATTGCTAACCCACAGTGTTATTCAATAGAGCCCATGGTGGTAATTGCTACTTGGTTCTTCTCCTTTAATCTACTAGACTAGTAATTTTATTCCAGTGATCCATTATTTCCTAAAATGTTAGTTATTTAAGAGATTAAGTGGGTGTATTAAAGATTTAATCACAGAGGAATCTTGGTTTAAAGGCCTTACTTAAACCTCACATAATCAAAGTGAATATTCAGTGAGTTACTGCAGCTTTAATCTGTGCTGTTATATCTGTTATTCAGCATGACACTACAGCTTTAATTTTTTCTGTTTTCCATCTAAGTCTTTGAAGGATAGCTTCTGCTATTCAGTGCAGTATTTGGACATACTGGGGAGATTTTGAGTAGGAATGTCAGAGGATCTTCTTTTTAAGCTTTGAGATTTCTTCCCTCTGTCAGTGTGAAGACAGACCTTTAGTTTCTCTTTGTGCCTTAATTTATGTACAAAGTAGATCTACACAAAATGAAGGACTACGCAGAAATGTAATGCTATTTTTAGATAAGACATTTATTCTATGCAAGAGGCTCTACACCCTCAAACGTCTTCAGATCAGGTGATATTTAATGTGTTAAGCCTCAAAATGAAACACATCTTTGCAAGTACTGCACTGCAGTCAAAAGCAGATAAGCATCTAAATATAACAGCTCTCCTGGTGTCTAGTGAATCCTCAGAAAATTGATAGGCAATGGTGTTCCAGGATACCAGTTCCAAGGACCCTGGTGCACTGAATTAATGCTGTTGGTCTCAAGGAATGCTCCTCTTTGGGGATGCTTTCCTACCTGTAAAGAGCAAACGAATAAAGATTTTGTCTTTCATGGCAAATAAATCAATATGCAAATGTATTGAATATATTAAAATAATGTGACTATATGGATAAGTCATGCAGATAGCTGGAGTGCTGATAGGTTATCTGTAGAAAGAGCTTTCATTTAAAAATATGAAAAGGCCTTAATGCTCTCTACAGATATCACTATAAATGATGAACAGGAAAAACAGCAAAACCTTTGTTCAGGTCAATAAGGCTGTATTTTACCAAACTTTATTATGACTGCAGACACATCCATTTCAGAGCTGATAATAAAGCTGTTTTACTGAAAAAGAGGCAGTTCAAAATTGGTGTTTCTCCTTTTTTTTTTTTTTTTCTTTTTTTGGCTGAGTAAATCAGAATCACTAGCAGAATAGCTGCTAGTGATTTCTTTCTAGTAAAGGTTGCTTGAAATTTTGGGAAACAAAGCTGCCTCTCTGTCATCACACAGCTCAAAAGATGGGTTTTCTTGTAACATAAGACTAAAGGCAATTACATGGGTCACCAATGAAAGCTGATATGAAAATTCTATTCATCCTTCTAAAAAAGGCTGTCTGGGAAATGAAACAGATAATGGGGAAAGACTGAATACTTTTGTTTAAGCTAGACCATCACTCTTAGAGTCTTTATTTTCTGATTTAAAGTATGAAACTCTGTTAAAAGTTTTTAAGAGATTTGAAGCTTCTTAGAAAGTTAATCAGACTTTTTTTTTTTGTACAGAATAGCAATATATAACTGGTATTTACATCACAGCAGTATTTAATTGGTTTTTACTACCCATAGCCTGTCAAAAAGAAAATGCTTGACAATCAACCCTAGAGGACTGAATTCACATGAATATTACAGCCTATCTACCAGCTTGATAGATAGATGTGCCCAGTTTGGTATTCTCCACTTTTTCCTCCATAGATAGTTGCAACTGTGTGTTGGCTGGAAGGGTCAATATCCCATTCCCATATAAAATAGTATGTCTATTTAATATCTGAGTTCTTGTCTAATTGATTTACCAAAAAACTGAATATTGATCTAATATTGATATCCAACTGAGATGGACAAAAACTCTCTAACAGTTTAGAGTTAGAAAGTGCATGTTTTATTTGGCGCCAGGCTCTGCGTGGGATAGCTCCCTAAGAGGCAGGGCCCGATATAAGCAAACATGATACCTTTTATTTCCAAATATTACGAATATCCAAAATACAAAATGCATATTCATAGTGTTGACACCTCCCATTCTCTGCTTCGTATGGAAATGAGCTTACATGTCATTAAGCATGCGTAGTGTGTGTCCTGAATGGAGCTGGTGGTCTTGAATTGGGTCAGTGGTCCCAAAAAAGATGAAGTAACTCATTTTCCTCATTTTGACCTTTTTGCCCTTCTGAGTTTTAACAATCCTAATTACTTTAGTGACCTCTAAGTTTCTTCTTGCGTGACTTTTGGATGGGCTCCCACAAAGGGAGGAAATTGGTAATTGTCTTTATTCTATACACCAACTTATCAATGTTTCTGCTCATTATTCTAAGCATAGCTGAACAAACATGCAAATGACAGATCATCAGTTATTTGGTAATCAGTTACTAACATCTAAAATTCTATATCATCAATTATTTGGTAATCAGTTACTAGCATCTAAAACTCTATTGCAGGTCCAGCTCTCCTAACTATTTTTGATTAACCCTTACTGCACTCAAACTTACTATTGAAGCCCCAAGCCTATGACTAAAATCTTTATGTTTCCTCTAAATCTATGTTTCATAATGATATCTTCTTTTTCCTGTGTGGCTTTCAATTTTCATTTTCAATTGTTTCCGCTCTTCTTGTTTTCTTTTTATTTCTCCTTGAATGTAGTGGAATTAGTTCAAAAGAGGAAGAATACTAGGATTTTGTCTGACTCAACAACATTGCTGTCTGGATGTTTGCTGAATAAAGTTTTGCCATAATGAATAAATTTAAATTGTTACAAGCAAGCTAATTGATTTCATGACATTTCAGATCCTGACTTATAATAAAGGAATGATAAAGATGCTCTTTTCCTGTTTGCTTTTTATACAATATATTTTTCAGATATAGTCTCTATCCTAACTATTCCTATTCCAGTTCCTCCAGCTATACAATGATGGTTTATGTTCGCTGGCCAAGTATAGCCACTGAGGATGTTCCTATGAACTTTGTTTTGAACCATTGCTTTTGATTATGTTGCATTGATATGAAGTTTTCGCTGCAAATTTGACTGTGTTTTCAACAACACAGACCTTCTCCACTCATTGAAGATTTGTCTTAACACTCTTTGTCTTTCCAGACCTTCCCTGCACTATCTTCTATCTCAAATTATTCCTTCATCCCTTGAGCTTTTCTCTTGAATCGCCTACACTACCTCACATTTTCCTCTTCCTCTTTCTCTCTGCTTCTTCTTTCCTTACCCTGAAGTATTCTTCTCATTCCTATTATAACATTCTATTTATATTTACATCACTATAATTTAACTTTCCTTATCTACTGGTTTTTATTCTCTTGGGCACAAGTAGACACAAAAGAACAATTTTAGTCACTCAGGCTTCACCCACTAAATTTAAGGGTAGTTTTAAGGTTTTGAAGACTTCAGAATATTGCCACATGAGACCATGACAATTTTTTAATGCACATGTCAGCAAGATTTGTGATGTTATTAATAGACCTGAGAGCACTACTTGCTGTCTCCTAAAATGAAGGATGTATGACATAATAAGGAAAGAAATATTCCCTAATTCCATCATTGCTTATATGAAGCAAAAGACACAACATAAATCCTGGAGAATGTAATGTTCCTGTTCATAAACTAATAACCTCAGATGAGAACTAACAGGATGTCAAACATGATCATAGTCCACTGTAAGTGCACACCACCCTTTTTGGACTTCCACCTGTCCGAAATACCACATACATATTGTAACATTTTTTTCTGGAGAAAAGGTGGTCAGGCAGAGCATCTAATTCTTCTCTAAAGTTCTGACTGAAGAGCAAGGGGCACACATGTGATCTTCAGGCTTAACACACACCAGAAAAGTACAGTGATCCACAGAGGACAAGAGCACGTGAAAAGAAGTAAGACAAATGGACGTGACTGAATAATGTAGTCACTTTCTTATTTTCAAGCAGATGTTTTCATTCTAGCACCCACTAGACTTTAAATATAGTCAATATGCAGCATAGAGAAGCAGTGCTACAAGTATGAGGGCATAAATTATTGTCTACTTCTTATCTATTACACTGAAGTAAAATAAACTGAAAACAAGGTACACTATCCTTATTTTATTTTTATCTCTACAGTTTGGTAGAGTTGCCCCATAGATGTTACACATTTTAGATGAGAAAATAAATGCTGTATGTGGTTTTCACAATTCCTGTACAGAGAGAAGTATGAAAAATTCTGGTGTGGAATTTCTGCAAATACACAGGCATGGAAGACTAAGGTAACATCAACATCTTTGACTCTTTTCCTTGTAAAATAGTTAGCATAGATTGAGAAAACCAAGAAGGAAGCATATCCACTGAATTAAAAAAAAAACCCAACTGTTCATATGTCAAGTGAGTTGAAGTGAAATAAAAATGAAAAATAGAAATGTAAAGAATAGAAAATTAGTATGATGCGCAGGAATTGTCACTCCTGGTTAATTGAAAGACTAATAGCTTTGGTGAAAAGAAAAGACAGTGAGAAGTTAGTGCATTTCACAAAAGGCACCTTCTATGCACCTCATCTGTAATCTGCCCATTTGCATCTGAAAAATATATTGGCATGAAAAAATGCTATTGTGTAACTGGCACTGTGTAATGGAGAAATGACAGACAATGTGAAATAGGGCGAAATAAATTTCCCTCCTTAAAATGAAAAAAAAATCAGGATTAGAGAGCGCACGAAGAGGACATCTCTGGCACTGTGATGCCAGAGCAGCAAAAATATTTCAAAAAAACCTATTATTTAGCTTAAAAAAAAGAAGTAGATGAATATATGTTATTAACTATTGTGTTTCAGAAATGTGTTAGTATAAAAATAAAAAAATACAAACTCAGTATTGTTTACCGAGTACACAATTGGTCAGAGCAATTAAATTCAAGTTCTCTTGGAGCCTTGATATCAGCTTTTTTATTCTGTTAGCTCATTTTAATTTTTGCAACACTTTTATTTCCTTAAGGCATCCTAGAAACAAACAAATCACTTTCTTAATGTCACTTTGCCATACATTCAATCACATCTGTTGTAATAATGTTAAGAAATTATGAAAGATAGAGACTATTCAGTGATAATATGGAAATGTAATAAAGAGAATCATTGTATGAACATTTCTTATGAAAGAGTCTGACAGGCTCTTGAGCAAGCGACAGAGTTTGTTCCTGACTATTTTTAGAGAAGAGTAATTTCCATAATATGACATGTTTGTAATAGCTTTGTCAGAGATTTTGTAATTGAAATTTCATTTGTTTGCCTTGATAGAATATGGCATCGTGATATCAGAAATATGAAAACATTTTTTAAAGTGGCCAAGGTTAATATTGCAACTGATAACAGAGATGTGATTATACTGCAATATTTCTATTCATTAGGAAGCACAGAGGATCTGAGAAAAACTCTTAAGGTTTTTAAAGCCACACTGATGTCTGAGTATCCAAAGAAATACAATAGGTGCCTAATTGAATCTAGCAACTCAACAGTAAAAGTACTATTATAGGTAATTATTCAAACAGACAAAGCATGCAGGAATTATTGTGTCTCTATTTCCCTTTCAAGTACATTTAGGGTGCTCAAAATATATCCCGCTGTGCAACTGCCAGCTAACAGCTGTTCCACAGTTCTTTTCCCCTGACTTTTAGTCCTTCCTTGCAGACAGCTGAGAAAGGGTGGAGACCAGTAGACTGACTCCTAAGAAGATCCAAGACACACTACCTGGCTGGCCACTGTGCTGGTCCCAGTATATGACACACCAGGGAAGGGCAGATCACATGGGGAGTTTAAGGAAAATCAAGAAGTATCTTAATTATCAGTGTGATCAGTCCATGGGATCAGAGCTATCACAAGGTAAATAAGTTACAATACCATTATTCCTCCATCCATTTCTGAATTTTTTCAGCTAGTAGTGCAAGCAGGAAGTGTGCTATCAAAGTGAGTCAGAGTCCTAGAGAGGCCTCGGCTGCATCCTCAGGTTAGGGGCAATCAAGTTCTGAACTGAATATACCTGTTACTAATACTGAAATCTAAAATCAAGTTCAACTCATTGTTTTTGCTAGACATTCAGGGAATTATCCCAGATGAGAATTTGTCCTTTATTTCTGATGCAGACCCTTTAATGGCCAGATGTCAGCACTGATTCGATACAATTTGCAATTTTTTCTCTTAATAATAAGGTGTGATGAATAAAAGAAATTAAATGAAGTGAATGTGTACAATTAATATAACGACCACACCCCTCAGAGGAGTCATAGGGTAGTTCTGCTGTATGATTCATTATTTTTGGTTCTTTTGTGCTTTTCTTTAAGGAATGTCTCCACTGGTGTTATATCTGTTATGTAGTCATGAACTTGCAATAGCAAGAAGTAATATAAAATAAATTACTCTTATTTGAATGCTCACTGCATTCAAATAAAGCTTTATAACTATAAAATCTAGCGGACATATTTCTATGACTTTATAATTTGTTCTTTTATTGCAGTGAAGATATTTATGCCTAAATATTTGGGACCGAAGGGAAAACCTAATTGCCAAGGTCCCTCATGATTACTGGAGAAAGATCTGTCTGAACAAACTGAAGCACAAGCATTAAGCTGAATAAAATGATTCCTATTTCAATTCATAAGATAGGATAAACAGATAAAGTTCTCTAAATATGGGCACCTCATGCCATTTGAAGCACCCTGTAGTAGCTGAGACTTCTGCATGGGATGGGAAAAACCCTGTGTCCTTTGGAGGGATAAGCAGAAACCAGGGAATGTTGTAATGCATCAAAACCAGTATGAGATTGTTATGTTTAGGCAATGAAAAGTTGTTCTCTGTCAGACACAGTTCAGGAAACAATTCAGCTGATCAAATGCTAGTGTCTGCTGAAGCATTAGTGGAATCACTCTGATTCCTTTGACAGGAAGGGCTTGAATATTTACCTCGTATGAAGATACCCACACAAAGATACTGTGATGAGAGTGTCTCTATCTGAAGCTGAATCCCCTCCTGGCACTCAGTTTTGAGTCACTGACAAAGAGATCCAAGGAGTTTCTTGGCTTCTTATACTGTGGTTTTCAGGTGCAGTTATATGCTGAAACACATCTAGATTATTTTTCTTATTGTTATTGAATGATACCATACCTATAAAATAGTAATTTTGCTGCAAGATGCTGTTATAGCTATGGTTGTGAAAGAGTCTTTTTTTCCCTTGTTACATGCCATTAGCTTCTTATGTGCATAATTTCCATCACTTTAACTGTAAGTTTTCATATTTGAGACATAAATGAGACAATCATTTTGGGGCAATTACTTGATCTTTCTTTTTATGTCCTTGATTCTTATACAATAAGGAACTACAGTGAGAGTTCCCTATTATCTTTACCATATCTTTCTTGAGTTTGAAAAGACATAATTACAAACACTTTGAAGTGAAAGCATGGACATGATTGTGCGAAATGCTGTTCAGCTCTTGGCTATTTATTCTTTACAGCTCATATCCTCTGTTTGTATGGAATTAAGACTAAAACACTGGGCAGATGTTTTATTGAAAGAGTTGATGTCTCTGCAGACCAGGTGAGGATCCTGTAAATAATAAAATACATTTATTATTCATAAATAATATTTATTTTAAAATAAATATTATAAATTCATATTAAATAATAGAATTAATTATCTTACATTCTAATACAAATATAATTAATGTACTAATAACAAATAGTAATATATTATTAGAATAGAACATAATAGAGTTATATAGAATATAATATATAAATATTTTATTATATTATGTAATAATTATATTAAACTATATTGTATTTATTATTTATAAATATTAATATTTATAAAATACATTTTATTATTCTAATAATAAAAGCCTCATAAACTCTGAAGCATTTTGTTCAACAGCATTAGTGATAAACAATAGGAAATTATAGCATAGAACCCTGTCTGAACTCTTCATAACAGCTTGTCACCTTGCCCTAGAATAGGATATCTGAGATTCAGATAAAAGCACAGCTTTTCCTCCATACAGGATGTCCATATCACAAGGGTATAGCCCCAGACTGCAAAGAAAGTGGAAGGTGAGATATTGACTTTTCTGTCCTTTAATGCCGTATAGAGAGAGAAATGCTTGCTTCTCCGGGTACTGGCTTCATTGCAAATCAAATATTTTCTATATTAAGGCTTTAGAAGGGTAAAAGAAGCAGATCTTCAACAGACTTTGCTATACAAAAAGAAGGCAAATGTTGTATGCCTAAATCCAAAATGTAGAACATGTACACCTTAATACAATAGTGCATTATTCAGAAGATTCTTAATTTTTTACCTAGAAATTTCCTGCTTATTTGCAATTTGGTTTTCTTTGGTGTGTCCTTAGGCATGGCCAGTGTTAACAATGGAGAAGAAATTGATATTGGTGTTATCATTGGGTGTAAATCCCAGCAAGATTTACAAAATACGCATGTTTACCTTGATTCTCAGTCACTGGAATGAGGATTTGGTGCACCTGGGCTCTGGTAGCAGCTGGTTCTGCTGTGTGAGCGTGATGTGTGGGCAGGTGTTTCCACGGGTTGTTTGCCCAGAAAATTGCATGAGACTATGGCAGGTTGCAGAAACACAGCAAAGAGTTCCATCACCTCTAGTGTTTAACAGGTGTATTGGCTAGAGGAAAACATAGTTCTGCATTGTAAAATTATAACGTGCAGACATTTTGAAAGGAAATTTGGGATCCCAGAAAGTTTGACAGTCACCTTTTGACTGCTACCTTGAGGAGTTCAAGTTAATAGCCATTTCCAAAGAAAGTGGGCGAGGACAAATCACAAAATACGTCATTTCTGCTCTGGCCTGGCCTGTGCAATGGCTGAGTTGTTCAAGCTGAGGTGGAATAAACCTGTACAAACTCATATCCAGTGATGCTTGGGACACCAGAGTGAAAAAGCAGGGCAACATAAAGGATATAGATACATTCAAGGAAAGACAACATATGAATAAACATGTTTCTCTGTGTTTGATTTATTGTATGTCTATAAAGAAGGTTGTAGAATGCCCTGAAAAACAATACAAGAAAAATCTAATCTTGAGCTGTCTGCCTTGAAACAACTACTATTAAAGAGCACAGGATGGTTCCGTCCCTTTTTCCATTTCATGTATGTCCCATTCAGCATTAATGTCATTATTTTAAAAAGAATATATTTATTTTGTAATGTATTTATACTAAACACCACTTTTTGCCTAAAAATAAAAGTAAAAATTTTAAAAATAATTAAATAAATTTATTATTTAAATTAATTATTTATTATTTAAATTTTTAAAGTGTTTTACACTTCTATGTCAATGTTCACAAAGCTGACCACTGATGGGATATTTTGTATTATTATGGTTGCCAGTAATATAACAAGAGGAGAAGTCACTGCTAATGTTTTACTGCTTTGAACATTTACTATATGGTCTTACTCAGTTTTTTGGTATCTGTCATTGTTTAAGCCCAGCTGGAAACTAAGCTTCAGGCAGCTGCTCACTCAACACCCCTCTCTCCCTGCCACCCTGGGGGAGTGGGGAGGAGAATCAAAGTAAAACTTGTAGGTTGATATAAGAACAGTTTAGTAATCAAAACCAAAGTAAAATAGAGTAAAAATGGTCAATGATAATAATAGTAACAAAATACTAATATTAATGTTAATATTAATACTAATGGAAAAAAGCTAAACAAGTGATGCATAATACGTTTCCTCACCACCCACTGACCAATGCCAGACTTTCCTTCTTCAGTCCAGCTCAGCCCCCCTTTCAGGTAACTTTCCCCAGTTTATATACTGGGCATGATGCTCTGTGGTGTGGAATATCCTTTTGGTCAGTTCAGGACACCTGTCCTGGACATGCTCCCTCCCAGTTCTCTTTTGTGCACCTCCTCACTTGCAGACCACAAGACCACAAAAAAGGTCCTTGACTTAGGATAAACACGACTTAACAAAATACAAAACATCAGCATATTATCAACACCATTCTCATTCTGAATCCAAAATACAGTACTGTAAGAGCTACTGAGAAGAAATTAACTCTATTCCAGCTGAAACCAGGGCAGTATCTTAGTAAGATCAGGTAAATTTGAATGAATGATGTAAGATTGATGTACCAACTGCAAGAAGTAAATCACCTCCTAAACCCAAATTACAGAAATTCCACAAACTGAAGCTGAGTAACCAAACTTGAAGCTCATAATTATTTGTCAAGATATGACAAAGCCTATGACAAAACCCATTGAATATGAGTATTTTTTTTTTGCTGGGGAAAAAAAGGGAAAACCAACTCACATTCAATTTTGTTCTGCAATTCAGAACAGAAAGATACAGTTTGTCCGGCTTATATGAACACACTCTACAGATTAAAGTGAAAAATAAGTAGAATATGGGTATTTTTGCTATGAAAATTTCAAGTATGGGATGATTTTTGTGCATGATAACTAATATGAAACGGAGACAAGCCATTTGTGACTATTTGATGGGCTGGATATCTGCAAGGGGTCTAAACTCCCAAATAGTTCTCAAAGTAGAATAAGGTGAATGAGAATGAGACGAGATTGTCATTGTGTGATCAGGAAAAGAACATTAGCCACAATGGATAAGAAAGTGCTAATAGGCATTGGTCAAGGGGGACTCAGCACCGGGGAAAGTACATCTAAAAGCCTGCCTTTAAACTCTGGGAACCTTTTTGTTCATTGCTACAGTCTTCTCCTTCCTCCACCAAATGTAATTCCCTAATAGAAATATTGTTATCAAACTCCATCTGTGAAATTATTCACATTTATTTAATATCTGAACTCTGAAAGTCCCTAGGGTTTCTTGACCCACCAGCTTGCAGCATCTGATAAGATAGGTAGAAATAACGGGCTGTAGGACTGTCACAACCTCAACTCTTCTCATTGCAGTGAGGTTCTACCTCTCAGTTTTGTAATTGACCAAGATCAGTCACTGACAGCTGACTGATATCAACTCTGTTTTCTTTCCTCAGTAAGACTAGCAAAACACTAAGACTCCTCTGATTCTCATAGGCTATTTCTGTTTCCTGAGATTCCATGTCAGCAATGTGATCACAGGGATCCCTGTGCTGTCCTGCAAGGTTTTTTTTATTTCATTTTAAGTCTCTGTTATCTCTTGAAACCGAGCAAGATTTTGTCTTCACTGAAGTTACAGACAGCAAAGAAAAAGAGCTGTGTTTTAGGAAAGAGTTGTTTTCCTAATCCTGTAAAGCCTTTAGCTATAAGACTTCACCCTGTACCATATGATGTGAGCTAGACCACATGTAGGCTCTGATTCAGCAAAACACTTAAGGGTATATTTTCAAAGGCACAAATGGCAGATATGCAATGATTTTCAGCTGAGGATGAAAATCTTAAGTATCCATCTGACATCTGTGACCCTTAGATTTGGGCCTGTGTAGCTGCCAGTACTTCTTTCAGGGCATAACCATTCAGCAAAATGTAGAAGTGTCTGACTTGTGTTTTAGGACAAATTACCACCAAATCTTGTAGTACTCACCGTCACCTGTATGCAGAAACTGCAAAAGCACATCCACTGTATGACTTAAGACAAAAGAGTTTCACTAGTTGCATTCTGCACACAGTAGCTCCCCTGTGAATAGCATACTTCTCCCTGCATAAGATTGTATCTTAAAAGAATAATATTTGCAAAAAAAGGAATTAATATTTAATATATAACAAGTTGGATACAATTTTATCATTGTCTTCCCACTTATGCTATCACAGAACAGCTGGAGGTCTAATAAACGTTTTGTAACTGTGTTGAAATAATCTCAGCACAGTTGCGTAAGTGTTTGGAAGTGCAGTGAAGTCTGGAGTGACAGTGTGAAATGATCATACTGACATTGTATATTTTTTGATGTCTATTGTTTCCTTCTCTGCCTCAGACTTGTCTGGAAATATATGCAGTCTTCAAATGGCTTTCTATACTTCTGTAGAGAAGAAGAAAGAAAAAATTATAGACTGTATGAAGCAAGAAGAGAAAAAGTCAATAAAATTGATTGCATTAGTTTGCCTCTTAAGTCACAAAAGCAGTGACAATAAGCTTAAATTCTCAAGTTGCTGTTTGGAAAGGTTGTGAATGTAAAGTTGCCTCTTTCATTTCCTCATCAGCCCAGCAGCAGAAACAATGGAAATAACACAGAAAATGTTCCTGTCTCTCAGACAGCGTTTTCCATAATAAAGCAACCTGCAAAGCAATATGAATATTTTTTGCAGTCAAACATTATAGATGGCCCAATACTCTGTGGTATTCTCTGGCCTGTTCCTAAAGGTTGTTTTTGTTTAGGTGTCAATATCACATGATGAAGTCATATATGTCTGTTATTCTTTGAGACTAGTTCTAATTACTAGCTGAATTCAACAGATCTTGAAGCAGATTGTCTCTGAAGAAAATAAAAATAATTTTGAAAATGATTCAGGGTCTTTGGAAATAATGGAAAATCTTGCCAGCAATGTCAAAACAAGTCTGTAATAAGACTACCTATATAAGAAAAATAAGGAAGATTTAGCTATATTAGTTTTCATTAGTAAGGACTGATGTTCCTTGGGAAATGTGTAAATCAAAACTTAATTTTGTGCTTGATATGCTTATTCCATTTTGAGAATTTGATATTTTGCAGTTAGGACAAGACATGATTTATATTTGAAAGGGGATGGCATTTTTCATTAATTATTTATATATGGCTTCTGATTAATAAATGAGCATTATGAAGCTGATCCAGGAAATTCCTGCATATCTCTGTGAGGCACTGATTTTTCTCATAAAGTCTAGCAATTTATATAAAAATTGCAATGGGAGTTATCTTACAGACATCATAGATAGGATGTAAATAAATGCCATGGTTTCAAATAAAAACTGAGCATTGTAAAACAGCTTAGTGCAATAGTCCCGTGAAATAGTTTACATATTGAATCTGTTGTAAACTTCCTGTTTATACATTCTTTATTAATATATGAGGTCTTATTATTCTAAAGATGAAGGGATTGGGCATCGTGTTCTGAGTGCAAAGTTGGCTGAGCCCATCTGATGGTGAAGTGCTCCCACCCCCAGACTGTTCCTGGCAGCAGACTCCCACCAGCTCCCTTTTCTTGGCTCTTGTGCAACCTCATGTGAGCCAATTTAAACTGGCTAAACAGTGCTAAAGCTCAGAAAAATATTCAGTGTATTTGTTACATTGTTTTCCAATTTGCTGGTGAACCAGCTCATGGTGGAACCACAAAAAATCAGTTTCTGGGTGGCAGCTAAAGGCCAAGGGTCAGGACAGACAGACAGACCTGTCTGCATGTATGCCAGCAGCTCTCAGTTAGATGAGCTCCATCGTATCCTTATTAAGTGTCCTTGGGTTCCTGAGGTTCTCCTCACAACAAAGCACTATGTTGCATAACAAGACAATGAAACCTGATGTAAAGGAATTTGTCTTTCTAGAATCAAGAGAAAAAAGAGAGTTTGGATCAACCCATGAGATAAAAGATGATGACATAATTTAGGAAGGAGGTAAATTTAGTTAAAATAAAGAAATCCTGGGGCTGGCAGGGAAGCTGGTAGGGAAATGAAATACTAGGGTGAGAGGGAGTCCAAAGAAATACCAGAAAGGGGAATGTGTACAGGCTAGACCAGTTTTGCAAGTGTTGATAATATTTTATACTGTTGGTATGGGAGTGAAAATAGAATTGTATCCCCATTTGTAGGTCAGGAAGACTTCATGCTATTGCTAATAACTTCACTAATCCTTGTTGGCTGTCGAATTATTATGTTCTGCCTATGGGAAAGGGAAATAATCTCTGAATAATAGGCAACACTGCATTCATTCAATCAGGCACAAACGTCCCCACACTTTTTTGGGAACCAAATCTTCCAGGGATTTGGTTCTTCAAAGACAGGTGACAGGTGTTTGACATCTTTTTGTGTTAGCTAATTGTGATCACCATGACCCTTGTATAATTTTCAGTGTACAGAGGATAAAGGATTTTTTTGAAGTCCTCCAAAGTAGTTAATTTTTGTCTAATCTTTTTCTATTATACAGAAAACCACTGGTAATTACCATTACCATTGGAAATTCTGCCATGAATGCTCACTGAAAGAGGCTAATCAATTCATGATGGTGAAACTATCAGTCAAATTTCACTATTGATTTTTACAATTCTGAAGACCATGATGGTCATTTACTGAATCATTAACTTTCATTTCTTTTGTCTTGATATAAAAAGTCTCATCAAACTGCTATATACAGGTACTTATGCAAAATTTAGTAACACCTGAAAGAACTGTGAAAGAGACGCTGAAGAGATTTAATCTATTTACATCACCTAATATACAGTATCTGTCTGTAAAAGAAGGAAGTTCTTTGGTCTTTAAGGATTTTACAAACTAAGGCTCAATAGGAGTTTCTATCTGGGTCTCTAGATGAAGTCTGAAAGATCATTACTTTATAATCAGAACAGAAGAGAGGAACAGCTAGATGCAGAAAACCCTGAGAAAAGCAGTTGTGGGATTCCAGACAGTAAAAGCCTTGTGGATGAAAGGCAAAGAAAAAGCCTGCTGATAATAAGAATTGGTGGTGGTTGGAAACAACCCCAGTAGCTGTTAAACTTCACACTTCTGCCCCTCAGAAAGCTGATGTGTCTGCCCAGGTTGGCTGTAAGCTCTGTGCAGTGAGTCAGCACTGCTCTCACAGCCAGGCCTTTGTAGACACACATTATGAATTAAAATAGGTTATTTTGAATCCTGAACATATCAAAATAACCTGAAATTCCCACAACAGGATCTGTGTTGTACATCATTTTTTGTTAGCTAAGTTAACTCCTCCTTTCCATAATTTGAATGAGAAGTGTTTTTAAAGATAATTTCCTTAATGTACGTTAGTGCTACTGTTTCTGCAGAGAAGCTTTTCTTTTTTATTAACACTTTTGGCAAAGAAAAAATAAAGTACAATTATCTTGATGCAAAAATAGATAATGACTGCAATACTTTTCCATTTTGCAAGGGTAGACCAGATTAAGCTATAATATGGACTGAATTTTTATTCACTCCGCTAAAGATAGTAAATGTTCAAATTAATGATAGTAACTGAAAACTTCTTTTTCCCAAGCCTCTCTGGTTTTCTGTTCCCTTCACTTTCTCAGTCCAATTAACAGGAGTACAGCAGTGAGCTACACAATAACAGAGAAGTATCCTTGCCATATTTCTAGCTGAAACAAGGGTATTAAATACTGTATGAACCAGCCAAGGAGTCGGAGTGATCTAGGATATTGACTACAGATTTTTGAGAAAGAACTCTCCATTCACTGGTTATTTACTCATTCTAATAAATTTTCCCCTGCTTTCCTCATTTGTTCAAGTATTTGAGAATAGATAAGTAATCTGGGAAATTTTCCAGTTTCAGCTATAAAGTAATAAATAATTGAGCTCCTTGGCACTTAATGCATGAAATAGGATCCTTGTGGTCTGAAACAAAGACTGAATTCAACATTTTCACTCTGTCAAACTCTATTTTCACAGTGGACTTACCACTGTGAAGTTACATTTCTGTCTGCAGGAGACAGGTTTCTCAGAGGCTGTTCCAGTACTGAAATGAATTGATTTGGGAACCATGAGCTGTTCATGAATGTCTGTAACTTTCACTTATAATGAAAAGCATTTTATTTTTACCAGATAGGAGACATTTGATTGCTTATAAATCTGTTGCAGGGAAGAATTGCAGAATGAAAGAGCTCTATAAGATGAGTCCTAGTCATATCAACTAATAACCAACTAGAAAGTGATGAGACACAACAACGGAGAAAACTGGCATGAAAGAAACAACAAAAAAAAAGGAGCCTGGCTTCTTTCATCTGAGAGCATCTAAGTGCAGGGAGCTCTGTTTCTCACACTGAGCAGTCCTTGCTACAAAACCAGAAAAGCCAGAGGAGTGGGAGCTCCATCTTCCCAGGCAAATGCTGTAACCTGCTGTGGCGGTGCAAGTGGCTCCAGCCACTCTGTCTCCTGAGAAGAACTCAGACAACCAGGTGTGGTGGTTAGCAAGCCAAATTTAGCATGCCACTTTCAGTCATGCTGAGAACCCATAATTCCCTTGTTCTGTCTTTTGCATGTTTTCTCCCAATTGGTTAATGTTTTCCCCTCCCTGTTTTATGTATGAAGTGATGTATATTCATTTCCCTTGTTTAATATATATTAGTTCTAGAAAGTTCCTTGTTCCTCGATGCCCCATTGGATCCTTCCCTGAGTCCCTCCTTTGTGTTGTTCCCATTGGTTCCCTTGCTGTCAATCCCACCTGCTTGTCTCTATCCCATTGGCTGAGATCCCTTTCCCCACCTATTCTGTACCCAGTATAAGATCCCTGGACTCTCCCACCGATTTGTCTCTCTGTTCCTGCCTTTTCGCTGGACTGGGTCTGTGTAGAACACATACAGAGCGTCCCCTCTCTTTACTTCTCTGCCTTCGCCTGCGTGCCTGCCTGACAGCGACAGGAAGGTACAGCCCCTTTTGGGTGAGGAGCTCTGCCCCTTTTTCATTGTGTGTTGGCACTGAGTGCCGCCTTCCAGAGGGGTTTCAGCGTTGACCTCCGGGCTTCTTTGTGTCGGCATGCGAGGGGTAAAACCCCTTTCTACCAGCTCACTGCTGCTGCAAAACTCCTCAACCTGGAGACACCTATGGTCTTTTTTTTTTTTTTGGTGCTCAAGGTGCCAAGCCTTCCATGCAGTCAGATCTGCTCTCAAAAGCTCCGGAAACCTACAAGAGTGAAATTCACCCTAAAGTAGGCAGCTAGAGACAGGCCAGCTCAAGTCCTATCCAACTCCACTGACAACAGTGGAAATGAAAGCATCTGATGTATATGAACGTACATACATGGACAACTGAGTCTGGGAATCTTAGCCTTAAATGGAGCCTCTCCATGCATTGCTTGGTGCCCAAAATGCTGCCACTTCTGTGCTGTTAAAAACAGGAGAGACACAGGGTATGGCCTTGGTATGTCCTAATCAGATTGTGTTTAGGAGTGTACATATGCATTATGTAAGCCCCGGAATCCCTTGAGGCTACAGAAGGCACAGAACATCAGGAGCTGTGGCAATAACTTGCTTTATACCTTTCACCTCTTCTTTCTAAGGAGTAGGATTTCTTCCTAAAAAGAGAGAATGCAGCACTGCTTTGACTCATTGACTCAGCTAATGTAATGCCTTGTTCCTAGCCACAGGGGTGGGCAGAAGTAAGATAAGTAGCAGCTGCAGGAAACTGAGATGAAATAAAAGAGGATTTTTCAGGTCAGTGGGGGAATGGAGAAAAAGTCTTTAGTTTTAGATTCCAGTGCCTGCAATACATAGAAGTTCTCTGCCTTTATTTGAAAGTAACCTATACCCTTCATCTGTGCAAAACTTGCATCTAAAAGGAACTTAACATTTCTAGTAGAGATATGATTATAAAACTGCTTTTGGAATACCTAGACCAGCATTTTGCCTAGTTTGTTCTCCATAGTAACTGTCCACCGAATGGAACAGACACAACAGCTTTCTGTGACAAAGGACGGTTAACTGGGCTTTGCTCTCTCCTGGTGGTACAAATTATTTAATAGGTCTTTTAAGATGTTGTTTATCCTGGTATTTTACAATACTTTACTTTACTAAGGACATAGAGATTTTTTCTCCCCTTTTGAACACAATATATGAACCTCATGAATAGTATCTGTAGGTAACATTTGGCTGTCTCCCAGAGAAATAAAGAAGAAAACGCTGGGATCACACTGTGTTTGATTTTTCAGTGAAGGTGAAAAAAAAAAATCCATCCCACTGTGAGTTACTATCACTCTTGAAATCTTTATCCACAAGAACAAGAATGTCTGAAATGTTTGGATACAGCAGAAGAATCATAAAAATGAGCTATCAAGAGCATAAAAAATTACTGATTTTCACCTTCTGTTTCAGCCAGTAGCAACCCCACTGAGAACAGAATATGTAATTGCATGAGATGTAATATACGCTGAAAGGGGAAGATGTTTCAGTATTTTTTTTGGTAAATCAACACTTTTTTCCTTTTCTGTACCCACAGAGTAACTTTTCCTCCTCTCCATCAAGCTGAAAATTATGGCTAAGGTTTTTACCTTGCTTTTTTAGTAAGAATTGACAAGAGCAGGAGACTGTTGAAGTTGCCCCTTGCCTGCTATATTACTTGGCTTGAACTTCCCAGGAGCTGTCATTTTCCAAGGACAGCACTTCCAATCTTCCTAGCTTGTGGAAGTGTTACTGAGTTTCACCTGGGTGCAGGTGAATAACAGGCCTCAAATGCAATGCTTTGCTGCTTTTGAGAACAGACTCCTGTGTAATTTTGTCTCTGATCAGATGAAAGAAACACAATCTGTTGATCTGTGCTATGAGGGATAATTTTTACTTTAGGTTATCACCCTATTTAAGTTCATACCTCCTTGGTCACACCATGAATTTTTGAGAATGGTTGAATTTAAGGCACAAGGTCATTGGTGGCCACTATTTTGTCAAGTACGACTGCACACATCTTTAAAAGCTGCATTTAGGGAGAAAGGACAAATTCCAGACCCAAGTGCTCACTGCAATGCCTTTGTCTTCACTGTGTTTGGTAGCTCCTGATGTCCCTATGTGACATGTCCCTTTCTCTGAGCACACACAGATGTAAAAATATTCTGTATATTGAGACCGCTAATGACCTCACAGCTCCTCTTTGTGTAGGAAGAAGTCACAGTCCCTTGAATCTCCTACAGCATTTTTTTCCTATGTAATTAATACTGGTTGTGTCTAGAAGTGCTGACTTTAAGCAGTGATTAATAAATTGAAAGCAATAGCCAATTCTTAAAGTATTTTAATGGTGATTTTGAAATAAGGACAATCTTAATATGAAAGGTCAATTTATTCTAAAATGAAATATTTTTGTCCTTATATATTGAATCATATTTAAATACCTCTGAACATTCTTACTTTTTGAAGTTTGCATTTTCTGTCATGCTTGCATTTTTCCCCCGACACATTGTTGAGAACAGTTGTAGAACTATATAGTTTGTATCCATCATTTCCAGTATATAAAATGTCTCAATTTATAAGAAATATTGGCAGGAAACCTATACTGGAAGAAAGAAACATTTTCAAACATCATTGCTAAAATTATTACAACACAGAGATTCAGAGGAAATGGGATTTTCTATAATTAAAATTTATGCTAAAACTGTTCATTACTCTTGATGGGGATGGAGGTTAATAGCCTTTTTTTTCTTTATAAAGAAGGGTATGCAGATCAGACTGCTGGGCTTTTGAGGCAGTCTGAAGTTTTAACATGTACTAATTCTTCAGTGGAAGTTATTGAGCCTGATACGTGTCTTTCAGTGGAGATATTTTTCAGGATGATTTCACAGAGGGAAATGAAGGAACTGGAAATGAATACAGACCAAGAAGGAACACCAACAAGGCAAGCTTTGGACATTGCTAGTCCAAAAGCATTGGCTGGAAGTTGAAAATTTTACTTGAAATATTTTCTTTTATTGTTCATCCTGCTATTGCAAAATTGGAAAATATTCTATACTTTCACAGCATCCCCAGCAATCAGCTGATGTTCTTTACAAGTCTGGAAAACTATTCCCCATTCAATTTAGAAATTAGTATATTTTCCTTTCCAGTCCCTGAAGAGGTGACTGATTTTATTTTAAAGGGAAAAAAAAGAATAATATGCTACTGATAAAATTTCGTATCAATATTTAGTGATAAAACTTTACTGATCAGTGATCATTCAAATATTCATAAACAGTAATTTGCAGTAGCATAAGAAATTGAAACATCATGCTTCAAAACCAAGTCTTTATCAACAAGACGACTCTTCTGTAGTTTAATGGCATTGGTTTATTTTATTTGAAAGTGTGAATACCCTTTACGTTAATATTCAATTTATTGGCACCATTTTAGGGACTGAATCAATGAAGATAACGGCAAGAACATCTCACATTTGTGGGGAGACAGACCTGATTAGGCTGAAAGACCCTGAACTGCCTCAGAGGAGCAGAAGGGCGCACATTGGTGAATGCAGAAGTAAACGACATCATCTTTTTTAAAGGTAGTTTTCCTAACCATTGTTCACTTTAAGACCAGGGAGACCTAAGAAAGGACTAATTCTTTCTTCTAATCTTTTAGCTTTACACTTGAAACTTTAAAAGTCTGTTCTTTAGTTTCTTGACTAGGTCTTTACATTTAATGCAGGAATTATAGTATAGGATGCTGTGGATTTGCTGTATAACTGGGGGACAAAGGGTAGTCAACATGGATTTTTTTCTTGGAATTAAAGTATCAGACAGTTAAGATTTTACACTATTTCTCACAAAGGCAAGGGTTCAAAGCATGGTTAAATAAGAGTTGGGGTAAAAAAGAACAGCCATGGTTTATAGGACTGCTGGCATGCCACAAACTACAGATTCCTTTCGAGCTGGATAAAATACTATAGTTTTAATACCAAGCAATGAGTTCTTGGTTTACCTGTGATCGAAGTAAAAATTGATATGTGATGTCCTTAAAAGCTGAAAATCCTCTGCTATGATCAAAAATCTTTATAGACTGGAGAGTCTTTAAAGGACTCTGACTGACCTGAAACCCAAACCTTGGTTGAACAGCAGCTGTTCTTAAGTTATGGTTTATGCTATTTCCTATAACCTACACACCAAAAGCATCTCAAGATTCAGATTTGGTAAGCTAATAAAATTCAGACTGGCTACTGAAATCTTCCCTTCTCCAAATTACTCATCAAAACCACTTCTGGATGGGGATTAGCATCTCCACTATTAACAGGCTTGGAGTAATGCAAATCAGTTCAGCAAAGTGAAATAGGAAATACGCACACGTCTCAGCTCCTCGTGCAAGAGGAGTCAGAAGCAAATGTTGGGGAAAAGGACAATTTGACAGTTTTTGAGAAACCATGCTCCTGCAGAGCCTGGGCTGCTCCTATCCTGGGGGCAGTGCATGATCTGGCTCCTGCAGCATGCCAGAGCAGAGCCAGAGGCATTCTGCCTGTGACCCACTGCTCCTGAGTTTCCTCTCCAGTTGTTGCCTGAGCAAAGCAGCTCTTGCAATGGCTGTTGCTGCAGAGAGAAAAACATCTCAGTTCATGTGGCTTAATTCAACTCATTCAAAGTTATCTAGTGACTTATTAATGACACATAATTAACTGACAATCAGTGTGCTGTATATCCAGGACAATCAGTGTCCTATATATTCAGGGTCAATATTGGCAATCCAACAAATAAATAATGATACCAGACACTTACAGAGCACTAATAAACAATTTATTTCCCAGCCCTAGTAACTAATTCTCAGGAGCATGTCCTCCCTTCCCTTCCCCTCCCCTCAACGCCCCACGCCCCCAGTTATCCCCACTCTGCCCCAGGCCCAGGGAACACAAGCCCTGCCACCCCATCACTTTATGTGTCACTGTCTGGCCATGGACTCCTACCAGTGCAGCTCCCTCCTTTTTGTCAGCCAAGGGGAAGCACACGGGCAGCCCCACACTGCAGACTAACCTCCAGGGAAAACATCAGTATAAACATCTACACAAACATATGCACCCCAGCATCCACACAGGCTTATGGCTGAAATATTCTCCTCCTGGATTTTGGGACAGAAAGAATTTTTATCACTTGTAATAGGACTGGCAGGGACGTAAACACAGTTAACAACCCTTAAAATAGTTCAGTCTTTTTATTTAAAGTCCATTTTCTTCATAAATGAAAATGTCCTGTTTCTGCCAAACCTACAAAGATAGGAAGGGTTCTTATCTCCCCACTAATTTACAGGCTATGCTAACTGGGAAGCAACCAGCCTTTATAGCTGCCTTCCTCTACAGATATTAAAGAAAAATTAAGCTATTAAAGGGATAAAATCAATTTTACTGAACAGTATTCTGATAAAAAAAAAAAGGGAGATGATGGTTTGAGGAAGGGGAGTGGGGGGTAAAGTGATGTGCCACCAGTGAATAGTCATCACCAGTTAACTATAGGAAAGCCAACACCAGCAACATGGAACTCACCTGATTTTCTGTGAATGTGTTTGGAGGCATTAAGTATCTTCACTCAAACAGGGTAAACTCTGGCGTGTGTTCTCGATGTTACGTGGCTTGGTTATGGGTCACCAGAACTCTGGGTTAAATGGAAGACAAACAAACAGGCTGTATGATACCTCTAGAATAGTGGGCCTTCAGGACATAAATGTTTTTTTTACATTAACCAGGGGAAAAAAATCCAAAAACTCCAGCCTGCTTCCTTGTTTGTACAGAATTCATTTTAAATTTAAGACCTAAGAGCTTTCAGGTGTACAAAGTATGAGCTAAATTGCACGAATGGATGTTACTCAAGTAAAATTATTTTTCTGGACTAGTTTAGGAAACTTGTAACTATGCCAATCTCTGGTGTAATATCTGGTAACACTTCCATAGAAATACGACAGAGATGGCTCTGATTCTGCATGCAGTTGTCTTAATTTCATGCTGCTATGCATGACCAATTGATTTCCTGTACTTTTTACCTGGAAATTGTTGTCATTTTTCTTTCATCCATTCACACATACTGGTTTTTTGGCTTTCATAGCAAGTACCATGCTACACCAACCAAAAACAACATAACAAAGTTTACAGAGAGTACTGCACATTTCAGAAGTACAGGGTGTTTCTGGAGAAAGGATGTGCCATTTCCTTTTCTTGTCCCTCCAATTCTGAGTGACAGAGGTGCTGCTTTCCTTTCCCCTCACGGGATGTATGAGAGAGATATTATTCATCATTCTGTCAAGTTATTTCCTTCAAGGCCCTTAATTTTTGTTGTTTTTTTTTTTTTTTCCTGAAAAGAGGATGTAAATTCCCTGGTTTAAACACATCCATAATCTCTTACTATTCTCTTAATTGTGTTAAATGGAATCAATGAATTTCAAATGATCACAACTTCACTGGAGCTGCAGATACACACAACAACTACAGATACATAGTGCATTATCCTTTCCACCCAAAGATCTTGATGAAATTAAGGTACATTATGGGAGAATCTTCAGAATACCCCATGTTAACTTTGGTTTGAAAGAACCTTTGGAGGTCATCTAGTCCAGCCTATTCTTTGAAATGTGTCTTCAAGAACATCCACTTCTGCACATAGGCCTAGCAAGTGAGGGAAATGTAGATACTACGTTTCTAAAGAGGGCTACTAGCCAGGTCTGCAGCTATGGAACAAATGTCTGACCAAGTATATGCAAGTTAATTTTGTTAGTGTGAAAAGAAAATTAGGATTCAGGAAAAAAAAGAATCAAAAAAACCCAGTCACAGTTTCAATCAGTAGCAGCAACACAGACTTTTCTCCTCTTTTCAGCTACGCTGCATTTAGTTTCTCAAATTGTATGAGATGCTTGTTACACCTAATTTTCGGTTTATATGTTTCCTTTTATCTGCTGTAATGCTCTCAATCATCTCTTCATACTTTATTTTTTTTCTTCCTGCCTGAATCTCAGTTTATGGCGAAATAATTTGCTTTATCTGTGGTTTTCAAATCAGCTTTCCAAATGGACTTAGAGGTCACTGAGCCTAAGTGTCCCCAAGTGCATAAATGTTTTTTGAAAATGGAATTTAATTCCTAAGCCAAGTAGATGTTTTTGAAAAGTTTTCCTTTTTGCAACATGAACAAGCCAGAAAAGACACCAAGTAAACATAAATCTCAGTCTGTTGCGGTGGCTAAGTCCACTTTACACCCCCCAAGTTCCCCTAAAAGTGGTCTCTCCTTACAACACTGTGCTAGAAAGTTCTCCCTTTGTCTATCTGCTGGCCACTGGCCCTCTCTCCACCCCCCATCCCTTTTCCCACTGGCCCCTGTTATGTCACTCAGCCTTGCCTCTGCCCCCTGGCCCTCAGACTATTGGTTTTGGATGCTCTGCCCGCCTTTGGGAGCTTTCAGGATAAAACCGGCGCGGGCTTTTGGTTTGGTTGTTCGTTCTCGCCTCTGTTCCCTTTAGGGTGTTGCCATTAAACGCCTCGGAATTGCACACAGAGAGCCCCTCTCGCCTCTCTGTCTCCGGTTCGTGCACAGACCGTGGGTGTGAGCGGCTGCTCACAGCCACCTGTGAAGGTGAGATCGTGTGCACGCGTGGGTGCTGGCAGAGCCGCCTGAGCGGGGCACGAGGGACCCACTAGGGACAAACGCAGCATCGATCCACTGAAGCTCTCATTCTGTATCAGTCCCACCTTGTGTTATGTGCAAATGTTGGTTCGTAGGTGTATATGTGTGGATAATATGCATTTTGAATAAATACAAACTGAGAATTCATGAAAAATACATTTAGGAACGCAGAACTACAATATAGGTTGTGAGATAATTATAAGAAAAGAGAAAACAGACTAGAATTTAAATGTCATCTTCTGTCACACTAGACTAAAAAATCTGCAGAAAGTACCTATATGTTTATAATGATATCCTGCTTGCTCCCACTGAAGCTGACAAAAATTCTCCCAGTTTCTTTTCAGTTACAGTAACATCAGAGTTTCACATGCATTTCAGAAAGTCTCTCTTTCCCTAGAAATCTCAGTATGATGCAAATAATTCATTCAGCAGGCCAGCTTATCTGTCTGCTAATTAAGTGAAACTTTATCATCCCTAGCTTGTATATTAGGACTTTGTGAGGTAATTACAATAGAAGCAGATAGGATTTTAACCTTGCACCCCTTAGGAAGCATTTATTTCAGTTGTACCAAAGGGAAGTGCATATAGTCCAACTGGACTGGACTCCAAAAACCTCTAGCAAGGTTGGTACATTATGGTCACACATCTCTATCAGAATCCATAAAGCTGCAATTATGTTACTGAGCAAGATCAATGGGTAAGATTTGGTAGCTGATTCAAGAACTTAAGAAAGCTCTGAATATGAGCTATCTTTGAGGTAAAGTCTCGGTGGAAGCGGCATTGTCACAGCTAATACTGCTGGTGAGGAGCAGGAATTTTGCTGTGTTAGGAATAAACTCTCTGTGATAGTTAGAAATGGAGATGACAAATCATTTCTCAGAGCGGTAAATGTAATCTTAAATGGATCTTCAATAACATGGTAATTCAGTCTGGTATCTTGACTGTGGAATTAATTTTCTAATCACCAATTTCAGCTGGCCATGGAACTGCTTCTCTAAATTTCAAGGTGACTTTTGTAGGGCCACAGGATAAATTCTACCTCAGTGAATAACAATGTTGAATCATTTAAAGACCACTATTTTGATTTTGCAGTAAGTTGTCCCCAGTGAATTTATCAAACATAGGAAACTAACTGGATGGCCTTGTCAAACATCTCTATTTACTGCCAAAACATAAATGTTCAGAGGCTAATGAGAGTTGTTGTTGCTGTTGCTACACTGAAATGGTTGGTTCTCATATAAAAAAATCTTTATTTGATACAGAGATCACAGACAGTGGAAGAAGACAGAACAGGAAAGTGGAAGGACGGAAGGCAAGTGGGAAGGCAAAGGGCATTTTTGGTGTAAAGTGCTGTAAGGGAAGACACCTGGAAGGCTGAGGAGAGGCAGTTGCTTGTGGATCTTGACCATGATCAAAGGTAGCTTTTATAATTCTCCTTTCTAATAATACCAAGATACAGAGCCCAATATTGGGTAATTCTTTGAGCTGAAAAATAATATGATCTTGTCTGAGGAAGACTTTTTCAGGAATCATTACATGGACTTAGTGAGTTTTTTTAAACCTGAAAACTGAAAGAGCAGCTACTCTGACTTGTTCAAGCAAAGCCCAAAGTAAATTAACTCTCTGCTTAAGATCTGGAAAACCAGTGACAGTTTATTTTTTAGGCACCTGTGCAGTGATGCTTCTGCAAGTAAAGACCTGGCAGAGATCATATCAGAGCTAAACGGAGCAGAAACCCATGTTCTTTGGAAAGCACATTTGATTGCCATCCTGTGGGAAACATGCCAGTTAAGGGTCAGAAAAAAACCTCTATCTCTTCCTCTCAATTCCAAGTGAATTGGCTTAGCAGTGAAATGAGAATACACTGCAGCCATCTAAAAGTGAGTATCAATTATTTTCCTATAGTGCAACCAGGCTGCTTTGGGAGATAACTCAGTAACGAAGGAAGCATCTTTTCCAGCCCCATGAGGCAGTGCATCCTCACACAGCTTGTCACAATGGGCTGTGCCTGAAGGCACGCTTTTGTACTCTGCTGAAATTATCAAATGAATAGAGTGTAAAACTAAAAATTCTACTAAAACTGAAAAGATTGTTTAAATAATTTGGTAGGATGGATTATAAAGTTACTTATTAAATCTGAAAGACCAATCAATTAATATGTTTACTGAGACAAAAAGCCAGGCCTGTGTTCCAGAGTAATGCAGTTGTTTCTCTGCTTTAGGATCCTGTCCTGAAACCACTTCTGATTATCTTAAAAAGAGCTCCTAAAAGCTCCACGCATCAGCACACATATCACCTGACAGAACATCCAAATTGGAAAACAGAAAAACAGAAAGATGCACCAGTTTTTGGTATCCTTGAGAAGATGTTCCTCCAAACTACTTCAGACACAGTGAAGAACAGGGCAGTTGTGTTACACACATAGTCAGTCTCCTAAAAAAACTTGGGGTTTTGTATAAAAATAATCTGGATAGGTTTCAATATACATAATATTAAAATCATACAGAAGAAATGCACATTTTAAGTGGATATAGGTATACTTCATCTAGAAACCTGCACTCCTGCCACTTGACATGATATTCTTTGCTCCAAAGGGGGAATACCTCTAAATAATACCCCTTACTGTACTAATATATAGATATATGTGTGTGTGTGTATATATATGTATATATGTGTGTGTGTGTGTGTATTAGTTATAGTACTAATCTTCATCTTGAGGATCAGCCCTCTTAGGCAGAGAAAATGTAATAATAAACAGATTGGGCTGAATTCCTTCAGAGACAAGAAAACCATCCCAAATCTGTCTTCAATTAGGTGACAGAATTTATCACAAAGGACTTTTGGACCTCCTGTAAGTTTCTTCCAGCAGGTTATTTAGTCTGCCTGAGAGCATTGTGACTCTGCAACTGTAGCAGAGATTTACCTTCAAATGTCTCTAAAGCCTTTAACGTCCCCTCTTTTTCTTCTTTTCCTGTTATATTTTTAATGAGGTAAGGTTTTTCAGGCTTGAGGGCTGATTTTTTTTCAACAATTGCTCTGCAGTCCTGAATGGGGAACTAGGCTAAATCTACTGCTTCAATTTGTTTAATTGATGGAAGCTGGGGTGTGTGGATTTTCTCAGCTGAGTCTAATGAAAGAAGCATTCACTTTATAGAGAATATCTAACACTGCAGAATGTAAGTCTGCAAGTGAAGAGACCATAATTTTCTTCTTAGCTCCTGAAATGATCTGTAATGGGATGCTGGCCAAATCATCTCATTTCAGTGTTTCAGGGCTCAGGCAAATGACTTCCACTGAATTTTGATGGGGTGATTAAAGAAGTCACCAGTTTCAGCTGGCCATCTCCGACCCTGCAACAAAGCCTATCACAAAGTATGCCAATACTTCAGCCATGCCAGTGCCTGACTTAGTAGGACAGGCTGCAGGGAAGATTGATTAGTGTTGATGCTCAGCTGCACCGAGGAGGGACAGAGGCTCAGAGTGTTCCTCTGCCCTGCCAACAGTGCATGTGTGAGACTCAGCTCAGGATGGAGAGCTGAGTTTAGTGCTGAGTCCTCCTTACAAGATTCAAGAGAAGAAATTTGTCTGCAAAATCATGTTTTGTGTTAATTACTTTGCGTGTAAAATGACAGTGGATCTATGAATAGGAAATTGTACATAAAGGATTAACTGCCTATTTTTGTTAAATCAATATTTAATTTCCATTGATTTTTTTTTCTTCTCCTTCATTTAAGAATCAAAGATATTTTTAGCTCAGAAGAAAACTTTAGTTTTTACACATTAATATTTTAAACTAATCGCATGTGATTGATTTTTTTATTTTAGGCTGAACTTTTCAGTGACTTTGAGTAGTGATTTCTCCTTCATACGGAAGATACAAGCCAGCCATATGTAACAAATGAATGTTCTGTACATGAGATACATTTGAAAAAAAGATAAGAATTTAGAAAATATCTGTGTGGAAGATCTTAAATTAACCAGAGCTAAGAGGGCAAAAAGTCTCCATAGACATTTCTTGTTAGTGAAACTATCAAAAGAACCCAAAGGCTTTCAATCTCCTATGCTAGATTTTATTAGGGCACAAAAAGACAGTCTGGTACATAGTAACTCTTTCAAGCAGGGAAAGGGTTTGCAACCACTGTAAGAGACAAATTAAAGAACATCCTGGAGAAAAAAAAAAGCAACAAACAGCCCCTCCACAACACATCTTTGCAAGCTGGGTCATTCCAGACCAAAAGGCTGTACAGTGTGACTCAGAGGCTAGGACCTATGTATAAATACACAGTCATCTTCTCAGCTTCCTGTCCTCACAATATTTTAAACAAAATAGGTAGTGTACAATACCAGTGCTGATCCGTGAAGAAGAACACTGTATATGGATCCAGTGCCTGTCACACCCAATCATTGCTTGGAACTAGGCTGCCCTTCCAGGATCTGCCCACAGAGGCTGTGGAGTCTCCCTTACTGGAGATATTCCAGAACTGTCTGGATGCAATTCTGTGCTGTGTGCCGTAGGATGACCCTGCTTGAGCAGGGAGGTGGGAACAGATGACCCACTGCAGTCCCATTCAACATGACCCATTCTATGATGCTGTGATCAATTACCCTTTCAGGTTATTGCCTGAGACGAACTGACTTTGTGTATTTCCTAGGGCAGGGTTCCTTTTTCTCTCCTAGGTTAAGAGTTGTACAACAATTTATCTACTTATCTTCCTTTTGTGTTTTTTTTTTTTTTTTGAAGACACAGGTCAGTAACAATGGTCTCCTTTTTCTTTTGCATAAGCTGAATACTTTTTCTATTTCTGATCTTGTTGAGTCAATACTCAAGAAGATTAGGTATCATTTTCTCAAAGAGGTTTATGTCCCTGTTTGGCTAGACTGGGTCAGGACTAATTAGGTTTCCTTTGGTAGGCTATCTTTCCACCTGAAGAATATGCTTCCAGTCCATCTGTTTTTCCCAGAAGTGGTTTTATTTGACTACCTACAACACCTCTAAGACTGGAAAAGATGTCCAGTTCTGTAGAGACTTTTGACCATTTTTGAACCCTTGCAAGCAGCACTGTAAAAGTACTGGAAACTTTGTGAAGTGTAGATTTAAAAGTTTTCAGTTAGTCAGTGATGTGCTAAGTAAAAGAAATTAGTTAAGCTTCTGCTGCAGAAGTTTCTTCTTTCTTTACCCTCTGGCATTTGTGGTATGAATATAAACTTAGTGTTACAAAATAAATAAAGATGAGGCTATAATTTTTCTTTTTAACTTGTATTTTCATTGTTCTAGTTGAGATATTAAGAAGCTGAGTCATCTGCCTTTTTCTTCAATATTAATCCTGATCAGAATTACTGATTAAATGACCTCATCTCAGATTCAGATTTTCTGTGGAATTTGAAACCCTGTCACCTTGCTTGTCTTTCCTAACAATGGCAAGTATTGATATTAATGTTAATATGGACTCGTTAGATATGTAATAGATGCATATAAATAGATACCTAGGTAGATATAAATGGGTGGATCTACAGCCAGATTTTTATCTGGACTCTATGAGAGCTTGCTAAGCCAGAAGTAGTCATGGATCATGACTTTTATTATGTCTAGACACTGTAGAACAAAAAGGTACAGTCCTGCCTTCAACAGTTTTCTAAGTATGTATAAGCTCAGGGCAACAGATGAACCAGGCACTAAAAAGGAGGAGTTAAAAAAAATAACTCAGGATAAAAGGTTTGTTCTCAAAGTCAAGGGCAGCAATTTAAATATTGTCAAGCTTGCAGCCACTGTGACAAAAAAGGATAATAAACAGCTTTGCTGATGTTACAAGAAGTAAATCTGAGGTATGAGTTTGGATAAAAAGATCAAAGTTTGTGGGGATTTAGTTGGTTTGTTTCTTTTAAAAGCCAAATGTTAGTGAAACTGACTTCTCAAACTGACTGGAAGTGAGACCTGACATTTCAGCAATGAGTGAATGCTTCACAGGTAAAGTGAGATAACTGCAAAGGGCCTTGATGGTGAAGACTTTCAGCTTATCTTTGTTAGAAAACAGAAAAAGAATGATGTCTCAAGAGGGGTCACACAATTGCTGTGGTGGACTGAGAAAATACCCTGTCCATCAGAAGGCCAAACAACATGGAGAAGGAGCAGTTCCTTCTAGGCATCTTCTGGGACATAGACAATTTTATTGTTCTGTTTAACAGAGAGTGTTCTTCACCAGTGCATCCAGTCCCTGTGAGAAATTTTGACATATTTAGATTTGTTTTTTCTACCACTAGTTCCTACCAACATCCAAGATACCGGGAACAAATCCTAGCAAAAGGATGAGAATAATCAGTTTGTTTCTGCAGACCCTGTCAAGTACAAAAAATGCCTGTGTGAGCTTTCTTCAGCTCAAAATGTCTTCACTGAAATATCCTTTTTTCTGTCCTGGATGCTTACAGCCTTACCCATTTTGACGCTTGGCAGTTCAGTGTTTGACAAAAGCATTTATCTGAGCTGTTTGGATCTTTTTTAACAAGAGGGAAGGACATGGACCAGGGGATCACTTGAGGTCTCAGTAGATTCTGTGACTCAAAGTTTCTCTGGAAAATATATGGGGGAGGAGGGGGAGATGTGGGAGGGTGGGAGTATGAAAATACAAGAAAGGAAGCTGTGAGGAGGCCACCAAGGCCTGTAAGAGATCTAAAAGTTAAGCTCTGAGTGGGGGAGAAAGAAAAAGCGTGAGTTAATAAATGATGCTAAGTGCTCTGCAGAGAATGGTTTTACAAGGCTAAACAGAATAAAGAAACCCAGAACCAAAGAAGGGGGAGCAAGGGGTATAATTCATACAAATAAGCTGGATGGTAGCTTCAGGAGAAAGGTAAAACCTTTATAAAATCTAATGATGTGTAAATACCACCTGCATTAATTATGCGGCACTATTGAATGTTAAAAATCTAAAGCCCGGAGCTAGAATAATTAATCTGCCCTTGTGATTGCCTTGGAAGGGAGGGAAAGTTACTGTTCCAGCAGTGCAAGCTAAAGTTACAAATAAAGAAAGAGGGAAGCTTATTGTGTTCAAGCTCTGCTTTTGACAACAGATACATTTCTCAGGATAGTTTGATGAAAATCTAGGGAATAGAGATACTGTCCTTTAATTTTTGTTTTCCAAATAACCTTAGTAATTTCAGCCTGAAATCACCAGTGGAGAGCAAGTAATTTTATTGGTATTAGAGATCTGATGAGCTGGACTCCACAATCCCCAACAACCTTGCCCACAAACAAAACCAAATCCCTATGTTTACAGTATTCCATCACATCATAAAGGATGTGCTATATTAAGTACATGTGGAAACAACAGTTTCCTGTTTTTATTGCTGGCCTAGAGAGCTTGTTTTCCTGTAATGTCATTTCTTCAAACAGGGTCTTTCAAGCTGTGTATGCCAAAATGGCATTTCAACTTAGAGTCAGCTGTTTACAGTGTATCTTCCTGTCCTAAATTTTCAGAAAATCAGAACAGCTGGCTTTGGACAAGGAGGCACTATTTGATGGAATTAATATAGTGTCGCCAAGAGTCAGAGGAAAAATCACTCAATTATTGGAGGCCTGTATGAATGAATATAACACAATGAGAGATGTTGTGGTTAACCCTACTTTTAATGAGAGAGAGAGAGACAAGCCCTGACTGATACACCTGTCATTTCCTTAAATGGGCATTATTTTGTAACATAGAATCATGTTGTAAATAAGATGTGTCTCAGTTTTAAGTAGAAAAACTGTAGTTTAGACTGTTTGGCCTTTCACTGAATCTAATATTTTTGTTCTCAGGTATTGGTGCTCAAGGAATAAGAAATCTAAAATACAGAAAGGTGTTAACATAGATATGGAAATGGCCTTTGTCCTGTTTATTTCAAATAAATCATAGAAGATTGCATGCCAGAGAGAAATCCATCTTCCATCTGTACCATATTGATATTTCTGCCTATGGATAGATTTATAAAACCTGTCTTCTTTGTATGTTTTAAATAACAAGAAAGTGGTAAACCCTTTGGGAAAAAAATCGAATCAAGAATCCAGTGGGAAATTATCTTGCAAATATAGTGTGCCTTTGACAACCTGGAAACATTGTAATTTTCTAGTGTCCTGTTATACGAAGTATACCTGATTTTTTTTTTTTTTTTTTTTTTTGAGGGGAATGACATTTTCTGATAAAGCATATTCCAGTTCTTTTTTTTTTCTTTGTTGGAGGAATTGAAAATTAAATATTGATTCACTGCAAGAATAGATAGAAATAAACAATGGAGCCTAGAATAGGTATCAGGCTGCTATTGCAGGAAGTTAATGCAATTACTTTTATTCTGGGGCAGATCTGTAGGGAATGAGGTCTAGCTTTCCAGGTTCAGATTAATAGACACTAACAGCAGTTTTCATGGATTAGTTTCATAAAAAGTATATTGTTACCCAGCATTAGGCATAATGTATGGAAACACTAAAGTACTGCTGAGAGTTTATTTTCTCCCTTTATCACTTTGCTGGTATATGTTTTTTTTTTTTTCCCCCCTTGATTTATTTATATTCTATCTGTAGATGCATATTTTGAATTAAATAAATTGTAGTGCCTGTAAGAATCTGTACATTTATAATAAAGACAAGTGTTGAAGCTATTCATACTATAGGAGACTTAATGAATATTGATTACAAAATCACTTTAAAATGCATTTATTTTCATTCATTTTCTTACCTTGAAATTGATATGATCTCCCTCAAAAATCCCCTGACAGTTATGGAAGTTTCCCTTTGCTTCCATATCCCTTGGCTGGGAGCGGCTATATCATTAAGATATCTTTAATGAGACATTTTATTTTCAAAATACCCATTTGAGTGTGAAATGGTCATTTCTCAGATTTTTAGACAAATAAATTACTGACCTTGAGAAAAAAAAGTTAGAACAAGACTGGCATGCTAATATTGAGGAAAATGTAGACCAAAAGAAGATATGTTATTTCTCTGTTATTTCAAATTCTTCCTTGAAAAATGTGAGTTGTCTTGTCTGGCCTCCTTAATCTGTTTGCATAGTCAGCATCTCTACAGTTCCCTTTTCTCCAGATTACATTTCTGTGACCAAGTGGAGTGCGTAGGGCTTCCCCACTCTCTCTGATTGTTGAATCATTTGAATACCTATGAGAAATTCTACTTCATATTTTTATTTTCTGTTATAAAGAAGTATGAACCTGCCTCTTTCTTGTTATAGGGCCTCCAACAGGAGAGACTGAGGGAGTCCCTACTCCTTTGAAGATCTCCTAAGCCAGTACTATAAGGTTCTCATAAAAACTGACTGCCCTTGAGCCAAAGGCCTTCTGTGTTTAGAGCTGAGACACATTTGAACTAAATTATCACATACTAGTGACTGAGCCATAAAGCCATGGACAATTCATTTCTTATTCTTGTACTGTTCCACCTCGCATGGAATAATTGAAGATTAATTCTGTTAGAGAGAAAAAGAATTAGAAGAGCTGTCTGGGATGCTACTCAAGGGATTTAAGTAGAGATTGCAAGTGAGAACACTTAGTTTCCAGACACTGATCAAAATAACTTGTAAATATTTTAGACTAAATTGACCAGCCTGAAAGTAAAAGACAGAGAGTAGCCTACTCAGCTCAATGAGTTCTTTAGCATCTGAGGCACCCTGCTTGGAAAGTTGTATTCCCTGAGACAGAGGAGAGAAATAAATTTGAGCTATATCTGCTGTAGGTGAGTGCTCTTGAGTAAAAAGTGAGAAACTGTTTCTTCTCATGTCTGGTTTTGGGAGGGTTTGCCAAATATATCTCTTCATTTCCATTTCTTTGCTTTGCCAAACTTACCTGAAATGAAATTGAAATGTTTGGTCTTAGAATCACTTGAAGACATATTCCAGTTTTTAATTTTTACACAGTTATTTTTTTCTTTGGGTTTTATTTTAAGGGGAAATAAAAAAGCTTATGCGGTCAGATTTTTTTCTTTCAGCCAGCTCCTCAGAAAAAATAATTTTCACGTAGACCACATTCCTTACTGTTTTTGCTCCTTCTACTGCAAAATTTATTTCTCAGTGTTCTTATGCAGTCAGGCTTCTACAAAAGTTCCCTAACTCAACCTGTGCTACTAAAAAAAACCATGTATTAAACAATGCTCTTGTTAATTTTTCAACAGCTTAGTAAATGGATCAAGTGATTTAAATAATGTTTGTCTTGGATCTCTTTCAAATGAATCATTACTGTGTCTAAGACAGCATCAGAAAAAAACCGAACAATTGTGGGAATGAACAAAACTTTCACATGGTGCTCAGGTAGATGAATACTTCAGACAATTAGGATATCAGTTGATAACCTACTTCAGTAGCTCAATGAATCTTTGCACTGATTAAACTTTCTCAGTTAACTCTTCAATAATCAAGGGATTTTTGAAAGATTCCGAGAGAATTAAGAGGCATTACATGACTGGAGATTGTTGAGCAATCCTCAGGTGAGGATGGTTAAAAGTCATCAAGGTCAAGGTTGGACTCTGTGTGGTATTTTTTTAGGCCTTCCACCACATTTCTTTTGTTATACATCAGTCACTCCATTCTTCAGCAGCTGTATTTCTCTTCTATTGTAGTCCAGCCCTAAGGAAAAGCATCAAAGTAGTTAGTGATACAATATTACATTTCCATTACAAATACATTTTATGGTCTTTTGAAGAAGTACATGAGAACTTATTGCCAAGTTGCCACTGAAATTCAGTTCAGGGTAGTTTTTTTTTTCTTAAAGCACAGTTATGTATTTTTATTTTTACAGAAGTTAGTACTATAGATTACAGTTTTAGGTGAGATCGAGGAACATAACATGCATTGGTAGTTGATGTTTCTGTAGCATGAGGAAAGACATTCAGAATTAGTATAAATTAAAGGTGTCACCACTGAAGAGTGGATACTTAGTAAACACTAAACAGATTCCTTTGATACAATGCATCTATTCTGCCAAGCAAGGTGAGCCTCCCTCCGAGTAGTATTTTGCATATTCATAAACAGGTGCTTGGTCTGATGCCTAGTGATTAATACTGTCTTCAATAAGTCTGTCTTCCACCTGGCATGGAATGTAAATGTTTTCAATGCTGTCTTCAACTGATAAATGCCTGTCTTCAGTACAGGTAACAGGGCTTGACTTCCTGTAATTCTTCTCTCCCAGTAAACCTGGGGATGGGCTTCAACTTGTTACTCTCACAGGGTGCTTCCACAATGTGCAAGAGATCATGTTCAGATTTTGGGCTTAAAGGGATAGATCTGATTCTCCCTTTTGCCTCTGTGGAGGAAAGGAAAACCTCAAAGGCAAATTCATCCCTTGTCTTACAACGCTGAGGTATGCTCACCTCGGAATAAAATACACACTCTGGAAAATTATAGAAAAGGAATGAACCCCAATGGTTTAAAAAGAAATCCTGAAAATTTCTATCACTGTTGAGTGATGATTGCAGTCATAAATAAAAGTATAGTTGAGGCACCTCAGTACCAAATTTTATGCACCACAATACAGTTGCTCTACAGTTCTCTGAAAACAGTGCCAAATTCATTGCTCTAAGATTTTTTTTTCTTTCTTATTGCAACAACTTTTCAAACAAGTCATTGTATATTGTGCTACAGACACAGAACTAAATCAGATAATAACTCCAGTATTTTGTTCCAAATCCTTAAGGCATATACTGCAGTGTGATTAAATGTACTTATAAATAAAACCCTCAATTTAGTGAGCAAAAAAGCTTGTGCAATCATATTTTCAAAAAATTATAAAGTGCTTATTTTAAATTTAACTTGACCAAAAAAATATTTTCAGATTCTAATTTTCAGGAGATGTCCTAGACTAATCTTTACTTACTGGCCAAACTTTGCACACTTGCACAAATTAACCTTCCTGACCTAAACACAAAATGCCTGAAATTGTTTTGTCACTCCTCTCTGTGTCTGCATATAGCATACATGACTTTTAAAATAATGTTTCATTCAATGCAAATATATCTAAAGATCAGATCTCTTATTTCAGGCATTGCACAAGCAGTTACATTGTGCATGTGTTTATTGCACAACTAAATTCATAGAGGGAAAGGAGTCAAAATAAATGTGTAGAAGGACTCATTTGACCTCGCAATGTAAATATAATTAGCTCTATGTACATCCCCTAATAGCATTCTCCTATTTTCCATTTGTTCCATTTGAATGGTAAAATTTTAACTTTGTTCCTAGAGTTGCTCATCTAGATTACTTTCAGCATGCAAGTAGCCTCAATAGTTGCATTGGAACACTAAAAAGCATATCAGGTGGTAACTTGATCCAGGATCTTGCCTTGCATCATGGAGATCTGATTTAATGAAAAGCACCAATGATTTAAAGACTGTCAGCACAAGCTGGTAAAAGCAACGTTACAAAGCAAAACAGGAAGTAAAAATAAACGTAATAAGGTCTACTATGTTGGTGTTAAAATAAAAATGCATGGAAAAACACTGATAAGATAGAAAATTCCCTACGTCTGCAGGCGAGATATTTCATAAAGGACAGCACATAAGGTGTAAATGGAACATTTGTGTCTAAGTTCCAGACTTCAGAAGACAGTGATCTGTTTAACTCACTGGTGAGTCACCAAGATATTATAAAATGTGAGCAGCAGCAGCAGAGAATAACATTGCTCATAAGTGAAGCCATGGCTAGTCTGGCTTGATCCTAGGTGCCTAAAATGTCATGACTGTCAAAGAAGAGATTCAGGACTCTGTTAAGCAGTTTATTATTTGTCTGTCTTTAAATAATCTGCCAAGGTTGGTTTGGTTTTTTTTTTTTTTTTTTTTTTGTTTATCTGCAACTCTCTGTGTCCAGATTTTATTGTAGTAGTTTAGAGAATTTAAACATTAGGAGTTAGAGTTTGGAAATAGGAGATCCAGATTGCTAGTGATTACAGTACAGTGGTTAGACTAACTAGATGAACTAAAGTTTTCTTGTATCACAGCAGTCTTCTTCCATAGCCTATGTTATATTTTCACCTGGCTAGTTTCCTCCTCCCCTCTTAGCAATGTGTCTTAATTTTCCTACCTAACCATAGAACCATGCAGATGGACACTTCTCTCTGATATACTGTTGGACAAAAACTGGTCCCATACTGTCCTGCTGTCACTGAAATGCTTAAATTTGCAAATCTAGGTTGTCTCTTTAATCACCATGTTAATTTTTGTCCTTGTAATGTAGGAGCTGAAATAGCATAAACTTTGGCACACGAAATTTGCGTGTGGAATCATGGCTATGGGCATTAGGTCAATTAAATGCCATGATGTATTATAGCACTAAGAAATAGATCCTAGGAAGAATATCTTCTCAACCCTATAACTTCTAATTGTGTCAGTGATAAATCCAGCACATTTTATTTGTGTATCTGAATATGAAACAAAGGTTTAGGGAGAGACAAGCACCTCTAACCTACCAATATGCTGAATGCATCTCTGCCTGGAACTAACTAGTTAAGAACAGCCTCAGGAGGATTGCTGTTTCTCATCGCCCTGCTCTGATTGTTTGATAATAAATTAAATTATTTTTTCTCAAATCAGCTCTCTTTTACCCATGATGTAAACTGCTCACTGATCACTCCCTGTCCTTATCTTGTCCCATGAGCCTTTTGTTATGTTTTTTCTCCCCTATCCAGCTTAGGAGAGGAGTGATAGTGCAGTTTTGGTGGGCACCTTTTGTCCAGCCAGGGTCAAACCACCACAATGAGTTATCCAAAAGAGGTGACTTTCTAAACAGAATAGAAAATACTACATATATAATATATACATGTATTCATATATTATAATCTACAGCATGTTCTGCTGTCATTGATTTCAGTGTGTTAATGTGTGTGTTTGTACACATACATATAGCTGGCAGGCAAAGTGAGCTTGAACGCTGAACCACCTGGGGCAATTACATATAAGACATCTCTTTCTGAAGTCAAAAGTAACAGGAAAAGACATATCATTGTCCCTGTAACAGTTCAAACTCAAGGATATTCAATTACTTAGTGACAGCTGATGATTAGATTAGATATGTCCAGAAAACTAAGGGTGAGAGAGGTTTTCATTGAAAGAGAAATGCTCAGAAGCAATTTAATTTCTAATTATCTTTCCTGAATTATTATTTTTTTCTTGTCTGAAAAGAGGGTGCTACGCATTATGGGAGGAATCAGACGATTATCATCATTTATTATCCACTGAGAAATGGGTCCCTCTTTTCCTTGAAAAACCAATTATAGAAAAGGTTACTTTCATTCTCTGATGGAAAGAGGAGATCTGGAAAGATCATCTAGGTGAATGCATGACAATCATAGAAGCTAAATAACAACAGGAAGAAGGCCAATATCTTTAGTGCCTTGTGGTTTAATGAAAAACCAGTAGCAGGATGTTAAAGCTCTCTATGCTGTACCTCAAAGAGAGCAATAAATATGAGCCATCTAAACCTTGACTGAAACAGCAGAAAAAGGGAATTAAAAAAGGGTCTGATTTTAATAAATATACCAATTTGCAAAGTCCTTTCCAAGTTGCCAACTATATAAATGGTTCTAGAGATGAACTGTACTAGAAGCAATTTCTAGTTTAAGAGCAAATACAAACAATACTTTGACAGGTTTTGTGCCCTCTCAGAGTCTGAGTAGTTTTAGCAAGTGTCTTCCAAGGCAGTGAGGTTGTCATGTGTGAGGTTTCTATTTCTTTTTAAAGAGGCAGTGACCAGACACAGTATGGAAACACCACAGCAGTCTCATTTCCATACTAATTCACTGTCATTCTGATATTACAGGTAAATCTTGCATCTAATGCCTGAGATAATAAGACATAAATATCATCAATTTCTAAAAGGAGACTTTTATTCATGAATTATACAACAAATAGTTTCTCCTGGATTGCCCAACAGAGTAAGTGCCAGCTACAGCCAATACAAAATTATTAACAAGTCCTCTTGAGATTTCACTTTCATATTTGAAACCCCAATGGATATGATAGGATTCAAAAAGAAAGCTGGAAGGAAGCCAGAATAGAAGTGTCACTGATAAAGTTTCACGTTCAAATACCTTGACTGAGTAAATATAGTCAGTTAGAGAAACCTTTGAAGGCCCAGGCCCATGAACTTTTCTACAGACCATGCTGGGAGAACTGGTTCATCAGAGAGGGGATCCAATGATACACAAGATTAGCAGGGATACTCTTCCAGGGTGATCTTTAAGGTTCCTTCCAACCCAAGCTATTGTATGATTCCATGAAACTCAAACACAGCAGGACACACAAGGTTCAGGCAGACTCAGTCCTACCTTATGTGTGGGAATTTCTGCGAGTATCTCAGCCTTAGCTGCAGATTAGATGAGCTGTGAGGCGTAAGGTGATGCTTCTGTTTCTGTGCAGCAGTGTTACCATATCAAAGGAAAAATTATAAAAGTTATGTAGTCAGCAATGCAGGTATTATATTGCCAGCAAAACTGATATGTTGGTTCTGCAAAATATCACAGTCATATTTCAACAGACCCATCCAGGTGATGAATACATGGTTATTGAATCATGTTTAGGTAAACACAGGTACATCTTAACACATTTAGATATCTTTAACCTAAATTTCTTTTTACCTTGCAGTGAGGATTAATCCCTGCCATTGGCATTAATCCACAAACACGAGTTTCTAAGAAATATTTTAAGACCTTTGTCAGCTAATGAAGCTGATTTGCTGTATGTTCTTCACACTCTATGATCTCTAGAAAGTGTTCCGTCTTTGGGAAAATATATGTCTGCTGTGGAAAAAAATTAAATTCTGTAAAAATTATACATTCTCTATATTAAAATATCTCAGAACACAACTTCTCACACAAAACTTGTCATTTGACAATTTCTGTGTCAATAATTCTGCTTGCTTGTGGAACCACAGGGGTCTGAGGGTCCATCCTGAATGCTTTGGAAGTGAAAATTACTCTCTTAATTTGGTCTGATAAAACAAGATACTTTGTTTTTACTTGAAGTTCACAGTCCACAAAGTATTTGCAATAGTACACACCTGTAGTTGTGACTTCCAAAAGCATTGCTTTATGCACTTGTTCATCATCCAGTGAGAGTTTTACTGAGGCGAAAATGGCAGCAGACTGAGAGCATCAACAAATGTTTCCCCCAACTTGTATTTCTTTTGAAAATCCCCAATACACATGTAACAGCATCCTTCTAAAGAATTCTCAGATAACTTACTCTGCAATATTTATATCATTGAGTGATACCATTCCCCTGCATTTCTACCTCTAGCCAAATAAAAGAGCACACACTGTGCTTTAATCATGATGCCGGTTTTCTGTTTGAAACGAACATCTGTGAGCTTTGCACATCAAGGAAAAAAACAACACAAAAGTTTATTTATATATCAAGCTATGTACTTTACCCAGATGCATGTACAATTTCAAAAATCTCTCTTTCTAGTCAGATGGCCTTATTAAAACCATGGAACCCAAAGGCTGGGAAACCTGTTATCTCTATGGTATTGTAATCCACACTTCACAAAGGAAATGCTTTGAAGGAATGCCCTGTCTTGAAAAATTCTGCTACTAATTTTATCAAGTATACTCAGACCAAAAGTTTGCATTTTATATGAAATATACACTTCAGCGTCCAGTTCTGGCTCCCCAGTTCAAGAGAGATACAGTCTTACTGGACTTAGTCCAGTGAAAGGCCAGTAAGACTATTAAGGGACTGGAGCATCTCACCCGTGAGGAAAGGCTTAGAGTGCTGGGACTGTTCAGTATGGAGCAGAGAAAAATCAGGGGGATCCCATCCATGAATGTAAACATCTGATGGGAAGGAGCATGAAGGACAGTGGTACCCAGTGACAGGGCCAAAGGCAGCAGGCACAAATGGAAACCCAAGAGCTTCCCTCTGAACGTCAGGAAACACTCTTGTCACTGTGAGGATGACCAATAACTGGTATAGGTTGGCTGGAGAAGTTGTGGTCTCCATCCTTGGAGATATTAAAAAACTCTCTGAGCATGGTCATGGGCAGCTGACTCAATGTGTCCCCTGCCTGTGCAGGGGAGCTGGACCTGGGTATCTCCAGAGCTTCCTTCCGACTTCCACCAGTCCATGATTCTGTGATTCTGTAAAGAAAGCCAGGGAAAGTATGTAAGTGCATTTGTTCTTGTTAACCCGTATACTTTTTGTCTGGCTCTGTACGTGAGCAGTTTGCTCAGGTAACAGTACTCCTTTTCTTAGTTCCAGAGAACTGGAACCTCTGCTCAGATCACCTCTGGCTCTGGCAACAATGCTGGTTTGATGGTCCCTCAGACAAGACCAGTCATCATGGGCAATGATATCAGCTGTATCTGAGCCTTCAGAAAATATAGACATGTTTCTCTGCTGGCTGCCTTTGTGTCACTAGATCAATGTCCAATATTAGAATGAAAATACTGGTATTTCCATTTTACAAAATATTGAAAAAAAAGGAAAAAAAAAAGTGTATTGATTACTCACAGCCTTTTCCCTCAAGATTTCAAACAACTCTTCTAAAGTTGATATTCCACAGAATTGCAGTGGAAAGGGATTGATTCTCTTATTAATTAAAAGTCAGAGTGTTTCCAAGTAGCTTTTCCATGTTCAGATTTTCTTTTACTACTTCTGCTGCAGCTGCTTTCTGTGTCAATCTTCTTTCCTGTCTGAATCTGTCCACAGCCTGTACATTTTATTTAATACAAGTAATTTAATGTCTGTGTCCCATCTAAAAATCTAGCAGTAATGCATTGTTTATTTGTCTTGCTTTAGGCTTCATGGTAGTAGCAAAATTTATAAGCCGTGATTTATCACTGACAATTTTTTTTCCCCATTTTATAACTATATTAGAAGCTAAAAACTCTGTTGCAAGCAAAAAATCCAAATGGATACTTTATTTTCTCAGTCCTACTGCTGTGGTATCACATATCAAAAGGCTTGGCAAAATTTGCTTGATTGGAGACGTTATTGAAGGCCAAAAGTCAATGGACACATAATCAGGAATGCGTACTGGACATAAATGTTAGAAACAAACCAGAGTCCAAAAGGTAAGAAAGCTTTGAGGCTACCCTTTAAAGCTTTGCCCTCTCTACATAGGAGATATGAGTAGCTGGCTTTCCTTTATGTTTTAACTTTAATACTTGGCCGTCATTCATGAATCAGGAATCACTGTGACGTAGAAGTCTACAGCAGGGAGCATTTCCACACTGTCAATAGTTTGCAGAAATGCTTAGAGAAATACACAGTCTTGATAGCTCTGTTCTGAATGCACACTTCACAACATCACCCAGTTACCCTAAAGCACTTCAAGCAAGGCTTCAACATCTGTCTTGCTTTTTAAACACTAAGCATCTGAAGATCTGAATTGAAATAAACATACTTTATAATTTTTCTCTCCTGAGTTATATAGCAGAATCACATCTCAGATACCATGTTGATACTGTCTAGCCATCAACAGTTGTAAAATGAATATCCTTATGCCTCCCAGAATCTGAGTATCAGCATTAACTGTTTCACAGAAGCACTGAGATTCTCACAACAGTCTTGAACATCACAGCAGAACTGAGACACACCTATGTTTAGGACATGGAGCAGCACGTATAAGGAACTATTAAATACTGGATATATCTTATGCTTAGTTTAACTTATATAAAAAATCCAATGCAGTTGAGAGATGCAAGGGGGTAATCAGCCTTGTTCTCTCAAGGCTACTCTAATCCCAGCCTGATAAAAATGTAAGAAGACCAGAATGTTTTCTCTTGTCAGTAATTCATGCAATCACAGAAATTCATGTGATTTGTGAAAATAAACAGTTTTAAATTACAACATTGACATTTATTTTGCAGATATCATCACTGCTGATGAATTGAAATGCCTTTTCCTAGTGAAACCCATCAACAAGGTAACCATCTTGTAACCAAGGAAAAAATTCCTTTCATACATCTAGAGATGTGCCTTGGATATGACTTCATGAAGCCTAACTTCAGCATTGATACACCTACCCACTATGCTTGAGTAGGTAGTTCAACTAGATTCTTAGCACAGTTTTCAAAAAGTAACATCTCAGATATGAAATTGCAGATGTTGCACAAGGTATTAATTCTGAGAATGAAGTGTGGAAAATGAAGATATATTCTAGAGGTTTCATGCTGTTACTTCATTGTTTTCTATGTCAAGCATACAGTTGCATTTTGTATCTTAGGTTCATAGTGGAGAAGGATAAAAGGCATCTTTGGTGCTGGGATACTGAGAACAGGCAGGTAGCTTGTTCTATCTCACCTGCCTGAGACACAGGCACAATAGATCAGAATGTAAAATGTAATCCAGTTTGGATTATTTTTGATAGAAGTAAGGAAGGATCTGTAACAGATTTTTCTTCTTTGATCCGTGAACCATAATTCTGGAGTCGCCTCTCTCTGCTTTCTTCCCACTCTACACTGCTCTGGTGTAGCCATACCTCAAGTACTGTAAGTTTTGGTTCTTCAATATAAGGAAAACATAAAACTATTTGAGTGTTTCCAGAGGAGGGCAACAAAGATGGTGAAATATCTTGAGGACAAACTTATGAGGAATGACTGAGGTACTTTGGCTTATTCAGCCTGGAGAAGAGAAGGTTGAGGGGCGACCTGATTGCAGTCACTAACTTTCTCAAGGTGGAAAAGTGGAGCTGAGGAGTGTTGAGCTCCTATCTCGGGTGACCAGAGACAGGACAAGAGGAAATGGAATTAAGTTTCATCAGGGCAAGTTCAGGCTTGCCATTAGGTTCTTCACTGAAAGGATGGTTGGTTTCTGGAACAGGTTCCCCAGGGAAGTCGTCACAGCACCACTCTTGTCAGAGTTCAGTGAGTGTCTGGACAACGCTCTTAGTCATAGGGTTTGGTTTTAGGTAAGAAGCAAGGAGTTAGACTTGATGATCCTTATGGATCCCTTCTAATTAGAGATATTCTGTGATTCTAGATCTTTCTAGATCTGTACTGCAAGCGTTATAGCCTTTCTGCAACACTGGGGACTGATTTGGGAAAAACAACATGATGATACTTCTTAATCTCTGTTTAATCTTCATAAAATTAACTGATGGTGTTTCAGGCTGCAGTGCAATGAATGCAATCTGACCACTGTGTTTCATTTACATTGGAGGGATGTTCCCCTGAGCTTAAGGTCTCCTTGGGTCAGTAGACATTGTCCTAAGACAGGGCCAGAGGAGTGAATAAAGCTCCAGTCAAGCTTCTGGAAGTTCAGGGCTCTGTCAGTTTCTCCGGTCAGTGAATAAACTGCAGTTTCTCTTCCATCTCTTTTAGTATTCAATGAACTTCACACTGATAGTTATTAACTTCTGGATAAATGTCAGATGTTTTCATGGATGACTTTATTCACAAGTGACTGTAGAAACTGTCATGACAAAATAATATTATCAATTTTCCAGTCCTAGCTGATGAATTTGATTAATTCTTCAGCATGAAAGTTTATTGAGCACTGATTCAGAACTGAAGGTAAAGAATACCAGAATTTGTCTGTCCTTTAATGTCAACTCCTGTCTGTAAATCAGCTCCTTGTAAAACTGTGTGGATATTTATTTCTTTTGGTTTGGCTGTTTTCAACTCTTTTTTTTGTAGTGCTAGATAATCTATGTTAAATTTATCCTGGATAGAAAATAAATTTTCCTGGGTTGGTAGGGATAATACGAAGCATTACTTCAAATTGACCTTCAGTTTGTGATGGATGCGGTTCGTGGTTGAACGTTTTATTTACCATCTTTCATGATACTTCCCAGACAGAGCTAGGTTTGCTGGCTTGTTAGTAAGTGGGACTAGAAAAGAGATTGTTTTTGGTGAATGCAAGTAATTCAGAGCTTTTAGTCTTTTAGAACATTTGGAATCTGGATCATCCGTCTTGCAGTATTATTTGCCTACTTTTTTCTTCTTAATGTTTTGTTACACAAATGCTAACAACTTTAATGATAATGGACCTCAGCAAGAATACTCTGCTTTTCTGATGCAGTGGAGGACCTGTTCATCTTCTTCACTGAAGCATTTCACATTTGTGCATTGTCAGGTAGCATATTACATTTAATCAGCACTTTGCAAGATCCTTGTCCTTTCAAGTACTTTTTTCTTATGACAGATGATGCTTTCTGCCTCATTTGTTATAGATCCACTTGGAATTTCTTGGTGAATTTCTAAAAGTTGTTTTTCTTTTCAGTGCCATTGCTGTTTCACATCTTTGACATAAAACCATCCAACAGCTTCTACTATAAACATTCTATAACATTTCCAGTGTTACTGGATCTATAGCTTCTCACACATAGTCACAAACAATCTTCATTCTTTAGCCTGACAAATTCAGTATTTTTACTTTAAGCCTGAAATAAAAAATGAAGATATTGTAAAGCAGACCAAGAAAAAAAGTAAAGAAACCCACCAACACCATGTGAATGAGAGCAGTGGTAGCAGATATGCAAATGAAAATGGTACTCTGGGATACAATTTTCATTTTAGAGAATGTATTTTTAAAACTACTTAAGTAGAAAGGTAATTGCATAAAACATATAGTAGATATACAGATAAACTGGTATCATACAAATTCTGCTACTTCTAATGGTACCATTTATTTCCTCATCTTTTGGACTAAATTACTTAGTTGACCTTTATAACAGACGAAAGTCAAAAGAGAGAATGCATTGTGAAGCAGCAAAGAATAGGCATATCAGCTGAAATTTCAAAACCTGTGTACAATATATCATAATGAGTCATCAATTCTACACCAAGAATGAGAAGAAATACACAGTTGTTTTTCCATTAGTTCCCATCTAAAAAATAATTTTAAAATCCAACATATAAAAATTTACAGGTGTATCAGGAACACAGACAAAGAGTTTATACAGATAGTTACTTCTCTTCATTTCCATTTTATAGTACTTCAGTTCTGATGCATCTTTGTAACTTAGAAGGCCAAAATTACGTAGAAAACAAAGCCTGACGACATAGTCAAATCAAACTTGTAATCAGGAAATAAACATACAAAACCAAATCCCTTGAATCAGAGGATCTTGATGGCCAAAAAAGACCAAGCCTTGACCTCATCACGTGGCATTTGGAGTAATTCTTTAGGCAGAATAAGCCTAAATGTAATCCAGCATACAATAATTTGATCAGGTTTCTTCGTCCCCAATAAATACCGCTCTCCACCAAAATTTCAGTTTTAAACAACTCCCCAGAATTTGGGAACTTGTCAATAAGGCATTGGTCCCGTCCTCAGGATTTACTTCATGCTTGACTATGTACCAGTAGCCAGAATTACATACAAATTGATTCTAAAATGAATTTGTGTGAAAGAGCTTTGTGGAGGCCAGAAATGGTGACAGGCCCAAGTTAGGGAAGCCTGGCTAGTTACAAAGCAGCAGTTTCCCCTTTTCTGCAGAAAAGCTGTGATTGTATTTGCCAATTCTGGACAATTTACTCTTCTGTCATTGAACTTGTAACAGAGACGAGATAATTACCAGAAGAGTTCAGAGGAAATGATTTTCAGGCTTTAACTTCACATTTATCCTGAGGCTGGTATTTAATGGAAAGAAGTAGGGGAGACTGTAATTAATGCAAGGTGGTAGGAAGCCTGATCTCATTTTAATGAAAGATACAATTGGAAAAAGTAAGGGATGCAAGAAAAAATGGGAAGACCCTCTCAGACAAACAACAGCTAGAATGTGACTTCTTTAGCCTTAAAGCAAGTCTGAGAGTAGGACAAATACATACACAACTTACTGCTTTGTCTAGATGTATTGGGAGGGTATCACGACTGAGGGAGAAATGGTTATCTAAACAAAGGAAATACTGGTGCAAGAACAAGGCATATAAACCATATACTTGGACTGAAAATGAAAAAGGTATATTCTTAGCCACTAGAGGGGTGAGATTATGGAATTGCCTTCCAGTAGAAATAATATGATAAACTGCTGTACATTTATTGTGATAACTAGATAGGTAGATTCTGCTTGATCTCATTAGCAGCATTGCTCAGCCTTCCATCAAACTGCAACAAAACAAGACTTGGCAACAGGCTTCCCCCTAAAAAAATCCCTACTTTGATTTGCCTAAACAGGGCTGGTTGAAAAACTAAATTTTCTACCAAGTCAATATGTCATGTATTGGATTGTTTTTATTGCAAAACCAGAACAGTCAGAAATAATGAAGGTCTCAGTAACATTGAATTTATTTATGGTTTCTGATGGACATGTGCAAGCAATTGTCAAAGAACTCTCTTGATCTAAACTCCTAAGAACACCAGAATGAAAAAAATATTATAAATGTTCTGCTGTTTGTAACTGGAGTGTAAGCTGAAGCTGTGACTCTTGAATTTTCAATCCAGCACAAAAGAGAGCTGCAGAACGAAGATATAGATTGAAATATAGAAAATATTAGAATTTAGTAGTTCTGTAGCTCTTACTGTATTTATCCACTTACAAACAAGAAATACTAAGAGTGAACAATTTTCCAAAATACATCATTTTACCTTTTTATGTTGGGGAGAAAGTAGAGAGGAGTTCACCTCTCTAAGGCTGGTTACTACCCTTAATATAAAGGTATCTCAATCATACCTTCTACAGGAGCTGATGTAAGAGCACAATTGCAGTACACTCTCTATATTATTTTTATGCCTGTGGGGAGACAAACTGTGATGCTGGAACAATAAATGTCACTAACTGTCCAGAACACTCACATTCGTACTGGCCTCTTAACTATAAATTGCAGCAACATCCTAACTGGGCTTCACTGCATTGTGAAGCTGAAAATTTCTGCTGAAAATTTTCCCAAACAGAAACCTCAGAAATAGGCAATAGCTGCATGAACTAACAAGGCAAGGAAAATCTTTCCCTTTTCCAAGCTTTTACTCCTGTTCATTTTCCTTTCACTGCAGTTAGTATGAAATTTCAAGGTGTGCTACTTCCTCCTGAATGTGGGAAAGGGGTTCCTCTGCCTGGGCAGGGCAGCAGGCCATGCTCTCTTAGTCTGCAACAGCGAGTACTTGCAAAACTGAGTATCTAGGAAGCGGGTTATAGTGTAATAGTGTAATAAAGAGATTTTTAAATTCTCCATCCTGTGTGATGGGAGGAGGTTAAAAACCGATATATTGATGCCAATAGACTCATAAATTCATTTAGGCTGGAAAAGATGATCAAATTCAGTCATTAACCTAGCACTGTCAAGTCCACCAAGAAAACATGTCCCTTAGTATTCTTTAAATACTTCCAGAGATCACTTCCCTGGGCAGCCTGTTCCAATTCTTGACAACCATTTTGGTGAAGACATTTTTCCTAATATCCGGTCTAAACCTCTCCTGGTGCCACATGAGGCCATTCTTTTTTATCCCATCACTTGTGACCTGGGAAAAGAGAACAACACTCACCTCACTACCACGTCCTTTCAGGTAGTTGTAGAGAGACATTAGGTCCTCCTTGAGCCTCCTCTTCTCTGCGCTAAACAACCCCCGCTCCCTCAGCTGCTCTTTATAATGCTTGTTCTCTAGACCCCTCACCACCTCTCCTGCTCTTCTGTGGACATCATCTAATACAGGAGAGATGGTACTACAAGAGAAAGGTGACTTGCATGGCACATGTCCTGCTGGAACATTCAAGTCTGTACTGTTTAATAAAGTTACCTCTAGGTAACCTACCTGTTCAATGTCTTCTGTGCAATGCATTAACAACTAAGGCAATGTCCTTCCTTGCTCCAATGTTTCAAACAGCCATCTGCCCTGATTTTGATCTACTAAATTGTATCTGCAAACAGTTTATTTGCAATTCTAGTAAAAACCTTGTTATATTTTTCTCTTCACGCTGATTTTGTGAGAAGGCTTTTTATTATCCTTCTAATGCTTCTCATTGAATCGAAGCTCAAAAATCTTCTTTATTTCATTATGAGGCACAATGTGCTCTGCAGCATTCCAGTTAAAATGATTATAATAAGAAAGGTTAGTACTAAAGGAACTATGTTGCAAGTGTTGTGTGACATTGAAGGTAAATCACACATGGTAAAAGATCACTGAAACATTGGATCACAATGATGTTAAATGGCCCAGGACAACTTCTTCCAGTGAGTATTTATGCATTATAGCATAAAATCCAAATAATCTCATCATATCCTCACTGATCTGTCAAGCTTGTAGCCAGAACTAGGGACTCTTGCTCCTATGTTCTTGCATGGGATGCTGTGAACAAGACACTGATATGAAAAGTATAGAGAGCACAAGGATGATGCTAGTTTGATAGGGATGCTGACAAAAGTAGGAATTTTGAGAATGATCATACATATATTGAGTAAGAGTCAACAAAAGTGAGTCCTTTGGGGAAAGAGTAAACATGGATGGGCTGTTTGGAAGGGGAATAGCATAGAAAAGGAAGAGAACTTGGAGTCAGGGCTATCTGAGTAGAGAGATCTAGGCTCAGTCTGGTAGAACATTTATTATGGTTCCTGTGGAGATGTGATGTCAGTTTTTTCACTTGCATGATGTATGCTGGCTTGTGGAAAGCTTGCTTTTGATGAGAAGTTTGATAAACTTTGGAAGATTACTTGAAAGCTCAGGAGTGTAGTGAGTGTGACAGAGGCAGAAGATATTCTGGATGAGTTGTCTTCCAGAATAGGTTGTACATATTTAATGATTTGATTTCACAGAGTGCAGCATAGAAAAAACCTCAAATCTAGTGCATACTTCAATTTAAAACCCAATATACATTGAAATTTGCTTAGCAAAATGTTTGGTCTATTTGGAAGTGTCGGTTGCGGGGGGGTCTGTTGTAGCAAGTCATGACAATATTCAGGTCTGATTTATTTGCTTAGAAGAGTACCCATTTTTGGTGAGTGTCATCTTTAGAATGATGAAGGAGGTCTTGTGAGTGCTCTTTGCAGATCAAATACACTGGAGTATCTGTAAATCATTACCTTTGTGGAGCAAGTTTTCTTGAGGTAAGTATGCTGATCTTTGGTTATCCTATTTAATAATGCATAGCAGCAACACAGATCACTGCGTTCTTGCTCACAACAAACACCTAAACAAGTATACTCCAGACTTTCATTTAGTGCACAGAATGGCATCCCTGAAATTGCTTGGATTAAACAACACACCCACTGTGTACTAAAAAGAATTCACACATGCCATTGATTCAGGACATAAAAATACAGCTACCACTGGGAAAAACTTTTCTACAGGCCAGCTACTTCATCTTTGACAATTCAGTCCTGATACTCAGAGGAAACTTTTAAAATACTTTCAAAAGACAAATCTGGGAACTAAAACTCATAATTCTACCAGATGCTTAAAGTCATAGACACAACACAGACCCAAAGAAATACTGTTTTATTTATGCAATAAATAAAATTTCTTCCTTCTCTTCTGATCCTGATGTAATTTCTCAATGTTTTTCATGATTTAGGTGGTATTTCTTGCTCTTTTCCTAGACTGGGATCTAATGATCCTATCACCTATTCTCATGCAAGCTGCATGCTCTGCTCCACTTGTGCTTATTAGACAATGGAAGCTCTTGCTTCCCATCTGGAGGAAAGGCTCAGGCTTTTTACAAGCTCTGTCAGCTGGTCTAATAAAAGGTATTATTTCTTTAGTGCAAACTAGTCTCATTCACATGTTTGGACAATTGTGGCTGTAGCAGCTTACTTTTTTATTGCCTATTACTAAATCTTGACAATCTTCATATACACTAAATATCCCCATGACCCAATTCATTATCCTGATAATTAGATTGCGAATGAATACATAACAACATTCTCATCCTCAGAATACTATAATCTTTTCATGTTTTTATTTTTTCCTGGTTTGTTCCTTGCTCTGGAAACACCTTTCAATTTCTTATCATGAAATAGCTGTAACAAGAATTCAAGCTAGCAAAGCCCATGAGCCTGGTCATGGCAGTGTCTTCCAGAAGCTCCGAGCTTTGCTGATGTCTGATTTAGTGCTGTGCCTTTTAAACTTGCTTAGAAACCAAATCTTTGAAATTTTTTGTACCAAAAAATACAGTACTCTGCCAGCAAGCCTGCCAGCTTATCATTGACATGAACATACCTAAGAGTAGTTAGAGTCTTCTTTTTTCACTCTAAACATGCAAAAATAGGTTAGCATTTTTCCTTCCTTGATTGTTGCTCTGAATCCCAGACCACTTAATTTATCATTAGTTCCTATTTTCCTGAAATCTCTGTACGGGGAGAGGCCAAAATAATAAAGTCTTCACTGGTTCAGAAATCTTTGGACAGAGAGATCATTGCAAAATTCTTACAAGGACCTTTTAGTACAAGCACCTCTGCAAAGACCCGCACTGAAGGACAGATTGCCTAGGACAGAACTGCTCAGAGATTTAATGGTTTTTACAGTGGCTGCCAGCTTAATGAAAAGATGCTGATTGATAAACGTCTGCCAAGAAAAGCTTGTGAGATAGAAACACAGCTCTGTGAACCTCCAAAAACATTAAGCCAGCAAATGCAAAGCGTGTCTGTATTTCATAGTCAGGGGGCATTTTTCAAAGGGAATATTGGATGGAATATTAGTGCTTTGCATCACTGGTGCTGTCAGCCAAGATGATTAGCACTTTGATCTGTATGCAATTATGACTACACATCTAATCAAGGGGATTTTTGTGCAGTAAGTGTGTTGAAAGTTGATTCTTTCTGTATGCGTATAGAATGGAAGGTCCTTTTACTAAATCTCTCGTATATTAGGGCTTTACCTAATGATGGTAGCTGTTACATAACTCACTCTGAAGTGTGAAATACAAAGAATGTTATGCCAAGACACAGCATAAGGGTAACACAACCTTTCTTGTCATAACTCAGGAGAGATGCTGGAGCTGGGAAGTCAGCCTGATGTGCGAGCACAAGAAAGAAAAGGTAATGGGAAATAGTAGTGGGCAACTCTATTCTGAGAGGTGCAGAGGAGCCATTTACTGACCTGGCATGCCCCCTAGAGAGGAGTGCTGCTTACCAGGGGCTCGTGTCAGGGTTGTCACTGAGAGTGAGGTCTCATACCGTCCACTGACTATTATGTGCTGCTGTTTCATGTGGGCACCAGAGATACTGCCAGGAGCACTCTGACAAGTATCAAGAATTACGGAGTCCTGAGAGCAGCAGTAAGGGAGTCTGGAACACAAGTAGGTTTTACATCAACCCTCCCAGTCAAAGGGAAATGTGTTTGAGAGGACCAGTCCAATCTGGCAGATCAAGAAATGGTTACAGGACTGGTGCCACAGCCAGGGTCTCAGCTGCTTAGTCTTTGAGACTCGTTTTGAGAAACCTGTTCTATGTGGGGCTGATGGGGTCCATCTGTCAGAGAGGACAAAGTGTTTTCTTCAGTCACAGACTTGCCAAGCTGGTCAAGAGGGCTTAAAACTAAAGTTACCAAGGGAGCAGAACCTCAGTCCATCCCAAACCCAACAGTTTGATGGTTTGATGCCAGGGCCAGCAATAGATGCCTAGAGCCTGGAGCGAGATCACAGGTCAGCAGGAGAGCACCTGAAGAGTAGCACAGGAATTCACAGAATCACAAAATATTTGGAGTTGTAAGACATATGTAAGGCTGGAGTCCAACTCCTAAGTGAATTGCCTGTAGGGGGATCAAACCCAGGCCCTTGGAATTACTAGCACTGTGCTCTAACCAAGTGAGATAATCTCAGGGTCATTCCAACCACTGCAGCCACTAATTCAGCTTCACTGGGGTCCTCTGTGCAAGCACACACAGCGTGGGGAATAAACAACAGGAGTTACAGACATGTACATGCCTGCAGGGCTGTGATCCTACCGGCTTCAGGGAGATGTGGTGCCATGGCTGCTATGACTGGAGTGCTAAAATAGAAGGATACAGGCTCTTTAGGAAGGACAGAAGGGGAGACGAGGAGGGGGTGTTTCCCTTTATGTCATTGACAAGCTGGAATGTGTGGAGCTTCACCTGGGGATGGGTGAGGAGCTGACGGAGAGCTGTTGGCCAGGATTAAAGGGAGGGCAGGGACAGGTGACATCATAGTGGGGTTCTGCTACAGGCTGCCTGACCAGAAAAACTGAGTGTATGAGGCCCTCTATGGGCAGACAGGAGCCCTGTCCTCGTGTTCTCAGGTCCTGATCCTCATGGGGAACTTCAACCACCCCATCTGTGTTGGAGGGACAACACAGAAAGGCATAAACAGGACTTTTGAGTCTTTGAGTACTTTTGACTTGTACCTTTTTGTCTGGAAATAGATTAGTCATGAGCAGCCTTACTCCCCAAGTCAGAAGCCACTTAAAGATCCTTCTTGCTGCTTGCCAAAGGGTTTCGATTATTGCCTGCCAGAAGAGATAATTCTCTAGTGAGATGGCATTTAGTGTCACCACTCCCCCAAACAGCCCTTTCACTGGGATGGAAAGCACATGCCTCCGTTCCTGAGAACTCTGTAATTCTAATTCAGAAACACACTTGATGACAGTTGTCAGCTCATCCCATGTAAAGGCTGACTGTTGCCCTCCATTTGTGAGTTCACTCAGTGATAATGATTGTTAGGAAAAAAGTAAGCTAATTCTCTCTACCAAGATAACTAAAAATTAAATAATAATAATGGAATTAAATTTATTTTACTAAATATTTAACTACAATTAACCGCCCCAAGAAATTGCAATGGGAAGATGTTTCATTAAATGTTGTTTCTGTCCCGATACCAGCTCTCTTCAGTTGTTAGCTCAGTATCTTTCTATGGTGGTGTTTTTGAACTTTTTAAAGCAAGGACAGTGAATGCTAGCCAGATTCCTCTGCTTTCTAAGCACTTTCCCACAGAGAATGCATCTTAAAGAACTGGTCAGAGGTTCTCTCAGCTTGTCAGAGTAGGGGAAGTAATCTTAGCAGATTCTCTCCAATGCTACTTTCTGGATATGAACCTTCTGTAAAGAATAAGTTCTGTTGTAAGTCCATTAAAAATTTAGGTAGGTCAAAGGCTCTGGAAACATAGCCAATGCAACACTGGGACTGGGCTATGAGGAAGTGTTCTCCGAAGGCAGAATTTTTCTATTATACAAAATTATACTGGAGATAGTGCATCTTCAACACCCTGAGATGCCTTTCTCTTCCAATTGCTGAAACTTGAATGAAACAATCTTTTCAGCACTGGACTTTTCTTTCTCTATCTAGGATGAAGACATAATGACCAACAAGCAGAGAGTGATGAAATGAAACCTGACACATAATATTCTGCAAGAGAACAAGGTGTTTAAGGGTGCAATATCTACTGAATTTGTATTATTTGAGTGATCCACCAGCAATAACTCTTAGTATTTGTAAGACTGGTCCTCCTCTGGAGATCTCCAAGGAGAATGAGCCAGAATACTGTTACTTGGTTTTAGCAGTGAGAATAATTACTCTTGGAAAGGTGAAGTGCAGTTGTATAATATCACAGATAACGGAAGAGCCTGGTCTGCTGATTCACATGTGCTTTTATGGAAAACTGTCAGCAGGCAGCCCGAGAAAAACTTCTGTGGCACATATAAGGTCTAAGAAAATTAATATAAAGCTCAAGAACAAAGGATATAACAGAAAGCTTTTCCTTAGCAACCTGGTCAAGTGAAGCTGTCCTGATTTAAGCTAATGATGCCCAGCTCACATCTATGCTTTTTATAGTCTCCTTCCATGCTAAAACTTTATTTTGAAGTCTGTGCTGGAAGTATGTTAAGAGACAATGCTTTCTCTTTTTTAAAATTTATATCTTAACTTAACCTGTACTAGTTAATCCATGCAGGCATAAAGTGTGTAAAACTAGCAAGGTAAGGCAATGTACTGGGTTCCTGTATTTCATATCTGATGCTTTTAAGTATTATCTATTTAATGAATATTTGATATAGAAAAGACTGCTTGAATGTGTAGTCCGCATCTGCGCCTCAGGTGGAATGATGTGTATTACATTCTTATCAGTGTTTTGTCCAGTCTAGCTTCTGTACTGTGAGAAGACAAGCATTGTAGCTAGCTAGGGTACACTTAGAGCCCTGATGAGAGTGACTGTGGATGCTCCTGGCTGCGGAGGTGGAAGAAACAAGAAAACTCCTGTAGGCTGGTTTTATCCATCTTCTCCAATTTACTGTGCTTGCCTGGGATTATGGACTCAACCACGAAACTAAAAGAATCTCAGCTCGTAATCCTTATCGCTTTGCCCATTTATGCAAAGACAGATCAAAGCAAAGTTGCTAATATTCAGATTTCTTCTGAGTCCTATGCCACTGGAAAAAAAAAATACCTGAGACTAAAAGGGTGGCTAATCTAACCTCGGTGGTTAATGACTAATGACTTAGCACTTGTCTGACTGGGAAACAGCTATAAACTTCTCTATAAGTATTTCTCCATATGAATGGAATTTGGTAAAATTGACAAAGATGTCCAAAGAGGCTTTGTTTTGTTTTGGTTTTGTTTGTATTTCTGTTGAAATGAAAGAAACCAAGAAAATTCTTTTCTAAAAGAGTTAAAGATATAAAATACAAACACCTATTGACAGAAGATGTACCATTCCTGTGTTTCTGACAAGGGAATGTCATTGCCACTGGCCTGGCTGTGAAATAGACGGAGGGCAAAACTACCATAGCCTCTGACAAAACTTTCAGGTGGTTCCCTTCCTTTTTAAGCACCTAGATGAAATAGTGTGGAAGTGTGCAATATCCAGCAACATTGAAAGCATTTCTACAATGGCTGCTACTGCCTAACCACTTCCAAAAGTGTATTCATAAATTTAGAAGGATTCGTGGAAAGGAGAAAAAACTAAATTTTAGCTTTGAAAACATGGAAAAATGCACAAATGAGCTCTGACTGCTGATGAGATTACATCAATCACATAAAAATACACAGCTATCTCTGAGAAAAAGCATTATAAATGTAAGGAAGGTATAGCAATAATTCTCATGGATTCAGCAGAAGGTGAATATTTTGAAAACATTACCCGAAATCCTGGATGCCTTCCTCTTGTGGCTGAAGTAGCTTCAGCTGAGGGTAGCAAATACATGACAGAAACAAACCTCCATCATTAATTTCAGGTCCCATTTATGTTAATCTATATGAGTAATTATAGTTTAATGAACCTGAATTGTAGTTATCTAGGTTTGAATTGTGTTAATATACCTTTTCATATGACATATTGTCTATAAATTACATTCAGAGTGTACCTGTATTTTACAAAAAAATACCGTTAATGATCACTTCACCTTGATAGTTTTATAAATCCCCTTGGTATTGTGGTTCCCAGTTTGTTTTATAGGCTTGAGATTTATCCTTGGGCCTTGTGGAAATAGATGAAGTATAGGCTCTCCAGTCTGAAGAAGCCTTTATGAATTTTCTGTGTCTAGCAGTATGGATAGGTATATAGTTATGATCATTAGATCTATTGAATCTGAGCTCACATGTAACAGACACATTTAGATTGTCCTTGATTTAATTATGTACAAACTAGGACACAGGATTCAGAAAAAGTGACGAGTTCAATCTAAAACTAAAGTTTGTTATTCATTAAAATGGTGTACAGACACTGTCCTGTAATAACAATATTCCTTGACAGAAGAAATTACTGATGACTTCATTTCATCTATCAGGAGAAAAAAAATCACTGTTTTCCATAATCTCAGTTTCACAAAAATTTTCTTGAATAAATGTCAGCACCAGTTTGAGGTGACATTTCCTCTCTCATTCAGACACTTCCCATCGTTTCTCAGTGCTGTTGTAAACCCTGAGAAACAGTGCTGCCAATCCATTTGAAAAAAATAGATACCTACACAACTAGACAGGTACAATTGCCAGCTGTGATGCTGTTTCATATCATATATCTATCACCCTTGAGAAAGAAAATTAAATATTCTTGGCTCAACCTCACTAGTTGTATTATTGGGAGGTGAAAACCAAGATTTAGTCGTGGGCTTTTGTTTTGGTTTATTTTTAAGAAGCTGCACAGAAGCTGTCTAACCCACAATTGATGGTAACCCTCCATCAACTGGAGCTACAATTTGCCCAAGAAATAAAACACCAAAATAATACAGCAAAGTTGATGGAGACCCTCCATTAAGCTCCTAATATACAAGAAATTATTATTTAAGTAGCTCTCACAGAATTGGGACCTAAAACAATTCACCTGAAGAAATTATCAAAGTGAGGAATTTGTGTAAAAAACATGGCTAGTGTCTAAGAGTCCTGGGAGATTTAAAGTTTGTGCAAAGCTGTCAGCAAGAAGGTATTGAGGCAATAAGGAAAAAAAAAAAGGCAAAAAAAGAAGAAAAAAACCCAAACAACCCCCATGTAAATCTTCAGACTTCAAGTTAGGGTAAGTCTGCAGCCTTTTACTCAATGATATGATTAGAAATTTTCTTAAAATTTTGAAGGAACATTCTCCTCTGTCTCCATTGTAAACACACGACTTTAAAAGCAAGTTGGTATTTCAGGAAGGTGAAATAGAACATATAAATTAAGCTACTGTTAGATTTTGTCCCTGGTTCGGGGCTGTGCTTAGCATATCTATAAAATGGCTGGCCTTAAACTGAAGCACACCATTCTGAAGGACAGCAGCTCTGTGTTGACATTTTATGGAGAAGGCAGGTGAAAAACATCAATTGACAAGGCTAAAGTATGGGCTGTCGATGTATTTTCCAGCCAGTTTTGAGGGAATTTCTGTCTAAGTTAGCATCTATCATATAAAAGTCAGCAAATTTTATGATTCTACTCTTGTGTGAAAGTCTGAGTCAACTAACAACACCTACAAGTGGCTGGGGTAGGCAGGCATTTTCAACAGATGTTCTCAGAAGGATGCTCATAAAGTAGGTGCCGCATGGGCTTTGATTCTGGACACTCCTGAATGCTGAGGAAGAGTAGATTGTCATTTTATAACACACCTATAGTAAAAAAAACCCACTGAACATCTGCACTATTCTGGAAAGCCAGAAAACATATTATTGATAATTAATTGCAAATCTGCTTCTATTTTGAGGAGGTGATGGAATGCAGCAGCCTCATTAGCTTCCTGCCTGTGCAGCCATCAAGGAAATCAGAGCTCCTTGTGTCACTTCTGTCCCACCTACTGACAGGAGGTGATATGTGTGAAATAGTTCACAAAATTATGGCTTCAAAGGACAGGTTTCAACAAGACCAAGCAGTGAATGTGTAAAGGAAACAGGCTCCTCCCTTGGCCTAGGCTGTGTGATATGAGTGACAATCCTGTCATTCCCTGTTAAACACCTGAAAAATCTGACTCCAGTTTTGTGAAGTTTGTCTTGTAGTTTTGTCTGTGACCTTCCTACTTCTTAGGGCCAGACAGCAGAAGCAATTAATACTTCCCCCCCGCCTTTTTGTTAAGAGGCTGCGAACCCTTTACCAAGAAAAGTCAAAGATATTTTGGTGTTTTACTTGAAAGAATTTGTAAAGTTCTAGAAACTGCTTTTATTGTTGCCCTTATTACTTCAAGGCATGTGATTTGATTATTATCTGAGAGTGACCAGGAGACTATAGCACATCCTTTTAGGTTGCTTCAGCACTTACATTTTCATGCCTTTTTTCGTACTGGTCTGACACAGGTATGTCAGGGGCTAATTTCCAGTAACAGCCTCTAAATATTGTAGACCAGGGCATCTGCTCGGTAACTTAGGCAAACATTAACAGAAAAATTGAACCTAAATATTCCAGGATCACTTGAAATTCTCTACCTAGTTTATCAAGAAGTACAAAGGAGGAAGAAAATATATTAAAATTAAAAATGCAGGTCTTTTTTTTTTTTAATTTTTATGTTCCTGCTATTTGATTGTACATTATACATATTTCTCAGTAATAGAGGGTGATGCTCAATGAACACCTTTGTGAAGAGGCCAAATTCTCTCTTAAGAAGTTGCAAACAATTTTGAATAGGCCATTGCAATGGAATGGTCTTCATGTATGCAAACTCTGCCCTTTTTGCTCTTTCTGTGATCACTTGGAGAACCAGAAGTTTTCATACATCATGGATTTGTGATTTTATATTGATTTTCTTGTTGCTTTTCATATCTTTTGTTTGTGTGTTTTTGTTTTTGTTTTTCCTGTGAACACTTCCTCTTTTCCTGTATTTCTACATCATTCCCTATAACAGTAATTTTTCTCAAAGCATTCAATAAACTAATGATTGTGCAATTCTCTGCTCATTATTTTCCCACTGCTTTTAATCAGCAAATTCATGTTGTATGAAACTACAATAAATTATATGTATTATACAAATCTGCCTGTGTGAAAAATACTTACAGACCTCAGTATTGACACACGATGAAGAATACTTTAACATTATGCTGTAAATAATTTGTATTTGCACAGTGTATTAGTCCTACATGGGTTGTGCTTGCAAAAACAACAAAGTACAGTGTGTCTTTAAATTCTGATTTTCTAAAAGCAAAGCAACTCAAATAGTCAAAGAACTTTTAAGAGTAACAATTGCATCCAGTTCTGAGGCCCCCAACATAGGAAAGATGTGGAGCTACTGTACTGAGTACAGAGGAGGGCCACAATGATGATCAGAGGGCTGGAGCACCTCTTCTATGGAGATAGACTGAGAGAGCTGAGGCTGTTCAGCATGGGGAAGAGAAGGTGCCAGGGAGAGCTTATGGAAATCTTCCAGTACTCAAAGGGGTTTTACAAGAAAGAGTGAGAGGGACTGTTTACAAGGGCATGTAGTTATAGGTTAAGGCTATCACTATGTGTCCTTCAAACTGAACTGGCTTGAAACTGAAGGACAGCAGGTGTGGATTAGATGTCAGAAATTCTTTTCTGTGAGGGTGGCAAGGCACTGGAACAGGTTTCCCAGAGAAGTTCTGGATGCCCCATCCCTGAAAGTGTTCAAGGCCAGGTCGGATGGGGCTCTGAGCAACTTGGTCCAGTGCAAGGTATCCCTGCCACAGCAGAGGAATTGGAACTAGATGATCTTTAAAGTCCTTTACAACTCAAGCCATGCTATGAGTCTATGATTCTGTGATTCTGTGATTCTATGATTCCATGATTCCATGAAATGTGGTCTTGGAAACAATTACAGGTGTTCTTAGCTCTGCATAAAGTTAGAGTTTGATATTGTCATTGGCTTTACAGCCTTACTCAGAAGAAGCTGAGGAGTATGATACTTCTTTAGCACCCACTCTACTTTCCTATGGAAACCTTGTGGGAATCATTCTGGGGTGCTCCAAAATGCAGGGCCACTACTGTACTTTATGGCAGCCTCAGCAATCTTTTTTTCTACTCATTGTTTGGGCCCTGAGAGCGTCAAGAGGCTCTGCAGTGTCTCTGCCCTTCCTGGAGCTCTGGCTGTGGGCACTCAAACCAGCTCTGAGATGATGTGGCCAGGCTGTGTGAGCTGTGGTCCCTCCACTTGGGAGCCGTGCTGGAGTTGGAGCCCGTGCCTTCAGCTGAACTGAGGATAAACCAAGGATTGTGCCTGGCCATGAACCTTGCTGATGCTTCATTTTTTGGCTTGGCAGCAGCTGAGCAAGAGCAGGGCTGCAGAGGGCTGGCTCTCCAGGGGTGGTCCGACCCACCGAGCACTCCCAGCATTTGGCCCCTCAGGTACTTATGATGGTACTGCCTCTTTTGTTCAGTTAAAAGCAAATATATTTACAAGATCTTTACCCCCCTGGAATATATCTCTTCTATTTTAAAATACGGTAAATAAAAATATCTTTGATACAGGACTGTGGAGATCAAGCTTATAAGGTGAAGCAATTTCCCCATTATAACAGGAGAATGAAAATAAGCAATATGTAAACTCCTCAAGGACAACATATAATAATATTGAATACTAAAGAGGACACTCAAGGCTACTGCTTGATAGATGGCAAAGCTGAATGAGCTCATATTAACTCTTATCTCTTAAGCAAATTTAGTGCAATGATTGGCAAAGTCCATTGTGTTGCTGGGAAAGACAGCTGAAACAGCTATCAACATTTGTTGCAGTGGGGATCCTGCAACAGACAGCAGACGAAATTATCTTGGATTTGTATATTAAACAGCACAATTTTTCAAAACAATAGCTCCCTGTTCTGGTAACTGAGAGGATGTATTTGCTTAGCAATTATGACTTAACCAAACAGTGAACAGTAGATTCTAAAATAAATGCACATATACAGTAAGCTGACAAACAGAAAATGGCCCGGGAACAGAAATTGTAAGGACTGTGCTCCATTCAGTCAGAGTCTCACGATTGGAATGCTAGATAAGAACTTGCCACACCTGCTTTCAAGTAACCTATTGGGCATTAAGTTTGTGGGTTCACAGGCAGTACAAGGTAGGCACAGGAGGAAGAATTCAGTCCACAAATCATTTGGAGTCCAGCTTTTCCAAGAGCACTCCTGAGCCATACTTAGATATTGCAGAGGATATAGTATGAGCTACTGTTTTACTCAAATACTGAATTTCATTTGGATTCGTTTGGTTTAGGAATTGCCGCCTTCTGAACGTATTTTTATAGAGAAAATAAAATCATTCATGTTCAGATCACCCAAATGTAGAGAGATAAGAAAAGAGATTGATGCTTGTCTCACTAGACTCCACTGAAAACTCACTTTTGCATATTTTACTTCTTATTTTGAATAGTTGGTAAGTACAATGGTGCTTAAGAGGTATTCAAAGATATGTACTGACTTGAGGGCTCTGTTTGGACAACATATCTTTTCATTAAGATATATTTAATGAACTTTTCACTATATTTCACTGTTCAGACTACTTGATCAAATACTTTAGTGCATACAATTTCTGTCAGCTGTTTACAAAATAAGACCCTAGCTTCCTGGGAAAATATTGCAGAATGTGAATCCTACTGTTAGTTGGTGTGATTACATTTTCTTTCACATGTTTTGTAAATTAATACAGAAATCAGATAATAAAGAGATTCAGGCAGAGGCTTAACACAAGCCCTTCAGCTATCTGGATGATGGCTGCTGCAGAAGAACTGATAGAGGGTAGAAGAGAGCAGTTGTTGAAAGTGTGCTTTGTTTCCTTCCTAGGCTACTTGGTTTTATTATGGCATTCTTTTTTTTTTAGTCAAAAGGACACAGCTTTAATATTTTTCATTAAATATCTATGGATTTTTTTTTGCCACTCCCTGCAAGAAGGGGAGTCTTTCCCTTTTGCTAATGAGGAGACATTACATTCTGTGTAATTTGATTTATATAAGAATCTCTGTGAGGTTGTAGCATTTTAGGGGGCTATGACACAAAGACCTATTCATTGTATGTCACACATAAAAAAGTGATTGCATACATATTCATTACTTTGTATTTTTTACTTAAGAGGAAAAATTCCATCTGTCCCCCTTGCTGCAGTTTAGTTTCTGTGGTTTATATCCTCTATTTTAAGTGAATATTGAAAGCAACATGCCAACAGTATAACACTGCATAGATTGAAATGAAACTATGCTGCATAAACTAAACAAATGTAAAAGAGAGTGTTTAGAAATAGAAAAGCATTGCTGTTCTCTCCTCCCTCAAGCAATTCATGCTGACATGGTAACATCAGCTGAATCCAAGTGAAAGATTTTATGCAGGCTCCTTGGAGCACACTGTTTTTCAATTTTTGAAATGTTCAAAGGTCTGACATGGCTGTCCCCTGAGTTTCCTGATAGCTATGTTCCTGCAGAGACAATGAGGATTTTACACAAAGTTTAATACAGAGTTCAGAGAACTGCTGTGTGGCTGTGCTATAATTAGAGGAAGGGTTCACCTAAAATTAATACATGCAACAGAAGCCCTGAAGCACCAGACAGTTTGAAGGCCTCCTAAGAATGAACTTTCACTCAGCATAAAGGTAGCACTGGTAATCCCCACAGCGCCAAAACAATCACAGACAAAATGCACTTTATGTTATTGAAAAAGTACTAAAAAAATCCAGCTGTTCCATATATCTTCCTTGGCTGCCTCAGGATAAGAACCAGAGTCAAAAAAAAAAAGCCAAAAGCAACAAACCACACCTCAGTCCATTTAGTTGTATTTGGGTGAAGATTGGTACCAAAGGCCAAAATTACTTTCCTTACATCTCTGCTTTGCACCTGGAATAATTTAATAGGCCTCTGACCTTTTATTAATTTAACTTTAAAATTCAATTCCCTGATCAAAGGCATCACCCACTTCCTTTGCTTGATCAGATCATCTGTAACATTTACCCTCCATGTTGTCTTTGACAAAATAACCAGTTATAGAAGCAAGGACCAGTACATGGTATGGCTAAGATGCTCCCTTGTCAATGTTCTTCCCGTCCCCCTCTTAGTCAAGGAATCTTGATGCCTTCCTTTCACCATGGTATAGCATTAAGAGGGAAAGTAGAAAGTGTCCTTCCTTAATTTAAATAACTTGTAGCACAATACTAAGAAAGTCTTTCTAGAAAGATGTAGGTTACAGGACAGCAGATCTGATTCTCCCACTTTCATGACAAATGTTTAGTAGGCTCTTTTCTGAAAGGAAGAGCAATTTTCACCCAAGCCTTGCCCTCAAAAGAAAGCAGTTGCCATAATCATGTTTTTGAAGCAGGACAATCCCTTTGCTGTGTCTTAGAAATGCTCTGAGAAGACCGACACCTCCTTCTGATAGATGCTTGTGGGACACCAAGTCAATCTAAGCACTGAACTACTTAGCTATGCTAAGATTGTCTTAACCTGGTCACATAAAAAAGGGAGAACTCTATGCACCAGAGAGACTTGGAGTTAAAAAAATGAAACAAAATGTGTTTATTGATTGAAGACTAAGCAGCTGCCCTTTGAGTGGAGGAAGAAGAAAGGAATTCAAATTGCAGTTTTGAATCTGGTGCTTACCTTTGACATAAAAGCACATGTCCTGTTTCTGGATTTTATTCAAAACCTCTGTCCACATGAAACAATTTCAGGGGTGAAAACCCTGCAACCACAATTACATACGAAGAAACCAGGCTCCATCCCCAGCACTGATCCAAATCCAGCAAAAGCTCTTCTGCCTTTTATTCCTCTGACATAAACTAAGAAAACAAACAATCAGAAGTTCACAGGAGCTGTGGGAACAGTCAGTTTGGTGGGATGAGCTTTTCACACCCTCAGTCAATACAGCTGTCTGGGCTGGCACAGCCTCCCTTTCTGCTCTCCATAGGCAAGATAATGTGAGCAATGGCTCAGGACACAAAGCAGCGAGAACTGAACGGGCACAAGAAACAGTAGTGAAGTTTTTATAAAAATACGAAAGGAAAATAAGATGAAGGGAAGAACCAGCCATAGTGGGGAGTACTTCTGGTCATGCTTAAGTGCCAACATACAGTGTTGTCCTGTGCACTAAGAGCCAAATGGAAAAGGAGGAAGTCACATTGTCATTCTGCCTCCAGGCAAACAGGATTTAGGAAATCAGTGAAATTCAGATGCAAGAAAAATCCATTTCATGGTGTCCGCTACATGCATCAGAGATTAGGAAGGGAAGAGAGAAAGATAGAAATCCAGACTGACACTTTGAAAATTTATTTGGGCCATGCAGGCCGTGTGAGGAGAGCTAAATGTTATCTTTAGCTAGAATGGCTGTGCAAGCTTAGCCTGAGCACTAATTTCCAAACAGTGATCCATTGGCTGTCCAACCATCACAGACAGACACCTGCACATACACACACACTTGACAGTGAACATGAAAATAATTCAAAACAGGGAGCTGAAAACTGCCAGATCATCCTAAATCCTAAAGCTGTTCAAGAAGAAGCTGTTCAAGTGCAAACTGTGAATTTCTGTGATTGGAACAATGATCATGGCCAGCAATCCTGACATCCGCATTCTCTCATGCTACAGTGGGAAAAGAAGATACTGCATTTGAGCAGTGTGACTGGGATAAATGAGAAGTGACATGCTCTAGAGAATGTATGCATGTATAGACAAGGTCATCAGAGCACTCCTGCTTATCCTTCCTCAGCGCCTTGCCCCCAACAAAATTGTCTGACCCCATATTCAAAAATGGTGAAAGGAATGTGCCTATATACAGCAGCACTAACTTAACTTTGAAGCAGAGTACAATGGTATTTTGAATGCTATTGTAAGACTAAAAAAAGCATAAAATAACTCAGGAGCCAGCTTAAAATGTCTGGTGAATTCAAACTTTTATGCTCCTTTATGCTTTTATATATCACTAATTCCTGGGTTTAAAAAGGTGCTCCCCACATATATGTTGTAATACTGTCATATTAGATTATTATACTCTTACAATTATGCATTATATTGTAATTACAAATTATTATATTACAAGTAAGCTATACATGTACCCTTAGCATCTAGGACAGGCTGGATATGCTACTCACACAAATTCATTTGCCTTTCCCTGCATTTGTTCTGCATTTGACTGTATACAAGGCAAGATTTTTTTATAAAGTAAAAACCAACAGTAGAAAATGAATAAACAAACAAAAAGACTAGGTTCTATACTTTAGGTGCAAAAGTAAGACCATTTTCATTAATTCCTGCATATTAAAATTTTCTTTTCTTTTCCATTTCTCTTTCCTTTCTCCTCTCCTCTTGCAAACATTTGGCTGATGTTGGTAAACTTCAAGGAAAAGCCCAAGTGTCATACTATTATATTTCAATATATTTCAAGACTCACCTCCTATAACACACAAATATTACGTTCATACCATGATATTTGCATTTGCAATACCCTTAAATGCCAAAGCTTCATTAAACATGATTCTGCAAATGTTGCCCAGCTTTTCCCAAAGCCAAGAACAAGTCTAGGCATATACTTAAAACTAACAAAACTAATGAGGTTATACATAGAAGAGTTAACCTTCATTGATGTAAAAGAGCATAGAAGGATTCAAAATGCTATCTGAATATTAACAAATTTATTCGTAGTCTCTGGAGAGAACTCAGATTTCTTGCAAAGATAAGGGTCACTCTCAGAAACAAAGGTTCTGAGAAAAAATTCTGCAATGTTGAGGATGAGCTTGGGAAATGCTGAACCTGGGGTGTCTGACTCGGTCATACCATTTGCTGTCTCCATCTAATCACATTTCAGAAGGTCAAGGTCCCTTGTACAGCACCTGAAACAGAAAGTATTTGTGGCCACACCTGGCCATGAAATTCCCTGGTCAACACACTTTCAAAGGGATTGTGACTCTCCTTAGTTCGAGTTCAACCTCTTACATCTCAGTGAAAAGTGATTCTCCGGTTTGAGAAATGAAGACTTCCTTACTCAGAAAGGTTCTCTAGACCATCCAAATGTAACCTCTGCAGTCAGGATCTGAACAGAGGGCACCACTAGCCACTATCCTCACTGCTTGAGTTCACAAAACTTAGTTTTAAGTTAAGTGACAAATAGCTTTGCTCTCAACCCAATCTGTGTCAATAGCTTAACAATTAGAAGAGCCTCCAAGGAAAAACAAGAATGTATTTGGAAACCAAATGCTCAGAAGACACTAGAGGCTAGGGATCTTTCTTCATACATGATTGTTGAAATTACAGCACACTTAAGTAACAGCTGGTATCACTTTTTCCACCTGTGCTTTGTATTAGAATGGAAAGCTCTCTCCACCAGCAAATAAAATACACTCTCAGTCTTCATCTGTTGCTGCTGCTGGCTGACAGAGAACATCCTGCAGCCACACTGCTGAACACTCTCACCATCAACAACAGGGACACATCCAGACTTCCATTTGGAAGTTATCTGTTGATGATGTTGGTGCTCAAACTATACCCAGAAGTGACATAACAGCTAAGGCACAGACTCAGACTGGCAGGGAATCTGAGACGTTTATTCAAAGAAACGAGCTGGTTTTATACACCTCTTCAAGACCCAGTATTTCCTTATATAGTATTTTTCACTAAGTGGCCTATCTCACATTGCCATGTCAGTAACACACCTCTCAGTGGTCCTGTATGGGAGGGAGCACTCGCTGTTCACCCGTCCGGCAGCTTCTGGCAGGCTCCTATCCGCAGGGCTCTGCTGTATGGCATCTCCTCTCTCCAAGGTCAGGTGGAGACAAGCTTCTCTGTGCTGCCATGGTGTTCTGCAGGTGTGTCTCACAGCCCCCAGCTCAATTCCATTCTACCTCTCCCCACACAGAAACTGTTGAAACATGAAAGGCGCATTAGCATTGGCTAAAACTGTGCCAGGTCCGTCCTATGACATCAACAGCATAGGTTAGCAGCAGAAGCACCTAGAAATATTCCCTAAAATAATTTATTTTACTTACACAGCAAAGCCTTCAAGGGTAATTTGGAAATGAGAGATTTCAGTATTTCTCCACTGTCTGTGGAGAGGGTGCAGGAAAACAAGGCTTAGTGAGGTGCCTATTGTAAAGAATTATGGATCCAGGCTTGGCTGCCTGCTTTGGGACAGGAGGCAGCAGATCAGGATATTACAGTGCATGTGGGGCTTCTTGAGATGAAACACCAAAGGCATTTTGCTGGTCCAGACTGAAGATTTTTTTACTTCTGTCTATACTTAGAGTGGCCCAAGTCACAACAGGCCCAGGCACACCACACACTCAGATTCAGTTCATGACTGTGCTTTGTCAGATTCAGAAACTACCTTCTACCAGTGATTGGATTTGGCAGATGTTTTCTGAAACTCTGTCACGTGCCAAACACGTCAACCCTGCTGGCAGGTGCTGTTTTCCCTCCAGGACAGGTTTTGCAGCCTATGCAGAGCTTTGTGCCAAAGCAGACAGCCTGCAGTCCTGTGACTGCAGCAGAGATGTGCCTCAGGGGAGCCACAGGTAAGATGCTTTCCACCCCAGTCTTATCCATTTATTTTACTAGACAAATGGATTAACTAACTCTGAAGTACTAAAGGTCTCCTTGGGTAGCAAATTGCCCTTAGCTTCACTGGTTTCTATGAGAACTGACATTGCTCAGAAACTCCCCAGTTTTGCTCAGCACCTTGCAGCACTGTGTCCTAAAGGATTATCATGGGTGTGAACTGAATACAAACAAAGTAAGACCCATGACATTATGAAAATTCTATCAGAGATATGTCTTTTAAAGGTGTGACAGAAACAAATTCAATCCATTACAAAATGTGAGACAAAATTAGACACCTTGTCTTGACACTCACTTCTGTCAGAAAGATCAAACATGGGAAGAATAAATCTGTAGCTCATATTAACTAAGCTATGAGCATTTTGTTAATTAAAGAGACATATATGACCTTCCTCAGAGCCACATTGTCTGGTCTTGAACACCTCCAGGGATGGAGAATCCACAAACTCTTTGGGCAAATTATTCCAGTGCCTCACTACCCTTATATTACAGATTTTATTCCTAATATCTAATCAAAATCTACCCCCCTTCATCTTAGGGCCATTCCCCCTTGTCCTACCACTACAAGCCCTTGTAAAAAGTCCCTCTCCAGCCTTCTTGCAAGCTCCCTTTAGGTACCACAAGGCTGCATCGTAAGATTCTCCCAGAAATTTCCCTCTGCCTCTGACTGACAGAGACTCATCTACATAGCAAGATCTCATATAACTATGTTTTTATTCCTTTCACAAGGTAAAACAGGACAGTTACTAGTGTAGTCTGAAGAATTATAAATAATATAATAATAGCTTGAGGCAGTTCCCGATTTATTAGAGAATAAAAATAATTTTCAGGCTAATTTCTGAGGCAGAAAGCCTCAGAGTTTATTAGAGAAGGATAGGATTAGTACTGGTAAATTATCAAGAAGCAACCTCAAGCTATTACTAGGATGAAATTTTAATTAAATAATCAATTTCAAAGACATTAAGAAGACTTGCAAAAATGAGTCATCAGATTAGAAAGGAAAAGCTTCACACTTAGTTAAAAATCTAAGCCTATTTTTTGGCTTATTTTCTGTTGTGTATTTTCTGAGTGTATTTTCCTTTGCTTTCGTTCTCTTTATTCCATTCTCATTTCTCCACTCCTCAACTTCAGCCAAGCCCTTGCTGCCTCAGGAAAATGCAATATATTTGGAATGGGTTATTCACAGAAAGTACTTTGTTCTAAACCTTCTCCTAAAGCTGTCTGCTTTCACCAGTATTCATGCAAAGAATCAGGGCAACAAGGTTTTCTAGTTCCTTCATAACACCATTTTTAGATATGTAAAATGAAAATTATATGAATATTCCTTCATTATTTATCAGCTGAGCTGGGACAGAAAGGCTAGATGATTTCCAAATAAGACAAAATACTGCCAACAAAGGAACACATCCACAAAGCACTGGTCACCTGTAGATCTCACAGTGCTGTAAAAAGAAAAATGAATATTATTAGTCTCAAACACCAGGCCAAAGCTGGAAGAACAAAGTGGGAACGGGGCTTTTTAAAAGTCATGCTGAACACTAGTGACAGCATCAGGAACAGGGTACTTGACTAAATCATCAGGCTAATTCTTCAGGTCCCATAACAAATGGCTTCTCCTGGCAAAAGTGCTACTTGCTTGGTAGAAAGGCTTAATAAAGGCCAATATTAATTTTATCTTCTCAAAAGAATGTAAAAAAATTGAAGAATGTGGCACCAAACATACATGTGTTACTTATTATTACATATTTCTCTCTTTCCCAAATATTTTGAGTATTCTAGATGAAAGGAGATGAAAGATCAGGAAATACCTTAACACTGGAAGCACAGGTTACAGCCAAGTAATGAGAAATTTCAGTGTCTCATAGGTATACTATGTACTGAGTACATGCATTACACAAAGGTGGCATTACAGTGAAACATCACCCTTTCTTTAATCCTCTCTCACTCAGCTCTCCCTCCAAATCCAAATATTGCTTCAGGAGAAGCTGGTATTGGTGTGCAACAATATCTGTACAACCTTCTTGTTTTGACTGTCCTGGACAATTCAGTTAAATATTACTGATGATGCACTTAAACAGAAATAAATACAGTTTATTTCTGGAATAAGTTATACTTGTGTTTTGAATGTTTATTTGCCTTTTTGCCCATTTTCAATTTTTAATCATGTGCAATGACACACTATTTTGAAAGGTTCTGCTAAACTAAATTTATTCCCTTCTCTGCATTCCATTAAATGAAAAATACTAAGAGATTTCTTGAAACTTTTTTTGAAAAAATTAGTATGTTTTGCCTGTGAAATTATATTAACTAAGGTGCCCAAAGATTTTTAATGCCCCAATGTTGTTTGAACTCCTAAATAGCTCCTGTAATTTATATCATGGATACTTTTGCTTATTTGGATAAAAAGTTATAAACTAGTTATGCTTTTTAAAATTATTATAAATTAATAGGAAAAAGGTAATATAAATAATGTTATAAATTATGAGGCAAAAAATATAATAAATTAATGGAGTATTAGCAAAACATTACATAAAATGCTCTAGGTATGGCATAATTTTGTAATTAATACTGCTGGCATTCCACTTAACCAGGGCAATTTAATGCAATATATCTATGTTAAGTGCTAAATAGATTGCTGAGATTTGTACAGACTATAGTTTGAGACATTAATTGATTGCCAGAAGAAATGAATTAATGAATAAAAATGTTATTGCAGTCACCCTAGGAATGGTGTTGGAGCACTTGTTCTCGATCACAGCTGCCTTTCAGTTTGCATTGGTTTCTAGTTCCATTCTGTACCTTCCTGGCCTAAGTCAGTTATGCAGCCATTGGTGGTGCTGGCCCCATTTTGCCTGAGGGCACCCACAGGAACTGTTCTGGAAGTGGATATAAGAGCACCTAGCTCCTAGCTGCCTTTTTGGAAGGGTCTCAGGCCTTTCTCCTCTTCCACCCTTGGACCAGCAAAGAACTGGCATGTCCTGGGAGCTCTGGAGTTGCTGAATTTGTGTGGGTTGCTTGGTGCTGCTGAAGTCTGGCTGCTGCCCTGCACACACACTCACCCTGGCACACACAGCTCAGCCTTGCACACACGCATTGCATTTGGTGCTCCCAGTGTACACAACTGTTTTCTTGCTCCTCTGCTGAACAGCAGTGAGCCCAATGCTTCCAACAGGTAACCAAGTTATTGTCTGTATAAAATTCCATTGCCTCATGAGCGTGCCATTTACACTGGTATTTATTGTTATAAAGCCACAGCTGCTCTGCACATGTGCAGTGGATTTATCATATGGGACAAGATAACCTGCAGTATGCAGTTCTCTCCTCTGTCAGACTGGGAAGTTACAAAATGTGCCACAGCTCCAGACTGAGCTTCATCTGAACTCAGTAACAAAACCTGCAGAGATTGTATACCCATCAAAATTATTTAAACACATTTAAAACAAAAGAAAGTAAACTGAAGCACTTGGCTAACATTAAGGTGAATAAAGGGCTTTAAGGGATGCAAAGAATTAAATGCATCTCTGCATCTATATAAAAAGTCTATGGGAATAAGTATCCATGTGTGCATAAAGCTACTCTATAGTTACATCTTAAAAACAAATTCATTTAAGAGCTCTATGAGGAAATCAACTTTGGTTACCCCACATACAACCAATGAATGTCTGCTTATGGTATGGAAAAGAGAGCAACGTCCTAAGGATGTCTGAAAACACAGTACCCAACAACCAAGCCATTCATAAGCTATGCTAGGAAAGAGAAACGTACTGGAAAATGCAGTAAAGCCTCATTTCATACAAACTGCTTCTTGTGCAATACTCCTGTTCTTGAGCAATAGTTCTGACAGTAACAAGCAATCCACAGTATCCATTTAGCAATTTGAGCAAAGAAGACATAAAAGGAAATGGAAGTAGTCACATAAAATCATGTTTTTTCCAAAGTCTTTCAACTGCAAACTTCTAAGGTGATTTTCCCAGTTTTAAACCATGCTTTTTCTTCACTCTCCATGGCACAAACCTTGGCTGAACCCAGCTAACTCAGGATTCCTTAGTGTGTGCACTCAATAACTTGCCCAACCATTGTTATTTTCACAAAGGGAACACCAGCTAGATAGTAGCAGTACTTCCTGCTATTTTTGCTGTTCTTTTACTCTTCTGACAGTTCATGTCTCAACCTTATCCTACTCCCTTTAATCTGCTTCCTTAGATCCTCACCACCCCATACTCTGTCAGACTTTCTGAATTTTATTGTGCAATTTCTTGTCCGTAATGTATTTATCTGATTTCCTATCTTGTGAGTAAGTCTTGTTCACACATTAAATGCCATCTGAGAATTCAGGCACGCTCAGAACTTTGCTCTTACTGGCAGGTTAATACCTATTCAGAAATTTTAAAATATCAAACAATACTTTGGTTTTAAGATACTCGGAGTTCAGTGTCATTTTTCATCCTGCACTTGAAACTGGATTTGTCAGTCAGCAAAGTGTTAGAGTACAACCTCTTACTTTACATATTGGACTCATAGGATTTAGTTTTGTGGCTAAACACCTGGATGCCATGTTGTAGTCCAGTGCTGAGGTTACCCTCCATGCCTGTACACCACTCTCAGTTTACATTGCTGAATGCCCCTTTTCCACCAAAGGAAATGAAAGCTATTGAGTTTTTCTTGAAAATCTGCTCTTTAACTCCAGCAGTCCCTCCCTTTTGCTTCTCACTGAATCAATCTTAGCTATTAGAAAACTTAGAAAATCTTAAGTGAGGAGTAACTGTGCAGTAAGCAGGAGGCAGTAAGCATGGGAGTTGGCACAGGGTAGGGAGATAGGAATGCCAACTGCAGGAAGAATATATGTCATAAAGCCTGTGAATTATAGGAGAAGGGCATGAACCAGAAAAGCAAGAAAAAGGCAAGTTCTTCAGTCACCTCAAATAGTTGCTGCAGTTCTAGAGGAAGTGATTCTGTGACAACTCTTTCCTCACATGATCAGCACATGCAATTTGCAGCATTCCCTGAGGACCTCAGGGCCCCTCATTTCTTTCTCATTTAAGGGAACTGCACTATTTACATGTCATCCTCTCAACAGCCCAGATGGCATAATTATAGTATCTGGTGATAAAAGAATTCTTCTGGTAATATCTTTTTTTTGTCCCACTTTAGGGAAAAAAAGGTATTGGTTAGATTACCATTATTCTTGTGCAGTTGCATCTAAAGCTAAGCTTTAACTGCTCTACATAGAAAACAGAAACATCAGGCACCTCCAGAAGAAAGCTCTGAGATTTTAGATTATGAAGACAGCTTGTTTTAGCAGCATCTAGATAAGCATGTGCCAGTGACAGGGTACCCTCTGTGCTCTGCACACAAATTGTTGTAAGCAACTGTCTTTGCCTGAAAAACACACTTTTGACAACTGAATAAATCAGACAGCCAGATCATAATAGATATGGAATATTACTCCTGTTTTACACATGGGGGACTAAGGCAATTGCCTGAGGCCAGCAAGTTACTGTAACGCAGCTGGGAACTGAATCTTGTATCTTGAGTCCCATAAAAATGCAAAAAAAAAAAATTACCGTTCCTCTAAGAATCTCACCAAAAGATATTACGTAGCTATTTTTCTGCCTCTGTGGTGCAATAAAATATGCACCTGTAAAGATGGAGAGAGGGGGGGGAAAAGGCTTATGGGAAACATTTATGAATAGCATAGTATCTCTATAATGTCATGATTTGGGGTTAATAATGAAAAAATCCCCCAACTTTTCAGAACTAGACTCAAAATTTTCCACATATCTTACACTAATATGTGTCTGGTAGCCTTAGATTCACATTACATACTGAGATTATTGACACTAAACGTTCAATTCATGTCTTTTCTCATTTAAAATGCTTTTCAGCTGTTGCTGTCATGCTTTTATGTACACAGCATGTGAAGTATTCTTATCACCCATATGCTGGCTTCTCTAGTATTTTAATAGATTTTGGAAAACCTGTTTAGGGCCTAAACCAAAGCTCAAAAATCACAAATATGCCCTAATATTCTAATGTTCTCTACATGCTACAGGTTAAAATTTTATGAAATCTCAACTAAAGAAAATATTGAGTGCATAGGGTTGAGCACACAAATTCTGTATCATATGATAGTCTTATCTTGTAGGTTTCAAGCACTGGCAGAAAAAAAAGGAACAAAATCCCCTATATTTTGCATTCTCTGCTTGTTCACTTTCTTGTCATAGGTTTCTTAACTGAAGGATGAATATTGGCTGAGGAAAAAACTTTTAAAATCCTGCTAAGTATAAAAAATTTGCAAGCTAGACCTAAGGGGTTTTCTATGTATTTCAATCAATCCTAAATATTTAAATTTTTATATATTTTTCATCAATACAGACTTGGCACAGGAATGTACTTAAGATTCCAAATTACAAAAAGAGATCTAAGTACCTGTGAACACAGAGTCGTATCATTTGGCAAATATGTAGAGGACAATATAAATATAATTGAAAAGAGCACATTTTTTTCAGTATCATGAGGTGTTTACGTGTTTCCTGAACAGATTTGGTTGTACAACATTTGGTAGCATATTACCATGGAGAAAGTTTGTTTAAGCATTACATTTTCAGACAGATAAAAGTATGAATTGATCTGCATATAATTATCAACAACCCCTTTTTATCCCCCCATACTCCTCTGTATTACACATATTCAAGGTGCATTATGGGATGTTCAATCCCTCTTTCCTTCCTGATACAAATAAAAGAAACAATATAGGTCCCTATAATGAACAAAAAAGTATTTAAACTCAGGAGAACACATTTGCTAAATAGTAAGTTGTTAAAACTGATAGCCTGATCATTAGGTTTTGTAGATTTGTCAAAAAGCCTTTGGATGAATAAGAAATATGGTTGAAAACATTTCACTTTAAGAAAGAATTTGCTACTTCGCAACACATGAATGGTCTCACATTGCTTGTTTAATGCTGTGTTCCAATGAAGACCTAACATATTTCTACTCCCACTGAATTAATTCAATCCAGTTTCTCACCTCAGATGTAGCTGAAGATAGTTTAAGCCATGTTTTATTTTACACCAAAATCTCCTAGGAGTGATTCCACAGTCACTTACCTAGCTTTACCATAAGTGGTAACTAGCAGTGATCAGTCCAGAAAGTTCTGACATAATGATTAAAGAATTTATTTACTCTTTTCATGAATTAGGATTAGTCACAGGCCAATTTGCAGAACTGCATGAATTCTGGAAAAATACTTTATGAGATTTATCATGAAATAAAGTTGCAGGTGAATTTCAATATATAAACATTAATGGGTATATAAGGGAAAAGAGTCATTAACTAGTGCGAAGTTCCCCACTGCTAAACTGAAATTTGTGGGGTTATAAAGCAAATTATATATTTATTTAATTAAAATCTTCTGTACTGGATCCCCTGGAAGCCCTCTGATTAATGCTCTGGTTCTCTCCTTCTTTACATCTATAATCTATATTCAAAGGCCCCTAACACCACAGAGTCTCTCTTCTAAGCTCCACAACTTGCTGCAATCAAACTGATCATCTGTAGCACCAGGCTGAAGAAGCTACACAGAGGTAGCCTGAACCTTTCTGCAACACGTGGGGTCTATCTCCAGACTTTGGGGTTTAGTTTTCATGACAGATAAGCAGCAACATCACAATCCTTTAAAATCTTTAAGAATAAATGGCATTAGTTTAGCACAGCATGAGTGCTAAACTCATGCCTGTGATGGTCCAGAGTTTAAAGCCAGCAACCTTCAACCTTACAGAAAGAAGAAAACGAAAATATTAGTTAGTTGCCACTAAATCAGTTTCTTGCGTTCCAATATGAATATCCTTAATTTCAGAAACAGATGAAGACATTTCTGATTTTCACACGTAAGTCAAAACAATGTCTTGCAAAATACCTAAAGCATTACATGAAAGAGAACTCACATTTATTTTCAAAAATACTTTCGATTGCTGACAAACAGTTGTTTAGAGAGTTTTTGAGGCAAAAGTTGCACCTGGACTACCCTGCTTATGAAGTCTGATCAATGCTATTGTGACTTTGTACCTATTATACTCTCAATTTCTACACTATCCTGTAGCAGTACATTTGATAATTTTACTATATTGAGTGAAAAAAACCCAATTTCCTAATCTTTGTCGAAATACATTATCTGAAAATTTAATTAGATGACCTTTCTTTGGCATAAGGAATAGAAAATTGTTATTGTTCACTATTAATTTTCCTTATGCCCTTCAATGATTTTAGTCCGCCAGCGCCTTCTAAAGAACAATTTTTCTTGAAGGTGAGCATTCTTAATTCACATTTTCCTTGGTTCAACTCTCTCTCACTATGATTTCTATAATCTTTCCATGTCTCTTTTCAGTTCTTTTTTTAAAAAGGGGATAAGTAACCAGTACTCCAGATGCAAGCATGATGCACATTTCTACAATGGTATAGTGATATTTTCAACTTTCTTTCCTAGTAATATATTTGTTCTTTACTATCTTTGAGATTAATTTTTTTTAATAGTACTAACCAAATGGATAGCCAAATCTATTTGAAGCAGTAGGAGACCACTATAACATAGTACAGCTTTGTGCATGTACAGTATGTACTGATAAAGATTGGTCAACATTGTTTTCCAGCTCTTTTATCACCCAATTTGTTACTCTACTCTGTAATTACTATTACACAATTAGGGTTTTAATTTTGATTATCTTCAGAAATTGTTTAGCACTAGCACATATATTTTTAAATGACTTTCTGAACAGCACAAGTACCACAACAGGCTTCTTTGTTACTTAACAAATACCTGCCTGTTGCTATGAAAGTTTAATATTTCTATTATCTGTTTCTTAACTTTTAATGCAAGTAATCTATTGAAAGTTCTTCCCTCTACTTATGTACCAATTTAGTATCTTTTGAAGGCCAAGTACCTCGCTGGAAGCTTTATTATCCTTGACCACACTTCTAATTATACTTTCAAAAATGTAATGGATTTGTGGTGCATGAGTTTGCTTTGGAAAAGCTACACTGATATTGCTCAATACATCTGTCTTAAATGTCTATTCTTCCTATTTTTTAAAATCAAGGATGAATTTCAGACTTGTTTACAGTTCCAAGCAGCTCTCCTAGAAGTATTCTTAATATTATACCACATTTGTCCCCTTTCCTTTATGTGCCTACCCTTAACTTAAACAACAAAGTATTCACATTGTTAAGAATTTCATACTTGAGTTCCTTGAAAACCCTCGAATGAGTAAAATTTAGAGTGGGTGATTTATTGCTGTTTTATTGATCCAGTCAAAAGATCACTTTTATGACACTTCAACATAGGATATTTCTTGATTAATTAATTTCTTGATTAGGATATTTCTTGAGCAATGGATACTGGATCCAGCATGAAAAATTCTAACTTCTTCTGTAATAAACATAGATACAAAACACTTTCAACTTCTCTACTACTGCTTTATCGAACATCCAAGGGATCTTTTGCTGCTCTGCTATCTGCCAGCACTACTAGCACACTAGCAGCTTTCTGTCTGCTTGTGACATGTTTTAGAAATAAGCATTAATGAAGACTTTAGTATACAGGTCTTAGAAATTGTTGTTTGGGTATTTTTTCCTTACTATTGTATTATGTCTTGCCTCCTATTTACTTCTGGGGGATGGACGGGGGAAGCTGAATTATTATTTTATTATTTTAGGTCTAGGAAGTTGTTCCTTCAAGTTTGGTAGGGGATTTTTTTTTAGCTTTAGAATTAATGCCAGAACTTTAGCTATTTTCTGGTTTGATCCTTTGGACAGAATCTGCATTTTAAAGATATCTTTTATTTCTAGCACTTTTCTTTATTCTGTTCTTTAACTACATGAGCTTCTTCCAGGCATCTTAAAAATCTTTTGATTGATGTAATAATCTGAATATGGTTATACTGCCTGCATAAAGCCTCCAGACATTTTGTAATTTTGACATCTCTTAACTACTTTCCTCTGTTCTATACAGCTTACCTTTTTCAATGTCATGTTACTGCAATGGAGTTTTAAAATTTTGCTTTGTACTGGTTCCCCAATGTTTTCATAAAAAAAAAAAAAAAAAAGTACAAATATGTGCAAAAAATTCCAAGTGAAGTGGTAGATCAGGAAGTTGGTCAGCCAAAGGTTGGACATAAAGAGCAAAGCATACGTACTTTTGGTATGCTACGAGTACTACCAATATGATTTACCATTTATGTTTTCAGAATGTATTTTATTTTTTGAAACTAGGTTCTTCACTCACCTGGAATAAAATTTGTGTACTCACCAAGAATCATATATATGAGACAAAATAAGGACAGCAGAGCTTCTCACAAAGTAAATGGCTAGATACTTCTTTCTCCCCTGAAAAATCTACTGTTTCTCATTGATTAACATTGCTTTCTGAGGTTAATGGCTTCTTTAAAAGCCCTTTTTAGTTCTTCTTTAGTTTCCCCTTTAAAAATAAGTATTCACCATTATTACTTTGATTAGTAGTAATAGTATTATGAAATATTGTATTATTGAAATACATATAGCATATTTAAAATCATACTTATCAAACTTTAACTAGCTATCTGATCTTCATGAGCAGTCAATCTTAGCACTATGATAAAAGTATTTTCTACCATAGTGTATTAGAATTTTTCAAGAAACTTCCATTAAAATCACAACAAACCAACCGCCTATTTTTCTACTAGTATTCTAAAAATCAACTGAAGTTATGGCTGTTTCTTATTTGTTGAATCACACTGCAGTTGAGAAATTAAGTCTTGAGAGACTGTGCTGTGTTTCCATAGCAATGACATCAAGTTATAAAACCAACTCTGAAGACAAGGTCCTGCTGTCAGATACACAGTGCTCATTTCCATGTATTAAAAAACAAACAAAACACACCCCCTCCTCAAAAAACAACAAACCGCTTGTCATTGTGTTGGTTCTATGGAGAGAAGAATACACCTCTGAGGTTTTAAAAAACATCTATTCTAACTAAATAAAAATGTTTAAATACTCTAAGTAGATACCAAATTTTTAAAAAAAGGTTGTTTCCTAAATGTGGTACATCAGCTCTGAATGCAATAGCAGGCATCAACATTATCTAATAAAACATTTATTTTTCTCCAATATGGATTTTAGTCGGCTAGTGTATACTTTTGCTGTATTATAATCTATGTTGAAAACAGTTTCATTTAACCATTTCTACAACCCTCTAGTTTTGAAAAGTTCAGAAGATTTTTACCCATATTTTAAGATAAAAGGCTGTAGGAAATGAACTTGACTACTCTGATTACTTCTGACTATCCACACAACTGCTAGGATAAAGAAGTGAGCCACTCTGGATCACACCATGAACACTGACAAGCACAGATCTGGGAACTGATTAAAACTGCTCTAGATTTTTTTCTATCCATACAAGGGCAGCTGCATTTTTCACAAAGAAATTAGAAAAAAATTGTGTGTGTGTTCATTTGCACACACATATTCTAAGATCTAAATTAATTTAACAAAACTCGCTCATTTTTGAATGTGCTAAGCCAGCTTTGAATAATACCAATAATGGAATATACAAAAGAGAATTCTCATCATTCGCCATAAGATCATCACACTGTATACACCTGTTACTTCTTTTTTGACTCCAGCTTAACAGACTGTAGCTTTCTATTTGAAAAATACTGAAACATTATGATAGCTACAAGATAACTTTACTCTGAATCTATCACTAAATTGGGTCAGTGAATTAATTTTTCAGATTTTTATTGCAGGGATCTTCTGAATATTCCATTAGTTTCACAGCTCACACATTTTATGTTGTTTAAAAATGTAACTAAACTGAAGTTTAAAAATGAAAGATATATGTGCTTTTTGTTGTGTCACTGTTTCCTCTATCTACACTGCCCAGCTGAAGAAAACAAACATAAATGTACTAGTCGTTCTTATTTATTGTTCACATAAAGAATGTTTAGAATATACATCCCATTTACTGTACGGAAAATGATCAGATTAGATGAACAGGTAATAAATACTTTTTCATTGTTATCTCCTTCTTCTTTCTCCTAAATTCACATAAAGTGACATGAAACGCCTTGGAAGATATTTTATCTACTAAAATGCCAAAGTTTCTCAGAAGTCTCCTAGTAAAGTGTCCATTACAGGTGCCATAAGTTAGCAAGCATAGTCCCGGAAGGGATGTCCTTGCTGAGGGGTGCTTACAGCTTCCTCTGGGACCTGATAGAACCTATCAGCTGGCCAGTTTGAATATGGACAATTCTTTAACCCACTTAAAGTTGTGATCACCTCTGTGATCCACACTTAGAATAGGCAAACTCCCCCTCCAAGCTCTCTCTCGTTTCCAGCGCTGGCACAGGTGGCTGCAGGGCCCGAGCAGGGCCCAGTGGGCCCGGCCAGGCCCTGCTTGGGCCAGGCCGGGCCGGGCCACGGCCATCCTGGAGCCGATGGACCTGTTCCAGCCGTGGAACCCCCCCCACTGCCTTGCCGTGGGCAGCCGGAGCGGCTCGGCTCTCCCCCCTCTCCACTGCGATAAGAAAAATTCAACATTCCAGCTGCAAAGCTGCAAGGCCGAGGTGAGATTAACCCTTTTATTGCTGTGAAGAGCTGAAAACCTGAGGGAAGAGAGAGAGGAGATGCTTAAAGCTGAAATTCTGTTGTGAAACTATGATATATCAGAGTATCCCGTTGTAATTCCATGAAGATATGGGGGGTGGAGTGTTCAGCTCGTAAGCAAAAGCACCTGCGCTGAGATAGGCAGATGCTGACGCAGCTGTAATTTCATGAGAAGTTTGGACAGGGAGAGATGAACCAGATGAGGACTTTTGCTCCAAATGGGAAAGGAGAAACCTCAGTTCCTAGAGATGCTCCCAGAGATAGTCCTAACAATGAAGATGATGAAGACCCTTTGCTCCCAGGGAAGGAGAAGGGCCTCTGTTTTTGTTTCTGAACGGCTCAACCTTAAAATTGTACCCCAAAAAACTTCAAGAGTGGACCCTCAAAAGCAGTTCCAGGAAAAGCTGCAAGTAGGGGGAAGGGACTCACATGCAGGCAGAGAGACTCCTCTTCCTGAATGGACTGAACAATATTTGGAAGTGGGCGGCTGTCTCGTTGTGATAATGTTTTCATAGCATGAGCAAGAAGAGACTTCTCTTTCTAAATGGACTGAACAAGGTTATTATGGCAGTGGTAAACAGACTGAACATCTTAAGGGTTGTCTTTTCACATTGTCAGTGGGAGAAGGGAGGAAGGTGGGGGGAGGAAGAGAGTTCTGAAGGTGGTATTTTTTTTTTTTTTTTCCTTCTTTTAGGTCTGTTAATAAACTTCTTTATATTCTTTCAAGTTTGGTGCCTGCTTTGCATTTCTCCTAATTCTTATCTCACAGCAGATAAACAGTAATGAGTATTTTGGACCAAACCACTACACTAAATTGGTGTTTCCGCCCGGTTACAAACCGAACCCACGACAACAGGTATGTGCGTAAGTTCAAATTTCAAATAGACCTTGTGTTGATTACCTTTTGCATCTCCTGAGACAGAAAATTTTCAGGTAATTTTTGCACTGTGGAGCAAAACACCTTAACTATAGCAGAGTCACTTACAATGTGATACGCCAAAAGAAATATGAGGTGATTATACATTTTAAAATATATTTGACTTGACTACAGAAATACACAATACTATGTGTGTGAATTAGCTTTAATTTCTTTCATACCAGTGTAGTTAGTTTGCTGGAAAAACAAAACACATTTTTCAAACACCAAGGAGGTAATTCCACACTGAAAATAAAATGGCAACACTTACCTTCCAGACTTTTCATACCTGAAGAGCACAATATACTATCAGAATGCAACAAATACTTCATTCACCCTTCTGTAATAATCCGTTGTAAACCATTCTCCTGCAAGGCTAATTATTTGTGCACCCATCCCTCCTAAATTTTAGTATGAACTGCAAACTTCAGCTTTACTTTGTCAACATACACTTGTACCTCAGGACTCAAAAGACACTTGCAACACTATGCAGTAGTGAACTCAGCAGCCTAATAAGATGCAATAAAATCCGACCTAAAAACTTCAGGAGTCTTGTCTGTTTAAAAAATTGTGGTAAGCCTGTTGTTTTCAGTCTAAGTTCTACACACACATAGTAATAGAAAAATAAAAATTAACTTTCAAAACCCATATTATTAAAAGACCCCACTATCACACACTCCTTTCAAAATCACAATTTTTGGGCATATATTTATTGTTCCTGAAAGCATACATAAGCAAAAAGGTCTTCTGTAAATATCAGAGGGAATTAAAACCACTGCTTACTTAAAAGTAGCAGAACCCAGTTTGTAATTTTATTACAATATAGTACTTTAAAAATAATGACTTCAGGTATATGCACATATCTAAATAGACACACACACACATTTTTTTTGTTTTTATGTAAGCAAATTCATCTCTGTCACAGTCATGTAGGGTATTAAAAGAAATGCAGTTTTTATTTGTGTTCAATGCATATCAAAGATACACTATCCATTCACAACAAATTCACCTATACAATATCAAATTCACATCAGGCTTTTCTGCCGTGCCATTAATCTTGTAGATTCTCTTTACTGAATATTCCAACTATGAAATCTTAGAAATACAGTCACTTTAGAAATTTATAGAACATTTAACATGCTGGTCAAAAGTAAAAGATAAAAAGAAATGAAACACTAACACAATTTTAACCAAGTAGAAGGATGAAGACAAGTACTTGGAGGACTGGGAGAGAGATTTTCATCTTACATTAAGCGGCAAATAATTCGTTTATAAATGCTTTATTTCCTCTTTTTTAGGTTCACAAGATTCAGAAAAAAAAGTGCCCCAAGTAACAGGAAGTCCTTATCCATGTGCCTGGAGATCCATTTACTGTCAACAGAGCTGAAGACACTCCTGAGAAATGTTTTCAATTGAATCCAAGAACTGTTAATGTGTTAATTCAAACTATGCAGAGCAAATACATATCAAGTTTTATATTAAAATGTTTTCACTGAAGAACCTCCTGCTTCAACAACCTCTTAAGAGACAAATCACTGGCACCTCAAAAGAAATGCACTAGACAAATACAATGAACATCACTGCAGAAACTATATTCACAATGATCTATAGCTTGCCACTAAAATAGTAACAGCATCAGCACGTGTTTTCCCACAACATTCAGTACAAGATTAGAGATCTGAGAAACATGCGCTACTATACAAGATTTAATACACATTCTTATTTCAGAGTTGATGCACTAAGCTTCAGTTCTGAGACAGCTCACAGAACTAAAATAATTTACTTGATCATAACTGACAGAAGCAGAAATGAACCTATAGATTTTCTTTTAAAAATATTTTCTCTTTTACCACAAGGACTTGCTACTTGTCTAGAAACCATTTACCCCCTGGGGATACTCGGTCAGTAGTATGTGATTGATTACTTCAGGTATTTCTGTATTTGCAGAGGCATACCATGGCATGATCTCTTTTAAATCTCCCCATATCACTCTAAGTACTACGAAATAACAAGATGAATCAATGCATTTAATCAGTGTAAAAATATTAAAAACAGTCATTACAGTATTTTTTTCAGTTGGCCAAGAAGTAAAAGTCATAGGACACCAAAGTGAAATAAGATCTGGATATTCCTTAAATCTATTTCAAATCTCAAAATCATTACAAATGTGCTTCCCTGCCTCTAAAGTCTGGTTGCACAGTGGAGTCCCTTTTTTTTTTCCCTACTGTAATCTTAAACCTTGAAGCAACCACCTTCTTAAATACATTAACTTTTCTCCTCCCTTGCCCCAGTAACTGTGCCTTTGTAACAATCTTATTCCTTTGCATTTGTACAAACCCTTTCCCACAGACCTATTTTTACTCAAATTTCAAATAAGTATCACAGCTGCAGCAATAGTCCATAAGCAACACTCTCCACTCCCTATAAGAGGAAGCAGCACACTGATTTGCTTTAAGTACAGAGAAAGTATTGGGTCAGGCTAGTGGGGTAGTTCTAGTAGCTGCTATTCCATCAGCTTTCCTTAGGATCATCAAATTCAATTCTCAACTCTGAAATAGTATGTGAAGTTGCACATTTATGTTTTAAAACACATCAAGCACATAAAAGCACAGTAAGTGTTCAGGGGTGATGAATTTCTAGGCACTTAATTTTCATTCTTTTCTACAGAAATTCTGTAAATTCTTCTAAAGGTCCCATTAGACATCAGCGTGCCATGACCCAAATCACTTCATGGCAAGAGCTAAATGATACCTTTACAGCAATTACAAAAGTCTTTCAGAGTAATGAAGATCCATTACATTGTTACCATAAACTGTATTTTAAACAAGACAGATCACCTCAGTTGTACAATACCCTACGACAAATTTCAAATGTTTCTATACACAGCAACAAAGGAGTGACTTTCACAGTCACAAAGAAAATAAACTGCCACCAGCAGAAAGTAAGGGCTGAAAGGTGAGTGCAAAGTTGTCAAGACCAGTAAAGTGCTCAGATAACTACAGTGAGAAAAGACCAGTGGATGACAAAAGTTTAAGCAAAGAGAAAACAAAGAGACTTGTCCTTTGGAAAGGTTTGATTTCAGAAGACTTTTTAGTAACATATGCAAAACATTTAATTGTTCCCTCACATTTAAAATAAATATATGGACTCTGGGCTGTAAAAGCATAAACATAGAACAAATTATAAAAATGAGTTATGTATAGCTATTGAAGGGCTTTATAGTAAAATAAGTAATATCAGATTCCTTAAAAAAGGGAGTAGTTATCTTGGAAGTGGTAAAAATCTAACAAGTGCTTCTTATGTCTCAGACACTATTTTTTGACTGTGGTCATACCTATGTCTATGTCAATTTATCCACCTGAGAATAAGCAAAACAAAACGAGCGTTAGTAAACACTTCTTTCAGAGGCATTTCAGACCTTGCAGAAATGCAATAGGAAAATTAAAAAAAATATGAAGAGAGATTAATAAGACTCCAGTAACTCTAGAGGCACACTTCAACATGCCAGGCTATATATCTGCCATGCAATTTCTGTATTTTTTCAAGCAGCTAAGGGCATTAGATGACACCTCACTGCTTGAGCAACTGCAGAGAAATGACAAGAAAACTAAACTGTAAATAAGTAAGAGATATATAAACAAACCTTTTTCATACCAGAAAGACTCTAGAAAATTATAGAGGTAACAGGCTTGTATTTATTTGGAATGACAGTTCTCTGGAAAAAACATAGTAGTTTGGTTTCTGTTTTAACAGAAGTCCTCCCATTCACCTTACCACTTAACGGACAGATTACAGTGAGATCTGAGTAAAGAGTGTCATTTTCATGGGTTCTGCTGAAATAAATTGAATTCTGATTGTTACTAGTGGTCACAACAGTTTCAGCATATGAACTAAAACACAGGATCAGCACCTTATACATAGATTAAAAAAATAAAATGAACAACTAAGAAAGAATCCACTTTGCTAAGTTTAAACACTTACTGCAAATAAACAAAACACTGCAATTTCCACTATTCCAAAGTTTAGGGCTTTTTTATTAAATTCTACGAAAATCCAAAAAAAATGTATTGCTGAGGAGGTATGTCTGTGTGACTTGAACCTTTCAAACCTCATAAAAAATGCCAGTTAATAATTACAACATTTGGCAAGTGAGATTCTCAGGACTGAAAATACTCAGTTCCAGCCACACCAGAGTCTTACAGGTAGCATTGGCAGAGTGCTTATCTGAATAACAGAAAGATTTTAGTATCTACAATTCTGAATTCTGGACTAAATGGACTAGATGAAAAAGAGAAATCTCAGATTTCAAATTAAACAAATAGGTAGTAGCTCTCATTGCTACCAAACTAGGTTGCTCCTAAATCAGAAACAAAAAAAGTATTTCCTACAATTATTGTTATTGTAGGACTAGTAAGATATTAGGTTTATTTAAGTTAAGTTTAGAAACTTTAAACATTTAAAAAAACCACACTAGATCTGTGTCTGCAGTCAATTAGCAGAAAACACATAATAATAGAAGTTTTAATAAATTTTTTGCATCTTTAGGGGTTTTTTCCCCTCAAAAAATATTTTCCACTCAAATTCAAAATTCTTTTATTTTTAATTCAAAGTAATAGAAAAAAAAATGTTCCTGGTTGGTATCCAGTAATCTGCAAAAGTCTACACCATGTACCAAACAGAAAAAATGTAAGTAAACTAGAAATCTTTCAGCAGTTCTTTGGAACTTTCTTTCAAATACTTTTTTTTCCTTTTAGACAAAACCCAGTGGTGTTGCATCACACATAACTCTTCAGTGCTTTTACCAGAAGCTAGTCATATGTCAAGAACTCTGTGTGCAAAGCATTAAAAAGCATAAATGTAGATTATTCCACACACTATAGACATGCATCCTGCAAGAAGCTATGAGGATTTAGATTACAGCATCAGTTTGATTAGAAACACAGGAATAAAGGAAGTAAGGAACTGTGCCAATTTTTTGTTATACTTTGGTCATGTAGAGTTATCCCATGCAGATGCTCTGAAAACTCAGCATGCACGTTACAAAGTAAAAAAAAAACCCAACAACTGAAAACAACAAACAGCTTTCCCTGAATATTTTTGAACTAAAATATCCAGTAAGACATAATTGCTAATATTCTCATAATCTTTTTACTTTTCAAAATTAAAATTCAGTAGTAGTGCATATACATTCAAAAGATATAATAAAGACATCTAGTAACAGATTCCTCAGCTCTCAATTTCTTTCTTAATGCAGTCAATGCATTAGGAAACAAAACCAGCTCACATAAGCCACTGTTCTTGTTCTTTTCTGTACTTCTCAGACCACTTCTGAGTAAGCTCTAGGTAAACATTTGGTTTATGGGGTTTATAATCAAGGTAAACTACCTGTCCAGTCCGTTTAGGGACAGCTTTTTCAATCTGCGTTCCCTCGTGCCATTCATTAAAAGATGTAATGGAAATAATTTCTGGTCGCACCAGAAGGGCTGCACTGAAGGCAGTCTCGTAATACTTCCCGTTGACACGGTTCCGGGTGTTGTGGTTGTTCCATGGTCGGATACTGGTATCAATATAACCCGGCCCCACACTTGGAATAAACATTAAGTTGTTGCTATCACAAAAGGCTTTTAAACCTGCCCAATTATGATGAGATGAGCCGTAGGAGAAGCCATTGGTGGCAAAGTACGTGTACATTCCATCAAAACCGCTTCTGTGAATGTCATGCTTATGTCTTTCTTCTACAAGAAGTGCAATGAATAATGCATCATATGGAGTATTTCGAATACTCTGGGATCCAGAAACAGTTAACAGATTTGCCCATATTTCAGGAATTGTTACGTAAGAGTCATAGACATAAAACATAGGAAGAAGTCTGCCTGTGCTGGTCTTATGCCTGTAAAAGGCTGGATGGCTTCCATATCTATAAAGCAAACAAGTATCGTTAAGACAAAATTTGCCATTTGGAAAACACTGTTGTACAATCTGAGATGAAGACTTGTCCTAAAAACTAATTTAAAAAGGCAGGGCATGGACTTTGAAACACAGCAATCCATATCCACTTTCAGTCCAGTGTTTGCTGAAGTATCAAACAGTAACTCTTCAAAGAACCTTTAAATTACTACAAATTATTAACTGTCCTGGGTTTGGCAGGGACGTTAATGTTCTTAGTAGCCGGTAGGTACAGTGGTGTGGTCTTTTTTATTTAGCATGAGAAAAACGTTGATAACACACTTATGTTTTGTCTGCTGCTAAGTAGTGCTTACTCTTAAGTCAAGAGCTTCTCAGCGTCTCATGCTCTGCCAGTGAGGAGCTGCACAAAAAGCTGGGAGGGAGCAAGGCCAGGACAGCTGACCTGAGCTGGCCAAAGAGATATTCCACACTTCAGCATGTCATGCCCATATATAAACTGAGGGAGTTACCTGGAAGGGGGCTGAACATTGCTCAGGGCTGGGCTGGGCACTGCTCTGTAGGCGGTGAGCGTTTTGTCTTGGGTTCTGTTACCCTCTCTCCTTCTCCTTTCCATTAACATTCTTAATAATACTACTGACATAATTATCATAATACTATTTTGTTTCAATCATCAAATTGTTCTTATCTCAACCCACAAAGTCTATCTTTTCTTTCTGATTCACCTCCCGAGTGCTGGGGGGTGAGAGGGAAAGGAAGCAGCACCGGTGGTACCTAGCTGCTGGCTGGGGTTAAACTGTGACAGTAACTTAGTGTCAAACTGCGCTACAGTTATCAGTTTCCTCTGAAGGGCAGTTCTCTAATTCAGTGTGAAATAAAGACAGTCTAAGCAGCACTGATAAGCAAAACAACTAGTAGCTGTACAGATTTTGTCAAGATAAATTAAAATCATTAGAGGTCAACACAATAAGTCTCCATCTGCTAGTTTGTCACTATCAAAATGTACATTTTTTAAAATTTAATTTATATAACATGTTGCTATCTGAAGTATCTGCTTTAAACTAAAGTATGACCTGTGATATTAAAGAATGTTTGAAAGCAATTTTGAGAATCTATGTAAAAGTCACACTTCAGTATTTACAAAGCAGACTGAGTTTTACACCACTGAAATATGAACAAAGTTCCTTTCAGTTCTCTTCAGTCTCAGCAGACATTCTTATGTATTTTTACAAGCTTTAGATAATATGCAGAAGTCCCCTAAACCAGCATGTAAGAAACCCCAAAGGAAACCATCTGGAAGAACTCACTTGTCAATGATGTACTTGACATTGTGGTACATGCTGCGATCATCTCTGTCTTTGTAAGGTTCGATGTGAAAAGTGACCTGAAAGATGAAAACGTAAGAGCAACACAAACGTAAAACACTACTGAATACGTGGGCACTGGGTATTGTATGAAGTAAGTACCAGTCACAAAAAATACAGTTGTTTATAGACCCAACAAATCATCAGTCCATAATGAGAATAATCCAGCCCTAGTACAACTCCTGCACTACTGACATCAGAAGCTTCAGATCCCAGGAACGTTTGGTATTAAATACTTAGGTTTTTTACATTAAAACAGAACACTGCTTTTGTTTTCCCTAGGCTACGGCAAGTGGTAATCATGCTTCAGAAAACTTAAAAAGCTACAAAACTTAAAAATTAAAATATTATCTACTTGAAGGTCAAAGAACTGATAAACTAATGAAACATTTTAATATTTAATTTCTAACCAATATATTAAAATCTGCTAAAGATAATGCTCCAAGGGTAGTTTTCAGAGTCATAATACATTTTAAGATACGGGATACGAAAACTTCAATTTAAAATTTTATAGATTTATCAACAGCAATAAGCTCTTGGAACTAAATCTAATATAATGTACTGCTACTGCTCTGAATGTCAAACTTGAAGCTTAAGGAATTGATTAACTGATATGTGTGAATTCCAATGTAAAAATAAATTTGTTTTCAAATATACAATCATGGCAGAATACATTACGTTAATCAAAGCAAGTTTTTCAGAAGCAATTTAGAGCAGAATGCACTTAATAATGTCTTTGACAACTCCGCAACAGCAGAAAATTTCCACTGCAGAGCCAATCTCCCTATTAAGTAGAAACTATAGAAAAATAGTGTTAGACTAAATCACTAAGACTTGACAGTAGAGGTTGAAGAACACTATAATTTCATGTTTCATTTCCAACTATCAAAACCAGGCAAATCGAAAGGGTATATCTTCTCCCAGACTTCTACTTAGCAGACATAATAGAAACGTATTTTGTATACTGGCTTTGGTCTACTGAGACTCCTAACACTTACTGTAATAACTTACTAGTGCAAGAATGCTTAAAAACATTACAGTGAAGGTAGCATTTCCTGCAATATCTATACTGAGTATCTGTATTCCAGTAATTCTTCCAAGTGGTAACAGCAGCTTCATCCACATTCCAATCATTACCATACTATTACACACTGTTGTATTTTCCTTGGTAGCTTATTTCATTTTGCCCTGACTCCTTTGTGACTTGAATGTTAACAAGTTCTTTTAGGCGAGAGCAAACTCCATTAGATGGTCTGAAAATTTTGGGGCAGGATAATACCTTTTTCTGTCTTTTTAATAATTTATTATTAGATAGTGCAACCTATGTCACATAATGCAAATCACACAATATTTTTAATAGTTTCAAAATTACTTCTGTATCCAATTTATTCATCCTACTTTCCTCCTGCTTGCTAAGGAATCTAAAGTTACCCCAAGTGACAGGAAATTTCTCTGAGGTCCTGCAACTTGCATGACCGACTAAAACCCGAGCAGATGAACAGCCTGTGTTTTCAGTACACAGTACAGACAGCACACTCCAGAGATGAAACACATGCAGCTACTTAAAAAGTCAAATTTATTACGGGAGAGATTAAAATGAAATGCACATTTCCATTACAACAAAAGGAAAATACAAGTTTTATTCTAAAAATAAAAAAAACCAAACCACAATTTAAGATTCTACTGATCAATTCATGTAGTCTTTAACTGACTTGATATTTCACCTATTTTAAGAAGTCAGTAACTTAGCCTTTCTATCCTGTCATGCCCTGAAGTAACCCTGAGTCTCTGACCTTACAATCCAAGGCAAATGTTCCTGGTACCTTCTGGAATAAAGACATTAATTCAAACTAGATATTCCAAATCTGTCTTTATTACTCATAGATGCTCACTCCGACCTCTATGATCAGGTGCTAGCAAGCTATGAAATAATGCAAAACGAAGATAGTCTTTCTTCTTTCTCAAAGGTCCTTAGTTTATAGCTCATTGTACTTCACAGTATTTTGGAGTATGTAATACTTCCCTCATCTCCCAAGACTCACTGGAAAAACAACATAATGTCTTATTTTAGAAATTGTTTCCTGAAAAGAAATAAAAAAAAATAAAAATCCACAAGACACAGTATGCCTAAGATTCTGCAAGCTAAAGCAGATTATAATATTTATTCTACTTACAAGGGAATATTACTCAGGTCCTACCAAAGTCCAGGGCAATTCAATGGCTTCTATGACCAAAATGAAGTGCAGTATAATAGTGAGGTTTACTTTCCTAATTACTTTCCTATTTTATGCATTTAGAAATACTTTACCTTTAGATTATATTTTTGTGCATAGTCCAAAACAACTGGCACCAAATCATCAGTTGGTTCTCCATTTTCATCAGCCATACCTGGTGGGTACCATGAAAGCACTATTACACCTGGAAATACAAAACTTGAGTTTTAAATCATGTTGTTTAATATATTACATGTATACTGTAACATTGTAATGAGTTACAATTATTGATGTGAAAGCTACATAATATAAATCAGAATCTCAAATTACTTTTTAATCAGTTACAAAATCTCAGTATTCTCAGAGTGGATTTTAACTCCTCTCTTTGTTTATAGGACTACAAAACAAACAGTGGTTAGATCATTTGTCAAGGGAAGAAATCTATACTCAGTGTCCTAAGCCTAATACTTAAGAGCTGTTCCCTCCCACCTTTCAGCACAGCATTCCAACCTTCAGGTTGTTCAAGAGGAAAAGAGTGCTCCCCACAAAGGTATTATAGCTATGCCACGATACAGTCAGAGAGTATCAAGATGCATGGCTTATAGAACACTCAAGAGATGATGGCTATGCATGTGATGAGATTTTTATCTTATGGAATTTTATTCACCACCATATTTCTTCATTGTACCTCTGGCTCTACTACAAAACAACCATTTAATACTAGAAGTAGTGACTGCAATCCCACAACCTTCTTTCTTGCTGGTACAGTTACTATGGTGTAATCCACCCTTCCACGCATGTGAAACTAGTTTTTAAATTTATTATCTTCAAAAATGCCTCAGTAACTCTCAATAATTTAAGGATGCTACCAGTCCTGTGCAGAAAAAATACAACAAATACCATGTTTTCATATTATAAATTTTTCTGATGCTCTACAAGAAAGCAAAAGACCACATACCTCTTCAGAAAGGCTAAACCCTTTCCTTCTAAAATAAAATGCTGTCAGATAAACAAATTAGATCTCTTAGATGCGCAGCTGGAAACAATATCAGAAAGAAGCCAAGTCTGAAAGAAGTACATGAAATACTGATGTAGAAGTAGTTTCCTAACAATGGAATGCAGAACATATGGAAGAATAAGTCAATGTGGTTCTTTTTAACTAGGTAATGATTTAAGTACATGAATAAATTTACTGAGCTAGGAAAGTATATATTCTAAATTCTACCTACTTGACTAACATTATAACATTTCTGACCAACAATTTCCAACAAACAATTCCAAAATTAGGAAAAAGAAATCATAAATTACAGTGAAAACATAATCACCTAATATCCAAACCAGAAATTTGTGCTCACTACACATAGAAGGGAGTTCAACTACCCTTAGGCACATTCTCTCTACATTTTATCAAAAAGAAAATCACAAATAACAGATTATCACAAGAGACAGTCTGCTCCAGGAAAGCAAAATGCAGTATTTTACTGCATTTTATCAGATTATCTTTTATTTCACACAAAAGAAAAGGACTAAATGCAAATGAGTGAGGTATAAAGCAGAACAGCAGCAACAAATTTGGGTATCTTGAATACATCTGACAAGATCCTCTTTTACACCTTTAGGAAATACATAAAAGTTCAGGAGACAGAATTGTTGATCAAGGAATCTAAATTCACATTTGCTTTGGTCTTTTCCTGAGAAAGACTACTAAACATTTTCTTTCCTGTGGTTAAAAAATAGAGTTATGTACCACTTCAGGAGTCTAAAAAAAAGGGATGGACTTGACACTAAAAACAGTGTTATAAATTTTTAAAACCAGAATAGTCACTAAAGACCAAAGTGGACTATCACAAAAAAAGACTGGTGGAAAAAAATAAATTTCCCCAAGCAATCTCAAGAATAAAATCTACTGTATTAATCTGTAAAATATTAGGAAATTAATAGATAAGGAAAGAAGTTTAAAATATAAGAAGAATACAGGGAAGCACTGCATGAGACTCCTGTTGCCTCAATCTCTTATATGTCTTTGATCATTAGACAATACTGGCTGAAAGAACCACTTACATTTTTCTTTTTTTCATAAGATCCTTGATAAAGCCCCAAAATAGCTAGAAAAAAAAAAATTATGTGACAGAATGCAAGATGCAGTCATGGATCAGACACTGGCTAAGACAGAAAAAGAAGAAACTTGTAAATAGTCAGCCTCACAGTACACAAAAGATGAACAAAGCATAATTCTTAAAAAAATATGCAGTATTTGAAGTAGTGACTTGAGGGACAAAAGTTGATGATTTATGTTAGTCAAATCTAGATGAGAGAGAACAAATTAAATTGTACTTAAATCTGTAAGTCAGAATAACAGCAGGAAAAAGGTAACTCTTTATCAGTAATGTTACAAAGAGTGTCACAGGAAGCCTGAACTACTCATTCGCATTGCTGAGTTTTACATGGAAAACTAACTGAAGTTACTAAAAAAATTGATTATGCAAAGCATTTTTCCTAGTATTGGCATCTATTCCACCAGCAGTTCAGCTTTCTTACACATCTGTACTAAGAGGATGAGAAACATTACAGATTCTTTTAAAGCTTGCCTTTATCACACTATCATGCATTATTTTGCTTCAGATAAGACTAAAACAGTGCTTATGGGCAACTTATATCTGAGATTTCTCTGCACCAGTCTTGTTACTCCTGTTGATGGAGTTACATTACTGAAGAGAGTGAGAAATTTCCTGTTTGTATTAACCCTTGTACAAAATAAAGGTTAGGTTAAAACCCACAAGATAACAACAACCAAGAAGTAAACACTACACAAGTAAACATCACTAATCAAAATATAACAATTACATTAAACCTTAATGATTAGGTGAATGAAGGAGATTCAATACAAGGTGATTAGCAGTGTCAATAATGCTGTGAGCTCTGGTCATGTTGCTCCAACTACATTTACAGAAGCTGTTCAGAGTTTAATATTAGCCTATACGACTGCTTATTTTAAAGAAGTTTAACACAAAAAGGACCATAAAGCCCAACAACAAGGAAAGACACAAAAAATATATTGACTATTCTCATGTATACAGTTCATCTTATTTAGAAAAAGTGAACATCAATTTGTATTGAAAGGAGGTAATTTTGGACAGTAACAATTAATACATAATTGTTATTGCACACACATCATTCAGAGAAAAAATAAACCCACTTATATTTGAACAGACTGCTCTTGAGCATGTTAGCATGGTTTACTGAAACCTGTTCTTTAAACTAAAGCATTCATCTCCAAAAATAAAATACACAGACAATGTATTCTAGTGAAGGTTTCTGTATTTTCCATATATGTTATCAGTGTTTAGCAGTAAGACATGAAAAACATGTACCTACAGGATTACAAACACCATTCTTATGTTTCTTTGTTGTTACACTCATCAGACATGGCTTTAAAGATGTAGGTTTCAGTTGGGGGTTAAAACTCAGAGATATAAAGACATTTACTAGTTTCAGACATTTCCTGAATTACACAGAAAAAGAGAAGGATGGCTCAGTTGTGCTCATCCACATATATAAGGCTGGGTAAATGAACAACATGCTGAAACGTTAACATTCATTACCAGTAGAAGCTGAACGCATTTGTTTCATGTGGGCTTCTATGACAGTAGGGTCTTTGGAACTGTAAGATCCAAGTTCTGGATAAAAGTTGGCCCCAATGTCCTCAGGAGGAGTATGCCTTCCCTTTGGATAATTGTTTGCAATTTTGGGATCCCAATGTGGCAACAGTGGATGATTCCAGTGAATATATTTACCATCGAACTGTGGATTGCCATACCAAGTATAGTAGAATATGTGAAAGTTATAATTAGGAGAAGACAGTTCCTCTTCCAGCTTTTTTACTGGAGACATAGATGCCTTCATAGTATTGACAGCAATGCTATGCAAATTACTGACACGTGTTACAGTATCTCCTTGAGCCCTATTTAGGGAATTCTGTTTACTGTCTAAAAGCACTGTCCGTTGTTGAAGCTCCGGCAACAAACCAAGTCCAAATGGATCCCCAAAGCCAGCTCTGTCAGGTCTCAGCGTCTTCAAAGCCATCATTATGGAGCAAATAAACAAAATAAAAAGCAACAAAATGATGCATGTTCTTCTGCGAAATCTTGCCATGATGTCATAGTTCAGAATCCCAGCAGAAGGATTTTGGCCGCAACTGATCAAAAGACAAATATTTTCAAGTCAGATTTCTTACTACCTAGTATTCAGCAGTATGAAATGCTTCATTAAATCTCTACATAACAGAAATAACATGGAGAGAAATGTGATGTATACACTGACTGCATAACTAACAGACTTTGTGGGGGGTGGGGTACACAAACAAAACCCCATTTCTTTATTTGAGAACATGTGTCAGATTCTGAGGTTCTACCACCAAGGACTCAAATATTTTATAAACTATTTTACTTTTGAACTTAATTTTTATCCTTACCCAGGTAAATACCATGAAATAGAAATTCTGGTTACATTATTTCAGAACTATTATGTTTTGCAAATGCTATTCTGGTAGAAATAATAAAGAAAACAAGAAAAAAGCAAAAGACACGAAAGGAGAATAACACAGCAGAACAAGAGTAAAAGACAAAATGGGGTATGACTGAACTACAGCTTATGTTCAGAATACAGGTTTCATTTACTAACCTATTTACTATTGGCTAACCTATTGGCTTCAGACCAACCGCTTTGTGTTTAGTTAACCAATATATTAACAAAATACTCTGGCAAATTAATTCAAAACCATGATGCTTTGCAACTTCACAGATCTAAAACTCTAATTTTTTTTCTGAATCATGTAAACACAAAACAGCATAGCATTAAGGATGTACCTCAAGCAGAAAGCCTGCAAGTTAGCCACTGGCAGCCAGTTACTACAATGTCACAGCTGCCTGACACTTCATGTAGCGTTCCAGGGCTAAATTCAAAACACCACCAATGGTACACAACAAGATTTGAACCTTGAAAGTAAGGGGAAGAAAATCAGTGTAATGGAAGGCCTGATTACTTTATTTATAACTTTAATTCCTGTTTGACATTATCACAAGAGAACCAGAGAAAAGGATTAACAAAATTTAGGTTACCACAGAATTATGTGGAACAAGATTATGCATAAAACTGACAACACTAAACTGGAAAATCTAAGAATAAATTTCTGATTCAAGGGTCATTAGACATAGCAAAGCTGTGATTTGTATTTCTGTCACTGACCTCCAAATTTTAGAATCTTATTTTAATTTACTGAGATATACACAGGTAATTTCAAAATACTTACAAATTATTTCACCTTAGTTTCCTACCAGTGTTACAGTGCATTAACATAGAGCTCAGTTGTCACAATACGCTGTTTGCTAACGCTATGATAATTTTAGATAAGGAATTTTAGAATATGCTTTTTAACAATATAGCCTGAATTGGATTAGCAGTATTACACTGCCACAAAGGGAACTTCTGCTTCCATTTCCAATATTAATCCTCTCATCCTACTGTCTATTCCTACTTACTTTTGGGATTAATTTTGTTTTCACAGTAAAGTCACTCATTTACTTTAAGAGCAAAACCCTGTTAACATTTCACAAATAAACAACACAAAAATGCCAATACACTTTTACTTTGCTAGGGAGTGGACTCAGTTGAATCAGTATCACAGCACTAAAGCCAACAAAGGAAAGATGGAGCAAGGCAAGACTATGAAAATGATGTTCATTTTGCCCAACTGGATTGTGAAACCATACATTTGGCTACTGTCAGGGAAAATTATTTTACAGCATATAGGCTAAGAGGATTTCACAACACTTTATGTCAAACTACAGGATTCTTTTTCTACAGCTAACAATCCATCCCACAATTTTAGAATTCTGTCAGAGATTATTTGGAGTACAGAACATCTTTCTTTAATAAGAAATTAACTCTAAATACACTCAAACTACTCCTGATATTTTTCTTTACCTTTTCAGTCTTCTTTCTAGTACATTATGCTACCCCTACCTGGCAATTTAACTCAATTTTCACATTAGACAAACTGAAATTTTCTGAAGGGTCAGGATTTTTTTTTAGGGAAACAATATTATTCATCTGACTAATGTATTAATGTATTTCATTTAATTTAACCCCGATGCCTCTGATCTTCATTAAACAACATACAGGACTGCCAGCGATAAACTACCTCTGCAATTATGATTTTATCTCTTCTGTGAAAAAGAATTCATGACTGCAATGTCTATAATTGGAATGTTCACAAGGTCTTTCATTTGGGTTTTCCTATTCCATATCAAAGAAACTGTTCCTTTTTATTCTTGCTTGACATATGTGCTACTCAATTCCTCCTGTTTAGATCAAGATTTCACTATTATTAAGTGATTTGTCTGAAGTGTCAGGAATTGATCTTGGTGCTCCATGTTACTATTTTAGCAAGTATTTTTTCAATGGAATATTGTTGGGGTCCCTCCCTATTAAAAGTTGAAGTGTACTAAAAATGAGCAGCCTCCTTGACTAGCATTTAACTAGCATTGAGACAAACCTTGGTCTACCATAGCACATTGTGAACTTCTGCTATGCTTAGACAGGGTCAGCATCAAAGTGCAAAATTTCTAGAACAAGAAGTGATACCTATGGTAAAGGCTTCTCTTTTGGGCAGACATCAGTCTCAATGATGATAACATAATTCAGACCTGGCATAGACACATATACGGTAAAAGGTGCATTGAAGAACTACAGGTTGGCAGTGCTTCGTGTGCCATTTAGTCTTGTTCAGATCTACTTTTCAGAGACAGTGACAGGTAAACTACCCTCATCAATGCTAGTGCCACAGCACAAGGGCAATATTGAGGAAACAGACTGAGCAAACATGCCCTGTGAAACAGCTACATGAAGTTATGTCTATTCTTGCAAGTGCAAAAACTTTAAAAATACATTTCTGATTCAACAGTCATTAGACTAAGCACAGCTGTGATTTTGTGTTTGTCATGGACATTTCAAATTTTAAGAGCCTGATTACAATTTACTGAGGTACATGTCACTCCTATAGACTTAGGAAGTATCTTACCTTGGACTTTTGGGTGTGCTTGGATCTAACAGGAAAAACTTCAGCTTTATGCAGGTTAAGATGTTACACGCAGTTACTCTGACTCACTTCTGGATTCTAACTCCACATTTGTTTACACATACAGATCTACCAGCCAAAAATGTAAGCAATTTGAGCTCTTTCTCTTGCCTACTCAATAAATTTTAAAAGAAAAAAACCACCTGTAACAGGTCAGAAGGAAGAAAGAGTTGGTTTAGATATCTTTCTCCTTTAATGAATCAGATAGTAGTTTCCTTCATTACATTAGAAAAATATGAAGCTTTACCGGGAAAAGTTAAAACCTGTATTTCCTCAGCATCCAGTTCCCTTCTCAAAACAAACAAAAAAATCTGACACAGTTATTTTACTTTTTAGTTTGGAAGCAATTATATAGAATTAAAAGCAAAAAATACATGTAAGTACATCCCGTTATGATCATCTCTGTTCCAAATTAACTTGGGTTTTTTGGTAATAAATAGCATGAAATTCATCACAGTAGGCAAAATCTCAAGGTGTTCTTCTTAAAGCAACTCCTCCATGAAGAAAGAAAAGAAAAAGGGTCTATGAAAAAATCTCAAGTATTTTTTCCTATCTGTTCCCCAAACTTAATTGAATGTCTCAAGCTCTTACCTGCCAGTGATTTTTTTTCTCCCTCACTACACCTCTTTTTATACCCTTAAGTTTTTGTGCAGGGAAACTTTCTGTTTGTCCTTTCCACTAGATGAAGAAAAAAACGTACAGATGATGAACTTTTTTTCCTGACATGTTTCCCCAAATAAGAATGTTTCTTTAGTGAGGAAAAAAAAAAAAAAAAAAAACCCCAATAAAAGTGGTTGAAAGGGGTGATGGCGGATAATTACTCTAGATAATTCTGGACAGACAACTCAAGTTTCAGTGCCCTGCCCAGTGGGTTGCTTCTTTCAGTTTTACAAATCCCAAAACAGAAATATCCTATGCAAAGAAAGTAGGTTCAGATAAAACTGATTTATCTAGTTTAGTAAGAATCAGCAAATACTATAACTTATTTGCTCTGATGTTCCTTAACCATAACAAATGGAAATGCAATATAGAGGAGAACTCTGAAAATCTGATTTTATTGATCAAGGGTAAGGTCATCCAGAAGCTACTGAGGCTGGTAGCTCATGGATGGGATCAAAGCTTCTCAGCTAAGTTATCTAAGCTTAGTTTCTACTTAGTTTTCCCAGCTCAATGAAACTGAAAACCCTGAAGTGACAGATCAGCTCTATCTAGAGGTGAAGCTCCTAGGCCTTAAAGCCCTGATTCTGGAGCTACAGTGCAGATGTGCATCTAGAAACATTAACTTAGTTTCCAAGTGATTGACCAGGTGAGGTTTAGTAAACTGAGGACTGGTAAGAGTGTTTAAAGCACCACATTTACAGAGCACATTTATTTACACAGCACATTCTGATCTCACAAATAATAAAAAGCAACAGAGGCTGACCATATGTGTGGGAATGTTGTGAGTGTTTCTAGTATTAGAAAAAACCGGAATTTCTCAAAAACTCTCTCTACATAAAAAGTCTTCTTCTAAAGCCTTTTTTTGAAAACAGCTTGAAAATCATTAAATATGGAAGAAGACATTAGATACAGCATGCAGAAACTTCATAGCTGTGCTTACATGCTAAAAGGGTTTCTTTTTAAACACTTCAAATTATAGAAGATTTCTTTTTGGTCTACCCAATTTAGAAAGAGGTATTTGAAATGTGACAACCAGAAAACAGAAAATGTGATTTGAATTTAATCAAGACAGCAGCAATAACAAAACGAAATCCTTCTGGATTCTTTGCTGTAAACGTGGTAAGAGTGCCTCCAGCATTACACTAGAGTATTTGCCTTCAACACGCCAGCCTTCTCCTGCTTTGAAAGGACATGGGAACACACCTAACTTAGAGCAGGAGCAGGCCATGAGAAGAAAGCGACCTTTACCCGCCCTCACCGGGAGCTCCCCGGGGCAGTCCACGGCGGGGCCGCTGCAGAGCCAGGCTGCTTAACAAGAGTCGAAAGAAAGGGAGGGGAGCGGACCCAGCCCGCTGCGCTGCTCCCATCCCCTGAGCAAGCCACCGAGTTCCGAGAGGTCACACGTATCTGTCACTCTGCGGAGCCAAGAGCCAGCCCCCGCCACAAGGGGAGCATCAACCGCGGGCGGGAGGCGCGGCGAGGCTTCCGCAGGGGGGAGGAGGGACGGCACCGCCCGGGGGCCGCCGCAGTCCCTCTGACAGCGGCCCCGGCTTCTCCCAGCCCCGAGGAGCCCTTCCCCAGTGCTCGGGGCCGGCGCTGCTACTCACCCGCGGGAGGCAGGGCCGCTGCCGGCGGGCGGGCGCGGGGGGGCCCCTGCGGGAGCCGCGCGGGCCGGGCCGGGGCCGCGTGGGCTGCGCCGGGACGGGGCGGCGGCGGCGCGTGCGCCAGGCGGGGCGCATGCGCGGGGCGGGCGGCCCCGTTATCCCGCCCCGTTATCCCGCCCCGTTATCCCGCCCCGTTATCCCGCGGGGAGAGGCGCGCCGCGCTCCTGCCCTGGGCTCTGCGAGCGAGGGGCCTGCGCAGCTGCTGAAAGGCCGGGGCCTCCGCTGGGCATTCAAATTGCATTTGTTGTTTGGTTTTTTCTTCTTTTTTTACCCGAAAGGTCTAAAAATCTTTCAGTTCTTCAAAAGGTTTTGCTGGATTGTTGTTTGCTTTTCAGCCGCGAAATGGTAGTCACCGGATCCATGTAGGATGAGATCATCGAGTCCAAGCTATGACCGAACACCACCCTGTCGACTCGACCATGGCACTGAGTGCCACATCCAGTCTTTCCTTAAACACATCCAGGGATGGTGGCTCCACCACATGCCTGGGCGGCCCATTCCAATGTCTAATCACCCTTCCTGTGAAGAAATTCCTGCTGATGTCTAACCTCAATCTCCCCTCATGCAGTTCAAGACTACGTCCTCTAATCTTGTCGCTGGTTGCCTGGGAGAAGAGGCTGACCCCCCCTCCCCCTCACCTGGCTCCTTTCACCCCCTAAGCTTCTCCGGGCTAAACAATCGCAGCTCCTTCAGCTGCTTCCCATGGAACATGTGCTCCAGACCCTTCACCTGCTTTGTTGCCCTTATCAGGACAGAGATGGGCAAGTAATGGCTGGATAAAGCCCGGGGCTGGAGTCTGTGTGCGATGTGTATGGCACCTCTGCACCCTAAGGGTGGTGTTTTACATTAAACTAGGGTGTTCAATACAGTGATACATTGAGAAAGTCAGTGCGCTGGGGTAATTGCGCATCCTTGCACCCTGTCAGCTATATGGGAATAAATCAGGAAAAAAGTATGTGGATAGAAGTTCAATAAATAATCCTGTTATACAGTCATTTTGTAGTTACATATAATTGCAATAATATAAAAAGGGCTTCACTGATCTTTCATGCACTAGCATGTCATGTGGGCTTTATACTTTTTTCCTAAGCAGTGAAAATCGGTTATGTATAGTTGTCATAATGAGATTAATAACCAAATCAATGAAAAAAATATATTCTTGTGTACTGTAACAACAGAAGTCTGAACAGCAGAAGAACACTTGTATGATTGCAGATTGACTCAATGCAAATTGTTGCACTAGGTAAACATCACAATCTTCCCATTGAACCAAAACATTTCTTCCCTCTGCCATATGAAAAATGACTGTAATGAATTGGACCCCTGTATTTTATATTGCCTGATTTTTTGTTAAGAATGTCTAAGCCATGAGAGTGAGTACAAACACTGATCAGAACTGTGGTTTCATTGAAATCAATAGCAAAAGTCTAATTGATTTCGACAGAGACAGGATTTAACCTCATATGTGAATGAAAAGACTTGGAATTAGTGTCTCATACTGTAGATATAAACAAGTAAATTCAATAGCTCCCATGGTTCTCCTTGAGTTCTGAGAAAACTGAAGGAATTGTTGCAAGATGTTTTCTTTATGCTGTCTGAGAGATCTTATGGGAAAAAATATTTGCAGTAATTCTAATTTCTAATATTTATTGCATTTATCTGAATAATTTCATTAATGGAGTGTGTAGCAAGTGATTCAGAAATGTCATGCCTCAATAATAAATTAGTTGGCATATGAATAGTCTTGAGATCAAACCTTGATATCTGTTCTATTTCCTTACAGTCTCCCCAATTTTTTCTTTACTGTTTTCTTTCTTTTGTTGTCTTTTCCTCTCTCCTTTTTTTCCTTCTTTCCTTCTTTGCTTCTCTCTTTCAAAAGAAAAGGTATTGTAGGGGTGCTCTTCACTTCTGTTTTATGGAGGGCATAACTTTAATTTTCATTTTCTCTTTACCATGTGGAAGAACTTGTACTTGAACTAAGAAAATTTGTTTGAAAATAAGAAAATCAGAAAGTTTAAGAGTGTAAAAAGTAAATCTGAAGCATTTTATCATGTCCCATTAAGAGTATGTGTTTACTAGCTAAAAGTATACTAATATTAGAGAATATAAAAAAAATCATTTAATCAGATGAAAGAAATCCTAAAAGTTGTTGTTCTGGCATAGTTCTATTATGTTAGAGGATTTTTGCTGATTAGACTGAAATCTACTGGCTAAGATTTCAGAAAGCAACAAAAAGAAACCCAAATCGCACAACTTCCTCCAAGCCTTTTTGCAAGGAAATGAAGTAATTATGTTCAGTTTAAGTTTAGCTGGAACAAGGGATGTTAATATCATTGTGGTAATATTACTGATTAACTTTCTTTTTTAATGTCTTGCATTATATTAATTTTTCCTCCTTGGTCTTGTGATTGCTATTTTTTTCTGTGTAAGATCAAGATATACTTTTCCCTAGCCTGCCTTCTGATATCCTTATCTTTCCTGTGGCTTCCATTATTTTCTCCTCCATTATATCCTGTGTCTTCTAACTTGTACTGTATTTATGGATATAATAGCTGTGATAAACTGTTCTGGCTTCAGAACAATCACAGAAGAGGGAATAGTCTGTGCATGTAGCCTTTCCTTCTATTCTCTATAGTCCTATCTGTCTCTAAATCATGAATCTCTCTATTTTCCTTCCAGTAATCATTCTTACACCAGAGCTCCTCCTTCGAAGTTTCGTGAATCTCTGCCACTTTATCTGATACAAAGCCATCTCTTTGAATTTTTCTTCCCTGAGCCTCTTACTGCTGCATCCCATATTTTTCCTGAGCAGAAGCTAAAGACAACCTTTCTTTTATGCCACAAAAAACAGTGGAAAAGTGATGGTCCATTTTTCACTGGAAGTTTTCTGTAGCAGTAGAAATACAGTAACAGTTTGGTTCTATTTGGATAACTATACTTTTGCTTCTTTACCCATTCCAAAAGATCACTTTGAAACAGTAAATACTGGCTACACAGATGATTTAGAGAAATGAAAGCTTTGATTATTTGACTTCAGTAATTCACAGATGGATTACCTGACAGCCATCCAAGGACAGCTATAGATCTTCAAACTGCAAATATGAACAAGCTTTATTAAAGCTCATACTCATTTTCTGTCATGAAACTAATCTCTTATTTATTGAATGGTTTCTTGAACTGTGTGTATGTCATGGTTTAACCCCAGCCAGCAAGTCAGCCCCACACGGCCACTCAGTCTCTCACCCTCGGTGGGAAGGGGGAGATAATCAGAAGAGGAAAAGTGAAAAAACCTGTGGCTTGATATAAAGAAAAGTTTGACAAGTAAAGCAAATGAAGTAAAACAAGGATTTCATTCATGACTTTGATTTGGCTGGCAGGTTTTCAGCCATTGCCAGGAAAACAGGGCTCCATCACACATAACAGTGGGTTCAGAACACGAACACCACTGCTCCAGAGGTCCCTGCTTCCTTGTACTTTCCCCAGCTATATGCTGAGCATGATATCTAGCACCCCATGGTACTGGATATCACTTTGGTCAGTTGGGGTCACTGTCCCAGCTGTGTCCCTCCCAACTCCCTGTGCACCCCAGCCAACTCACTGGTGGGGTGGAGTGAGAAGCAGAAAAGGCGTTGACTGTGTAAGCAGTTATGAAATACAGTTATCAACACTGCTTCCAGCACAACTCCAAAACATAGCCCATACTAGCTGCTGTTAAGAAAATTAACTATATCCCAGTCAAAACCAGCACAGTGTATTGTAGGGTATGCCCAGCCACTGCCCTGGAGGGACGTGTGCTGAGATAAGGACAGTGCCTAAACCTCCCAGCAGAACTCCCCTGGAAAGGGAGCTACTCTTCAGTTACGGCGAGAAGAAGACAAACCCAGAATCCTCTGGGAGACCCTAAGCAGATCCTTTGTAACCCATTGGCCCTCACCCTCTGACACCCACCCCCTGTATCCCTATAAAGCTGGCCCCCTGCCCCTGCGAGGGCAGAGCGAGCTCGTCCCTGGCCTCCCCTTCACCGGACTAATAAAGCTGCCTCGTGCGGAACAGCTACACGGGCCTCTCGTCTCTCTCTCCCTGGTCTGGCCTGGAGGCTGCCCTGCAGAGCTGAGCTGGAATCACGAGCTGACAATCACTAAAGAGCTGACAGCTTTGCACAGGCCCTCCAGCCAGCAGCTGAGGGAAGACACCGGGCCCCGGGAAGACGATCTCTTTTGGGACCATCTCTCCTGACCGGTCACAGCTTTCTCGGTCAGAGCTACTGACCCCACACCAGCTGCCATAGTGTATTAGAGATTTGTTCCAGCCTTTCAAAAATGAAACTATTCTATATGTATAGAAGTTATGTCATAGTCTACTGTAATTTTGAAAGTTAAAAAAAAAGTGTTTCACCTTCAAAAACAGTGGGGCTTGCCTATTTTTAAATTTGTGTTGTGAGATTAAAAAAAAAATCCAAGAGGACAAACTAAGAAAAAAGTTGTAATTATAGCCACTGATAACATACTGTACTCACATTAGAAAGTTCCATTTACTTTTGTATGTGAAGGTAATGTGTGCAAGTAGGAATTTCCTTTACTTACAAAGAGAAATAATCTAATGTAGCTAATAATTATACAAAGTCAAAATGTTAGTGCAGGAGTGCCTACCAAGCTTATTGAACTGTGTGCTGTTGTATGTATTGGATTTGTATGAAGGTTATTCATTGGGCAATGAGTACAGGAAATACATATCACATGATATACGTTGGCACATATTAGGATGTGCTTTTTCTTTCTTTCATTTCATACTGTTTAAAGACCTTTTCTGGAAGGGTATAGACAGATAAAACATAGCTCTTTCTAATACTCCTTTGTTAGAAATAAAGTTACATAACAGACAGTGAGAGGAAAGAAATTTTTCTCTCTGCCCATAAAGAAAATTGTACAGAAAGAATTTATGTATTGTTCTTAAGAGTTTCCCTGAAGTACATATCTATCTGCAGATGTATTTTATTGCGATTCTCATCTCCTTCAGAAATTAGAAGCCTCATTTGTGCTTCCTCTCAGGTTAAATGAACTGTGAGGAGACAATGATGTTTCCTTCTTCTGGCAGAAAACATAATTCAGCTCAGGTAATCTTGTGCACTCATTTTTCCTTTTTCTTTTCCTTTTCTTTTTTCTCTTCCTTTTTTTTTTTTTTTTTTGGTTATTTTTTTCAACAATGGTAGAAGAAGAAATAGTTCTTCAAAGGACAAGAGGAATTTTGAGATTAGAGGGTGATATATGCTTTAAAAATAGCTGAGTTAGGTGATACTGGTAAAAAAAGGGGTCAAAGCAAGGGAGAGTTTTAAAAACTATGACACACTTAGCCTGTGGGTACCCTGTAAAAACATATACATTTGGATTCAGAGTGTTTAAATACCATTTAACCATCCTTAGCTGGGTTAGTATTAAGAAAGGAAATAAATTATCTGAATAACATTTCATCACACTTCTAAGACTAATCAAGCATTTCAAGCATTTCAGTCTCTAGTCATGCATTAATGCCTCATAGATTTTCAGAAGAAATAAGTACTCTTCTTGTTGAGGTGCAAGACAATTTGCAGGTAAAATCCAACACACAAGCACAGATTTCCCTTTCTGTGTGTTCACAGTACTTCTTGTACTTTTAAGATGTCCCCTTTTAGAAGGCCAATAAAGTTTCGCACAATATAGCAGCCTAGTGATTTTGTAATGATGTCAGGATAGCTCTGCAGGGTGAAAAAGAGTTCTTCTAGTCTTCTAAGGGACCCACAACCCTCTCCAGATTAAAAATAACTACCACCATTGTTCAAAACTCTGAGGTTTAAAGGGACCGTGTACTTAATTGGTGCCTTTTCAAATAGGTACTATCATAATAGTGTGACTTTTTTTATTTGGTGGAACATCAGGATGAAAATGTAAAAGTATCAAATAATGTACTGTACTTGCACTTCCAACTTTTTATTAGCTTTTATTTTAGGAATAAATGAACCATTAATATATTTCACATTGAAACATGTAACTGTCATACAAAAGTGATCACATTTTCATTTTGACCACTAGGTACATTATTAGTCTATAGGTGAGTGAATGGTAACAAATCTACATTTTTTTTTTTTAAATTTAAGGATTTCTGGTAAGCAAAGGTATTTATCTTATTTCCCAGTAAACAAGTTTAAATGCTTTCATGTATTAAGCATAAATATTGGCTCAGGGAAAGCCAAAGGTGTGAAGTTTCTTAAGCAACCAAAAAATACTGTATGAGCTGATAATGGTAGTACAGCTGCATGACAGAAGACTACAAAGCAGTGTATATTCTGCCTAATTAGGCTGCACTGTTAAAGATGGTGACATTGAAGCAGTCACAAAGGAATGGGAGGAAATATGTGGAGTTAGACAATGGAATGAGAACTTCCAGTAATGGAAGCACTATGAAACACAGATTTTCCTCATAAAGAAAAGAAAAAAAGATGTATTTGTATTAAAGTATTTCTGTCTTCCATTCCAGTTAGTTTGAGCTCATAAGCTAGAATGGGAAGTGTTTTACCATTTTTATTACAGTTTTGTTCAATAAAACAGCAGTTTTTTCCATCTGTATGTCTGTGTGGGTGTAATTGAGATGCATAAAACATTAGAAGCATATTACAGGCATAGGATCTGCGTTGTTCTTTCAGTCATTTTCTACTGCACTTGGAGATGTATTCTACCTACAAAAATGTTTTCTTGTATTGTGGGTCTTGTTTTGGAGCCTTGATAGAATTTGGAGTAGCAAAGAAAGATCATGGAGACCAGGAATTGTTAATGAGTGCATAAGTTCAAAAAAATCCCGTTTGTACAGTATAGTGCTAAGCATTAGTGCCTGAAATGTTGCCAAGTGAGTGCAGTAATTTCCATAATTATGCAGCTAGAAGTGTCTGCATCATGAAGGCATCTTATTAATTTGAAGATCATATTATTTTATAGGATGAGATAGGATGAACTCCATGCAACTCGTTAGTGGTTGCCTCAAGACTGTAGACAAACTTGTCACTTGATTTATCACAAAGAAAAGAGGAACCCTGGCAGATCTAGCAAATCATCAAACACTGCAGCTTTCAGTATTACAAACACTAACAACTTTTGACATTAGATTATTAACAGTGCTTCTTTAATAATAAAAATAAGAATTTATTACTGTAGCACCTAATTGGATGAAAGTGCTTCTCAAAATAGGTGAAAAGAGGTACTGCCTATCCTGAGGGCTTCTCAAGCATGATTTAATGTGGTGTTAGAAGTGAGATGTAGTCATGGGCACTGATGGCAGAACTGTCATTTGTATATTGGCATTTCCAGAAATGGAATAAGACACCAGTTTTAGTTGGCTAACTTCTTGTAGGATCTGCAAAATAAATTGGTCTGAATGAGGAGCTTAGTGGCACTGCAGGTCAGCTCAGAAGAAAATAGATGAAGGATATTGGAAAATGTAGACAAATAGATAGACAAGTGTGAAAGCTGGTAGCAAAATACCAAATGGGAGCACAGATTTTGCCTTTTTGTTGTGGTTGTTCTACTGAAACAAATACAGTAGTCAGGTGTATAGCTGTTTATGGTTTACTCTCAGGGAACAGTACTGTCAAAAGATGACATGCCAGTTGGTGCTCACTTGGAAATATTTAGACTATTTGATTTTTCTGTGGAGTGTCTTTCTTTGGGGAAGAACAACTTTCCCTACTCTCTGTAATGAAACATACAGACTGTTCGCTTTTAGACTTATTGTAGGATTTGTTTTCTGCCCACTTGTTTAAAATCAGCTTATGTGAGCCAAGAGGTTAATTAAAATACAGTTCACAACATAGATGATAAATTGAAAATAATTTTGTAGTTACTGATTTTCTATTGTAAAGATAGTTAGTCCTGCTTAATGATACACTATTATGCTGCAGTCAGTATAGATGTTGATTGGCAACTCTGCCATGGGACTGAACTCCTTCTAGGAAGTCACTGGAGGTACAAGAAGCATGCTTTATGGAAGAAACATATCCCTTGATTAAAAACAATTCACTGCATTTCATAATTTTTGCAATTTTCCTACGAATAAGTAGCAGATCATGAGAAATTACACTTTCTGGTTTGCTAAGGTAGAAACCATTATAAAAAGCTTTTTATCCATAGGACTCAGCAGAGGGTCGGGTATACTATGAAAAGATAACAGAGCTGAAAAAGTGTTCAAATAAGTTCCAAGCTGTAGGTACATTTCAGCCTCTACTCTTGGTTTGAGGACATTGCTTTACATGAACTTGTAGTATGAAATCTGCACAGGTGATTAATCCTACTATCTTGAAGGTGTATTAGGGAGTAGAAAACTTGTTAATGTACATGACTGGCCATCATAATACTTATATGGATATTTTCTTTTACGTTTCAGGGATGTTTTAGTACACACTTTAAAAAAAAACAACCCTACAAAGACTCATTTAACTAGCACAGAAAATTACTGAATCAAAGATAGTATTTTATAACCTATCTTACACTATGGTATCATGTGAAGCAGAAAAAATGCAGCACAAAGAGGGAGATAAAAGGAATGGTTTAGTGTTAGTACTGATGCATTTCAATTGCTGCTTTCTGAAAGTTAACCTTGAGATTTTCATTGGCCTTCTAGAATTCTGTTCCATTAATTTGTGAGTAAAAGCAGCAGACACTTGGAAACAACTGTTTGCCTCAGCCTCCTCTAAAAAATGGAGAAAGAAAAGAAAGGCAAATGATAGTTCACCATTTGGAAGTTACCTGTTCTCCAGTTGGTACTGGAAAAAAAGAAAATAGCAAAATATGTAAATAATTGTATATGGAACATGATATAGTATACATAGTGATGTATACATAGTGATTCTTTGTGTGCCTATTGGAATCAGAAGTCAAATACATATTCTGACCATCTTCTTTTATGAGTGGTTAGCAACGTGCTGGGAACTAAGTTACATAACAGTACATTAGAAAATAGCACAAAGTAAAAGCCCTTCTATTTCTTTACTTATAAGTCATTCTGTATTTAAAAAGCCTGATGGATTGTGACCATTAAAATTTTAGAGAGTAGGAATGATCTTTGTGTTCTGTACATGCAAGCTATGTAGAATAAATTGGGCTTAATCCTTGATTATAGCCTGTGCAGGCTACTGAAATTAAAATAAGTGTGTTGTACAAACATGTTTTTTCTGTCAGTATTTTCCTTCATTACTCCTGTTTTCAGTCTGCAGCAGAACATATTTAGTTCAAGTCCTCAGTCATTCCATTTTTAGAAAGTGGTTTAGATAGTTTCTGTACTAGCTTAATTTACCTCCACCACAGCTATGACAAAAGTATCACCAGAAGACTTAAAAAAATTAATTGTTAGTACTCAATCTGGAGATGTTACCTAAACAAAGATAGTTGGTGCTATCTAAGATCCATGAAATCATCATAAAACCCCCATACAACTGGAGCTGGAAGTTTCAACACAACTAACAGACTTCTTTAGGAGGTAACTAAATTCAAACTTTGAACCTTCAATGACCTCACTGGGCAGTGAATCCACAGTTACTTAGTTACTTATTTTTTATCCTTCCTTAAGGAAGGATTGTTAAGATTTTGGTCCATCACACCAGATTCTCACTGCCTCCTCCTGGTAAAACAGCCATGCCTCAGAATTAAAAGTACTGAACAAAAAGACATCACAAGGCTGAGTATGTTTAGACAACTGAAGTCCACTTGCATTGCCTCCCTAGTGTTTTCTACCTTCTACATAGGCTGCAAGGCTTCAGTCCCCCCTTTCAAGCGTGATGTAGATACTTCTGCATTCTTGAAATTCAGGTTCACTTTCTGGATAAGGTTAACTATACAGTGTGTCATGTTTCTTTCTGTATTCAAAGTTTACCAGGTACTTTGAACACTTCAGCATCTCAGCTCCTGCCTGCTGACGTTGCACCTGTCACATTGAAAGAAAGTTCGTATTTCAGTGGGTCAATACAAAATTCTTGTTCTGAATCTAAATTTGTAGTTAAACTAGAGCATAATTTTCAGATCTGTTTCTATAAATGTATATGCCCTGTGATAGTCCCTGGCAAATTACTTTGATGTTTAATTGTTAAAAATTTGGGCTCTGTGTTCATTAGCTGTTACAGTGCCTTATCTCCTAGTCTGCTGCTTCATTACTTTTGAAATTTACATTCTTGTGGCAGTAGAGAGACTAAATCACTCTTTGTTCTTTTGTTTAACAAGTTAAATTTAATTCATACCTCTAGAAGAGATGCCTCACATGGCTTTGATCATTCTTGTGAATCATTCCCAAATCTTCTCTGCTTATGTCTAGTGTGAACTCTAGGCATAAGGACTAGATACATTATGTTAACTGAAAACAGTTTTTTCCAGTGGCATTTTTTCCCAGGGAAAATATATCTTATAGGGATATATTTACAGGTATATTTGATCACTGGAGTGATAAATAACACTACAAGTGGTTATCTTGTCCTTGGATACATTTCATGCATGAGGACACTATATACTATAATTGTGTCACTCTTAAAGGCTGGTTGTAAAAAATTTCCTTTAACAGATTGCACAGCCTTCCTAAGCAACCTGTTCTTGTACTTCACTGTCCTCACTCTTCAAGATATTTTCATGATTTCTAATTTAAATTTCCTTTTCTGGAATTTCAGCTCATTGCTTTTTATTTTGTCTTCAGACTATACAAAGATGGATGAATTTTCTTCTTTAACATCTCCTCTTACATTCTCAAAAGATTATCATGTATGTTGTAGTGTTGTAGGTCAAGATATGTATACCAATTTTCATTTCTTTTTGCTTCTTTTGGACTGTCTCAAATTATTCCATATCCTTCCTAAGCTCTATTCCTTAAAAAAAAAAAAAAAAAAAAGCAGCAGATACTTTAAGAGTACTGAGATGACTAAAATACATATTCTGGATGTCTTTAATGCACCACTCTTGCATATAAATCCCAGAATTACATATTTTTTTCACAACAAAATGATATTTTTAACTTCTGTTCAGAGGCTGTGATCCAGTGTAATATTAAATCATTTTCTGCCATATTGATGGCTATCTAGTCTAGTCTTGCATTTTTCCTTACCAAACAGTAAAAGTTGCTTTTCTTTTTGTTGTCTGACATGAAACCATAATTACTGCCAGTTTGATGGTGATCAGACTGGAAAATATTTTGTTCACCAGCAGGCTAATAGTAGTCAGATTTTCTTTTAGGTCCTTATGTGTTTACTTTTAAGGTGAAAACTATAGGTTCAAAATATCTATTGTTTCTAGAGCACTCAACTTTAATCCTTTCATGTGAAAGGCAAAAATGAGGCATTTGTCACTCTTGTTCTGCATCAGGACTAGGCTTTACACAATTTCTGTATATAATGCTGAGGACTATGACATCCTTAGAAATTTATTTAATACTTTAGTAAGGAAGGAGAAATAATTCCCTTTCCTCATTTGCCATAAGCAGGGTTGTATTTATTGAATTTTACTTTTTATTGCTCCGAATTTAATAATCTTCATTCAGCCAGTAGTCCCACAGAGGCTTCTTGTTCTTGGAGGACTAGTATGTGGTATGTACAATCACATAGAGGAATATTCAAAAGTATCAGGAAAGAATTGGAAGAGAAATACAATAAATTAAATTTCCAGTCACTAAGAAGTTAGTAGAAAAGTCCAAAATTAGACTGTTCAAGTAATCTGTTTTCTATGCTGAGAAATACTGTCTCCCAAAGCAAGGAAATTCAACTCTCTTGGTCTTTTTCTATGTGTTTATTATGGTTTATTTTACCCAGCAGGACAATAAATCACTTTTGCTATATAGGAAATCTACTTCATACAACTTCCAAAAACCAGAGGAGATATATCATGTTGCTCTTTTCTGTCATGATAATAAATGAATGCACAATAAATTAATGTTTTGTTGTTCTTATTTTTAAAACAGCATGCCAATTAGGCCTACAACATACAACTAACTGGATGTTTCATACAACATCCTTAGCACTGTAGAATCTGCAAATCTTTTGCACAAATATTTAAGAAAGAGGAGTGGTTTGTATGTGCTTGTATTGCTTTTGTGTATCTCTTCCCATCCCTAATAGTCAACAAATAGTTTTTGTCTTATAAATTACAGATTTGTTTTAGATATACAGACCTTGAAGTAATATAGGCTAAAGCTTTAAGGTGGATCTGCCTATTTTTCCTGAGTATATTTACATAAAGAAGGAAGGGAGGGTTCCATAGCTGAATAATGTGTTGTTAAACTAGAGAAAGATAACCTGAAAAAAATGTGCTTCACTGTTAGACTTTAAAATGTGAGTTTACAAATAAATCTTTGCATGCCACATACTGCTTTGCAGGAAAGTACTTTTCTTTCAGGTTGAGACTGGTAAAGTGGCTTTTATCCATTTTGTGTGTTTCACCACACTCTTGACAGTCCACTTTCAAACTATTGGATAAACTTCTAATGTGACTTGGCAATGACTGCTTCCTACCAGCATTAATCGTGTCAATTTTTTTTTCACTTGACCTGTTCCAGGTTGTTTATGTTTTGAATATCTGCATTCTTGAATATTTTTGGATATCTCCATTCCTTTTCTTTGAATTCCAGATGGTGCTCACAAATGGTCATAATCACACTGAGCACAACAAACCTCTTTAACAGCAACTTTTAAAGTTAAGTAAAATATATACAGTACAATGAAAATTGCAAATAAATAAATAAACTACGCATCATTATTTGGGAAGCTCTCACATCTCTTTTATTTGTTGCCATCTAGGCAGAATTTTAGGAAGTATTCATTGTGCCTAGGTTTCTTTCATCTTCAGAACAGGAGATGAGGTTGGAGTCTGACAGGTGAGAGAAAACTTGGACAACTGTAAGGATGGGTGGATGTGGATGGCAATTTGCAAAGCCTTGACAGAAGCAGACTGGAGCAGAGAACTTGGAGGAGGGTAAAGAAGTGGGTTCTGTGAATTCTCAGCTGAGATACCACTGTTCTGAGGCAGAAGGATGCTGTTTATTGGGTAAATGAGCTCCAAGTCTGGTAAAGACTGCAGCTGTGTGATAATACTGCTTAGATGTGGCTACACAAAAGGGCTTCTTGAAAGCATGTGACACACAAGGCCAGCTAAAAAAAAATCAAACAAAACATGGAAATAATTTCTTTAGGAGGATCAGTGTTTGAGAAGCAGCATGAAAATAATGAAGACTAAAATTAATGGGAAACTTAGAAATATATTCAGGGATGAGAGTCTCTTAGTTAGGATTTCTGGTGCAAGATAACACAGAAAAAGGAAAAGAATATTATAGCAGGAAAAGAGGACAATGGGAACTGTACTTTTCTCTCCTCATTATCTTCAGTGAAACACATCTTTAATTAATAAATAGTTATAACAGTCTTCAAATACTTTTTGTATTTACTTTATTACAACTGGCTCTCCTAATGAATAGCAACCGAACCCATTATAAATTTCTCCAAATATATGTAAACCCATGATAGGGCAGAAAACTGGATAATAAAGGGACTAATGAAGTAATTATAGTAGTATAATAATAAAGGGAATAAATAGATCACATAAGTGAGGAATATGCATGTTTTCTCAGTGTAGTATTTAGATTTCTCTAACATGGTATTTTCTCCTTCAGCTTGAAAGGTGAAAAATACAGGATCATGTCTCTAATTTCATGCAAGATAAATCTGAATACCTCTGTTGAAATTGTAACTGTAGTTTGCTAAGAAAAGTATCATTCAAATCTACAATTACTGTTATTTTATACAGTATTTCATAAGACTTCAGTAAAATCAAATACTTTAAGAAAGCCATAGTCTCCTGAGGAGCTTCAATACCCAACAGCAAAAAATCTATTTTATAGCACAGTTTCATAATGATTTTCTAAGCCATTGACTTAAGAAAGACCTTGTAGTTTCCTTTAGTCTCACATAATGGGTTGTGATATAAAGTAGACCCAAGTAAGGTATTCTATAACTTGATTTTTTTTCCTTTTGAATCAAACAATGATTATGGTATAAAATAATAAGTTGATTCTACCTGCTGTAGAACCTGTTGTTCTACCTGTTTAGGATGCTATGCTGTTTATCACTATAACAACTATCCTCCAGTGTTTTGTTAAACTTGGGGACAGCATTTGTGCTACTTGATTCCCTTTTTTTTTCATACAGTGAAAAATTGTATGTCAGGTTTTGCCCTGTTATTGCTACAGTTTAGTGCACATGTTGTTTTGCACTAATTTAGTAGAAAATATCTTCAGAAGAAAGTGCTTGTATTGTTGCCAAGTTTTGCAATTATTTTAACTGCTGGGGAAAATTATATTTTGCGCATCTGAGTTGTGAACTTTGTGAATAACACATATGACCTCCATCTGGAGAAACAGCAAACTGTTGATATACATCTTCTCTCCAGAACTTCAGAAGAGTTTGAGGAGATGTCATCTCCTCAAGGATCCTGAAATAGTTTGATATTCTTCACTTGTTTTGGTGCTAGGGTGGACAAAAGTCTTTTGCAGCCCATATTGTATTTTTTCCAGTGACCAGTTAAGTGCACGAATTGATCAAACCTATCCTGAGTCCCCTAAAATATCCTGCTTGCTTTCCGCAGTCAGCTGTGTACCAGAGACTGTGCTCACAGCTTTTTCACAGTGGATTTGTCAATTTACCTTTTGAATTATTTTCTATCTTTCTTTTCTACCATTGGCTTATGCAAGTTTGTATGGCAATGTGGTTCTACACTTCAACTGCGTGTTGAACATGTTAGGTGAAATTCTTTAATTTTACATTAAAAAACGTCCAACTTGTTGCCTGGTAATTTACAGATTTTTTTTTTTTTTTTTTTTGATCATGCCCTGTGAGAAAATGGAAAGTAGGTATTCCAGTTTTATATGAATCATGATTTTATAATTTATCATATCTCACACCAGGAGTCTCCCCTCCAGCAGGGGAGTTGTTATCAATTCGATTCTTCTTGTAAAAAAGCTCTTTTGTTTCTGTGTTCCTCCCTGCCACTTATGTAATTTTAATGTTTTTACTATAACTTTACTGAGATGTGGAGATCAGGACCACACAGTATTTGTCACCGGTACTAATTCTGAGTTTACGTCATGGCATGATACTGATTTTGTGTTTTGTTCTTTTTTTCTTTCTAATGTGCTATTTGACTTGCTGATCTCTCTTAAGCAACAAGTTAGATTTTTTGTAAGACTATCTCTGTAGCCTCTTTCCTTAGCAATAAATAACTAGTTGATTTTGGTATTTTGCTTTTTTTTTCATTACTTTTTCAGTTTGTTTTGTTATGAATTTTTTGACATAGACTTTCATCTGATACATTAATTCCCAGTCAGCTATTATCATAGGCAATTCTTTTCATCAGCTTTTCTTTTAATAATCTATCCTCTTTTAATAATCTACCCATTTACTCTTTAATGACTTTATTCATATCTTGATACTAATTTACTACCAGCTTCCAAATGAGTGCATTTGAACAGTCTCTATACCAACCACATTTTTATTTTAACCGATTGTTTAAAATATTAAAAAAAAATTGTTATAATTCTTTTTCAAAAGTTAAAATATTACTGTAGTGCATTTCTTTAGCTTATAAATTTTCTAGATGATATGGAATTTGAGTCTTCAAGTGTCACATTCTGTGCCAAATCTTATGCCAAACTGAAGACAAATCTCTCTTCTGGTGTGTTCCCTCATTAATCACTTCAAGAAGTCATCAATAGGAGACATAAATGTCACCTCCAATGGATGTAACTGTTATGGAGTGTACATATGCCAGCCAAATCTTTCATTAATATTTTCTCTGACTTCTTGGCAAATTGTTCTTAATGTTACTATCCTGGGTGTTTAGGCAAAATGTTTTCCTTTAAATTGCTACGGGTTTCAGCGTGCTTAGTTTCTATGTTCCTTGTTGATAGGGATGATGTCTAGTTAACATGATTTAATGTATAGCTCCTTTCCTCTCCTGGTTTAACCTGTATTCTGCCTCTTTATAAATACCCTGTCATCCCATTTGTTATCACCTTCTAGTAAATTTTTGAGATGCATAATAAATATGAATTAAAAATAATGTTATATAATACCTTAAAATGTCTGCATGATAAAATGAATTCGTAACATATGTGGGCTTCTATCTGAATAAATTGACTTCTAAGCTCTTTGAAAACTGGATTTGATTGCTGCAGCCTGGACTTTTTCATTCATTGCACATTTTAACGGAGGAATGGTTTAGACTATGTAAAACTGAGAGACAAAAATAATTTCAGTGGCTGGTTAAAATAGCTAAATTTAACACATCTACTGACATTATCTTATAGAACTAAAGTTAGTCCCTCAAAGTGAAAATCACTCAGGCAACCATAGAAGCTGATGCTTGTTTTGAAATATTTCTTCGGGGGGTTATCTGTTAGAAGTATTTGTCCCTTGTGTCTTACAACGCTCTGTGGTACAGCTATCATCTATAACAGTAACATTTGCCATTTACAGAGCCTCTCACATCCTCAGAACATTACACAAATACTAATAATATTTAATAAGTCCATCTGAGGTACAGGTATGTATTATTAAAGAGTTTTTCATTACATGATTAGAAGATGTTCTGACAATGCAAAGCAGTACTGACAATTGTATAAACCTTTTTCTTGTGCACTTGGAGATTGTTTCAGATATTGTTTAATATTTTAACTATTAAATGACTAAGTGACTTCTTGGCTACTTTCAAAAGCAAACGGAAAAACATTCAACAGGCTTTCCCAAAAATTTAGGAATATGCTTTATAAAGAAAAAAATTGTTTTACTGAATCTATCCAAGAGAAAAGGACATCTTATCAGGTCAAATAGATTTTAATTTTTTTAAAAAAGGCTTCCTGAAATCTCTGTTATCACGGGTACTTGTTGATAAATCTATGTATTTAAGTAAGTGCTGAATCCTTCTGTCCTTCATGAAAAACTACAATTCTTCTGAAGACTGAGATAAGTCAGGAAATTCATACTATCTACAGCTGATGAAAGTAGTGCATATTAAAAAAAGTAAAAATCCAAATGGAATGATACAGAAGAGATTAGCATGGCTCCCAATCAAAGACTTCCTGCAAGTTCATGGACAGAAATTAGACTGTCTTCCTTGAGAACAAATGATGCTACTCACCTGAAAGAACCTTCTGAAAGGCAAGTTGGCCAAAGAGAAATGAGAGAAATGGGGATGTTGGAGAGAAGGGATGTTGAACAGGGAGTGAACACAGACAGGTCTCAGAGGCTTGGGAGGGAAATCTGAAGGTGGGGAAAGCAGATGGATAGATAGTGTTTAATACAAGATTAAAAGCCACTGAAAGTTCCTAGGATAAGGACTGACTCTGCAAACTTTCAAACAGGCCTGGAAAAATTTGTTTTCAAATATCTTGTTGATCTGTCTCAACTAGAAGAGTCATTCTTTGTCCCCTTAAAAGATAACTTACTCTAGTTTGTATTCTAATAATATGTGGGCATTAAGGATTCATAGGGCCTTTCAGAAGAAGTTGCAGGTAACTCAACCTATACATTTGATGTATACATAAAACAAAATCCTTTAGGGTGGAAGCTACAGCTTCTCTGTGCGATGATGTTTATTAATCTTCCCTTACAGTAAGAGTAAATTGAAACATTAGGCATTTCACTGTGTAAAACATCATTTCTGTCCCTGGCTCAGGTAATGGAGTTTCTTGATTGCCTTAACGTTCTTAAGTGCTGTACACTGTCACTAAGCAGATAAGTATCTAAAGTAACAACCTGGAATAAAACCAGCACTTTTATCATCCAGATGAATTTATTTAAATAATGAGACTTTGACTGTGAGAAAGAAGATTGAGTTGAGAAAACAGTAAGATGGATACTTTTGTTTCTTGTCCATTAAGTCAAAGCTTTTGTGTGCAAGGCCATTAGTCTTATTTCTATGTTTCACTCTGTTCTTACAGATTTAACATAAATTATATTCTTTCACTGTTTAAAGACTAGACTTGAATTATCAGTGTAGGTATCAACATCAGCAAACTCATTTTTTTCTATTTAGAACCTCTCATTATTTTTATTTCCCTACCCCCCGAAATCTTATTATATTTCTGTATATGCATAAATTATTTTATTATTGCCGTGATTAGTATTTAGAAATTGGTGCCTGCAAGATGACCAATATCATCAGAAGAACTAAGGCCTCTTACTACACTTTTTGTAGCAAAATACAGGTCTTTTGTGTTCCTTTTGTGTGTTTTTCAAGCACTAAAAATCATCACATGGGTTTTCGAACAAATTATAAATGAAATGATCCACACATCCTTGGAAAATGATTGCTGTCATGCTTTGCAGTAGACACGCACTTCAAATTATGCTTCATTAACAAATATGGAAGAGTACATGTTAAAAGCAATGGTATTCCTTAAAGCTTTTAAAGGGTGACATGTCAGTTGCTAATGCACTTGCTATAATTAAAATATTTAGAGAGGACAAAGCAGCAACCTTAATGCATATTACTATTTCAAGTGAGAACAATGAAATGTACACAGATGCATTGAAAGGGATTTGATTACAAAAAATAATTTAAAGATTTCATTTGGGTAGTTAAACTCTGTTGTTCATATGATTTCTGTGTTTAATTGAACTCATGATTCCAGTAAACATTAAACTGAATCATTCTACTCAACAATATATAAAAACAGATGTTTCACTATACTTGTTGAAAATTTGGAGAGATGTAAGTTTAGTGAAAAACTTCTAGAGATGATGATGTGCTATTGAATGCAATTGATACATGTTAAAGGATTAATTGGTTTCAGTTGATCCAAATTTGAAATACTGTGGTTTAACATTTTAAAGAAATATGGGAAAAAAACCCCTATGGTTTTTCTGTTTAGGATCATATGGTTGAAATGAAGTCTTCATGTTTGGATAGGTAAACCTTGCCTCCTAGATTTGCATTTTGCTGGTTGAGTGACACATATGATATTTGTTGGAGACTGATATTCTGTTCCTGCAAACCACAGTAAAAGTTGAAAGTGGTTTCTTTCCTACTAAATTCTGGTCACTTTTAGAAGAAAAGAAGGTTTTCTTAGAAGAAAACCAAGCTTTAAACAAATGGGTGTAAAGATTTTGGATTTCAATCTGGTGCAACAGAAGCTATATGTAAAAAGCTATTGCAGTTATTGCCCATAGGGGAATTCTGAGTCATGAGGCATTAAGGTCACAAGTATGAGTGCAGACTGGATTAGCAGTGAAGCTAGAAAGGGAATCAAAAGTCTTGTATTCCTTAATAAGTGTCCTGTTCATTGGACCACAGCCTTTTATCCTTGCTCTTTCCACATGGGAATATATTTAGATGCATTAGGGGTTTCCTGTATTTTGCTCTTCATGTTAGTCCTTGAGCCTTTGTGACAGGGGGAATTTGATGTCACTTTCCACTGTCCATCTATTTTGTGTGATGTCATTACAGTGAAAGCAGAAAAACATTGATTTATTTCTTCCCTTGACCAACAAAAGAGAAAGAAGTATGCTATATAATTTTAATGGAGCACTGACAGGAGTCATTGCCAACATCACAACCTCTTCACCTTTTTTACCTGCCAGAAAAGACAGAATTCAGGAAACCCCACTTGCATTAATGGGTTGTGTGCTTAAACAGTAACTAGAATGCTTGAGTGTTGATGTATATTCAGACTTTTTGAAGGTATTGTCCGGGAAAGGGTTCTTCTCCCACGAGCAGGGGTGAGTGGTAGGTGCCACTGCATCTGTGGTTTCATTTCATTGGAAAGGTGGGAAATAACAGCACTTATCCCCTAAAATCTTGTGCTTGCCTGCTCTCGGGAGAAGCAGAAATGAGAGCCAGGTCTGCAGCAGGGGTGGCAATATCAGCTGGTAAGGAATGTTGTTTCACCTCACCTTAGTCTGACCATAGCTAACAGAAGTTATCCTCCATTCTCCTGGTTTTAGGAAACAGCAGTACCCAGCTTCAATGTAGCTTTTTTTAAAACTTGTTTTTCAAAAATATTCAGCTCGTGTATCAGTTTGGCATGGTGGCCTGAGATGCAGGATTCCACAGAGTACTCAGACCTATCCAACAGTGTGCAAGTACAAACCCAGAGTCAAAACAACTTTGAATGTGTGATATAGGTGTGATATAATATGCTAGACATTTGTTTATCATTTAGATGTGATTGGCTGTCAATAAGACAGCTTAGATGCAGTAAAGGGAGAGGGCAGGGCAGTCTGGAGATTGAAACTTGATGGGGGAGAGCAGGAGAGTGGGAGAGGAAATAATTCAGATTTCCTTAGATGCATAAAATGACCCTACATTTCTTATTCAGAGTGGAGTATTCCTGCTTGTCCCAGCACTCAGTGCTTTACAATACAGAAATGTGAATCCGGGGGATGAAATAGACTGAGAAATTCTTGGTGATAGGATAGGGAGGAAAAACAAGTTCAGTGCTATGAATGTGATAACTATATTTTTTCCTGAAGTAATTTGTAATGTAAAGATCTTGGTTTTGAATTCTGTATTGTTTATGAATAAAGATTCATTCTAATGCTAGCAGAAAATGCTACTTTTAGGCAACAGGGTGTTTTTTCCACATTCTCTGAAATCTTAAGAAATAATTGTCACTACTGTTGAAATCATGTCTGCAATATTTTGAGTGAACACAGCATGAACATCTGACAGCATATATTTTCCTAAGAACTGAGGAAGGGATATACACATCCAAACTCTCAGTGGAATTTTTTTGGACTCTCTCTGCTTATTCTGCCTGCCTCTGTATCTCCTGCCTTAGCAGTCTCCAATCTGTGCACATATCCCAAAAAATCCCCAAACAGACCCTAAACCAAACCAAAAAATCCTGCCCTCCCCCAACACTCTCCCAAAAAAGAATTCAGCAAAAGCTCTGGAGAGAACAGTGTTTACAATGCTAAGGAAAAAAAACGCCAAAAAAGTCTGAAAGAACAGGAGTAATTTCTGAAATTAAATTTTTAAAAAGTACATGCACATTCTTTCAAAATAAAAGGAGGTGATTATAAGACAAGGAAAAGATTCTTATCTGCTGTTTAGGAAGGGGTAGGATTTAGCACCACTTATTTTTATCTCAAGAAAATTTCTTCAATGCTTTAAATTTTCTCATTAAAATTCACAAACTTTATTAAAAATACATCATGTCTTTCTCCATGGGAGCTTCTCAAAACCTGTAAGGGTCATACGAAATTTCTTTCTCTCCCTTCATTTTACAGTCACAGTGAATTCTCCAAAGAAATAGGAACGAAAGCTTTTTTATAAAGCTGGGCAGCAGATGAGGTTTATTTTAGAGACCTGTCTTCTTTTTTTGCTTTAACCATTGACATTTTAAATTTTATGATCTCTCCTTAATAAATACTCTGATTCTGTCCACATAATTTCAGATTTTATGAACTTCTATTTTTTTTATAAATATATGCACACCTGCATTCTGTGTACACCTTCATTTGCCTTCAAAGGTGCTTGAAATTTAATGGAATTCTTCATACTAGTGTGTTGAGCTTGGATGGGATACCCTTCCTTCTTGGACTAGGGTAAGAGAGCAGAGGAGGCTGCTGTTCTGCTAAGTTCTTTATTTCATAGTCTCATAGCTTTCTTGAAGGCAGAGTTCGAAGGGGATTACACGATAAAGCCAAGCAGCAACAGCAAACAGCAGGCAAAAACAGCTCCTTCTTCTAATTCTAGATGCTCAATATCTTTTCTTACAGAAGTGTGGATTATATTTGTTAACTGACCAATAAGGCTAACACACGATTCCAGTTTTCCTTTTCTTAACCTATCCTGGTCTAATTCTAACAGTTGTAGGTCTTACACAAGTGTTACATAGGTATTACACAGATTTGTGTATACAGTTTCTATCTGCTCTTACTGTTTATGTGAACACTCTATCTAAAAAATGTGAGCAGTATAATTCTATCTATATTTTGTCTAAAGTAAAGAATTCTGTGAAAAGGTAACACTGCTGCAGTAAGAACTGTGTTTAAGGTCTCTGCTGCAGCTTTTTAATGTTTAAGGCACTTAGCATATATTTCTACTAAAAGTTAAACATCTGTATTTCTATTTCACTTTGGTGTGACTTCATGTATCTCAGCTTGTCCAAAGGTTTTAATTCAACCCCTGTGCTTTGGCTTCCCTCTGGGCCTGAGTCCAGAGAAGCTTTCACTCCAACACTAGTGGGTAAAAATAATTGGATAGAATTAGCTAAAGTGCATTTTAATTTCCATCAAGATAGAAAATTACAGGGCTTCAGTTACAACTAGCAGGTAGTGACTGTGGAAGAACAGCTGCTTACTGTTTGCTTTAATTAAAAAAGTTGGAACAGCTAATGGATAATTTAAGAATAATTAGTTTTGAAAATGATTGAATCACTATTTTGATTATCAATAATTGAACACAGAGATCCCAAAAGGGAAACTGGAAATTATGTTTCCATTCAATACTTTTTATTTTCGTTCCTGAACTAGGAAAACTATTGAATTATGCACAAAATACTGCTTGTGATTATGTTCTATGGTATCCTTACTTTCTATACACCAAAGTTTAAACCACTGCACTTAAGAGCTTCTTTCCAATTCTTCTAATTTTTTTCTTTAAAAATATTATTCATTCAAACAAACCTGTAAAAAAGTAGCTGCATAATAATCAATCATTTTACAAATTAAAAAAAAAAATTAAAGGAAAATATAACTTGGTTATAACCAAACTATCCTGCAAAGGCACAGGTAGAGTATACATCAAAGGGTAAAAGTCAAAGCCAAATTCAAGACTAGGACATTTCATATTTCTTACATATTATCCATTTCACTGTAAGATAAATTTCTATAAATAAGATAATTGATCTGTAATAATTTTTTTTTGAGCATTTCTGTGCTGTGGGCTGCTTTCTCTTGTTATTTTCAGAACTACATGGGAGGGGAGACCCATAGGGGATTTGTGGGAGGAGCAAGGCCTTTCACGTCCCTCAAGACATCTCAGAGATGTCTTCAACATCTGTGAGTCTTCATGATGTCCATATGTTTTGGAGGCAAAATACTTTTCAGATGAGATAGGGCAAATCTAGTCTCAGACAGAATGGTTCTGGGGGCACTGCACATTGAAATTATTCAGCCAGGTGTATGATTTGCCTCAGAGGCCTGGCTGGGTCCCAAATTACACAAAACATAGCTTTAGTTCACCATGCTATCTTGTTTATGCAGTTAGCATCAAGGGTTTTAAAGAAATGCAAAACAGTATTCTCATCAACAGTATTTTAGATCCTTTTTCCCCCCTAAATATAATTGATGAAGGAAACAGTGAAGCATATGAATGACAGTATTATAATACATTAAGTTTTACTGTTTCATTCCTTTTTAGTAGGGAAAGTCAAGCCTGACTGGTCAGCCTCCGGTCTTCTGACTTTAACCAAATTCCATTAGAATCACTAAAGTTATTGGGTAATAGCCAGTTTATCATGGAGAACAATTAGCCTGACTTGCCTTTTTTTGGTTTCTAATGGTGGAAAATATCATTAGCTTTAAGCTATGTTTCCTGTTAAAAGAAAGACTTTCTAACCATGACCTGATTTTTTTTTTCTAATTATATGTATATAATCACACCACCTTTATAGATCGTTCAATTTTGTATTACCAGAAAGTAATTCAGTGATATAATACTTTGAAGCTGCTATTCCTGATATTCTATAAATGTGGTATCAGAACACATATATGGACCATATTTCTTGTCACTGAAACTGCCTGAAGGTCTTGGAAAATGAGAAGAGGAGAGATATGAGATTATTCTTGCAGATTTGAAAAAGCTTTTTTTTTTAGTACACGTTAAATGTGATTTAATTAGTGTTACTGCTATATGCATGCTTGTCTCTTCGAATATTATTTTTTTCTTTCTGCATTCTGCCTCTTGGAAATTATATGTGGCATACCAGGAGGTTGAGGTTTTTGTCATAATTCTCTCATGTTCATAATCAGTTTGTGTTCTTTGTAGATTAAATCATATAGTATAGAGTACAAGTTCTTTATTTCAAATTAGAACCTTTGTCCAAGGTTTAAATGTCTAGAGTGTTGCTCTACAAATATATGAAGACTAGTAACTAGAAATGGGAAAAATAGCACTTTATAAACTACGGTACGTATGTGGCAGCTGCCATAAATGTGAGTTACTGCTGTATCACAGACGTTTGGTTTGCTTTGGAAATAACTTGTGTGCTTTCTGTGCTGTGCAAGTTGAAGTATTGAATTTAGTTTTAAACTTAACTTCTCCTCTGGGAATAATGGGTATTCAGTGGTGCAGAAGATATTGTATTGGCTGACTTTAGTTGTGACACCTAAGACTGGTGATACTTCTCATAGAATCATTGAATCATTAAGGTTCAAAAAGACCTCCAAGATCATCAAGTCCAACACCACCATGTCAACTAAACCATAAGCACAGAGTACCACATCCAGTCATTTCTTGAACACTCCTAGGGAACACACAACCACTTCCCTGGGCAGCCCATTCCAATGGCTGACAACCATTTCAGTGAAGAAATTCTTCCTGATGTCCAACCTGAACCTCTCCTAGCAAAACCTGAGGCCATTTCCTCTTGCTCCCTGAGAGAAGGCCGATTCCCACCTGGCTACAACCTCCTTTCAGGTAGTTGTAGAAAGCAATACGGTCACCCTGAGCCTTCTCTTTGTAGACTGAACAACCCCAGGTCACCAAGCTGCTCCTCCTTCTTGGCCACTTGGGCACAGATGTCTCCTGTCCAGACTGCTGTCGACCAGCACCCCCAGGTCCTTTTCTACCAGGCCACTTTCCAGCCACTCTTCCCCCAGCCTGTGGCATTGTGTGGGATTGTTATGATCCAAGTGCAGGACATAACGCTTTGCCTTACTGAACTTCATACTGTTGGCTTCTGACCATTGATCCAAAATTGTTGAATACATGTGGAATAATATTTTAGTGGATGACAATAACAGTCTTTGTTAACCTGGCTGGAAGTCATGATGTTAGCTTCTTCCTATATTTGAACTTTGTAGGGAAGTTTTAAATATATTGAGTCAAAACAAACTCAAGGTTTCCTTGGTTGTGGAGTGTTTACTTACATTCAATAAGGAGGCAAGACTGTTGCAGCATTCATATCTAACTGTGAATTACTCAGCTGTTCTACTCTGCTCTTCTTTTCTTGATAGAAGAGCTGTCTTTTGTTATAATAAGAGCATATAATATAAGAGAATTATCCATAGGTTAAGCGAGTAGTCCATATTTGTTATCCCAGGATACTTGCTTTGTCATTCTTGTTTTCTCTCCTGTCTTTCTTGCTATATGCTTTTAGCACATTCTCTTTACATTCCCCAAATTTACATAATTTGACTCCCCCTATTGTCCCATAGAGTTCTATGGTTGCCCCAACTAAAGTCCCCAAAGCCTATTGTCAAGCAGTAAAGATAATCTTCCTGATCCCCCTGTTTCTCTATCCCACGTTTAGTTATCTTCACATTTAACACCTTAAACTCTAAAGTTTGCATATGTACTTCCACCTTCATAAATAGAGAACAATCATCAATTTGCCTAAAAAAACCCCCTGTAGGTATTTAGTTTTGTTCATTGTCGTCAATTTAGAGACCTTATCATTTAAGAAATTCTTCTTTTGTGAAAGAATATCTGATGCCTAAAATTCTATAATTTAACTTTTCTGTTTTCACAGTCCAGACACTCCTTGAAGTAAAACCCATCTTCTAAAATTATTAAACATATTCTTGGTTACCATTTTCATTCTTCCAGTGGTGTGTTTCTTCTGTCTGTATCTGCCCTTTTGCATCTTTAGCTAGTTTATTTATTTAAAAGGTCTAAAGCTAGAAGTAATTGACCTTTAAAAAAAATTGCCTTTCAAGAAATAAAAAAAAAAATAAATAGCCTCATATTTGCTGAGCTATCATTACCAACAAGGAAGCATATGGATGGGTGGGTTATAATGAATCATTAAACAGGAGTAAATTATAAAATATTATAAAATTAAATAAGAGAAAACAATCCTACTCTCCTGGGATGCAGTTTAAATGTTTGGTTAGCTGGAAAATTCTAGGTTTCTTTGCCACCTGTTAAAAAACCATATTTTGCACAATGCATAACTTGTGTAGGCTAGACCCCAGGCTGCCTAAACACATCAGTGCCTCCTGTCATGTTCTGCTGCCTTATTAAGATTTATATTATGTAAGGGCTATTGTGCCTGGTCTTGCTGCTAAAACTCAGGGTCAAGTTTCAGTAATAACACTATTATTCTTCAAGTATCAAAATTTATTTCTAGATCCCAAATGTTCTGTTGAAACTCCATGTAATTTTTTTTTTTTTAATCTAGTTAATCTGAGTATTCATGTCTCAGAACAGGAGTGTTGGTAACTAAATCAGTTTTTGGTTGCCGGCTTTAGAAAACAAAATATTTTCCAGAAGAAGATCTAGGACTGGAGTATTTAAATAATTCAGACTAAAGAAATTGTTCAATGAAATAAGACATAATGAATTCTGATAGATGTTCTGCATTTGTTACTGGATAATGTCACTGATTGGAAACGTGTTTGTGTTCCCCTGTGGCTGTTACTTATGCTGGGGTTAGCAAATTTATTAGCTTCAACCCTGTCATAAGGCAAAGGGGAAAGGTAACTTAGGCTTGTGATATGAAAGTAGAAGCTACTATCCAAGGACCCTAGGAAAACCTGGGAAGAGACATTTCCAGATAGATGTCACTTGATACCAGTTGTGTTAACTTTTGCCAGTGTCACAAAACAAGAACATGGAAGCAGTTATGAAAGAAGGCAGAATTAAGGAAAGTGAAAGAACCCACTTGTTCATAGACTTGGTGTCTTCTTTGTTTATCCATTACTCTAGAATCAATGGAGTACCTATAATAAATTTTAAATTAATGTCTAAAATTATGCCTCAAAATCACAGCTTTATCCATCTCTGTAGCTATCTGAAAAATATAAGCACCTAAATTCTGATTGAAGCTCTAGCTTAATTTGCACTTTTTGTTCCTGTCTGGAGTTCTCTAGTTCAAAATATTCTCACTGGTATCTTTTTAATCTCTTGCATGAATTCTACTAATAAAGTAAACCGTGAACCATAGAAATGACAGGTTAGGTTTATAAAGCAGTTTTTTACAGATTCAATTCCTTTTTAGCAGAGGTGGAGATGGTATCCAACCTGACTGATTTGCCCATAAACCAGCCTGTCAGAGTACAATCGGCCATTTTTTCCAGGGGTTGCCTAAGTACTAAAAGGATGTAATAATTTTGTAGTACTGTACATGTTTGGTCGAATCTATAGAACAATTTCTAGGACGAGATACATTCTTCACATTCTTACATGTCAGTGCCATACAGCTGTCATTTGTCTCTTCTTTTTCAGAAAGTATGTACACTTTTTTTTCCAATTCCATTAATGATTCTGCCAGCAAGACAGTAATGATTTCAGTAGGAAGGTATGATTCAGTATGGATGTTTATTTATGATGCATATTATTTTCTTTTCATTGGATGATGAAGGGAATGCTTAAACATTGGATTTGTTTAAATATAAAGACCCCTAAACTGCTCAGTAATACTCTGGATTTTGTGCTCTTGTGGAATTTCAGCTATGTGAATTTGATCAAAGTTATCTACCTTGGTGTTGTGTGCTCCTCCCACAGCAGCAGTCTTAGGGGAAAAAAAAAAAAAAAGACTGTCCATCACAATCCCCATCTTCCCCTGTGGACCAAGGACTTTTTTAAACTTCTCTGTGTCTTTCAAGATAATGAAAGAGCCCTACAGAGCTTAACATTCAAAGACTACTGCAAATTATATGTACTGTTGAGTTTCATAATGTTAAAAATGTTTAAAAGTCTCCCATAAATTCCTGTTACACTGTATAGACTTTTCTACTATAAGAGGTGATAAGCCAAGCTTTCAGGCTCTTGTAGCCCCATGCTCAGTTGAGTAGCTGTGTTAAAATGTCTTGATATATGCCATAGAATTCAAAATACCAAGCTGCAAGATTCAACATTTATATGTAATTTGAAACTGAGAATTACTCAGAATGATAGAATTCTCTCATTAGAAATTACATCAATAATTAAGGTAATAATCCATGTCCAAAAATGCTTACAGAAAGAATTAACTTGATTATATCACAAATTTTAATAACAAGTGTTAGACAATAACTTTAACTTCCTGCACTAAGAAACTGATACTTGCTTTTTTTGTTAGGGCACTAGGACATAAAGAGTTTGGGTGTTCTCAACTTCATGCAGGAGATGTGACTGTTTATAAATAATAAAAAATTACTCAGTTGAATAACTTGTCTCAACATAGAACAGAGGTAACAACCTGGGAGCACATCAAAATGACACATGGTAAGAAACAGCGTATTTTTTCTTTTAAGTGGCTGAAGTGAAACAGGGAACATTTTACTCTGTTTTACCCTGGCTTTACATTCCCTAACTTTCTTCTTAAGTGATTTTGGAGATCCTAAGTATCCCACATGTTCCAGGAGAAGATACACTGAGGAGGAGATGGCATTTTCACAGGATGAAATGGGAATAAACTTTATTCAATCAAATGGATAATCTAAACATAGAAGTTTTATTTCTGCCACAGCTCTTCAGCCTAGTGCTAAGCTGGGCTTGTCTTGGGAACTGTTATAAGGTGTGTAAAGACCTTTTGATCTTCATTATCAGAGCAAGTAAAGTCATGATCAAGCCTTTCCTTTTTGTTTTACTGTTATTGATAGGTGCTGTCTGCTGCTTGTAGGAACCATAATATAGACACATTCAAAAAAAGTATCCTAAAAGGGTAATTCAAGGGCTTAAGCACATGCATCAATAATTTGAAACTTTCGTCAGTGGAGAAGAAAAGTGTCTGCATTTACACTGCATCTAGAGTAGGCATCCTAAATTTCCCAGCAATGTGAACTTATGGTATTATAAAAATGAAAATGACATTTTAGAAATAGCTGTTGTAATTTTTGATATATTTTGCTCCATCTAACAATATTACATATCTGCAGCTTTCTTAGCTGTGAGATACTACATTGTAAAGATCCAAACCTCATTTTGCCTAATGTAGGTGACCAAAACTGGATTGCAAATTCCAAGATATCTTAATGTGTTCTGACTTGCTTTGTCACTCTTCTATCTAGGTGAGAATTACTCTACTTTTTCTAATTATTTGGTTTATAGGACTTCAGAAAAGAAGAACTAAAAATTTATATCAGACTGTGATCAATTAAAGAGCATCAAAATGAAAAGAAAGTAGGGCAGAGGGGAAGACAATATACTGTGTTACTTATAGCAAGAAAAAAAGACCTTATCTGTCTGCCCTTGTAGTCCCTTTCCTGAATAATTTAAAGCAATAAAGTATAACAGCCAAAATGTTATATTGACTCTCTAAGTTAAAGTGGCTAAAAAGAAAATCTTAGCATAATCAATATAAGTGAACTATTAAGCTGAGAAGGGTCTTTCAAAGTCACTGTTTATTAAACTAAAGTACTGCTATATGTCAGCTCTCTTTTTGGTATTAATGAAGTTTATTTCATATAGCATCAAGGATCAGATATCAGATATAGCTTAAACTCATAATTCTATCATTTTTTATAGTTTAAAAAGTTAGATTTAGAACCTCTGACATGATTTGAGAACCTGCTGATTTTAACTGGTATTATTTTGCTTCACTCCAATGATCCTTCCAAGACTTATCTTCTACTTTTCCTAGATGAGTATGAAATAAGCCTTAAATCATGTATAGATACACTGCAGAAATGCTTCTTATTTCTTAGTAGTAACACAGCAGTAAAAATTTTATAATTGTATTCCTCTGGAATAGGTTACGTCATGTGTTAAATTAAGCATGATAAAAATGTTTTAGGTCTATAATTAGAATATAATTGCTTCAGTGCACACCTGTCTAAAAATGTATTTGCCTTAGTGATGTGCATAGATGTACCTAGTCTAATAATCTGATTTTTCCTTACAATTAGATCTTATGCAGCTTAAACTACAGCACATTTTATATTAACCTTTCCTAAGCTAGAAGATAATATGGACACACATGATGGAAGCCTATTTCCACTGGTTTAGATGAGGTCTGTTGCTTTTTCTGAACACTGAAAATAACCGCTACTTTGCTTTGATATTAAAATTGAGAAGTGCATATGGAACACAGGATGACAACCTTCTTGGGTAGGAGGGTGCAAATGTGTTCTGAAAGACATGAGAAGAACACTTTTGTGTTAAAGAGCAAATAAACAAAACATTTTGAAGTGATGCAGTTCAGAGCAGTTCAGACAGACCAAATATCAAACAAAACAGTAAAGGACTGAGTGTTGCTGTAAAGCACAACAGCAAAACAGGTGAGGTAGCATTTAATACTTACAATTAAAATTGGAAGTGCATATCTCTCCAATTAAGTCAGTAGTAAGGGTTTGGGACCGTACAGCATTTGTCACCATTGATTCCAATTAAACTCAGGGCTTCTCATTGTAAAGAATGGTGAGCAATCAATGAGCAATTAAGAGAAGAAGACCTTGAAAGTAACTTACTGTAGTAAATCTGGTGTGGAAATGTCCAGGCACATTGCCATTAAACCACTTACAGCAGTGATAACATGCTGCAGGTGACATCATTTGTTGCTCTTTTAGCCTAGACTGGAGTGCAAATAGCTTTAGGTTTAACTTCTCAAATTCCTGGGACAGCAAACAACATGTCTCTGTAAATCCTGGTGTGGAGCTTGCTGGTTTGTAACCAGCCACTGTGACTCCCATCTTTATTATTAGTAGCTTAGAAAAGATAAATCAGGTCCTTGAAGGATCACGTAAGGTTAAAGTTATTAAAGGCAGAAAAGATGTCAATACAGGGAGTGTCAAAAGTGAATTTCAAGGAAACTGTAGCAGAAGGTTCAAATACCTTAATTTGCCCTTATGTGCTGTAATTACTTTTTATTCCAGGACTGAGGAAAGGATATAAAGTCAAATGAACTTCTGGCAAGCATCATGTATGCAAACATGATTTGCACAATAATTTCAGTATTTTTTTGTCAAACACAATATCTCTTTAAAAGGCATCTTGTCACTTCAAAGAGTCTTTGTCATACTGCCTGTCTGCAATCTTGTTCAATTAATATATTCCTTTTTTTTTTTTTAATTGCTTCACTAACACCTAATTAAACTTGTTCCTGATTTTGTTTGTTGGAATTTGTACCACGAGGTCAGCAGCTGTTTCCTCTTGAGTGTGTAAATGTTTTCCCAGGCAAAATACACACATGTATGGAAAATATAAATATATGTACTTATCCACATAATTTGGATTTATCATCTAGTCTCTTTAACTATCCAAGTTAATTTAGGAAGTTATTCTGTAGAGTATCATTGCATGACTAGTGACTAATTAATGACTGGGAAACTGCTATGCTGTCTGTATATCTGGACATTTGTATTTTCTCTAATTTCTGATCTGTATATTGTTTTTCATGTTACCGCGTTATGTAGCCTTTAAATTACATTCCTGTGTATAACCTACCTGCCATAGCTGTTAAACTCAAGATCTCACTATGGACAAAAAGGAGAACATACATTAAATGTTAAACAAGGAAATTTATTGTTTGTTGCTGTGGCAGTGCAGGTGGCTCCAACAACTCTGTCTCCTGAGGAGAACTCACACAACCAGCTGTGGTGGTCAGTCATGGTGAGAACCCATGATACCCCTGTTCTGCCTTTTCATGTTTCTTTTTACTAAGATGAAGCAAATATGTTATGATAGTCCAGTTGAAATTATACTAATAGTTACTGTCCAAATTAATATCAAATAGATCCCATTATTAATAAGTTTAAAAGGATTATATCAAGATTTGTGGTCATCCTTTTGTTGCATCTCTGATCCTGAATGAGTCAGGGTGGGGCTGCAGTGAGTTGTCAGGATCCTGAATTCCAGAAAGGGAGGAATTTGAAGCTGGTGAAAAAGTTTTTTCCTCCTTTTTGAAGGAGTATATTTTTTTTTTCTTGTCATTCCAATGTTTGCTTGAGGTAGTTTAATGTTTTCTAACATGATTTGCATCTTCCTTTTTTCTCATTGGTCTGTATATGATGCATCTTAATTTACAATACATACTATATTTCATGTAGGTGAGATACTTGTTCTTTGTTTTGGGGCTTTGCTCGTTACTTCAACAGCAGTTTTTGCTCACCTCTGAAGTCTGCATTTCATTGATGACCCATGAGTTGCTTAGAGTCTTGGGAAATCCAGTGTTACTCTTTGACATTGTTTTTAAGATCATTTTTTTACACGTAACAGAATATACTACTTTTTCTTGGTATTCTCAGACCATCAAGCTACAATGACAATATTTTTTTTCTTATGGAAAGTTCTGATTATATATACCAGTGGATTTTACCACTCCCAGTTTATATGCCTACCCAGCTGAAGGAAAAATAAACCAAAATTAGTATTTTTTTAATGATAAGCACAAAGACTGTTTCATTTTTTTTTTTTTCCCCTTCAGAAATAATTTGTATTCTCTTTGGGAAAGATTAGGGTTTTTTGTCACACACTGTATACAGGATTTTTTTTTTTTTTAGTTGGTAGATTCCTTATTGGACTGATGATAAAATTATTACTAAAAATGAAGAAAGATTTTTCTTCCATAATCACGTAAAAAAGTCACCCAAATTTGAAAAAAAAAAAAGAGATGAGATATTTTTTAATATCCTCTTACCAAATGTCAATATGTTTAGACGGAAGTATTTTTACAAGTCTGGCAATGAAATTGCATACAGAAAATAGATTTGAAATAGTTCATGGGCAAATCAAGTCCTCCCTGTTTCAAATACATTGTTGTTTTCTCTGGCAGATTAATTGCCTTTATATACCCCTAAACAGGGTCGTAATGCTGGAGGAAAGAAGGATGTGTGGTTTCTGTATAAGGTATTCTTTAATCAGAAAATGAGAATTATGTGTGTTGACAGATTTATACGCATTTTGTCTTGTAGCATATGGTGGTGCTGATAAGAACTTGTAATAGTCTGTCTAAAGACCTCACATCTTTGCAATGCACAGTGCTATGTGCCTGACATCCCATGCTCATTTTGAACTTCAGTAGGAAGAAAAGTGAAATAAAATACTGGAGATTGAATGATGGAATGCATGACACTCAATGTCTTTTCCTGGACAAAACTGATAGGGTGAAAAAAACCCCACCACAACAAATTGCTTCAGTTAATTTTGCAAAGCGTCTTCTGTTGTGCCAAAATAAAACATCTTGATTTAAGTAGAGAGAATTGATTTGCACATGAAATAAAATTATTTATGATAATGTTTTTTAGATATCTTTTATTTAAGTAGTACAATTTTCCTGTATCTCTGGTGCTCTCAGAATATATTTACACTAATAGTACAGCTTTTTCTTGCATAGCAATTTGTGTGCATGTGCCAGTGTAGCTTAGCTGTTCCTCCTCTAAGGAGCACTTTCAGAGGCAACTCAATTTAAAATGTAGCCATGAAATTTCAGGCTTAATTCAGAAATGCACGGACTCATCAAAAGTGCTAAACTTGAAACGTTAATCTCTTATGCTGTGTTACTGCGGTCATGCCAAATGTTGTAGGTAAGGGATTGTAAGCAGTTTCAGTCTAAATGTTGATTTTTTGATGTTATGATTTATCCCCTGTAGGGGTGGAACAAATGGTGCATGTTGAATATCTGCAACTTTGGAAGCTCTAGGTCTCTAAGAGATGTGAGTGTTCAGAAGATTTGTAAACAATTCATGCAGCTTTGATAGTTTTGGAACCATAAGCAGGAGTACTGAGGGTCAAATGGATGCCAATAGTATTGTCCTTGATGCTGTAAAATATTGAGCCCTTACCTGAGAAGTCTCTAGAACCTATAGAAACAGATTTATTTGTTTTTCTGAATATACCAAATTTTTGTAATTTCTTGGATTGTCAGTCAAGTTCAGATCTTGTAATAAAAGTATTGAGTAAAGGCAACCAGTGTTGTCAGAGATGTTTATACTTCAGAAAATGCTCTCATTCTCTACAGCATAGGAAAAAATTTTGGCATGCCCCTGTGAGATAGGGAATAGTCTCCAAAGAACACAAAGAATAGCTGTGATTGTTGGTTTTTTTTAACATAAAAATGGGTAGAGCATATGAGAAAGGAAAACTTTAATAGTATATAAAGACAGTAACTTGGATGACATATAGTTCATCAGGTCATTGTTTTAAGTGTAGAAAACTCAGCTTGAAGGAAATAATTTCCAATATCTACATTGATTGGTAGTCTAGACATGAAGATACTAGTTAATATTGAAGCTCTCAGGATGTCTTTTGTAAGAATGCAATTTTAGTTTAATAAAGTAAAGCAATGCTACTTTTAGGGTTCATTTTGGCTTGTTTTACTGGTAGTAAATAAGGAGAAACACAATTAAGCCTTGTGCTTTATATATACAGCCATGCTATCTATTACCACTTTATATTACTTGTCTATATCCTTTTCCGCTTTTAATTTATGTGACACAATTATTTAGGAATTACATTATGCACAATAGTTTTTCATATTTTTAGAAGGAGTAAACCCATACATGTTATGAAAAACCTAATTACTTTTGTATATTTGTTACAGGGTACTGATATGCTGAGGACTGCACATTAAGATAGCCAAATTGTAGGAAATAGAATTTTTGTAAGATGATAATCAAAGAGTAACACCTTCAACAGAGACAAATTCCAATATTCCTAGGTATGGTCATTCATAAAGTGAATAGAGAGCTTTGAAATTCTATATAGAGTGCCCTTCTCAGACAGTTACCCTTTGCTGGGGTTACTTTAGTCAGTTCCATCTCACTAACGTTGCTTAAAACAGGGTCACTGACAGCACATAGTATTTTACAGATGGTATATTCATACCAGATGCAGGGATAAAACAATTTTGTATAAAGTGCACACCTCATTTTCATTAGTTATATTTCCATTTTAAGATCCAGATAGGTAGCCTGAAACCACCCTTAAGCCCAGATTCTTTGCTGTTGGTACTTTGATACAGGCTCATACCCAGATGTGGACAGGCAAGTTAATGTACAGGTTTGGGACAATTTTCTTGCATTGGCTACATCTGCCATCATGTGTGCCACAACAGATCAGTCAGCCGAGACCTTCTTAGACAGTTCACAGCATTATGTGTTGAAATGTCAAACTGATACTGCAGTGGGTTCACCAAAGGGGACAAAGTTCTGGCTTTCTCTCTATAACAGTGTGGACAGTCCAAGCCTGGGTAGTCAGTCTGGCCGGGGAGCATACCAAAGGGTAGCGAGCTTGCTCACAGGCTTCACTGCTTCAAAGGACAGCTGTTGAGAGAGCATCTGTCTTGGAGTGCCACAGTAAGCTTCATTTTTCAAGCAGGAGGAGCACCTTTCACATTTACTTGATACCAAAAAGTCTGATAGATTTCATCATCTTCAGGCCTGCGTGTTTCTAATTCTTCTTGTGTGTATGTGTAATTTTGTTTTCATGGACTGTTCCAGGCAATAAGAGCTGCCAATGCTCAATACATCTTTCTAGATATGACAGAAGGGCAGAAGCAGTGACAAATAGAGCCAGCACAGAGAAGCAGAGTTATTAATTCATCTTCCTTTCTTCTGATACAGAAATTTGTTGTCCCACAAGCCTAGAGCAGAGCAGCAACCTGTGCCAATTCCAACTGTGGGAAATATATTTTTGCAGTAGAGCAGGTGCTTTTCTAAGGACATTGATTCAAGAAGACTGAAATGGAAAGTAAGGAAAAACAGGCTATGAAGTGATTTATCAGGAGGTGATTTTACAGGAGGTCTGATATACTAGAGAAAGCAGCTGTGTCTTTAATAAACAGGGACTGTAATATCCTTGAATGTTAGGGAATTCAGCAAGTGAGGAATTACGGTAACATTCAATTGTTACTTATCCTCATGTCCTTTAGTCTTTACTATTGCAGTTATGATAGGCATGATAATGAAGAATACTGAACTGAAATTTGGTGGAAACCCCCACCCCCAAATAATAAAATACTTCTGTCTTAAGGATGTGTCTTTTGTTTTGCACAAGAGTAAATTGAATAGGCTGTTGCTGGAGTTTTAATAAGACCATAAACTTTCTGCTCTGTATGTAAAATGAAGCAGTTGATTTAGTTTATAATGATACAAACAAGAAAAGCTACTGTAAAATATATGTGACTCTCTGAAGCCTGAACTTGATTACAAAGAATAATTCTGGAAAAAATAACACAGCATCCGATGCAGCTACACAAAAGAGGCAGGAGAATAATTAAAAAATGGCACACTGATTTATTTAAAACTCGAGGGTCTGCTTTCCAGCATAAACCAATACATTCTGCAAAAGACAATTTTGGAAGGTAACTGAAGTTACCAACTCGTACAAGCTTCAGCCAAGGCAAAATATGCATGCCTCTTGCAATCTCCCTGCCTGCAGGAATATGCTTTGTGCCAGTCATAGTTAATTTTGCACCAGAAATCCACGTGAGACTGCCAGCTGAAAGCAAGGGGGAATGAAAACTATGCATGTAAGTGCTTCAAACTGCTGGAAATACGATGCTTAGCATTTAGATGTCAAAAAAATTGCTACTTGTTTATTGTCAAATTAAATGCCCTCAGACTAAGAGCTCATCTATAATTGAAATTTATTTTTAAAGCAAACTTCAGCAACATCTCTTTTGGCCCTTGCCACCCAGTTTTATTGCTGCTGAGATGGAAATCTCACTGAAGAGATTTCAAGCTTATGTGTTTTCAAGGAACCATAGAGTATGCTTAGACACTTCATCTCATGGGATGAGGTTGAGATCAGCAAGCTTAGTAGTTTTCTATTTTCACTAAAAAAAAAACGGGGGAAAAAAGACTTTTCTAGAATTGTGGAGTAATTCAGGTTGGAGAGGACCTCTGAAGGCCATGTGGTCCAAGCTGTGCTGAGAGCAAAGATTTATATTGTTAGTTGAAATTATGTAAACAAAATGAGCTCAACATGGCTGAAGGACAGGAGATTTTTTTCAGGTTTTTCCCCCTCGTCTATCTCGAGTGGGTCTGAAGGCTTACTGGTTAGTTTTGAAACAGACAGAGACATCTAGATTCGGAGACTGAAGCTGGTGATGCTTATCTAAACCAGTGTTTTTTCAAGAAAATAAAATTTTTATTTCTTATCTACTGTCCCTGCGAAATTCATGTCTCTTTTTTCCTGTACTTCTCTAATAGTGCACAGAGCACAAATTCATGAAGGTTTCTGGTGAGTGGAAGTCTATCAGGCTCTTGTTTCCACTTTACAGGTGGTCATGGATCACAGTAGAATCCCAACAGAATAGCATCAGGTAGCTCACTTAACTAGATCATCAGATTAAGAAAGAGGCATGTGATCTAGTTGATCGTTCAGTGAGAGCTTGTATCTGTTGAATGGACTAGCTCTGTCCTTCATGAGGAATTCTTTTGACCTTAGGGATTATCTTGACAGAATCTGGCCCTTCTTGTAGCTTTTATTTCATGGTGTGATGGTCCATTTCAGCTCTTAGCTCATAATCATTTTAACATTCAGATTCAAGGGCTAGGACTCTCAGTAACTCCCAAGCCTTCTGTAGAAATTTCAACTATAACTCTATGAAATTAAGTTTTAAAACTTCTCAGGCTTTAAAGGCTGCCTCCCAGACACCTTTGGCTCTTTGGCTCCTTCTTGTAGCAAAACACCGACTTTATGTGCACAGCAGCATGGCACAAGCCCAGCTTTTTGGGACCAGACATCTCCACCAGCTTTTGGCTGATAGAAAGAGATGGGAAAGGAGAAATGTAATACAAAATAAAGAGGAAAGAGGAAACAATCCAACTAGTTTCTAAAACAAAGAATGGTAACTATTAAATAAGCTATAGTTATTTTGATTTCAATTAGACAATCATATAAGGATAAAACATATGTTACTTTAAATCAAGGTGTTTTAAAAAGGCTGAAGTAACAGATTTAACAGCTACTTAGTTTTCTTTAAAGAAAACCAAACAAAAAAATTACAAATTTCTGCTATGACTTCCGAACTGTAACACTGACTGCAGTAAATGAATTAATTTTTTCACTACTTGCAATTTTATGGTGCTATAAGGCAAAGGCAGCCTGCCTGGTCTAGGCTATTATATTGAACGTAAGCAAAAAAAGAAACCCTGGAAACTTCAGGTAAAGCAAAGACAATGAATGAGAAAGCTGAAAAATAATTCTATAAAAGCATGATTTATTAATAATGGGGGTGGGAGAGCGGGTAAAATAGACAAGGTGTGGGTAAAAGGAAGCAGATGAAGCAGTTGGAACTAGTCAAGAAACAACAGAAATTAAGAAGCAGGGAGAGACAGAGAGTCAAATGATTTCTGAAAGTATTTTTTTCTCAGGGAACATAGTATTTTCTTGCAATCATGCTAGGGATTAGGTTTGATAATGTTACCAGGTCATTACAAAAAATATTTGACTTCACCAGGATGCTTGATTTTAAATTAAAGACCTTCATTCTGTCACACAGATCTTCTGAAGGTCCTTCATAGTTTGAATATCATCAAGGATTTTTTTATATTAAGGATTTTGGAAACAATATGAATCATTTCAAGGATAATTACAAATTTGTTTTCAGTGCACCTGGAGACAGCTCTATTGTGTGAAGTATCTCCCCAAAGAAAATGAGTATTCACTCACTGAGAGCATTCTTAGGAAAAAAAAGAAAAAATCCAAAATCCTACCAGAACAGTTTCCAGAATATATTTCTAAAATCTCTCTCATGAGTACCTGGATAAATTACATGGAGTAAATAAAAATTTTTGTAAATTACTGAGTATGTAAAAAAATTTTTATAAATTTTGTATCTAGTCCACTTTCATGGTAACTTGCTGAAACATTTTACTTTCCACTGCAATAGATCAGAGATTTGCATTAGCTGGTTTTTTTTTAAAAGCTCTGCTAATGAGACAGCATCTGCTAAGCCCTGTTACATGGCAATTTTTAATCATGTGATTAACCATCATAATTTTGTTTTGCTTTATGATGATGACAGTTTGACATAATTCAACATCCTCACCTTCTCAAAAGAAGGATTTCCTGAGAATGCAGAAGAGTGTTCACCTGTTTCTTTCCAGAAAAGAAAACCTTTACATGAACACCAAGGTTTGGCTGAGGAGCAAAAAGCAGTAGAAAACTGTAATCAGGCTTAGTTTTTGTTTCTATGGTCTGAAAGTGAAAGCCAGCCTTTTCCAACCCAGAAGTGAGAGGTCATGGTCTTGTTTTTTTGTTTGTTTGTTTGCTTGTTTTTTGGTTTTTTGGTGGGTTTTTTTTTTGTTTTTTTTTGTTTTTTTTTTTTTTTTTTTGTTTGGGGAATACCTGGATCCAGAAATCTGGTATTTAACTTTAAACCCATTATTAACAGAGTAGGATGAAGTTTCCTTCTTTCTCCATCTTTCCTACCAGACACAGATCTCATAGAGCACCTTCCTTTTTGTCAGTATTTAATTTCACGTCCAGTGTAAAGTTACAACTTACTAAATATTATGTACTTAGCATTCATCACATCAAAGATCAAAGAAATCATTAAAGAAATGTCTTTCTTTGCACTACTAATAAAATGAAAAAGCACAACTCCAAAATGTAGATGAATTGGAATAGACCTTATTTGTAACAAATGAAGTGACATGTGTTCCATAAAAAATGCACAAAATGCTAGATATTTTGTTACTGGTTTTTTGCTGATCTATAATGAATTCTATGAATTTACTCAATTCAAAATAGGTTGATTTCATTCACTCAATTAAAATTTTCCTTGTTGCAACTTCTCTGTCACTTGTTTCCTATTATCTTTTTATATGTCTTTCTGTGTCCTACTAATGAAGAATTATTACCCCTTGGGGTCTGTTCTTGTGTGGTTGGTTTTTTTTCCCTGAGTCACCTCCTTTGATTTCTTTTACAGTTCTATTGAGCTGGTAATGTCAATATAAGAATTTTATTTAAAATAATTTCCTATATATTTTAGGGTTTTTGATCCACTTGCTAAGGCTTGTCTAAATCTGTCACAAGATCACTTAATGCTTCTTTTGCATTCTTCTTGATTATCATTCAATTCCTGTTCCAAATTCCTAGCTAGAAGATACTCAGTTATTTTGTTATTGTGGAATATTTTGATTGTTTTCATTTATAGTAAGTTTTTTTTAATGCCCTCACTGAGGGGTGTAGTTATTCTGTCCCCTAAGCCTGAGTACTAAAGTGATGACAATGATTTAAGAAGTTAGTAATTTGCTTGCTTCAGTAGGTATGCCTGACTGACTTTTCTTACTTTTTTTCTATTTTCTAGGAAGTTCATTCTGGGAAAGAGGAGACCTGACTTTCTATGTGTGCTACTTTGTAATAATACTCAAAAGTTACTAGAGCTGTCTACTGCTATAGATTTCTTTCTCATTACCGGTAAGATATTTTTGGTGTGTGTACAGTGCAAACTTCAATATAGGAGGCCCTAGCTAGCTTGGCTAGTGGAACAGAAAGCAATTTAAATGATTTATCATGATGAAGCTGTATGGTGCCATGTATTTTATTGTGCATATGTGTACATCACTGTGGGCCAGAACCCCTGACAGGCCAATGAGTGAAATTTATGCATCACTTGAGATCCTCAGATCTCTCACTTGCTGCCTAACTTAATAAAATATCTAAATTGCCTCAGAGTACTGGCACAGGTACTGCCTAACTGTGGAAATGCTAATCCAGTCTGTCAAATTGTTGAAAGCATATCCATATGCCAATGTGTTAGCTGAACTCTGAGTAGTTTCTTTGCTCTGTTTATGAGATCTCAGGCCATGCCCTCAAAAGAGGACCAGGACTAGAAGGGAGTTTATAGATCTCTCTGAATGATGACTGCAATAGCAGAGGGCTGGAATATATTTTCATAAGTATATAAAACCCCATCTCAAAAGTACTTTTATGCTCTTCCCTTGCCATTGCTTTCTGCCCCATCTCCCATAGAAAAACTGCTGGAGGGCTTCTCCTGACTTGTCCTTGAAAGTTTATTCATAGCTGTGTTTGTACTAACAATGTTCCTCCCTTGAAAACACTATTCTTTCTCTTTAGTGTATATCTCCTGAAGTATTTTATAAAGAAGAGTTAAATTGTCCCTCAGCCTTCATTTTGGCCTGTGAAAAAATCTAGAGGTGTTTTAGTCTTCTTTCCTATGACAGACTTTCTTTGTCCTTACCAACTTAATAGCTCTTACCTAATTCTCTTCTTTTTTATTTAATGTCCTAAGATTGACAGTCACCATATTCTGAATGATGATGTGCCAGTATTGCATTTGCCTTTTAGGTATCTGTATCACATTCATATTCCAGTATCCTGTTAACCTATGATCAACAAATACAATTGGATCCTTCTGCTTTCATATGGCAGAAATAAATTTGAAATTAAAAATAAGTTTGAATCTTTTCAGTTATTATTGTACAGATGTGTATTTAGTATTGCTGAATATCCCCTAACATGGTCCTTCAGGTCATTTATCCCTGTGTTTTGCTAACATTGTCTCCTATCTTTGTGATGAGAACTCTTTTTCTAGCAGTGGAAATTTGTAAAGAGATCAGGCCAAAAGCTAATTTTTTCCTTCCCTAATCAATCTCACACAGGCGTTTCCTGTTTAATTCTCTTTGGTGTTGTCTCCTGTTAGAACAATTCCTTATTCAGGTTAGATTTCTATTAATCTTTATCTGCTTAGCTAGATGACTAGATTTCAGGGTGTCAGAGTGTTAGGGCCCAGATGGATGAGCTTGTAATTCATTACCCTACTGTGGAAAATAATTTCACTTTTTAAAAGCTCATGTTACAGTTTTACATTTTTTAATGAACAAAATTGAGTCTATAGATAGATGGAAAATGTGCCCAATTTCAGTAATATGAAAAGCTCTATATTTATCTGGTTATTCTTTTCTCCTGAATACAAGTATTTTTCTGTTTTTCAGGTTTTTTCTCTTCTTATGGAAGTGATCTTAAAATACATGCTGTCTGACCTGCAACTTCATTTTTCAGTTCTTCCACCATTCTGGGCTGGAGTTCAGCTTGTGATTATGAGTAATTCATATATGTTTAGTTCCTTGAGATCTGTTTTCACTTCTGTTACAGTATTTTTAGGTTTTTGTTAATATACACTTTTATTTTTCTTGCTGTTATCTGCAAGGCCAATGTCATACTCTATTAAAAATGGAAGAAAACTGTTTAATTATTATTCATTATTATTATTCATTCTATTTAGTCTCCACCTCTTTATGGTGTCTTCTTCTAGCTCTCAAAAAAACAAGGTTATGTATCTTCACTACCCAAGGTTGTTTATGGCTGCCTAGCTGAGAATGAGTCACTGCCTCTCAGTGTTGCTCACAGAACCAAGGTTAGGTTGAGGTTGGAAGGGACCTATGGACATCATCTGGTCTGACCTCTCTGCTCAAGCAGAGACACCGAGTCAGCTGCTCAGGGCCATGTCCAGATGGCTTTTGAGCATCTCCAAGAATGGTGACTCTACCACCTCTCTGGCCAACCTGCACAGGTGCTTGGTTACCCTCACAGTGAAAAAGCGTTTCTGGATGTTCAGAGGGACCATCTGGATATTCAGTTTGTGCCTGTTGCCTCTGGTTCTGTCACCGGGCACCACTGAAAAGAGCCTAGCTCTGTCATCTTTGCACCCTCCCTTCTGATGCTTGTATACACTAATGAGATCCCCCTGTGTCTTCCCTTTTACCTTTCAGCCTTAGAATTCCCCATGTGTTTTGTGTGATCCCTGGCCTCCCAACTCATGGCTCTAACTCAGGTGGAGAGAAGGGCACCTAAAAGTTCCATTTGGCAATAGCTTTAATAGCTCGGTCCCAGTAAGATTTTAGTCTCAGATTTGAATGTGTCACTTGATCATAAATGCAATTTATGCATTTTATTTTATATTTAGCTATACAGCTGGAGCCTAAAAAAATTGCAATGCATATTTACTCACATAGCTGGCCAAACCAAAATTAGGTCTAAATTAAGGTATTGCTCCAGTGAATTTTTACTTATCTTTTTTCCCCCCATACTTTTGGTAAACTTGCAAGTTCAAGTTCCTCTTATTTCCAGATATCCGAAACCAAAAGGGTTAGTGCTGAGAACACCAAAATGTTTGCAGAAAGTAGCTATTTGTAGAAGCAAGAAAGAACAAGCAACAACATAGATTTGACCTCATGAGAAATGTCACCTAATCGTCTCCTTGACAGAGCTTAAGAGAAAATTGTTATATTATTAATTGACATTTTGATTAGAAGTTTCTATTTAATTTGGGGGGTAGGGTGGGGTGGGGAGAAGAAGAGAAAAGGCTGTTTCGGGTAATTTTTCCGCTCTATTACTTTTCTCATTCATATGCTTGGGTCACTTCTGCTTTTAGCAATGGACATTTTGCCCTCTAGTGGTTTCTTTCGGTTACAAAATATCCAGGGAAAACCTGTGTGCACTCAAATTCATCCACTTAGATCCTGCTGTGGACCTTCAAAGCAAAAACTTTTAAGATTATTTCTAAAATGATGGTGTTCTTTTTTCTTTTGTCTGTATCCATCAATACACCTTTATGAATTTACCTTTAATTACACTGTCCTCAGAATATATTTTATTCACATGGATTGTTAAGGGGAAGCTAAAAGCCACTGCATTTTACTTTGAAAGTAGTGGTGAGGAAATTAACTGGCAAAGATTTGGAATTTGCTTCAAAGCAGTGACACTGTATTGAAATTACGGATAACATCATTTGCTGCTTTATTTAACAAAACAAAGGACTGAAAGCTATGTAATAACTGAAGCTGTAATATACTTGCTTAGAGCAGCATGTATGTGCTGCAAAGTTTTTCTTTAATTCCATAACTGATCCATCTGTGCTTATTTGGGACATGACTTGTGGATAGACAGAATGTATTTAGCTTTATTCTAGAGCCTTAGTCACTGTTTTGGTGCTCTGGGAGTATGAAAATGAAGTGGTACCATTTATATTTTAATTCTTGTTGACTCCAGCATACTGGTTTTCTGTTGCAGTATTTTATGCGTATTTTGTTACATGAAGTTTCACTGAAGTGAATGGCATGTTGGCACCCTCAATGTATTTGGAGCCATGCCAAGGAGAAGTAATAACTGCATAAAATATGTAATATTCTTATGAAAGATAGGAAAAATCCTAATTAACATGCTTGATGCAGCACCAGTTGAGATTAAATATGCATGCTACTCAGGGTCGTTCTCTTCAAGGCAACCTAAAAATAAATATTTAGGGGATATCTCAAAATGCCAACTTCAATAAAAAGTTTCATTGCATCTATGAATTCAAGTGCTTCCTAATTGGAATAAGAAAGGTTAATAGATTAATGCTCTTCAGTTCTCTGCATCATGGTTCCCAAAATATTCAGTTTAACTAGTCCCTGAAAAGAACCACTGATGGATTGATGATACTCAATGGTTTGAGAATGACCGCATTACAATAAACCTGAGTTAGATGAGGCTATAAACCAACAACTGTAACAAAACTGCAACCACACTCTTCCTTACATCATAATCAAAAAAATGTCCATAGATGAAAATATCCCGAAGAAAAAATGTATTTAAGTTGTTCTTTAAGACTTTGCAATAAATGAAAATGCCATGCTATCCCTTCCATGGCTCTATTTTTACTTGCAAAATGTTTGTTTATAAATACATTTTTAAACCCTTTCCCTCCACTTTAAAATTTGTAAGACTATCATACAAAACACTCCTACTTTATGAAATAAGAGTATTTTTTCATAGAAATTACCAATTTTATGAGAATAATGACATTTTTAGAAAAAAGTAATTAAAGGTCTTCAATGAACAGTGTAGTTTTGAGGTCTACAAAGATAGGACAAAAGGGCCACCAAGTAAAGAAAATTGTTCTTGAGGCTTTTAGGTGCTTCAACCCTTAAGAATAAGACTGTGGATCTGCTAAAGTGGCATAAACAGCTATGGCATCGGGAGAAAGGTGGATTAAGAATTTATATGGTTCAAGGGTAATCAGCTTAGGAAGCTAAGAGAAATGTATTAAGATCAGAGAAAATATCTCTATATCTTATTTTGAAAAGCAAATTTTTCAGTACCAAAATGTTCTAAAAAGGAGCAGAATTTTAAAATAATAACAAGGAGAAGAATAGGGATAGAAGGGATGTGTTTCAGGATCAAAGAAAAAATAATGTAGTATTCTCCTAACTAGTTGTAAATGTTCATAGAACCATAGAACACGCTGAGTTGGAAAAGACCCATCAAGATCACTGAGTCCAACTCCTGGCCCTGCACAGGACACCCCAAGAGTCACATCATGTGCCTGAGCATGTTGTCCAAACACTTCTTGAACTATGTCAGGTTTGGTACCTTCCCTGCAGAGCCTTTCCCAGTGCCCAGCCACCCTCTGCGTGAAAAGCCTTTTCCTGATACCCAGTCTAAACCTCCCCTGACTCAGCTTCATGCTGCTTCCTCAAGTCCTGTCACTGGTCAAGAGAGTGAGGAAATCAGCAGGGATATTTTTTGTCTGTAGCTGCTACTCTGGTTTCCTGCTGCTGTTTTCTTTTCTTGTTTTGTTAATTTGGGGGGTAGGGGAGGCCAAGGGGCTGCCTTTTATATGTATTCAAGGCCACCTCATTCCCCATGGATCTTACAATCTTAACTATCATTGCTGCTGATATTTCAGGTCACCTGTGGTGGACATTTCTGGTAGTCAGGTGGACTCTGCAGTTCAAAACCATCCCATACGTGACCAAGGCCTCTGCCTAGAGCTGCAAGCAGACTTGGCTGCTCCAATGCAGCCATTACTGCCCAGAACTACGTGTTCTGTCTTCCTGTGGAAGGCATCTGCCCCTGTAGCTGGAATGAATGAAAGAGTTCTGTGCCCAGCACTTCAGGGCACTGATTTGTGGATTCCTTCTTAAGAATTGCCACCGAAAACACATGCTAATAGGAGAGGCTGTTTAATCATAGTGGCTGTGAGATGAATAGTACTCTCACAACTTCAGAAGCATGGACCAAGAGCAGAGGATGTTTTTAGGTATTTATCACTTCAGTACCACTGTTTGGTCTCCCTGGAGTCAGAACTTCAAATCTCCAAAGCTGGACCTGGAGAAAATCCAATGAACCAGATCAGAACAAATGCAAGGTCCCTGTGGATGCTGCATTGAAGTCAAGGTTAGTATAAAATAAGGTTTTTTTGGAGAGGCTGCCATAATTCTTATGTGAATAAAAGCAATTTTTCTGAACATTACGTGAGATGAACTATGGCGAGGATTTTTGTTTTGATTTTGTTTTTCCACTATAATTGCTACCCTTATCCCGAATTCCTACTTGTAATTTTAACATCACAATTTCCTGCTTTCTTTGGGAATATTTTATCAGCACAAAATATTGTCATTTTTCTTCCTTAACACATAGTACAAAAATACACACTGAATCAAAAATGAAAATTGTATGTCAGTTTTGTTCTTCTCTCTTCATGAGAGCACCGTAGATCTTAGGAATTGTTGTCTTATGCTTTAATATGCTCAGCAGTTGGTGGTTATTAAGTAGATTAATCAGATGATGTTAATGTTCAAAAATCCTCTTGCAAATAGTATAAATCACATATTGAATATTGAAAATTATGTAATTATGGCCATTTAAGCTGCAATTAAAAATAATTAAATTATCCCATGCAAAGTAGTCTTAGTAAATAGAAGAACACATTAAAGTTGATTTTATTTTAGTTTTTCGTTCTTTAATAAATTATGCTAGAGCATTAAAATGTCCCCTGGGGAACAAGTACTGTAGGTTATTAAAGAGTAAAATTATATTTCAAAGTTTTATATCCATGTCATATGAATATCTAGATGGAAGATAAACAGCTTTTGAAAAATTGCCTGAAAACAGCAATCCATCATGTTAGGGAGAGTTTTCTTCCAGTTTGCTACACTAGCATTTTTGCTATGGTGTCAGTGGTCTTAGGAAAAATGGGATTGCCTAGAGATATTCGTTCATCATAGTAGAAATTTCAGCCAATCTAAGTGCTTTTAGAATAAAGAGTGGAGTGCAGTTAATTCTGAAGAAAACCTTTTATCTTCATTGCACCTGCATCTATTATGGTGCTCTCTGGTTGCAGTTCTGATATCCTTCTCACCTCTACCTAAGGCTGACTGAAAAAAAGGGGCCTTCAAATGTTTTAATTCATTAAATTAGCTAAATTACATAAGAGTTTCTTTCCTGTTTTGTGAGTCTTTAGTCCTTTCAAAACTATGCAATGCTTTTGTACTTTCGTGCTGCACCCATCACCTTCCTGCTCCTCAGAGGTTTAATGAGTGTTCAAGATACCAGGACACCATAGTTCTTGCTTTAATCAGCCTCAGGGACTTTAGATTCAATAACGATTACTGCTAATGATACTCAACAAAGCTTAGTGCACATTGTCTGATCTCCAGAGAGAGCTTGAGTCGTAGCTCCTCACAGCGAGGTGTGCTTGTGAAGAAGGAGAATGCCGAGCTGACTATTTCTGATTTCCTTGCCTGCTCTGGAGGTTACATACCTAAGACAAGCCTGCACATCTCCTACCCAAGCCACAGCCCCAAAGCTGGGGCCTTGGGAAATAGTGGACTGTTGTGGGTTGCTTCCCTCATTAATTATTAGAGGAGAATTAAAAGATTTTCCCAGGGAGTTGAAAATCCCATTCAATGTGCTTCTCAGCCACAAAGGATTCAGACCTTGCTGCCCATCATTTTAAGCATTAACTTTAAAATATGTTTAAAGGATTTGAGATGAAAAGTTGTACAACAGAGTGTGAGGTGATGCACTTTAGAATTAATAACAACATTTCTGCAGTAAGTCACTCAAAGCAAAATAAGAGTGTCAAGAGGAGATCAAACTCACAGATTTGATACTGAGAGTATCTGCAGTGATTCAACCATGAAAATAGCCAACTAAGATCTAAATTGTGTCAGAAGAGGTATTTAAAGAAGGAAAAAGTTACTGTAATGATATGATATCGTCTAGTCAGTTATGTTCAAGAAAGACAAATTCAACATCTGAGTTCAAGACAGGATTGACAAATCTCCCATTAGAGTAGACAACCTAGAAGAGGGAGCAGAAATTATTTTCCTTTTTTTTTTTAGATCAGCACAATGCATGCTGAGGTAGGATATATTTGTTGCCTGCAAATATCTTGGAACAGTATGACAAAAGGATAGAGGATTTGTTGAAGAAAGGACAATATTTTCATGAAAACAGACATGTACATATTTTATTTGAATTAAGCTTGAATCTGTGGTTCCTTGAAAGCAGGAGATTAGCTCAGGTTATAGAAGAGATTGTATACTGGATGACCTGTCAAGCTCTGGCTTCAACCTCTCACTAGTCATCCACAGGGGAAAAAAATGTGAAGCTTCTAAATTTTAAGAACTCACGTCTTCTGATGACTCTTACTGAGAAAGTGATCTACAGAATTAACCATCTCACTCTCTCTACTATGTGTTTCCAAAAGGTTTTGCTCAGTTACAGGATGTGCATCTTGTTCTTGCCCAAATCATTATGGCCTGAGAAACAACATTTCAAGTTAGATGCTTCAAGCTCTAAGCTCAGATCACTAAGGAGGTTTCTGGGACTATTTACTAAGGGATGTCAACTTGGCAACTTCAAGCCCAGGTTTTCCTGATGCCTGTCTACCCAACCCAGGAGCTTAGACTTCTGGGGGCTCAGTCCGAGGCGGAACTGCTTTGAGTCCAAGCTATGCTGGGACAATTTACAGGATGGTGTTTTGTTTAGATAACTCAATCTCACCCTTATCACCTCTGTTCCCATTCATACCTAGGATATAACAATGTGAAGTTTAATATTGCTGATTATGTCAGGGAAAGGATATTTTGGTAATGTCCAGGTAAATCAGAGTGGTCTAGCCAGTGGTCCACATGCCAGACCTCATATATGGGCAGGGTTCCAGGACTGTATATATAGTTTCTATAGCATCTGGGCAAGCTGAAGCATTTCTCTGCATGAGATGTCACTAGCAGCATTACTACATGTTGTGTTCATTTTCATATGTGATGTAAAACAGAAAAGTGGTTGTGTTGCTCTAGGACAGGGGTTGGGAAATGTGGATTTGTCTGAGAGAGACAATACTTTCTTGTTTACCACCCTCAGACTCATTTAATCAGTGCCTCTGTCACTATCCCCAGAAACCCTGTAAAAAATCATACCAGTGAGAATGCTCAAGGGTTAAACATCATATGTGAAAACTTACTTTTATAGTTACATAAGCTTTTATTTACATAAATCCTGTTGCTTCGAGATTTATGGTAGGATGGGTGAGACATATATAAATTTGTATTTCTGTCCTTTTTCATATTGTCATTGCTGATGCAATTCCTAATCTGTGTTTTTCTAAGCAGTACAGTTGCATTGACTACAGCAGCGACACCAGCTGGTGTGCCAGGGTGAAAAATGTGTTTTCCTTTTTTGGCTTTGTCAGAGTAAGGCTATATAAGCAATTGTATTCTTGAAGCAGATTTCATAACAGCTGCTTCCAACTCTAATTCTTTCTTTTTCCATCTGTCTTCTCCTAATTCTGCTATTAGAATGGCTAACAGAACCCCAAGGGTGCTGTGAGTTCCTGAAAAAAGTGGGCAATCTCTAGCAGCATCTGAACAATGAAAGCACAAAGTTACATTTGAATTTAACTCTACTTTCCTGCTCTAAATAATGACCTGAGGGAAATGAGAGCTGCACAGATGCTTTGTGTGAAAAACACAGATTCAAAAGAAGTCTAAAGTTGGATTAAAAAGCGAAATGAAAGTTTATGTAACACTTTTAAATGAAATTAACATCACTAGGCACCTGAATCTGACTAATTTAAAAAAAAAAATTCTTCTTCTAAATTCTGTCTTCAAAAGTCCTGTTTCAACTAAATTAAAAAAAAAAAAAAGTAAAAGAAATCTTATACATATTTAAATCAGGTCACCACATCATCTCTACTGTAGCACTTCTTAGTGCTACAATAAGGAAAAAGTGCTATATCTTCAGAAAATGCTCAACATACCCTACAGCCATTTTAAAGATGGAGGTTCTTGTAAATTAACCTTTCATGTAATGTGCTACGGAATCCACAGATTTACAGATTTAGAACCTATTTTCAGCTTTTAATAGAGTAATATTTCTTTGTGATTTCATAGTGATCAATGTTTTTTACTGAGGCTGGCAGTCTGTCACAAGTGAGATGTGTCCCCCAAGATTGATACCTAGCTCCACACTGTTCAGCACCTTCATAAATGATCTGGAGGATGGGAATGAAGCACAGCAAGTTTGCTGACGATACTAAACTAAGCAGTGAGGTGGACAAGCCAGAAGGGAGATCCATCTTAAAGAGAGACCTGGACTTGTTGGAATGGCTACAGTAATGGTACAAAATTTAACAAAAACAAGTGTAGTCACACACCTGGGATGACATAACCAAACAGCTCGCTACAGGCCAGCATCTGTGTGACTGCAGAGGAGTCTCACTGAAGGTGACCTGGAAGACAAATATGCCAGCTGTGAGTTGCTACATCTGTAATGGCATATCAGAAACTGGGCTTTATCCACAGGGGCATTCCTGGCAGAGGTAGAGACAAGAGCATCCCACTGTACTCAGCACTTGTCAGGCTGCACCTGGAGCGCTGTGCCTGGTTATGATCCCCACAATTCAAGAAAGACACCGACTGGAGAGGGTTCAAAGGAGGCCCATGAAGATGATCAAAAGGTTGGAGAACCTGCCCTATAAGAAGAGACTGAAGAAACTAGGGGTTTTATTCCCCTGGAGAAGAGAAGGCCTAGAAGAGGCCTTCATTCATGGTTTTTCAGTCCTTAAAGGGCAGCTGCAAAGAGGACAGGGGCTCTCTTTTCACAAGGAGACACTTGGAGAAGATACAGGGAAATGGATGCAAATTGTACTGGGAGAGGTTGTATCATGATATAAGGAGGAATTTTTTACAGCAAAACCAATCATACAATGGAACAACGTCCCCAGCGATGTGGTAGAGACTCCAGCACTGGAGGCTTTCAAGGTGCAATAGGACAGGGTGCTAGATAATCTCATTTAGTTTCCCTTTCCCCCAGAAGCTGGACCAGATGGTCTTTTGAGGTCCCCCTTTCAGCTAGGGGTGCTGTATAGTGCAGTGATCTGTTTACCCATTGCTTTTCGTATTCCATATTGTTCCCGCCCCTGCTTTCCCTTTCTCCTAGCCCTGGCCACTCCCTCGGGTCCTCCCTATTGGTTCCTGCACCCCAACTCCGCCCATGTACCGCCCCCGCGATCTGACAAAATACCCCTGCGCCTGGATCACAGGGTCTCTCTGCCTCTGGGGGTTGCTGGGATGAGATGTAAGATTAAAGATTTTCTGAAACCCTCATGGGGAGACCCTTCTCACCTCCTTTGCCATCACTATGTTGTAGAGCTGATAGCTACCGGAGCAAAACCACGGAGCTGTCCCAAATGGACTACGGGAGGGCGACAATGGTCACACTGCCCTAAGCAGCTCTGCTGAGCTCTCAGGGAAAGCTGCAGCCTGCTAAACCAAACCTAGCACTACACCAGTATAGTTCTGTCACAGCTATCAAATGGAAGGGCACGGAAAAAGTAGTTTTTTAGGAGGCAGCCTCAGTGCTTATTTCAGTAGTACTAATTGTTTAATAACTGTTTTTAGTGAATTATCTGACTAACTACCCAATATCATCTTTCTTCAGGGTAAGCAGCAAGGTACTGACAAAAGGCAACTATACACTAGCACTACTACTGACTTGCTCTTCCAGCAGAAGCTACTTTAATTTTTTCTTCACTAATACCTGAAAGGGAGTGAACATCTTTCAAAAGGAAGTACCCCATACATGTGTATTTTGTTCTCTTTCTGCCTCCTGACAGATTGTTACTATTTTTTGCTGATTAAAAGAAGTACCAACTGGAAAAGTTTGCAGTCTGAATTTAACATAAAAATAGCTTTTTTTTCAGCCACATAAAATATGAGATTGACAGAGTGATCTGCTCAGATCTGTTGCCTATTTACAGTGCTTGCATCTTATCTATTTGCAGCAAAGTCACAGAAGTATGAGAGCAGTGATGTCTCAACATCTTCAATTATTTTGTGTTAGTCTTGTCTCCTTTTTAAGTTGTATGTCCAAGTTACCCAAGCTTCATTCACCATATCCTTGGCTCTTCATAAAAAAATCCCATTGTATGCATTTTTACAGCTTGCTATAACCACAAATAATTTTTTCTTTTCAATTATTTTTTCCAAATGTCAGCCAACACATATATACACACTTTGCTGCAAATATGATAACTAAGACCTTATTATACTATTTCATATTAATTCTCCTCTAGACATTAAGAACATTCGATGCTGTATAATATGAAATCTTAAACATTTGGTCCCATTCTTTTCTGGAAAAGACTGCTTCTTTTTTTGTAAGTCCAACAGTATAATTATGGGGACTATTTTTGGCAAAAACTGGGAAGGAAATATTTTTTTCATATGATATTAAACACAAGGAATATAAATCACCTTGTAGTAGTGAGAATAAGGAAGATCAGTCATGCTTCCCGAGGGGAAAGGAAACAAGGGAGCTGCATTTTAGTCTATTCTCAATGGAATATTCAATATCAGACTTCAATACTTCTTAGAACTGAAATTCATTGCATCATTTTAATTGTCTCCTGACGGTGTTGGGCAAAAACTGATTAATTAATTAGATAGTACTTAATTTTCTCACAATGAAAATTCATTCTTGTATATAAAGTGTTGACATAAATTACATTGGGGTATTTTTTATGGAGTAATTATTCTGTTGGCTTTTAGTAAACTGACATCAGATTTAATCTTTTAGGGTGACATTCATCTTGTCTAATTTTATTAATCTAAAAACTAGATAAATTGTCTAAAGAAACAGTCTAGGATTCTTGAACAGCCAGCTGACAAAGAGACATGTAGTCTCCAAAGCAGATTTACACCTGTACTTTAAGTTTATTTAAACTCTAATTTGGAAAAATACCTTTCTATTAAGGTAGCTATTTTTAACACTGGAAAAGCCTAAATTAAATCTATGATCTAGTCAAAGTTTGTTGATGGCTGAGGTTGCATACAATTCCATCTTTTATCTTCAGACAAGTAATCATTTGATCAGCAAGAAGAAAAAGACTGCATTTAGTTTATGTGACTTTCCAGATATTCCCAGCACAATGAGATAATTTTACAGGCATTACATTTTCTGTAATTTTTAAGGCAGAACCCAATATCACTTGAAAACAAATCTTAGCATGTCTGTGACTGATCCGATGTTAGATGGCTGTGTGAGGAACTTGTTAGCACAGGAATATCTTTAAATGTTTTTCTGTTAATTGGAGCCAAGGTGATGGGTTGATTTACAAGAACTATTGTCACATATTTTCAATGATTTAAAAATGTCTAAAGAGGGTTTATTTACACTTGCAATACATGCTATTCTAATATGACAACAATAGAGGCCACTATGGTTCCAGAATTCAAAATCTAAAGAAGTCTGTAAGTTACTGTTTTCTAGAGAATAAAAACAATAGTGATTTGCAGGTAATGTTTGCCTTTTAAATTCTAGTAAAACATTAAATAAATATGTCCTGATGATTGTAAATACTACATGCTTGAAAGTAGATTAAATTCAGTGGGAATAAGATTTTATTTGAACAGGATTAGAAGTTTAGGAAATATTATCTAGGAGGATTAGGAGACTAGTATAAGAATAAATCTTTGCATTTGGAGGTGCTGGGGTGTCTCTACAAAGGTTGAGAAGTTAGCATCCTTGCCTCTACCTCTGTGATGTATTGAAGAATGTATTTTGACATTATTCTTGTTAATACTGGTTCAGAGCCCGCAGTAGATATATGGTAGTGGAGCAGTTACTTTATTTTGTTTTGCATTCTAACATTCTTATTAGGTCTTGCAAAGTAGGAAGGGGTCATTATCACAGATTAAGCTACTAAATGCATAGGTAGATACATGTTCATGTTTACACTGAGATTTTTTTTGTCACTTACATGAAAACTCTGAAGTGTTAGCTGTGAGTTATTCTAAGCACTAAACACTCGTAAAATTAAAGACCTCTCAGGGATTTTGTTAGGCTTTGCTTATTTTCTGTTGGTTACTGTGGTTCAGAATTACAACTCCCAGTTTCTGAGCACAGCCATGGGAAACAAGTAAAGGAATGGAAAGTTGTTCAATATATGGCAGACTACCCAGTAACTAAATACGCTTCTTTTAAAATGCATCATCATCACTTGAACAGTTGTTTTGGAATTTTTCTGGAAACCAGGTGTGTTAGACTTGACCTAAAATACAAACTGATGCTTGCCCACTTAACATACTCCTTGTGGGAAAGGCTTAAATTTTCTCAGAGCTCCAATAAAGGCGGTGATGCTTGATACGTCCACAAGCACAGAGAGTAATGGGGACATAGTTGAATTGCTATAACTTTGATACCTATCAATTTCACCAGGCAAAAGGCCAATTACTGGAGGAGCTGTCTAAGGGAATACAAGATTTAATGGTGATACTATCAGTAAAAGTGTCACTCATTGAGTTGGGGAAGATGTATATTTTTATTTGGGTATTGTCCAACACTGAATTAAAGTAATTTCACTCCATGCATTGGACAGACATCAGATGGCTGTTGGCTGCTTTCGTGATGAGCTGGATTTAAAGATGGGAGATTTAAGTCCTTGAAAACTAATTCTGTGTGGTAGCTAGTGAATACCTTTAATTTTAGAAATAACTTCAGTGAAATTCTCTCTCTGCATTGAAGTCATCATGTTATTTCACAGTTACTATAGCAGAATCTAGAAAGAAAGTAATAGCAAACTTGCTTTCTTTCATTGTACAATTACAGGTGCTATGGATGATATCAGAGATCATGGAATTAAATATGGGACAAGTCTTAGAGTAGCTGGAAGGCTCCTCTTAATCTTTTATGTTTTCCTTCCAGTCTACATCTCAGATTTTTCTCACTATATTCTATGTCCGCACATACTGACAGAACTCTCTTTCTGAGATACTTCATATATGTCAAAAGGAGAGCTTTGTCAAAAAAGCCACATTACCTTTGTTAGGTCACAGGCTAAGTTGAGAAAAACCTCTTGTTTGATATATCCATTCTAGAGATTTTGCCAACTTGTACCTGTCAAACAATGTGATTTTATGTCCACAGACTTTTTTTCCAACATGACTACATTGGCAGAACATGGTAGTTTCACCTACAGAGTGCATCTGTTCTGCTCTGTTGCAGCTGATTCAGACAGCTCGTGCTCATACCTCATGAGTTTATTCAAATAATCAAGGTTTTGAGGATTTTGCATATTTTCTCTCATTTATTCTTTCAAATCTCTTGGATAACCTTTGGAACACAAAGTTACCTAATCCTTACTCAACAGTCATTATGGTAATGAAAGAAAAAAAACCCCAAGAAACAACCCAGCAGAATCTGAACCTTTAACCTCTACACAGGTCAAATAGAGTTGGAAGTTCCCTTTGGGGACAAGGGTTGTATTTCTATAGAACAATATATTTATTTTCCCTTAGGATGTCTCAGTCTAATCTAATCTTCATCCTGGCATGTGTCAGACTAAATTCTCTACTACTGTGGATTATTTTGGTTTGTTGAAAACCTGCCACAGTGTAGCAACAGCATTGTCCCAAAGCAGAGCAGTTGCAATTTCAGGATGCTAACATTAAGACAATTAATCTTCCAGCCCCGTGGACTGATTCTTCACCTGCCCAGGCTAAAGCATGATGCTAAAGCATCACCTATAGGGCCAGGTTTGACCAAAATCACATCAGTCAGTGAGTACTCTTCTAATGATTGTCAGCAAGGGGAAAAATGACAGAGAAAAGGCAATTACAGTAAGAAAAGTGTTGTTTTTCTATAGTATGTTTCTGTGAATGTGAAAAGTACAGTCTGTAATCTGTTAGGTTCAAGAATGGCCAGAAGTGGAAAGATGTTTCTCAAAGTCAGCACAAACTCAATAAGGAGGCAGATATGAATATGCTATGCTTTCTCTTAGAGACAGAAATGAGGGGTAAAGAGGAAAAAGGGTTAAACAAAATTAGATCTAGTCACAGGTGGGTAAAAAATAGATACCCAAAGTATTTTTCTAGTCCTGCCATGTGTCAGTTGCTAATGTTAAGTAAGGCACATGCTTATGAAAGCAATGACTAGAGTGGGATGGCTGTGCTATGTGACATTACATTACAAAACAACAGACCAGCCAGTTTCTCTACCAGCAGGGATGTAACTCTTCAGTAGCTCAAATTAATGAGGAAAACTTCAAAATTCCAAAAAACCAAGAAGAGAGGCTTTTCTGGTGGCACTGCAGCAGGAGGAGGCCTTACTTTTTCTTGGTTATTTATTTTGAATGTGGTTCTGCCATATTTGTACTTATTTCAGCCCATATCACTGCAGGGATACCACTAATTACTTGAAGTAGAACTCCTACCAGGGAGAACAACTGGCTTGTAAATCTAGGACTTTATTACAAGGCTCTTTCATCCCTGAATGATATTAACAGAGCTGACCAGAGTGCCACTCAAGAAGAGTTATAAACGCTCTCCTGGACCCTTATTGCTAAAAGCATGGTTTGCAGGAAGCAAAGGAACTCAGAAAAGAAGGAATAAGAAACTAAGAATGAATTAAAAAATATCTGGTCCAAAAATAAGGTTATTTGTGCCAGATATCCTGGTTTTGTTAGGCAGGTTAGGCTGTGTTAGCAATTCTACTGCAGTCTTTAGAGTGCCCTGAATATAGGAGCAGAGTTAAACCTTGTCACCTTTGAATGACATAATTCAGTTGAATGCTTGTAAGGTGAACAGTTCATTGTGGCTCTAATGCAACATTCTGATGCTCTTGAGGCAAAGATCAATAATTAATGTTCCACTAGAGATCTTGATGGCACAATTACCATCACACATTGCTGTGTTTTATAATGAAATCTCTCATAACACTAATTACTTATAAAAGCATAATATTGATAATACTTGAAGGAAGCAAGTTAACAAAAAAACTCCTTGGTATCCTCCCTGCTGTCTCCTTCTTCCCAACAGTGGATGCTTGTATTTGTGATGGGGATCCTAAGGCAAAGTAAGCATCAGATAGTTCTTGTTACAGAACACTAGGTAAAATAGCGCCTTGAGTAAGAAAAAAACCAAGTGTACATCATGCCATGTAAAGACAATGCAATCTCACATAGACAACATGCACAGTGTGCTGTCAGGTATGTTTGCATCATGAAGACCTAACAGACTTAGATGGATATGTCCTCAAATCATAGACAGGATCTCGAAAGCTCAGTCATTGAGCACACAGAAAGGAGTAAACCAGCCAACTCCTTTCTGGCACTCTTTATTTTTTAGGAAGAATTGCATTCTTGTTGTTTCCTTGACAACAAATTTCCATTGTATCAAATGTAGGACAGTATGGACCACTCAGCTTTAAAATTTTACCTTTACACTGAAACTCCAGTCAAATACCAGTAAGAGCGTGATAGTGCTTGGTATTCACAAATGGTCAGTTTAGCCCAGGGAATCAAGTAGCTTTAGGCTTCCTCTGCAGTTGGTGATGAGGGAGACCACGATGCAAGGAGCAGTTTCAAGTGCGTAGATATAGGGATACTACTCTGAATCCTTTCAAAACAGGTCCTCTAGCACTGATTCAAAGTAGGAATCTAATTTTCACTTTTTCATCCATCTTACATTATTTTTTTCCATAAGGATGCAAAACAAATTTTTTAAGCCTCATCCTATCAGCATGTTCTGAGGAGATACAATTTCAGTGGAATTTTGAACCATCCCCAGGCATTCAGCAGAAATGTCTGAACCGGATGATCAGACATCAATTTCCTGCTCTGAGGCCTTGATATGCTCCATCCTTCCCTATGAACCCTTTTTCTTAAAGGAAGAATGTGTGTGTGTACAGGAGGGGATCTGCAGTGCACTGTGTGAGAGATTCTGCCGGGCATGAGGGGTAAGGACTGTGAAACATGAACACACACCTTTTTCCTAGTTTGGATACTGTCAGTACATTCAGTCCTTCTGCTTCCTCCCTTTTCTCTTGTGCATCCAGCCACCAATAGGAATGGTTTTGCCTGTGGTGAAACATGAAAAACATGTTTCTTGTGCCAGTGTACTTCTGCAAGAAATGATTTCATTTGTGTACAATTAAAGTAACCAATGAAACTATTCTTCGCTGGTGAATCCCATCAGACTTATTATACCATACTAACCATTTTTTATGATGGGTTATCATATTATTTCATCACACAATAAATGTAGTGAAAACAATTCCATGCTATTTATCCTCACTGTGTTTCTCAAAAGAGGAAAACTAATAAGGTAAATTTTAATTGAGCTATTAATGGTGAAGTTATACATGAAAGGGGTCACCCTAATATTGCAGTTCACAAATCAAAGGAAAAGCATGGATAGTAAGTTTTAATGCATGTTATTGTAATTCTTCACAAGTATGTTTCATTTTAAAACATTTTATTTTTCTTTCTTTTTGTACAAGTAGTACAGAGTTTAAAGTCCTGTCAAAATAATTTCAAGTCCTGTAAGCCTTGACTCCCACAGTTCTGAAATATTTGGATGATGAAACATGAAATTGCCCAGGCATTCAGCATTAAGATTTAAGCTGTCTTTTTCATAGCATATTGACTATGGACCAAAGAGAAATCCCTGCAAGTCTGGGATTTCATGTACTAAAAATATAAGTATATTGTTGCAGAACAATGTGATCAGTGTACCTTATGTTACAGCAGGTTTGTTGGCCCAAAGATAGTAAGAAGATCTGGATTTTTTTCGATCTTTACACAACTTCATGGCAGTATAAACAGTGCAGGCTTTTGTCTGAGACACACAGTGTACAGTTATTATTGAAGTTTCTCTGAAACTTGATACTATATTTGGAATCATCATTGTAGATTATGTTCTTGCCATTTTTAAATACATATAATTTTATTTATATACATCTAATTTTAATACATATATCAATATAAATTTTAAAAATTGCAATTTAAGGACTCATTTAGATAATGTGGTAGGCTGAATTGTAAAGGAGTGACAGGCAATGTTGGCTGTGTCAGCGACATACTGGTTCTGCACTTCACATACCCATTTTAAATAGCAGCCAATGGCTAATCAACCATTAAATCCAAAAACTGGTGTTAGTGACTACGGTGATTGGTATGGATTATAGTGGCAGATAAACTCCTTTTGGGACAAAAAATGGGGTTGCCAATAATAAATAATATCCCCATGCTGAGGAAGAATCCTCATAATACATATGATAGACTTGTCCCACAATTTGTAAAGAATCTGCTTGGTTCTACCTCTGTTTTGGTATGTTCTTACAGCAAAGCATCGTCTCTCTCTCTTATGCTCTGATTCAGGAGTAAGGCAGGTTTCCAGCCTCAGTACTTAGACTTCCTCTTCTATTTCAGTGCCAGCTCAGTATCCAGACTGAGCACAATTTCTGACATGCTTTGGTATCTTCTGTGTTTAGTAAGTAAAAGAGGACTAAGCAGTAACTGGCACATCTATGCTATTATGATGAAAGGAGTGGACAGAAGAAGTCAGAGGATATCTGGTATCTAATTTGGGGTATTTTCCTGTCATTGACTCTACAGGAGGAAAGAACTCAGAAATTCTGCATGAGTAAATTGAAGAAAACCTGCTATTTTCCAGTGTAATCAAAAGATCAGGAGCAGGTTTTCCTCTCTGTCACATTTTGGATTCCTCTAAGAAAAAAACCTAAGTCTAAGTAAGCTAGGGACCCTTAAATAGGTACTTGAAGTTCCTACATAGCTGGTCCAGACTTCAGAGGCCAGCAAAGGCCAACTGAATGGAAGGTACTTATACAGGGAACAAATAACTTAAGAAGGCATTTTTCAGCTGGCATCTAGAATATAAATGCTATTAAGAGGTATGAGACTAGATCCTTATTGACACTATCACCAGTGATAATGTGGGAAAAAAGCCCCAGCCTGATTTCCCCTGGATTTCTGTGTTTAACTGAGGGCTTATCACTGGTTTAATCTTATGCCTTTCCTCTTAAGGAAGCAGTGATGATATAAATAATATAAAATATAAATAACTATATATCAAAGCATTGAAATGAAATACAGAATGGTCAATTCAGAAAAGAAACGTTATAACAAGTGCTGAATAATCTTTCCTTGTATTATTCAGTTTTCTATTTCATTTTCTATAATAGGAACTGAAATATTACTTCCTTTAATATTAGTTGTTCTGAGACATCTCAAGAATGACATCTCAAGTCCTGTACCGCAGTCTGGGAAACCTATTCTTTTGTTTAGTCTTGGAAACAAGGTTTCCCTTTTTCCACTTGGTTTGATTTTTCTAATGGCTTCATTATTAACAGTGACAACACACTTTTATTCACCCATTTACAGTCTTTTTGTAAAAACTGAAGTATGAGGTGTTTAGGAGAAGATGGTTTTTTTATATTCTAGATTTCTTGATTGGAAAAGGGTTTGATATAAGACTAGACAATATCAATAACCTTCATGTCATGACAAAGTGGTGAATGTTTTTCAAAAGATCGTGTAGAAGACGGCTGACATTTGTCCACAGTTGCGGGTACTAACAGACAAGAAGAAAATAGTAAGAATATAGTGGAGATACAAAGTAGTACATATTATCTTGTCAGAAAAGAACTTATACTACAACTGCACTCAGATGAGCAAAGTGAAAAAATATGTCCTTATATGAAGAATATGAATGTCACTTCTCTCAACTGCTTTTGTTGAGGTGCAGTCCTGAATTGTGATGCAAAGTTCTTGATAAAGATGCTGAGTTTCCTGGAGGCCAGCTTGCATCTGCTTGGGGACTGAAACTGGGGATACAACATCTACAAATAGAAATACTGAAGTTTTTTAGGCTACTGGATCTTGAACATAGGGTCAAGTCTGTCCAAAATTTTGCAAGAATTAGATAATTCAGCAAAAGAAAGGAAGTTATGCTTTGGTCTTAATTCAGTAGGCTGAATGTAGGAAACCTGTACATTTGAGATGCATGAGGATCTCTCAATCAGATATAGGACTGAAATACAATAGTAGATGCATAGCAGATTGTTACTAATGGCCCATCCCTGGAAATGTTCAAGGCCAGGTTGTATGGGGTGTCATGATTTAATGGAAAACTGGGGAAGGAAAGGTAAAAACAAAAAACCCCAGCTCTACAAATTGACTGGACAAGATCTTGTTAGGAATTGCAGATAGAGATGAAAATACCCTAAAATACGTATTTGAAAGGGCCTGCTCTATATATTTAAGTGATTGGACACAGTATATCAGTTAGGTCCATGATGTTGATTTCATTTTGTCTCACATTTTTAATTATAGCTATAAAAGGTATAGGTTGCATTCCTGTACTTTTATCAAATCTGTGATGTCAGGAAGCAAGGATAATTGACGTAATTACATAATGGAGATATATTACATACTAGGATTAATCTTCTAACTGTGAGGGTAGAGAAGACTACTCAGGTGATATCCTGGTAAAACATCTTCATATTCACTATCAGCACATTCAGATTATGTCTATATTTATGTCAGAATCTAAACTGTTCTTAAAAATCTGTCTCTCTGTATAAAGGAAATACGGAAAAAATGGTATTTTCATGAAAGGAAATGAATAAAAAAAAAATCTCTCTGAAAGTTATTTTCAGCCATGTATTCATATGATAGGATTTTCTGCTTTTTATTTCTAGGATTGCCCTTAGAAAAGACCTTTGGGTCAGTATCTTTAAGGTAATAAATATTTCATTTAATTCTTTGGACAGACAACAAGTGGATTTTCTATGCCCTGTTTAACTCAATCTTGTTTACTTTTGACCCCATTTAATTAGCAAAACATTTCTTTCAAATCTAAGATATAGACTAAACTTGCTCTTAGATTTTAAAAATATTTTTACTGCTGCCAGATTTATGGTCCAGTGCCACCCTAGCTGACACAGAATAATTTAGTACACAGAAGATTTTGAATAGAAAACCAAAGAAAGAGCTTGTTTTCTTTAATTATTGAATTGATATAAATTATAATTAACACAGTGGTTGGAACCTAATTAGACTACCATACAATAATTTATCTTGTGTTTATGTACCATGTCCAATTTGCTTGTGTTAACCCCTAACCTGCACATTATGACTTGGAATTATGCATTTGTAATAACAGATGTTCATTTTATTTTTGTAATTACCTGAAGATGAGATTTAGGGTAATTATTTGTGCAACTTCATTAATAACACAGGGTTTCAAAAAATTGCTAAAGAAAAATATTTATCAATTTACAAACACTTCCTATACTAAATGTATCTGTTTTCAGATTTATTTTAATCAACTGTAACCTGCTGTTTGAAAACAACAATGGAAATATAATGAAATTAGAAATAACCAGGAATTCCAGCAGAGCTATTTCATGCAAAGAAAACTAGAAATATTAAATAATTTGCCAAGAGCACTGATGTGATCAGTATAAATGGATTCATGGAGGAGAAGGAGAAATTAAAGCTGCAGTGACAGTATGGAAGGAGGAGAAGGAAATAAATTTAGAGAGCTTGCATGCCTGGGTCAAGCAACCTGACTTAGCAATTACTTATTGATGTGTTTCCCTCACCAGGCCTATATGTAGATTCACAGTTTTACCATCAAAATCATTTGTTAACACAACGAAAGTTCAGACAGGGTCAAAACCAAGGTCCAAAAGTTCAATCTAGGGAAGAAGTCTTTCATGCTGGAGGAGATGGTGCAGTAGCTGTTGGGTGATTGGTGATTTGTTTACCATGGATGCTGACCTAGGATTCTCAGTGGCATGCTTGGAGATTTAGGAAAGGAAATATCTCAGTTACATAGTACAGCAAGGCTGCCATAGGTCATGGCTATTAGTGGCCTACTGTGCCTTTTATTTGACACAAACTCATAGAGGAAAATCTTTTTGCCTATGGCAGCAAAAAATAATGTTTTATCTACTGCATTTCTTTAATTTAGAGACCCTGCTTTTCAGAAGGAGTCAGCTAATAATTAAGAAAAATAAGAATGGTAATTTTGAAAACATTTGAGGCTTGGCTGGGATCTCATGATATCATCAAAATATATGCAGTAATTAAATATTGCTCTCAGAGGATGTTTTGTACACTAATTGGCAAATGCATCAACTAAGAAGCATTGGAATGTCTTATAGCATCTCCCTCATTTCTTCTACATAGAAGAGAAAGAGGCTGTAGGTTGGAGAAGGGATAGAAAAGCTGCAACACTGACTGCTTTTAAAACATTCCTGAAAAGTTATCAGAAGTTTGAAAAAAGTTGTGGAAAGAAGTATATTTTGAAATGTTATTTGCATTTTAAGGGATGGACATGAGAAATTAATACAATTGCTTACAGTGATAGACTCAGGTTTTAAAATGAAACAACTCAAAAGATCTGTGTGTGTGTACGTATATATATATATACACACACATATACATGCAAATACCTATAAAACAATAGCTGTTCTTTGAACACTTCAGGAGTTGGACTTATTTGAAATATTTCTTTAACCAAAAAAAATCTCATTGGCCAAATGGGAGATCATTTTGTTCTATGCTTTTCAGTCATGGAAACCAATTTGGTTTTTATTGTTGTTATTTTTTGCAGCCTTTTTGTTGTTATTTTTGCAGAAAATTTTATAAAAGTATCTCACTGAATTTTTAGTCAAAAATAACCTACTAGCATTATTCTGAGTTCCATGTACAGACCACAGTGAGCCACATCTCTATTCTTTCCATATTTGGCTAAAAAAACCAGCATTTTCCATTCATGTGAGAAAGATAACAAGAATAGACCCTCACAGGAAAAATTTTTATTTTATCACCATTATGCCAAACCTCTGCAGGGATTTTGGAATAAGGTCTGCATAAGCCGACAAGAGTTAGATGTGTGCTAGCATCTAGTTTAGCATTGCCTGGGTGAGGAAGGTGCTTACTCATTAGCTGTAACTGTCCTTAAATAAAAATAATATTTGTAAAAAAATAAATGTGTATATACTAAGGGTTTTTTTTGTTGTTGTTGTTGTTTATTTCTATTTTTGTTTTTTTGTTGGTTTGGTAAGTTTGGTTTTTGATTAATTTGGTGTTTTTAAAAAAATAATTTTAACAAAATGGGTCAAAGTTATGATACAGGCAGAAGTTTTTGGCAGATTCTCTTGTTTTGCAAATCTGGAATTAATCCTGGGGTCTTTTACTAAGTCTTACTATAACTTAATAACTCACAGCATGAAGGTGGTAATTTATTCAAAATAGATTAGGCCTTCACTGTGTAAGTTGTTTTGTCTCATAGGAAATATTCAGTGCTTTATAACTCACAGTAGATGATTGTAATACAAGTTGAATGACATTTATGGCTGTGTGACTTTTAAATTGTCTGAAAAGATGAGCTATTGATAGATAGCTATTAAAAGTCACTGTAAACAGCATAGATTGTCAAACTAGGGAACTGTTTATTGAAAAGAGTAGAGCAAAAATTCCCTAATGATTGTACTAAATCAAGAAAAACGATTTCAAACCAGTATAAGACTGCAGCAATGCTTTCCATCTTGGGATTTCATTTCAAGGCTCATATTTTTTAGTGCATTGTCACAAACCCTTCACTCACAGAATCAAGAGGTTGCATGAGAATCTGCCTGTCATATTGAGAGAAGAATGCTTGAAAATGCTAATTAAATGAACTATTAAAACTGAAGAACTAAAAGAAGATAGGTAAATGTAAAATTTTCTGTAAACTTTGTGATTTTTAAACCAGTATATGAGTTTTAAAACATGAGTCATACTTTTATGATTGCCTGTGGCTGCCAATAGACAGAATTGTGTTTCAGTCCACACAGGTTTGTCAGTGAAACCAAAATATAACCAGTGTTTCTGACAGAAGGCTTCCCATTATCCATCACTTCTTTTATCAGTTTGGTTTTAATTAAGAGGATCTTCCATATATTCAGAATTTTAGATTTGACTGCGACACAGTGTTGTCTGTCAATTTGCTTCCTGTTCTTTCATGATTAGCCAAGGCTCAATTTGAATAAGAGCACAGGCATAAAATAGTGTTGTAGGAATAGCGTTGTATGCTCAATTGGCCACTCAGTAGTTAGGAAATTCAGAAATACTTGTACCTCTGCATTTGTAAATTCTTTCTTTCATATCTATAATGCAGTCCTTAATTATGCTCTTGTACTGTGTTTTTTTTCCCCCATTAATATTTGCTTTGTTTATCACACTAGAGGGACCTCCTCTAACTGAGGCTTTACAGTTAAGAAAGCTATTGAAGTTTAGAAACATGAAGTGGATGTATCATAGGAGAGTACCATAGGATCAGGAATGTGATACCAGATGTGAAGGCTGGGGTCAAAACCGTCTGGAGGAAGATCCTAGTTTGTGAGCTTCTGCTCATATTGTGTATATGAAGCAGAACACAGCTTACACAAGGGGTTTCAAATGCCTTTCACACCATCTGCTTCTAAATAATCCAGGGTCTTTTAGGATTTTGTAAATTTGTTTTTAGCTTTGCCAAATTACCCATATTAAAAAAAAAATGCAACATATTTTTCTCAATTTGTGGGGGACTTGCTTCCAGAATAACAGAAGGCTCATCCACACCTATTCATCTCTCCTCAAGTTTGTAACTGCAGATTGTCTGCAACTGCAAATTTGCTCTGAAGTGTCAAGTCTATAGCATTTCAAAATACAGATTTGTTTGCTTGTAAGTGAGAATAAGCATTTTTTTCTTATTCCATCTCAGCATGCCCATGACTAATATTAGTAAATATTGGCCCAGGACAGTAAAAAAGAACTTTGACTTCCATGTTTCATATTAAATGCCGAGTGTGCTTGGAGACAGAAACAACATGAAACAGGTGGCAGAAAAGGGAGAATTGAAATGTGTGTAGAGATCACAAGGGATGTGGTACATTTTCCATCTAATCTATTTAGTTCTGCATATATCGCCCAGTTCCAGGATATCTAGCACAGCATGATCTATAGGTTTGCACATTGCTCAAGATGCATGATCAGATCTCAGAAAACAGGAAGTGCTATCAATAAAACATGAAGCAAAGTTAATTACAGGCTTCCATTCAGAGTCACCCTGCTGCTCATGGTCCATTATAATGATTCATTCCTAACATGTGGGAGAGATTGACAGACATTTTATAAACTTTTTATTCTCCAAGTTTTCCCAGTGTAATAAGTGCCTGCTGTACACTACGAAAGAGAGTAACTATAAATTTCAAGTAGAATAAGGAATAAATGTTTAAAAGACTAATGAGACACTATTTTTACTGCTTAGAGTACTGTGACTAACCAATGAGTCAGATGTATGCTTCTGCCATTTTAATTAGTCATTGGATTAACCTCTATTTTATTCTTTAACTCTAATTTTTTTTTAGCTTTTCAGCAGTGCACTTTTTGAGTGGTGAGACCAGCAACTTCTTTTTCAAAGGTCCTGCTGGAATAAACATGTATGACATGTTTGTCTGAAAGTAAAGTAATTTCATCTTGCCAATTCCTTTTAGGTCTGTGTTTGTATGTCACTGTCACATCTAGAATGCAAATTTTTACAAGTCAAAGTCATCTATTTCTGTTATTTAGTATCTTAAAGACCCAAATATCTGAAAAGGGTTTTTCCTACTGTAGTCAGTCTTTGGTCAAATGTGGAAAGTGCTGGTTATCTTTTCTTCCATTTCCATAACCCATTGATTCAATTAAAATGAATGCTAACTCATTTTTCAGCACACATTCTTGCAAATTGTCTTAATCTGGCATGTTAAATGCATGAGGGTATATGCACATTCATCTTCTGAAGATAACCTCATTTAATGAGTTTTCTAAAAATTCACTGCTATATTGAGACCAAAATGGTGAAAGTCTGTTCAAACTGTTGCTTTTTGCACAAAGTTCTACAGGTAAGTCATCATCTTGGGAAAATTATCCCTTGTTCCTTCGTTTTCTTTTTTTCCTATTATAATTATAATTTTTATTTCACTTTGCCAAAATGCATTAGCCCTTTATGAAACTAATGAAAACTGTGCTGTTTTATCTGTGTTAAACTATGTTAGTATAATACCAAATTGCAGAATCACAGAATATGCTGAATTGGAATTATCAATATATTAGTAATTAATATTAGTAATTATATTAGTAATTAATATTAAACTATACCAGTAAATCCATTGTTAAAATTTCAAGCACTTGAACAGTTGTGTCAAGTGGTTTTGGTTTGTTGTCTGTAATACTAGCACTCATATGTATTTTATTTAATATGCCTCAGTGGATTTAATATCTTGTATCTTTTGTATTTCTTACATGTACTTTTTTTTTAAATGAAATTGATGAATTTCAGAAAGGCAGTTGATATTGACGCCAAACTGATTGTAAGACTGTCAGTATAATTTACTGTGAACCTAGCAAGTGATGCAGCTTTGGCTTTTTCTGGACTGAAGTGGTGAATCTAGATTTAGAGGTGTAATTCAACCTCCTCCTAATGTGGGTATGCACAGAGAGAAATGAGGGGTCTTATCTGCACCTGTAAATTCTCCATTACCCACTGGCCACCTACCCATCAGTGTTGCTAAAGAAGGGGAAGTAGCCCACTGCCTATAAAATCATGTACCAGTAGGGGCTTTAGGGTCCTTTTTGTGTTTTATTGACACAGGTGGGAGTCTGATGCAGCTACTAGCTCAAACCCTCCTGTTCTAGCTAAAATGGTGTCTTTAGTTTTGGTATTCTGAATCTGCATTTTGAAAGGCTATGAATCATCATAATGGCAGGTAAGTTCTCCTCTGTGGTGCTCTTGAAGGTTTCATCTGTTTGTATGAATTCTCATTGTCCATTGCTTCGAACTATACCTCAGTGGCCCAAGTTCTTTCCTTTTTAAGTTAAAAGCAGAAGTGAGGATTTGAGAGTAACATAATGACAAAAGTTAGATTTCTCTAGGAGGTGTCTGTACCCCAGAAACTGACATAAAACAGTATAGACTTTTACAGTTTAGAGAAATGCATCTAATCAAATGACCGTCTTGAAATTCAGATGTGACATAAACACAATTTGGTGTCTCTAAAGAGAAAATAAAGTGTCATCTTTTCTTCTGGTTGAAGTCCATGTGTATGTGGACATATGTATTTTCAGACACACGGATTTCAAGTCCCCATATTCCAGACTCAAAGTTTATAATATCCGTCTTGTAGAAGTCCAGCCTCTCTATAATAAAATGATAATCTAAATAAATGCTTCCATTACTTTAATGTCGTATTTCTAAAGAGATAATAAGAGAAATTTTGACATTTGTAGTTTGTTAGTAGAAAGGCAATTGATATGTGTGGTGTTTGACAAACTGAGATTAATAGATATGCTTATTTCATAGTCACATTGGAGAAAAATAATTCTGTTTTTCTTTGCTGCATTACATTTCAGAAGCCAGTTTGATTCAGAAGGGTAGTTTTCTGCTGCCTTTAAAAATAACTGTTAAACTACAAAATAAGGTACATTAGACTGTGTAATTTAGATTTGTTTTAGAAGACTAGAAACTAGTTAGACCTCAAATAGTGTTTCTTGTCACAAATTCTAGTAGGCTGTATGTGAGACAATGTGGTATGCTTAAAGAAGTTAATACTTACTGGCCTGGAGGCCTTTATTTTTTATTACCAAGGATTGCAAATAAACCTGCTTGTTAGGGTGGAAATTTAAAGGTCAGTCCTCAGATGTCATAAATCATAAATCTAGGCAGAAATAGATTAAGGTAACTTAAAATACTTGGTCACCATCAACAACACAGCAGTGTTGCTTTAATTCTGCAACAAAGAACTGATTCCAGTTATTATTATGTTCCTTGGGGAGTAATTTATTTCTAGTTCAGGTCTTAAGAAAAACATTACATAAGTTATATTTTCTGAATTTTATCCAGATTTAGGTTTTACTCTCAAGGATCCATAATAATTTTAGACCTTCCCCTGGTTAACAGTGTTTCATTTCATTTTTGCCAAGAGATAAATTGATGTTTCTTAATTTATTTTTAAATCAGTACAAACTAGCTTTATTTAAATGCATGTATAATTAATAAGTGCATGTTTATTCAATTTTAATATTGTGGGCTCATAATACTACGTGAATTTTGAGAGATCATTTAGACTGTGATCACCAGGGATCCATATTTATGTCATTCCTAATATATATTTCCACGTTTCCAGTTCTGGAGATTGATGCTTTACAGAGCAATCTAATACAGTGCACCATTACCTTTGCAAAAGATACATTTTGTCTAACATCTAATCTGAATCTTCCTTGCTGCAATGCAAGAGTGTTATTCCTAGTTCTGTCTGCCACAAGCCTGAAGAAAAAATATATTTTGGAAAAAAATATGTGTTTATGCATTGGATATATCATGAATATCATCTTGTAGTTGTCTCTTTTGCTTGTAGCCTTCTCTACCTCAGGCTAAGTAACTGAGATCATTAAATTGTTCCTGAGAGGGGCTGCCAACAGACCTCTCATTGTTCTTTTTTTCCTCATGCTTTTTTTCAACTGATAGGGACTTGAAGTATGGTGTCCACAGTTTGAGACAAGGCTACAACTGTGTCCTGGCAAGGACTCGACAAAGAAGAATCTGTTTTATAGACTGTGAAGCAGACTAGGTAAGGTCAGTGCTGTTCTTTGGCTAATTCCATCTATCAGTGTTGTTTTATTCTCACTCCCTATAAAGGTTACCTCTATCATTCTAATTCTGTCAAAGAAGTGTACTTTGTATCTCTCTCTTCCAACTGAGAAAATTATTGTTATTTTCACTAATAGACTCTTGCCAGTGGTGTCTAGTCAATTAGAGACTAGAAAAACAGAGCACAAATTGAAACACAAAAAGTTCTGTCTGAATATGATACCTTTTTCCATTTTTTTTTTCCTGTGAGGGTGATTGAACTGGAACAAGTTTCCCTGGGAGGCTGTGGAGTCTCCATCCCTGCAGACATTTAAAACCCAACTAGTAGCCTCCAAGTAGCCTCTTCTAGCTGATCCAGCTTTGAGCAGGGCAGTTGGACTAGACAATCTCCAGTTTCAAGGTCCCTTGAAACTATTTTGTGTTTCTATGATACCTAAGTAAAGGTTATACATACAGGATTGTCCTTCTTAGCAGAATTAGAAGAAACAAAATTTTCTGTCATGAAGGTAGTGTAAATTCTGTTGCTTTCCTTTCTATTCTAAATCTGAAAAGATTTACATGTATAAAATCATAGAATCACAGAGGTTGGAATAGACCTTCAGGAACATCAAGTCCAACCTTTGACTGAACACCATCCTGTTAACTAAGTCATAGCACTAAATGCTGTGTCCAGGGCTTTCTTGAACATTTCAGATGGTAACTCTACCACTTCCCTGGGCAGTGCTTTCAATGCTTAACAACAATTCTTCCTGATATCAAACTGGAACCTCACCTGCTATGGCTTAAGGCCATTTCCTCTTTTCCTGTCACTATGATGATCTTTGTGGGGGCCTTCCAACTCAGAATATTCTGATTCCATGATTCTGTGATATTTGCCTGGGAGAAGACTCTAACTCCCACTTTGCTACAGTCTCTGTTCAGGCAGTTGTAGAGAGCAATAAGGTCCCCCCTAGCCTCCTCTTCTCCAGGCTAAACACCCCCAGCTCCCTCAGCCACTACTCCTACTATCTCTAGACACTTCAACAGCTCCATTGCCCTTCTCTGGACATGCTCCAGAACCTCAAAGTTTCTCTTGATGTGGGAGCCCAGAACTGCACACAGGAGTATCTAAGTCCCTAAAAGGTTAAAGTATCTAGAGGTTAAAGCAGGTCCTTATGAATTATTAGTGTGAGCCACTGTATAAAAATGATTAGCAGACTCAAATATATTTAATTAAATGCTATGCATTTTTCATATGAAGAAGGAAAGCTAATTTTGTATTAGGAAACATGCAGGCTTATCATTGCTGAAGGAGGAAGAAAGGCATGTTGATTCTCAGTGCTTTAACTAACAGTAGACAGTTGTTCATCTTGCCAAGCATAAACATTTTACTCACTTTTTAATAGGCAGTCAGAACATATTTTTGCATTTTTTGTATGATCCATATCTATTGTCCATCATAATAAATGACAAAAAATGCTCATTTCTGAAGAAAAATTAATCACTGACACACTAGCTTCTCCCTTGAATATGATTCTTTACATGAAATTATTCTTATTCTCATTTAATGAAAGATCATTATACACTTATGACAATACCCTGTTAATGTGCTCTGTTCAGGAAAAAGCCATGACTGTTGCATGTGTGGTCGTGTGTGACTGTGAGTTAGAGTGAAGCTTAGAGAAAGACTTTTTTTCCCTAATGTAGACCATTAAGCTTTCCAGTCTTCTGGACTGGGAACTAATCAGTGTACTTCCATCAACACTTTGATAATTTTGGATTTGCTATGGTTTAATTTCAAGAGCAGTTACCCCATTTGGGTTGAAAAACAAATCAAACAGAACAAGATTTTCCTGACCTCCAAAGGTTTTTTTGGACTGATTTCTAAGGTGGGATCTTATTTCCCAATGATAATATGTTACGGATGTGGTATGACTTGAACCTGATCCGAGAAAAGAATTTGGGAAGGCTCACTCTAGGAATACTACTGCAACTGTAAGTAGACAGGCTATTTACAGTAGTTTCACAGTAATATTTGCTGGAAATATCTTGAGTTGTTAAAATATAAAAAATAATTATAAAATTTTTTCTGATTTTATCCGTACTGGTATTTAGAATATGAGGTTATTTTAGCTTTTTCCTCTTTTTTTTCCTCCTTGAACGTATTTACTTAGTCACAGTCAAATATTTTCAAAATATCTCTTTAACTGGAAGCCTTTTACAAGTTGTGTCCCCCAGGGCTCTGTATTGTTTAATATCTTTATCAAGGATCTGGATGAGGGTATTGAGTGCACCCTCAGTCAGTTCACACATGACACCAATTTGAGCAGCAGTGTTCGTCTGCTAGAGGGTAGGAAGGCTCTGCAGAGGGGTCTGGATAGGCTGCCCAAGGGACTGGTTATGTCAGCATACCTGGAGGTATTTAATGGACAAGTAGATGTGTTGCTTAGGGATGTGGTTTGGTGGTGGACTTGGCAGTGCTGGGTAAACTCTTTGTCTTGATGATCTTAAAGGTGTTTTCCAATTTAAAGATTCAATTATTCTATGGATCTACCCCCTTGGTCAATCATTCTGTACATTCAGATCCTCTCTTGTGTCCTCATACTTTTGTCAGTTTTGATGTCTGTAAATTTGATGTCTGCTTTCACTTCTGTTCCAGCTTATTTTTCCTAATAAGGAATGATTTTATCCATAGTTGTTCACAGGCATATTGCATTTTTCTCATCTATATCTTCCACAAAAAGGATGCCTGCAGAAACATATAGGAATATATACCTAGGTGGGAAAAAACAATATTGGATTAGTCCTGTTGTATTATAGAATAGAAAGATTTGTCAAGGCATACATGTCACAAAGTGTAAGATCATGTAATCCATTTTTTATGTTCTGGAGTACTACACATTTGTTTGCTGTCATTATTAATGGTTTTATTAAGGCAAACGTTAAGAGTATTTTGGAATTTATTGTAGTTACCCATTGCTGTTAATGTTATATTTTTATTTCACTGATTTGCAGTTACATCTAAACTGGTCTAAGTGACTAGAATACAAATGTATTTTGCAAAATGAAAAATTGTTTAATTTCTATAAGTTTCAGTTAGTATTCCATGCTGTCTTCTAAGGCATTTCATTTGCTGATGGAAAATTGTATGTATTTTTGTTTTCCAGATGTATTTCAAGAAGTGCAAATCCTTCTGATTTTTCTGAAACAGATGTTTCAACATATAATTGAATTTCTCATCAAGATAATTCAGATCAAATTCTAAGACAAAGAATGCTTAGTTAAAGTAGTTTTTCTGCTGATTGCATAAAAGTTATATGATTAAAAGAATTATTTTTAAAAGTACTACATTTATATTTTGTCTCTTTCTGCCTTTGGCATTGGTTGCAATTTAACATATGATACTAGAGTGTTTTTGTCTTGTTTTAGATGAATGAATACTTTATGTCATAGAATGTTAAACTGGATTAAATTTTCATTTGCAGAACTATCCATAATGGCATCAAATGAAAATTTAATTATGGAAATTGGAAATTTCCCATGCTTAGGGATAATATTTTAAAAGGAATAACTTTTGAGAAACTTAATTTTCTGTTGATGGCCTCCTACTGCAGGTGGTTTTGGTTTTGTTTTCAAGAGCAATAGAGCATGAATAAATTAATCTTAGATTTAATATCTCTTTTGCAACAGCTTTTGAGCTGGACAGTTGAAACAATTTTTTCGTATTACAGCTCAAATTGTTTTTATACAATTTGCTGGTTTTTGGTAGGCAGAGACACTTCTTCCAACAAAGGTGGGATTGGTAAATCAATGTGTACTAGTACTAACCAAAGCTGACAGTGACTAGGATGACCGTGTATGACATCTCTTTTTATTCTATTCACGTTTCATTGCATAGAATTTCCAGAGCCAACTTACCTTGTCAGTTTTCCTCCAGTTCTTGTTTCATGGAAACATGGAACTCAGCTTGTAACCCCTGGATCATTTTCTTATAACTGATCTCTATCTTCCACCATTTGCTCCAAAGCAGAAAGTGCCTCTAGTGCCTCTTTTGGCTGTATTCATGGTAGAGTCTTGTAAAAATAGCTGTCTTCTTCATAGGAAATCATTCTTGCTTCTTTCAGCTTTTGCTCTTCACTGCTTTCAGTCATCATCAAACCTTCTTTTCATTTCAAGAGATGTAAAAACAATTATCAATTAGATATTCTGGTTCAGTTTTTTTCATCTTTCCTTGTATTATACATAAACTTCTAATATATGCACTTTTTTTTACTTACTACTAGATTCCTAGTTTATTAATTAATTTCCGTTCTGCCTCCTATTTAATCATGTTTTAATAAAACAAAATTGTTTTAAACAATTATATAGCTGCCATACTTCACAGTTACTTATGTTTGCCTACCATTTTCTTCCACATGTGAGCATTTTATTTTACTCTACTGTTGGAGAAGTCTGTTTTTCATAACACCAATGTTTTTCAATCTCAACAAATGATTGATGGTGTCTTCTTATTGGCTGGCACAATTAATTTGGGTGAACTCCCTGCAATTAATATATCCTTCTTTGTATTGCAAGCATGCAGATTGTTCTTCTCTGGCTATTGATATTCTCCTGCTCCCAGGGGTTACAGCACTCAGTGTTTTCAGATTATTTTCCAATAATAAAGATGAAGTACAGTGCATTGTATGACTTTAGCTAGTGTAGGAACATTCCCAGACATATAAAATGTCATACAGAAAATCATGGATGAGTGTGATTCATTGTTACCCTGTTTCACAGTACTAACTTAAGAGATTTTATTTACCTATTTTAATGCTAAATGGATGCATTTGGTAAAACAGCTGAGGTAAATAGAAGTCATATACGCTGGAGTTTTTCTACATTACATACATGAAATTATCCACTTCCATATCTCACAACACGACAGATAGCACATTTGTGATATCCCTAGAACAAGCTAGGCAATTTAATTTCTTCACTGAGTTCCTTAAGAAAGATTTGGTTTTCCTTAAAACATAAAAACACCCCAATGCAGATTAAGAATTATTTTAGACTGAACAGATTAGGTAGGGTTAAGCCACATGAAAAATAAAATGCTGTATGTGTAAAGAAGCAAATACCTTCTGTTTGATATCATACAAGAGATAGTGAAGTACTTATTCTTGGTATGAGAGAAATAATTTCAAATCACTTCAGGACTCTGTCCTCTGCTAAAAGGTACTCTGGAGTGAACTTTTGTTAACCTTACTTTATAGATTATTGAAATATTTATTCATGGAGTGGTATAGTACAGATTCTTCAGGATCAAGAATAGGCCAACCTTCCAGACTCAGGAGGTTGTTCCCATCAGCCACTTCCCAAAGGTTTGTGGGAAAAACCACATGCTCATCTTTATTAATGATCACAGAGAACATATTATGAAATATGTGTTCTTGTGTGTGTATCTGTGTGTTTGTGTAATACATATTGAAGAGAATAAAACTAGAAGATATCATATGTATGTAGTTGCAGACTTAGAAAAAAAGAATATACAATGTTGTGAAATCTCATAATATGCAAATTCTTTAACCTCACACCCATAAAAAACTGATCAAAGCCTTGCACTTCTAAAGGAGAGAAGAGGGGATAACAACATTAAACGCCTCCCTTCAGATCTTCTGCCAGAAATCCTTGTGTTTTTCATCTTACTGAACCCAGTTACTTTTTATAGTAATCTAATTATTATCATGCTTCCCTGCCATGAGCCCCTATGCTTGATGCCATATGTTATAAGCCAAGACTTACAAAACTAGCTGAAATTCACTACCTACTTACTTAATTTCGATGTCTTTGTTGTAGTAGTTCTCATCAGCCCCTGTGTAGCTTTGCTGCCTTGATGATTCATTTTGCTGCAGCTTTGAGAACAGCTGCCATAAGAAAAAACTAAAGCAGGGTACTAGGAATATTTGTTGATTCCAGTTTATGAAAATTGCAGCTGGCACTATAATTTTTTTCAAACGAGAGAATTAGACACCTAAAATATTTCTAGAAGAATCAATACTAAAGTAGGTACAGCTTGTGAAGTTACTGAAGCAATTTTCAGAATTTACATTTTAGATGTAAAAAGTGGGAGAGGAAATAAAAATTTATCCTTTCCAAGTGAAATGGTAAGTTGGTTATTGCTATTAGATCACTAGAATTCCATACAAGTCTCTTTATAAATGTGTAGCTCACAGACTCATCATATTCTGCTAATTCTGAGAAAGGTTTTCAGGTAAAAACAATTTTCATCACAATCAAGGTTTCTTTACACTTACTTTTCTGTCTTGCAAAGGCATTCAAAGGAGTAGCTGAAAAAACATATGCCTTTAAAAGAGTAAAAGTTCCTTTTGGTGTAGAGAAAAGGGATCTGAATAGTTTTTAACTGTTCCTCCTGACATTACTTTTCACAGTACATTAGATACCATCTCTTTCCTGTTATAATACCTCTTTATACCCAGCCTATAAAATAGATTAAATTTGTTGCAGTGTGATGCTTTTCATTTCTTTGCTGCCAGACATCATGTGAAAATTCTTCGTCTACTTCCTCTAGTGCCTATGACTACAGCAGAGATAAAACACTAGTGTAAAGATGAAAAAATCCACAAAATAACAAAAAAAAATCTTAAGAAACTCAGAATGAAAAAAAAAAAGCACTAAACGTATTGGAGAATAACAAAATGCTTGTTCTGCCTTCTGGCATGCCCAAGTGTGGTTTTTGTGGTACGGAGTGACTTTAGAATTGCCTAAAAATGTAGGTAGGAAAATATATTGATGTCTTCTGCAATAGGTATTATTGGCCTCTAAAGAGTCAAGAACAGAAATTCTGGTTCTGTTCTTTGTTTGATATTTCCTTTCGAATAAAGTACTGTCTAGTACTTGTCGAGTTGTTCTTCCATCTGGTGCCACAGATGCTGTAACCTGTCTCCTTCCTTGATTTACTGCTATTTCATCAAGCATCCAGCAGTTTTCCACTGTCTGCTTCATGCCTGTCCTCCTTAGTCCCCCAGAAAGCAGCTATCTTCCAGTTATTTTCATGGTCTGCAAGATTTTCAGTACCTTTCAAAACTTCTTCTGTGGTCTTTTGTGATACTTCTCTATCAAAACTGAGACTATCAAGAGTATGTGGTCTTCCAGCCCAAAGTTATACCTCAACTAAGCAAAAGCAAACTGAGATAGCTACAGAAGGTTCATTATTACTTATAAACAAACTGTTTTACTTTAGCTATACTAATAATAGTCTTTTAAATGATTTTGCAGGGACAGAAAACATATATTGTATCTAGATGAAGTATGTATAGAAGCTATTTAGGAACAGTCAGCTACATTTTTTTGGCAGGGAGAACAGGAAGAATCCCAAGAGCATGGGGATGAAGCAACCTCAGAAGGGATGTAAGTCTATAGTATGAATATGCTTACATTCACTAGAAAAGTCAGTCCATCCTATGTACCTGACCTGTATCACAGCCCCAGATTGGACCCTATGGACCAAAACATTTGCATAATATAGAAATAAATATTTGTAACTATTTGTAACTATAATTAACAATTATAAGAGTTATTGTTTCTATTTTTTAAAAAAAGCTTATACTTTTTAATAAAAGGATCATTTGTCCTGAATCTGCAGAGAAGCTTACCAACATCCTCACGAAGATTATTCATTTTAGAGTTAAGTAAAATTTAAAATACTCTGGGCTTGAATCAGAGTCATCAGCTCCTTCAGTTCTCCTTTGGTGGAAGTTCATATAGTTGTCCAGGTAACTGCACTGTGCAAGTCTACATCAGCTGATGATCTGGCCTAATGTTCTCTACTTTGGATTAAAACCATAATGATTCTGGCACCATCTAGAATTCTTTATTATTCTAATTACATAATTTGCTTTCAATTAACCAGAGCAACTTATCTTGGAGCAACAGAATTGAACCTTAAACTCAGGGAAAATGTGTGATTTAGTCTCCAGTTCCCCTTTCTGGGATGGCACTGTGGTCTGGAGGCTGTGTTGACAGGGCATGCCTGTCTCTTTCTGTCTGTCTTTATTATGGTCTCAGCAGCACCGCTGTTCACTGCTGCTCACTCAATTACTTGTACAGACAAAACTAAGTAACAAAGAGGCCTGCTGCCACAGTGTAATTAATCCTCTGGAGTCCCATAGACAGCAAGCAACTGCACAAACAGCTGACTAATCTGCCAAAGTACACAGGTATCTTGATTTGCAGCACGATCACTTGTCTGCTGGTATTTCTATACTTAAATGTAATTTGTCATATAGCAGAAGTGAACTCTTCTTAGCTTTCAAGTACTTGGAAGCCACTGTTTGCTGCCTTCATATTTTTACAGCCAATTGTCTATTTCTAGCCTTTTTGACATACCTCCTCTTCCCTTTAAACATTACAGGGCAATACCCTCATGTCATGTAAGCATGGAGAGAGCACCTTTTTTATCAACTATCCTCTAGAGTTTGGTGTTCATTATCCTTTGTATATTACCTTCAGCAAACTTTTAAAAGTAAATTCTCTAACATGAATAATTACATTGTAAAAGTCCACATTGAACACTTTGGATTGAAACAAGTCAAGTGCTAAAAAATATGATGCACAGAAAATGAATTTTCCATTTTCCTGATATAGATCTGACCTTTGGTGTATAATAACCACATATGATGACAGATGACCCAAGCTGTAAACCTCTACATGTAATAATGATAGATGTGCTTAGATTTTTTCTGATATTAGGCAAACTATGTAATGATAAACATATTGTTAATACAGAGGGCACATTTTTACATTTTCTTGAGAAAGAATAATTTTTTTTTCTCCTTTCATTTTCCTAACAAAAACAAATGGTTGTTTTGTGCCTATAGTCATGATTCATAAATGGGTAGTACTCATTCAAAATACACTACTATTTTTCTCAATTAAAATGCAATAATGTTTGTTGAATTTTGTAGAATTTAGTGTGAAAAGAAAAATATATACTTCAGGTCATAAGAGAATTCATCCTCCAGAAAAATATAAGAGCACAAATATGTTTTATTCTTAATTGGCATAACAATATTGTAAGAATTTAAATTACAATTTTCAATTACAATTACAGCTCCTGAGCCCACTGAAGTCAGTCAATCAATACTGCGTATTTAAGGAGGAAAAACAATTTTTGGAATATAAGTTTGGAATATAAGTTTGGAATATATGTTTGGAAAGACCAAATCAGCAAGACCTTTTCTTTGGAACAGAAAGAAGGGAGATAAAATCTGAACTCTAAACCGAATTGCATTTTCTTAAGGGTATGAAAATGAACGGCACGAAAGAAAAGGAAAAGAAAAATATAGCTGGAGTATTGATGGCAATGGTAGAAAGAGATCATAGAATCATTTAGGCTGAAAAATGTCTTTTAGATTGTAGTCCAACCTTTAAACCCAGTACTGCCAAGTCCACTGCTAAACCACGTCCCCAGGTGCCACATCTACACGTCTTTTAAACACCTCCAGGGATGGTGACTCAACCACTTCCCTGGGCAACCTGTTCCAATGCTTGACAAACCTTTTGGTGAAGAATTTTTTCCTTATATCCAAACTAAACCTCCACTGAAGCCACTCACGTATGGATTATCAATGTTAGGTTGTCATGTCAAACTAACCCATAGAAAATTTAGTAAAACTGATTATCCATTCAGATCACTAATAGAACTTGGAGGATTTAACTAGTCTTTCTGGCATCAGTAAAGCTTTGAAACAGGACAGCTGGAAGCATCTCCAAGGTGAGTGTCTTTCAGCTCTTTCATATTAAGTATTTCCTTTTGAGACAAAATATTGTGCTGATTAAATACACAAAAATTGGAAGCTATTATCAAAGCAGAAGATTGCAGACTTCATAAAATAAATTAAAAAACTAAATGAACAAACAAAAAAATAACCCAAACCCAAATAAATTTGAAAAGTGAAGTAATAAAAAAGGAATTGAACTAAAAAGAATAAAATGCCAGGTCTGGCCCTTGATGATCCATAGTAGAATGTTTTGTTCTAACCTCAGTGAGCATCACCCACATATGGGTTGTGTTCAGGTGTTCTACTTGATTGGCAGGCCGAGTTAGAGCTGACCAGGGCACTCACTTCTAAAAATGCAAAATTTGATTATGAATTGAATCAAAAAACTAGAAAAAAAAGGGAAGTGGTAGCGCTGCTGCTATGTAGGACCCCTCCTGTACAAAATCCTGGTCAGACATATTCCAGAAAGCTAAACTGGGACTGGAACAGAGCAGGAGAAGGACTGCAAAGATGCTTAAGAGACCCTACCTTTTAATAGAAGAGATTAGCTTGATTAGCCAAGCAAAGATGAGACATAATGGCTTTGTTTACAAATATCTGAAGAATGAAGAAATGTCCTTTAAACTAAAAAAACACTTTGGCGCAAAAGCAGATTTGTCTGAACTAGATATGAATAAATCCAGGCTGAAAATTAGATTAATGTTGCTGACCAGTGGAGCACTCAGGTTTTGGATCTATTTTCTGAGAGTACTAGGATGAAAAAATTTAGCTGTTTCTAAACTGGAGATTATAAAATGTGGTATCTGTGATAGCAGGGCATGATGCTTGCTATCAACTAAGGCTTTTTATGTCCTCTTTTTCTCAGTACTTAGGAATTTATTTCATATATCTTATATTCAAGACACAAAGAATCACCTACAATTTCAAGCAGAGCAAATTTTCCTTCTGGAGACCTTTTTTCAGTTTTAATGTAAATAATTACAGTTTATTTTTGAAAGAAAGTGGTCATTAAGTTTCAGATTTGCAAAAATACTTAGGTATAGAAAAGGATAATTTTAAAATTTCCTGTTCTGCGTTTGTACCTTACAAACCTGATGTAGTTGTCTAAGTAATTATACTCAAATACTGAGCCAACTCCTACACTGCAATGCTTAAAGCACTACAATTCCGCCGAAGATAGAACTGTGGCTGATTCCTGAGTATATATCTTAGGGAATTATAAGCAGACTTGACTGTTCCTTTTAAAACCAGATGCTAGAAATTGTGGCTATCTTGAGTTTTTCTCTTTAATTTACACACATGATATTTTTATCCAGTTCTCAGTGTAGTTAGAAGCTGTCTCTTCCAACACCTCACTCAAATCAAGGTCAGCTTCTAGGCTGAAAAAGGGGCTTTTCCTTTGCTCAGAGGTTTGTCCATTTGAGCTCTGAAACATCTCTGAACATGGAATTTATACAGGCTCTGCAGAGGAACCCTGCCATGATGTTTATCTACCTTCTTGCCAAAGAATTTTTTCTTGTCTCTAATTGCCAGGGTGACTCATGGGTCAGGATTTCCCTGCAGCTGGGGCACCAGGGCCTTCCTGGGGTCCATCAGGGCAGCACCTGGCAGCCAGCACTTGGTCCACCAGGCAGGTGGGCACCAGGGGCAGCACTGATTTCATAGAGAGCCTTGGGTCTTGTGCCTACTATTCTTTAAAAAACTAGGGACATATTTTTCTAGGGAAATTTCTTTCCGTTCACTAGACCAAATTAGAATTTTAATTTGAAGCTCTAAATTTTGACAGCTGGCTTAATTGGGAAGTACGCTGTGGAAAAGAAAAAATAGATTGCAATTATTTGGTTATAAGATGTAATTGGGATAAAGAGGCTAGTAAATTTAAGAAGCTATGAGACCTGGGGGTACAACTCAAGAGGCTCATGATAGACATTTGTTTAGATTTTTGTTTAGAAATGTCTCACAGTTCATTAATTGCTGTATATCTTTTGGCTTCTTTTTTCTCTGTCATTGAGCTTCTTTGGTTGGTTATGTTCTGTCAACCTGCCACTTTGAACCTAGTCATTCATTTGTGTGTCACTTAAAGCATTGCCTTAGTGGTTAAACAATTCTTTTCTGATGTATATTTACCTGTAAAATTTCCATGCTTCAGTACATGGACCATCAACAACAGTTTATACCACTGCTAAAACAAGTCACTTGTATTGTTATTTATGTTTGTTATAGACTATTTACACAGCAAGCTGTAACCATGATTTACAGTGATCTCATTAATTGACTACATTTCACTGTGCACCTCAGCTGCCAGTAATTTGGCCATAATTTTTACAGAATTTATTCTTGTTTTACAATGTGGGAAGCCTGTTGGCCTTCTGTGAAACTACACGCTCAGTGGTATTCCACTAATTGGCTGGCAGAAGTGCAAAAATGGTAAAACCATTGTTCTCTACTGTAAGGAAAAAGAATGAGATGCCAGCACTGTGCAGACTTTATATAAGGCACAGAAATCAAAGTTTTGTCTGGTGAAGCTGTGACCCACATATCCTTCAAGGTAGCATATGAGGCTGCAGTCTTCTGCACCACCAGTGTCTGGTAAATACATTAAATAAAGTAAAGATTCAACACACAAGCATTAAGTAAGTCCACTGAGTTGTGCATTATTCTGAAAGTTGCTGAACAGCAGAAGGTAATCATTCAGTAGAGTCAAGATGAATAAAATAAAAGGCTATCTCATGTTACAATTGATTTCAATCTGCTGAAATATGCACTGCACATTTTGATTAGCTGGGTAATGCAGTGTATGCTTCTGCTAGGAAGGAGAAATCCAGCACTTTATTGTACTTCTTTTGGCTGCCTATCCATTCATCAAAGCCTTCGTAATTTGCATTCTATTTCTTTTGATCAAATCAATATGAACAATAGAGGGTGTTACCTTGCATTTCTATACTTTGATCTGATTTGGCATTTGTGATCAACAGTCTAGCAATGCTGCAGCTTAGAAAACATTTTGCTACTGCCATCAATTACATTGTTCGGTGACCTTCCTTCTCCCTGCTGTGCTTTGAAAATACATGTATATATTTCAAGATGTCTTTTTTTGCCTACAGTATTTGTTTTACAGAACAACACACTGTGAAAATGAGAGATGGTAAACAACATCCTTAATGTTTAAGATGAAGAAGCCAATGGCTACTTATCCACTATTATATTGATGTACAGTTACTCTTACAGTGAATATAAATAATAATGCCATTAATCCTCCACGTCATAAAGAGCTACATGCACAGCCTACAGCACTGTGGTATGCATTACCAATTCCTGGACTGGAGTTTTGCACTCCCCCGGGGAAGATGTGTCTGTTGATGTGATCTCAGGTCTTGAAAATATAGAAATGTAATAAACCTGGTAGTGCATTATGAAATAACAGCAGTGGTTTTTTGGTTGTTGGGGCTTTTTGTTGTTTGATTTGGTTTGTTTTTTTTTAGTTCTAACTGGTGAAAATGAGGACTATATGGACGTTTATTATTATTTTTTAACTATACCTAAGCAAATTTATGACTCATTGTGTGATTATCCTACAGGACATCTTTGGATGCATCACTCCCATGCTGTATACCTGAGTTCTTTCACTGGCAGAAAGTGATAATAAAATTAATTTGTCATTACTTTAAAATTCCCCACTATAAAAGGAGCATTGTGTGCATTATATTAGCTCACTGGCCAAAAGAAATATTGATGATAATTAAAGTCATAGGCAACTTCTTATCCATGAAGACATAGAGAAAAAAAATAGTTCAATTAAGTCACTGTTCTCTCTATAAATATTAGAACATTTTAAATCTAATTATGGCACTACTTTTTTATCAAGTAGCCCAAAATACCTTTTTCAAATCTGGGTTCAGAAGTAAGAGTACTGCTCCAGGCTTCCCAGTCAAACTCCATCTGTAAGATGTTTCATCTTTCGAATTGTAATTTTGCATGTGTACTCCTGTCTGCTGATCTAAAACAGCTCTATAATATTGTTCTCACTAACTCCATATTCCTGTCTGATTTTCTATCCAAGAAACACTTACCTCTGAGGATCTGGGAAGACCAACTAGTCCTGAAAACTACTTCTGAGCCTGGAACTTCTGTTAATCCTGTTTCAGGTTGCCTACACAAAGAATCAAGGGGTGGATAGCTGTCAGAGAGAAAGTCTTGTTCAAATGGAGGGCAGCAGGAAGAGCAGAAAGAAATGCAGGACTTGTAAAGAAGAAAAAATAAATAAACAAAAAAGAACTGTTGAAAATGCTTATGGAAAGTGGAAGTATCATGCCTGGATGTTTTAATGCAGTTTTCTATATAGCTTATACATTTTTTGCCTGGAGAACACCCACCAGATGCATTTGTCTTATTTGAAAGGAATACCTGGGTGTCCACAAGCATATGGGCATGCTAACATGAATGATACTAGCAAAGTACATTTACTTTTTTCTTTAAAATAGAACAAACAGGTAAAATTCAATAAAGTGCCTGGTTTTATGTGTAGGCTAAAAATACTTGAAAATCTAAAGGGAAAATCTATCAACTGTGATGGAGAGCAGCAGGGAAAACATAAATTTCTGTAATGTGGGTTATTTATTCTACTTATTACAGCAAACACTTGCTCACAGGTGATCTATTTAAGAATGCATACCAGTTTTCTTTGCCACCTCCTGCCTTTTCTAACAGTCAGACCTGGGGCTGAAGTTTTCCATTCTTTTCCTAAAGAAGGTGGATATATCATTCCCTTTCTTTTACCAATTAACATTTTTCTCTAAATCCTTTCTTCTCAGAGCATCACAAGCTCTCAATTAAATTGTCCTTTATCTTTTTACTTCTTTTACTTTCTTTTCTCCCTTGCCCTCTTTTTTTTGACTCCTCCTCCTATTTCTAGTGTGTATAATATTTTGATGTAAAAAATGCCACAAGCTAGACAATAATATTTTACTCATTGTCCCTATGCTGTTCATATCTTTAGCGTGGCTCTGGTTCTCAGTGTATTGGGTGTTGTCCCAGTGCAGTTACCCCAAGACAGGTGTTTGTGCTCAGGTGTTGGCAGTGGGGTATCAGGGCAGCCTCCATCAGGAATGGCCAGGAATGTCCTGTGCCAGACATGGCTGATTCCAGTCAGCTCCAAGTGACCCACCATGGCTGAGCTCTGCAGTCAAGGTCATGGCACTTCTGGGAAAGCATATTTAAGAAAGGGACAGGCAGTGAAGAATGAGGGGAAAAAATATGCAAGAAACCACCCTTCTAAAAAATAAGGACAACTAAATATTTTTAAAACCATAGTGAAGTTGGATGAAAAATATGGCTTTCTGAAAAATTCAGTCCCTTCATACATGAAGGAATTTATCTGAATTACAATATTCTAGACGAAGGATACAGTTGAAAAGGGTTAATAGTAAGTGAGACTTTGGGGTGATTGTGGACAGTAAATTGTAGATGAACTCATTCAGTGCATCTCAAGGGGGAATGGCAAGTGGGATTTTTTGTCTGCTTGCACTAAAGAATGAAGTCATGCAGAAGTGAAGTGTTAATCTCTGTACAGCTCTTACCAGGTCATGGCAGGAATTCTGTGCTAAATTCAGGCATCTCAATACCAGAACTATATGGACAGCTCTAAGAGTATTTCTAGGCAGATAGTTCAGAGAGAGAAGTACTGAAATGACTGCAAACCAGGCAGATTCATTTCTGAGAAGAAAAGAAAAAGCAGTATAATAGCTAAATGCACAGCATACATAAACCAGCTACAACATGGTTGTAGAGGAAAGTTTGATTTACCTTGGGTTATTAATTTTGCTTTTAGTCAAGCAAAGTGTGAAATATCTTTCTGCGATATAAAGAGAGAAAAGCTAAACCTACCAGGACAAATGCTGGACAGTGACTTGACTTTTGGAATAACTCCAAATATAGGGATGTGCATTATATATTTTTGGGATTTTCACTCTAAGAAGTATTGCTTATCTCTGGATGAGGGCAGAATCCTTGTGGTCAGTGGAGACTTTCTTCCATTAGGTAATTATTCCTTGTAATTTCTCCTCATCTATCTCATGTGCATAAAGCCAGAGAACCAGGCAGCAGAAATTAATTAGCCTCAGAAGGAAGACCAGTCTCCTTAACGAACAAGGCTAAAGAGGGAAATGCACAGAAAACCATTAAAATAGGAATGCTAATATATCTTCATATCTCCATTGGTTTGTATCTTAAAATGATCTTCTTTGTAGTTTCGTAGCCATGCTCTAGACATCACTCACAAGTAACAGAGAACTTGACTCCAAGAGCAGTCCCAGCTATAAAACCAGGAGAAAAAGATGAGCTCCTTGATTACTCATGCAATCATTTCCTCACTGTAATTTATCTGTAGGAGTTCAAAAAGGTGTGTTTTATGAAGCAGCATTGCAAAAGTTGAATGACAGGCATCTATGGTTTCATTACACTGAAAGTAGGCCACCTTCAGTATATTCATCAGTTTGCATGCTATTCCTCTTGAAGGCAGGTGAAACAATAATAAATAATGCACAAAGGAAGTTAATCTGTTTCCAGAGTATTTTAATAAATAAAAGGTACAAAGCCATTCAGGCCTTGGGCTTCTTGCCAGAGCCTGATGTGAGAGAAATACCAAAAGCACAGGAACCACCTCTGAAATCTGTTAAGCTGCTTGTTCCAACTTCAAATTCGTATTTATTTTTTTCTTCTCATACAGTGTGATTTGATTTCATACAGGAATCACGCTAATAATATAATGACTTTATAAGAAAAGATAAAGTGGAACGTCTCTACCAAGGGAAATTATTGTTGCATCAATTTCTAATTATTCCTTCTATTCACCTTTTAATTTTTTGTGTCTAGTACTGTAGAGAGAAAAAAACTCTAGAAAATCAGCTATGCCTTTTGTCAAGGGCTCATGTTGGAATGAACTGCACATGGAGAGGAAACTGAAGTTGCATACATTAAGAGCTGTAAATTCATGTTCTGCTGCTCAAGGAGAAGATACTGAGAAGGGATGCAAAATGTTTCCCTTTACTTGCATGGAGTTTCTTTGGGTGACTGCTTTCACCAGACTTGTGTATTTCATATCCAACTGCTCTCCTATGTCACCATGGGCCTCTGCAGCCACCTTTACTCATTTAGAATCACAAGAGAAAGATATATGCTTGTGTAAGGACTATAAGAAATACAGTTCTATGAAGATTCACACTTTGCACCTCAATAGAAGAGGTAGAATATGCCACCACCTGCAACTAAGACAGATACTCTCTGTATAGGTATACACGAATAAGAGCATGAATCACATTGTTCAGGGATAGATTAATTTAAAAAATTCTGTGTATTTTTCTGCTGTTAATCAAATGCATTTCAAAGAATCAAAACAAGCAGTAACATCATCTGTAGACTACCAATCAGTGTAAACAAAAGTAAACACAAGTTAACATGCAACTGTTTTGAAACACAATATTGTATAGCGTCATTGGTTCAGCCTCAGAATATTCTTATTCCACTTTTCATTTCCAACAAGTATGTTATCCATTATCTTGAATGATTTTTCTTAAAGGACTGTGGATAAATGGATCTGTCCCAGTTTTTGTGTTTTGGCTCAGGCTATTAGAAAAATAGTACTTATATTTATTTAAATTTAGTGGCTTACTAGCCCAAAAATATCTTGGTTAGCTAATAAATATTATCAATATAGAGTAAGATTTTTTAATAATTGGGAAAAAGCAGTAATAAAAACTCATTCCAGTGATTTAAAAAAAATCTTAAAAATATGCCAGGTAATGGCAAAACTCCACAGAAACTATATGATATCACTCAATGTTTTAGAAATTGTTCAATTTTCCCAAAAATATAAAGTGGCAATGCTTAATTATAGTCTCAGAGTCATGACTAAATACTAATGCATGCTGGAGACATTGTTATGGGTAAATATGCTTTTACAAAGATGGAAGAGGCAATTATTAAAAATTCTGAAAGTATTCACAGCAAGGGATTTAATATATTCCCTATACCTGATATTTTTTACTGGAAGAGGTAGGGTGGGCATCATTGTGAAGCTGAGAGCTCTGTTGCTGCAAAGTATGAATTGTAGAAATATCACAGTCTATTTAAATCTAAATGTGGTTAAATGCGTCTAACAGAATTGCATTCTTTATAAAAATGTTATAAAATGGACACAGTCAATTGCTGTTCATTATCTTCAACAGTGACCCCTGGTTGTGCATTAATATACCCATATTTTATAAAAATTTTTTATCCCACCCTGTTGAATCCACTGTGTGAAAAGTCCTGGAATCAGGAACATAATCCTGCTGTCACAGATGAATGTATGAGCTCCCTGACTGTTTCCTACGAAAAGGGAGAGAAAAACAGAGTTGGGTTTCTGTTTCTTTGTTATGTTTGTCATTGTCACTAGGTTTGGTGAATGTTTTTTTCTCCTATTTGGCATGTTTTAGGATTGTTCTGACAACAGCTGTAGGTTCATGGATATTGAAGAGAGTTATGTACTGGTTTGGGATAGCAGTTCTACTTCCATTGTGCACAGAAGTGGAGCAGCTTATAAGTGGTTCTACATGATAGAGCTGATGACTGGGTCCTGAGGCTGAGCAGTGAAGGACACCATGAATTCAAGCACTTTCACATTCAGGCAACAGTGGCCTGAAAGCCAGCTTAAGCCTTCTTGAAATGCTTGCGAGTTTAAAAAACAGCATCAACAAAAATGTCTCCCCAAATGATAAAATCGTGTGAAATATATAGTAAAGATGTTTGTAGTGGAGAATATAGAAAGCATCAGGAATGGCCTATGTAGCTGTAGTTCCAATGAATGTTGGAAGGATCTGAAATCGTTCTCTGTTTCAGATGACACCACAACTGTTGTTCTTGGTATTTTTAATTAAAATGTTGATTATATATATATCTTCATTTCTTCTCCTGTATCACCCCGTATCCCCCCTCTCACTGTGTTTAGCCTCCTTCTTTCGTTTAATCTTTCTTTTCATGTTATGTACTGCTTTCTCACTAATCTTTTAAACTGAATGACTTAAAAATAATGCCAAGTTCTCCTGGAGCCCTTCTGTGTTCAGTTGAACTGGTTGCATATATGCCATATCAGTTTTCTTTTAATTTCTGCACACCATGAAATCAAAATACAGTTGTTTTTTCCCTAGCATATGATACAGGTTGTTACTCAGGAATATGCCTACTCATTCATTCCGACCACTCCTTGCCTTCTGAAAAATAGGGTCAGCCCTTGCAGTTATGTTGATATCATAATTCCAGGTGTTTTGACATTCCTTCAAGTTCAAACTTATATATTCTGCAGGTCCCATGAAAAGAACCCTTCAGAAAATCCTGTACCTAAGAATTTGTCCAAGAGTATGTATAAGCACGAGATTAACTAGGTTTTGATAGATATACGAGGTTTTAAAATGTTGATATTAACAGCAGTTGGGGACAGGTCCACACTCTTTTCTGAATGTTAGAAATTATTAAATTTTTGTTTCAGTAGTCGGTTGGCTCCAATAACAGTCAAATTTTACTCTTACAGCTTGGAAGATGAGTGATGTAGGAAAGATCTGCATTTAGAAGTAGAAAAGTCAAAATCTGTAGTGGAAGAAAATGTCTCTTGCCTTCCGCAGGACATTGTAAGCAATGGAGAGGAAACAAGACATGACATGGTACTTGACTGCAATTTTAATGAGTTCCACTAAGGGATCTTTTAGGATCTTTGACTAACACAATGCTTTATAAAAATACATCTAATTGAAGGGCAGTTTTCCAACCATCTTTGTTTTAGCAACCATGAAGCACTAGGGATAAGTGAGGAAATAGTTCTCTCTAACAAATACTTTCAAAGATTAATTGCAAACAATTCAAATTAAAAATATAATTACTTTTTTATTAAGTGTGGTTTACAAATAGATCATAATTTACTTTTAATATATTATTCCATTTTCACTATGCAACTTACAAAAATAATTTTTCAGCTGTGGACCCCAAATCAAATTCTTTTTACTCAGTAGTGAATAGCTAGTTACCGTCATCATATTGCATTATCTCTGCTTTCAGTGATAAAACATTCTTAGTGCAGCAGAGCAAGTATCAGCTAATGAATATCATTGATGAATAATTTATACAGACCTTTTTGGAAACATTTTCACCTACATCTATCACTGTTTAGCTAACAAAACCAAGCACTATGTTCCTGTGGCTAATGCAAATTGAACCTAATCTTTTGTTTTACAAACAGCAAAATTCAAGGGCCTTCAGTAATGAAAAGAAATATACTTTAGCTCAAATACTCACAGAATTCCCTGTAACAATATTCTTCTATAAACAGATTTGTCTTGAACCAAAGTTTCAAGGCTAAATGTTCTATTTTGACTTTTCTAATGCAAAAATATATACATTTTTTGATGAATGTTATGTTTCTATGTATATACATATATATATATGTCACATGGCCACTAAGATACTGAATAGCTGTAGCTCTATTTTAGGATACAAGGTGGTGCTGTTTCTTTTTAAAACTGAAAATAATGTGTTGATGTGATCCTTCAGAAAGCACTAGTAGGGACACAATATCTTATCAAGTGTAGTTCTTTTAAGAAGCCAACTTCTCTACATGCAGTTTATTTAATTGTTATGCAGTTAAATAAGACATACATGCATATGTATGTTCATATGTACATATGTTCATACATTTCAGTAAGCAGGTTAAAACAATAACACTTCAACTTTGTACATAATGCTGAATTTGAGTATTTTCATGCAGGGTCAGTGTCTTACATTAAAATTAACTTACATTTTATTGTAGAACTAAAGTACTGGCAGCTTCTTAAAGAGTGATTCTTTTCTCTATACTGTACATGAATGGAGGATATTGGAACATTTGAAAATCCAATTTTACGTAAATATTAAATTTCTCTGACCTATTTACTTATGCTTTTTACAGTTATGTCAATTAAGTCCCTGTAAAACAATGTCAGAACTTCCATTTTTAATTAAAGTTTAGAACTGTGATACCTTACTTTTCCCCAATACTGTTACCAACATAAATGTTATACCAGAAATTGCAAGACTCATTTTAGATCTCTCATTTTAGATCTTCTTTTTTTTTTTTTGAGAAAGTTCACTAGGCAGCCAGGTGCTGAGAATCCTTTTGACTAGCAGAATATATTTGGTACTTAGCAGAGTCAGGCCCTTGCACAAGGTGCATTTGGTCCTTTCATGGCCCTTCTGAAAGCTCACATTTTGAGAAAGAATTCAAGGAACATTAGGCCATGAGTTAATGAAATATCAAGCTAAATGAACAAAAAGAAACTATTAAAAAACAATAATGTCATCATACTGCTTCCATTAGCACAGATTTTTCAAAATGTCCATCATGTTAAGATTCATGATCCTTAAAACTTGTGTTATGATCATACTGTGCACATGTGCAGTTCCACTGAAACTGATGTGATTACATAAAAGACATTCATGGCTAATTCTCTGCTGAACTGCAGACCTTAACTTCTATAGATAGTGTTAAAATACATTGCTCATCTTGACAACAGATTCTTCTTATATAATCAGGCCAAAAATAAGTATTTTCAGACACCTCCACAACATGCCCAATTTCTTACATCCTGAGTATCCTAGACAGCATCTTCTGGGACTAAAATACTTTGTATTAAGCAGACTGTTAAAATATACTACTAACATCAAGGGGTTTGTTTGTTTGTTGTTTTTTTTTCCATTTGTGGCTTCTGCTGAACTATAGTCCAGGTGAAAGTTTTATTGGACTGTCTCTGCAGTTACATAAAGTTATTTTGAACACAGCTGTACATAGCCACAGAGTCCTGATATTTGATTGCAGTTCACCTCTTTTGCTTTGTATGGTTAGATCTTTAACACTCTGTCCAACAACTAATTTTAAGCTGTAGTGTATATATACATGTGCACAAAATATTTAAATCCTTTTACAAAATAGTCTTAGTGAATCACAGTTACCTAAGCAGGTAACTAAATCACTTCCACAATTATCAGGAAACACAAAGAAGTACACAGATTTCAAGATCAAAATCTACTATCATAAGCTGTTTAATGAATGACTATCTAATTCATTAAGCCTGATAAAAAACCTGTGTGGTTATGCCTAAATAGAGTGCAAGTGATTCTCATATTACACAATAATAATGAGGGGAGCAGATCTTTCAGACACACTCAGAATACGGTCTAATAAAAACCTGCAGCAAGATGTAAATTCCGTTGTCTTCTGATGTCATGACTGATACTTCCCAATACTTAGAGTTGATAACAATTTTTGGGCTTGAGCAATTTTTGAATGTAGAGGTCTATCAGGGTTAAATGAAAAAAAAAAAAAGGCAAGAACAAATAAAAAAAAAAAAAGAAAGCAGAAAACAGGATAGCAGCATACCTAGATAATTCCCTGTAAAGGATCTCTCTGTTTGAAGCTCATGACAGCCTCTAAGATGGGGACAGCTCCTTCTGGGTTTTGCTGCTGTACATTTGCCTTGCAGTTTTGCTACAAATTAGCGAAAACTTTTGTAACAACCTACTAATTTGAGAACATTAAAGCAAACATGGTAGACTTTACCTTATTTACCTTTTGTGACATACCTCTCTTTTCTAATACTTTCTTTTAGGCTGACTTTTTCTTTCCTTTTTATCAGGTTACCTAAATGGGGATATCTATTTCAAAAGCAGGGTAGAATGTCGAAAATTATAATAAAAGGTATAATTTTCTAGCAAGTAAAGGTCAATAAAGCTAAGTCATAAAGCTAAATGACTAAAGTAAGGTTAATTTAACTGGGTCTAGTAAATCTCTACTCAATAAAAGGTGTAGAAATCTAAGACGAAAAGAAGAAATAATTGCATGAGAAATGTGTACTACAATATTATCATATCTTACATAAGAATGTAGCAGTAGGGATAACACTAGTTATGGGAAAAATTACCTTACTGGCATGGATAAAGTTGTCTCTAGATAATGATGAAGACTAGACAAAAACCTGAATCTGACAGCTTCTGAGTCCTAAGGGAAGAGTTTTAGGTAATGGAAAAGGTTTTGTCTTTATCAGGACAGAATCACAATTGAAATCTCCACTGAGTATTGTACACATTTAGAGTGCAGAGGGGAAGGGATATATTTGCAGCTGCCAGAAGTTATTATTTAGAGGATGGATATATATTTTAAGGTAAAACTCACAGATTTTAAATACATATGGAGTCACATACTAGCACATTAGCTATGAGACACTGCTCCTTTCCCCATATGAACTAATGATTGATGGACAAAGGGGAAATTTGAGCTTTTGCACTATACACTAGAATGCATAATGCATTATATTTTCCAATTATGCTTATCACCTAGTGGAAGGTCACCAGCAAGCATAAAATTGAAATGCTCTGATTGAGCATGCTGTTCAGGATTTCCCATTTGTGTTTTTCTTTTTTCCCTACCTGCAATTTCCCATTATGCATGGTAGTTTTCACACTATATTCATAAGATACAGGTTTATTTGTGTCCTCTTACTGATTATTTATGATTATTCCTCGTATCAGGGAGTCTGACCCAAATATCAATGAGGACAATAGACCTAAGTCTGCAGCTTTGTTGAATTTTGTGATGGTTATAGTAATCATTAGAAGATCTTACACATTAAAAGTAACTTTCATTAAAATGAGAGTCATGTTAGGTATTTTTACATTTTTCTGGCAGTTAGGGAAAGGTTAGCAAATTTTTTTTTGCTTTATGACAATTTCCTTAATAAATTAATTTGGAAAACACTTAGTTGTTCAATCATTAATAATTAACTTGAAATCTTTGGGATATATGCTGGCCACCCAGGAGGTGGCCAGCATATATCCCAAAAATTAATTACATTAAGTCAATAGATTTGGGGCATATTCAAGTATGTACAAAACTGGCATCCAATGCTGACATAAGTGACCACATGAAATAAGGTTTGTTATCTAGCAACTCCTTCTTGGTTTCTCTGAATCAGTCAGAAATATTAGTATAGACACATGTCAGTTGTTGTTTATCACCAAGACCATGGAGAAGAGAGCGGCCATTGTTAGTGTGACATGCAAGTATAATATAATTGGTAAGAGAGGCTTGACTAAGTCTACCACTAATAGCAGAGGTTCCAAATGTCCAGTTTTCATTCTCCAAGCAGATGCCTTAAACTATATGGCAACCATATGGCCCTCCATATGGCCCTGGCATTCCTGTTAGACTTCTGAGCCATGAAGAATGATCCTAATCACCAGAGTTGAAAGAGAAGAAAATACAAATAAGCACTACTCTATATTACCTAGTGAATGTTTATTAATTTTTCTCTGCTTCATTTTTTTTCTTCTTTTTCCTCTGTTTTGTGAGGTTTTTTACTCAGAGTTTGGATTGAAATGCAGGAGACACAGAGTTTATCTTCGGACTCAGATGTTTATTATTCCTTATCTATATTACAGCTGCACAGAATGTGCCTCTAAGTTAACAAGGTGAAAATGGCCCCCGAGTGCTACCTTCCAAGATCTTTTAAAGTCCAATCTATCCAATTATGGAATGCCAACTAATTTATTTTTACCTATAATCCAGTAACTAAACATCATGTTCCGCATTGTCGGTTTTTGAACCAATAAGAAAACACCCAGATTTGCGAAGATGAAGGAGGAAAGAAGAAGAACTAACCTTCACCCAAAATCCTCCATCTTGTTACATATATCCCAGAAACCTAAATTTTCTACATCTTTACATATTACACCCAGTGATATAACTTTAATTACACAGCAACAATCTCAGTGCTATTGCATAATATGAGAAGCCTTTCCCAAGGCCTCAGGTCAAATGCAGTGTGCTTTTGAAGATCATTGCCTGTCAGCACAGAAAGATTGAAATTCTCTGAACCCAGGGTTCCAACAAATGCTGACATCCAGTTTGGTGTCTGGTTTGTTTGCTTATGTTTATGTTTTTGGTTCTGGGTTTTGGTGTTTTTTTGTTTGGTTTTCTTTTGTTTCTCTTGTGCTGGGAAAAGTTATGGAGACAAGGAGAAGTGTTGTGTCCCGCACTTGGATCACAACAATCCCATGCAATGCTACAGACTGGGGGAAGAGTGGCTGGAAAGTGACCTGGTGGAAAATGACCCTGGGGTGCTGGTTGACAGCCATCTGGACATGAGCCAGATGTGCCCAGGTGGCCAAGAAGGCCAGTGGCATCCTGGCCTGTACCAGCAATAGTGTGGCCAGCAGGACCAGGGCATCATCCCCCTGTACTTGGCACTGGTGAGGCTGCACCTCAAATCCTGTGTTCAGTTTTGGGCCCCTCACTGAAAGAAGGACATTGAGGCACCTGAGCAAGTAAATAAATAGGACAACAAGCCTGGTGAAGGGTCTAGATCATGAGTCTTACAAGGACCAGCTGAGGGAGTTGGGGATGTTTATCCTGGAGAAAAGGAGGCTCAGGGGAGACCTTATTGCTCTCTGCAACAGAAAAGAGGTTGCAGACATGTGAGGGCCACTATTTTCCCCCAAGTAACAGCTGATAGGACAAGAGGACATGGCCTCAAGTTTCACCAGAAAAGATTTATATTGGATGTTAGGGAAAGTTTCTTCACTGAAAGGGTTGTCAAACATTGGAACAGGCTGCCCAGGGAAGCAGTGAAGTCACCATCCAAGGAAGTATTTAAAAGACGTGTAGACATGGCACTGAGGGACACGGTTTAGCAGTGGCTTAAAGGTTGGGTTTAATGACCATACAGACCTTTTCCAACCTGAAAGATTTAATGACTCTATATAAGCAGTTTTGGCTGATATATATTAATTTTACTGAGTTTCAGAAATAAAGAGGATTATCGTTGTGGCTGCAAGCTTATTTGTCTTCGTTGAGTTTTATGGTTCAACCACAGTTAAGGACTAAGCCATACACCTGCTCCTTATCTGGTGCAGGTTGATTAGTCAATCCTTATTGACCAATTCAACCTGCCTTTTTCCACTGAATGAATTTTGATGGGTACCATGCTGTGGTGTTTTTGGTAAGACATAAAATATTGTGGTAAGTGGAACTATTTACAATTTCACAATGAGTTTTCAACTCCTGATCTCTTCAAATCTTATTTTGTGCATTCAAATACTTAAAAAGGTGTGTTCTACATTATTGAAACCTCTTTCTGCTTTTATTTATGAGATATTTTGTTGCAAAGTTTATTTTTTGCTTTTAAAAGAAGATTAAAAAATTCATTCTAATTACAAAAATATTTCAGTTTTGGTTGATCAAGATGCTTTTCATCAGGTCATACAAAAATCTTTCATTTGTGTTCACTTTGATGAGAGAAAAATCGAAGCTTTTCCATCTTTAAATGGAAATCAATGATTTTTCTTACCATGTCTTGCATCCATCATCAAGTCTAAATTCATGTGTGTTATCCATGTTACAAATATAACATAAATTTGAATTCAAGACAAAGGCAAACAGTTGTTTGTTTGTTTATTTTGGTTTTTTGGAGGATAAAAATTATTGGGATGATCTCCTGATGTAATGTGAAATGATTGTTTTGGGAACTAAGATCCCTGTTTTGGCTTAGTCTCTAAATAACTTGTCTCAGCTCACCTTTTAAATCTGATGAAGTTAGGGACTTAAAGTTCCAGAAGTATTTTGCTAATACTGTTACCTTTCTTGTCTCTTACTGAAGCTTGTGAAGATTCTTTCACATAGCCCTTATGCACACTGCTGCCATATCTTTGAATATTAGGTATGGTGGAATTAGCATGGGATTACATATAACTTCTGGTGGAATCCAGCCTGAAGTTTCTCCTTTACTGAAAGGAGCCAATTCCCCTCTTTATTAAATGGAATCACCTTGTCCTCCCTGTAAAACTGACTATTATAAAATGTTAATCGAGGTAGTAGATATAAGTTAAGTGAATCTTGAGATGTCCACAGCATGGAAGTAGCAATATAATCATTTGATGTAGAGAAGATGCTTCGAGAAACTAAAAATTAAACTAATGGCTTTTATTTGTAAACAGGTGACATAACTTCTTGTTACAATTAATTGTATCTGGCATCTGCAATACTCAATTATGTTGGCACTCATTTACCCAAGTAAATACTCATTAAAAGAAGTATCTATGCTGCAAATAGGAATTTATCTTACTCTTGCTATTGCAAAAATCTAAGACTGGAAAAATGTCAAGGAAAAGGAGCATCATGAGCCACCTTGTAGACTAAGATCAATTTGAAAAACCATATGTTGCAAATAGACAATGAGAATATTTGTATGCAATAGTTTTAAAGGGCTTGTAAGGGAAGGACCACAGGCTTTGGAAATGGAGATGCATTATTTTAGTCCAGCTGAAATACAATCAGTAAAAGGTGAAAGAAACATCTGTCAGTTGAATAAGTAGCAATAAGTAGCAAATATGTACTCTGGGTTGCCTAATTCTAGAGCAAGTATCAGTGTTCTTGTATCTAATTAGGTACTTCAAAGGCATCATCAACTTTTTATATTTCACCTAACCTGGTTTGCAAGAAAGCAATATTAATATCAAATATCAAATTCAAAGAATTCACTTTGAAACTTAATAACATATTATTTGCTAAAGTAAACATTTTGGTCACAGTGGTGACAGATATGCCCATATAATTGCGTATTTTTTAAAGTATCCCAGCACTCTCAAAGGCTAGCCACTATAACATGTGGTGCTAGAATAATTGGTTTAAAAGACACGAATGTCAGCAGTGGATGTAGATATACATTTTTACATATACACAAAATTCTTCACATAAGACAGCTTTCTTAGGTATGTGATTGCATTAGAGATTATGTTGAAATTTGTATGACGTTGCACTTTTCCTTAGTTGAAAAGGGAATTGGAAGAAGCTACTACTTTTCTAGCGCTTGATCTCATGAAGAGTCAAATCCTTTACATTCATGCAGCAAAGCACTTAAACACATACTTCAGTTTAGATGGTAAAACACAACCAGCCAGGAGTATGAACATATTTTGAATCACCCAAGTACAACTCTGGACATTTAGTGCCTTGTGGCACCCAACCCTTATGCTCTACAAGTAGCAGGCATGAATGCATTGTTTAGCCTTTATGTGAGGAAGAAAGAAGATGCATGGGTCTGTCAGTGACATTCAGTGTATATTGTAAACATCTGCAGCTGCACTATTTTTAAAGCTTGGCTTATTTTTGCAGCTGAGTGAAAGGTACTGCTTGGTTACAATGCATAGAAAATCCAATTAAGGAAACGGAGCTGCTGGAATTCTTGTTACACTGAGATCAAAACTGGCTTTGCTAAACCATGTAATTTTTCCCAGTAAGCATAGAACAGAGACATTTACATGCATTAAAAGGAGTTTTTCCATTCAATAAATGTTAGACATTAGCCATTATCTTCTTTTAGTGGTGTATTTGTCATTCATATGAAAGATTTGAATAATTGTATAGTGAATGAATCTCAAGAAGAACGTAAATTACAGGTACTGAGGAAAACATTAGAATTCTGAGTAACGTCTTTTTTATTTATTGTCATTGTACACAGCATTTGTATTGTCTCTGAATGTGTCTTTAAACATTTCCACTTATCCATACTCTGTAATGACAACAGTTGCAATTAGTTTTTTCACAGTGAATTTGGTCTCTTCAGTGAAAGGAAAAAAGAAAAATGAGGGGTGTACCTTAAGGCATGGAAAAGGAAGCATAGCAAATGCAACAAGTTTCTTGCATGCCTGAGAATTTTGCCTTGGCATTTGGATGAGGTGACATGGAAAGGTAGGCAGAATGAGAGATAACATATCTAAACTGGCTTGTACAATGTGAGATCCCCTCTTCATTCGAACTGTCTCCAAGCAACAACAGTGAAATCTCTTGAGTTAATGTACCAAAAAATAAACCAAAGCAGAACCTTTCCTCTTTTTTAACAAAAATAACCTTTAAAAGAGAAATGTAGAAGGCAAGAAAGGAAAGATAAAGAGATCTCCTTCTGATAGTTTAATACATTTGTGATTCTCTTAGGTATCACAGGGACAATCTTGATTTAGAAGTGTAGATGATAAGGAGCAGATGCTAAACCAGGTATGCTTTTCTCAGATGAACCAAGGTGAATTTTCTGCTGTGAAATCCAGCACAAATCAAAGATATTAGATTAGTTATAACTCATGTTTCTTTAGGAATATTGCTGCTAGCAAAGAGGAGAGGGAGACCATTGTGTATTTTTAATGAGTTTCAGTTTACTTTTGAAACTTCTGAAAACTCTTTGAAGTGGATTGAAGATTAGGAGAGTGAAGATAGTTTTGAAATACTTATTTAGTTCTATCATTTTTTCCCCAAGTCCTCTTATCTACAAATAAACAAAAAAATAAGTCAATTTTATTGTATGGATACACGCACTTTAGATCCATAAATGCTGCTGTATTTATGGGTTTAGCCATTCACTTAGATGAAATCTATCAAAAGTATTTTAGGAAAATATTAACATTGTTACCTTTCAAAAAGCAGAGAGGACTAACTTAAAATGTATTCACAAGTCCTTGCTGCTCTAGTAGTTTTATTATGATCCTTATATAATTTCAGTTAAATTAATAACTTAATATCATGTTGTACTAGTTAAGTGATAAGAAGCACACATGAAGAAGGAACAGAGAAACAATGGCAGGAGGACTAAATAATCTGCCTAAATAATCTGCTTCCAGGCCATCTGCAGCAAAAGACCCTCCGTCTCAACCAGACCAGAGGAGCATAGGGGCACAATGAAAGTCAAGAACCCAAATAAAGGGTTCTGAAGGAATGTCCACCTTGCCCAGGACCCTCCTGGGACTGTCCCAGCAGTCACTGATCTGCTGTCCTGGCATGAGACCCATCATAATGATGGCGAGCAGGTCTCTGGACCACCTTCAGACTAAAGGGGGGTCACTCTCTAGGAATGTGTAATATATTATTTGATGCATGGAAAGAGCATGTTTGGTAGTCCACAGGGCTTGTTTTAGCCTTCTTTAGGGGAGGAACCAGGGGAAGAAAAAGGGTGTAGGAACATGTGTGGGAAGTAAAGGGATTGTCATGGAAATAGTTTATTGGTCAATACATTTTTCTGCCCATGCCCTGCCCTGTGCCTGATCACCTCAGTTTTTCATATCTCCTTATTATCATTTCACCATTTTCAATAAGGGGTTCTTCAGTCTGTGTGTATAAGGGAGTCAGTGCATATGTTTGAGTGAATGTGTGAACAATAGCAAATATCAAGCTGGACTAGCCAGTTAGTAGGTGAAGTGTCCTGAGAGCCAGGAGGGTGGGCTGTGTGGGCCTCAAAAGGACAGCTCTGGATGGGGAAGTACTTCTGTTTCCTGTCTCCAAGGTCAAGAGCACAGGTAGGTTGGCTGTTGGGGTGTGTGTGTGTGAGTGAGTGGGTCTGTACCAGCCACTGGAGGGGGACTGAGGCCTTGGGGGCTTGTATATGAGAAGCCAGCAACTGGAGAGACTGGGATTAAAGAAGAGCTACTGCGCAGAATGAATATCTGAGCCCAGGTGCTGGGCTGGATGGACCCACCTTTTACATATGCACATAAACATTTTTGCACTGTCAGAACCCCATCCTGCTCAGTCAAAGGGGGGAGGAGAATGAGAGCATTGGTGCTCTAAGTGTTCATGTAAGTGCTCTGTGTGTCTGCTGTGGTCTTTGGCCAGATTTTTGTATATGTATATATGCGTATACATTGTGGATAGCATAAACTACTTGTCAGGTATTCACACTCAGACTCACTCCTGGGGAGACTGGGTGACTGAATCAGACTAGCAGGAAACCAGACCCTGGAATCTGCCACAGGAGGCCTGGGCAAAGCGGGAGGGATCCTCTAGATTTCCAAACTTGTCTAATTGTGCAATCTCTACATCACTCAGGATAGAATACCACCTGCAATTCAGAGAATTGCTATTTCCTTTTTTTTTTTTTTAATTTTCTGATCTTCTGTCACCCAGGGCACTTCTATTAATTTTAGCTGCGTGACTGCAAAGTCAATGTAAAGTTGGTTTGTCTTTTTATAAATGTGAAAGGTATCCAGAAGTGGCTTTTTTTCCAAAGCTTAACAACATTAAAATTCTTTTTAGCTGGCTGAAAATGTTAAGATTTTATTGGTTTGTCAGTTTTTGCACGAACAGACAAAACCGATAATGATGAAAAAGAAGCAGAAATATAGATCTTGCAATTTTGGCAGTCTTTCTTCTTTAGCTTTTTGTTTAAGGTATGTTTTCAAATCAAATCCTTTTTTCATGCTACTTTTGTTAAATAAGTTCATTATGCCCAACACAAATCCTCAAGAAATAAGAAAACATAATCACCTGCATTTTACAAATGGGGTCAAATCAATAAGGGAGTTCCAAAGCCTGAAATTAGGTGTCCTGCTTCACAAATAAGTTCTGCTTTATTTTCAATAATTTATGACCTTTGCAGTGGGATGTTGTGTGCTTCACAGTAGTAAGGTTCAGCATGAAGGAGGCATGTTCCGGTTTGGTCAAATTTGGTCAAATATCCTCTGAGAGAAGGCACAACCACCTCTCCCCCCACCAGGTTTGGGAAAAAAATAAATTTTCCTCAAAGGAAAGTGAAGGAGATAAAACTATTTATTTAACAAACATACGGGGAAAGGGATAATAATGCTAAATAATAAAATCTCTCGCTGTGGAGAAAAAACCTGGGAAAGTGTTAGAGTCCTCTCTTTGGTCTCCTTGGAGCTGGGGCTTGGCCCAGGGCCAGGCCCTCTGTGCTTGGTGGAAAGTCCTCCCAATGTGTTCTGATATTGAAGCAGTCCAGCAGAAAAGGGAGAAAATCCAAAATTCCAGGGAAGGAAAAAAAAAGTCCAACTCTCAGTCTCTCTCCGGAGAAAAAGAAACTGAAAAACTGGTCAAAAGCTGACTGGAAAACAGCAAGCCGGGTGCTTCCTCGCTCTCCTGCTGCAGTTGAAAAATATCTCTATCTCTGTATGACCTTGAACAAGCTGCAAACTGCTTTGAAGAAGTTTTGCTCAAGTTTTCCTCCCCCCTCTCAGGCTCAGTTTGAAGGCATAGAAAGGCACAAAATTAATTCTTTGGCATAGGGCAGTGATATGGGATACACATCATAAAGTCACCCCAAGACAAGGCAGCACCACTCTGTCAGCTTACAAATTCTTCTGTCATATCTTTGAGGCTGCTCTGTTTGTTCTAGAGAGGCGTTCATAACCGAACCTACCAAACCCACCAAAGAACATTAAGGATTGTACTGTGTGAACAGCAGACTCCTCAGCAGACACTTGTGAGGGAGTGACCATAGGAGAATTGAAGTGTTTGGGGCTAAATCTGATCTCATCTAGCTCCTCCCTCAAGTCAGTAAGAACTGTTCCTATTCCATTAGTAACAGACCTTTATGTTCTCTGTTTTTAAAGCCTACCAGTGGCAGTGATGGACCTGCTTCCTCTGCCTTTCTTGTCTGTTGTCCATGGGTCTGACTTTCTGTTCCAAAACACTGTTGCATTTCTCCAAGAGTTTCCATTAATGTTTTGTGCTGCAGTTTTCTAGTTCTCATATCCACAACTGTAAAAGGAAAAAGACAGCTTCTTCACCTGCAATAGCTTCTTTTGTACTTGAGTAGAATTGCCCTTCCTCCTTTTTCTTAGACTAAACAACACATAACTTTTAAATAAATTATATATAATATTTTCCTCCTCCTGTATTAGTGCCTCGTGCCTCTGGAGGATCTTATACTTGTTCCAGAGCCTTTTTACTCTATCTTGCTTGCAATATTGTCATATTAATCAGTGTGAAAATCCATCCTATAGTCAAGATGAGTGTATATCCATACAACTTCTTTCCTATCCACAAGAGCTGTTAGTCAGTTGTAGTAAGAAACTTACTTTGCTGAACATGGTTTGGTCTGACATATATACATTAGTTGCTTCTTATCTTCCCCATATTTACAACTGGTTATTTGGTTATTGGTTTTGGAGTTCTTTTGAAACTATGCTCTATAATCCTTAAAATGTTCTCCTTTGGTGCGCTGAAGATCAGCACAGCATTTTCCCCATTTCTGGTCTTTTGATCCATTTACCATTCTCCACAAATTTTGAGGAGTAACTGATGTCATTTCAGAGATTATGTCAGCTATCTTTACGTTGACCCAATGTGAAAATTATGAGACCCAGACAATCTGAAAAAAAGAATTTTTAAATTAAATTTTAAATTAAACTTTTAATTTTAATTTTCTGTTTGAAGAACTCAGCATTTGTTATTTGTACTAATTGGAGTTCTTTTCAATTGGGTGAATGTGTCCTAAATTATACTTAGGCCACTTGTTTTTTATCAAGTGTTCCCCCTTGTGGAACAGAGACCAATTACTGCCTTGATTTCATTTTATTTTTGCTCTTATTACTGTGGACTTGATTTTTGGATGTCTCCTCCTACCTGGGTCCCATTTCATGTCTGTCAAATAAAATTCTAGTTTGTTCCAAGGAGATTGGTTAGTTTGGTTTTCAATTCACTCTTTGCATACTTTCCCCTTGCTTTTCAATCAGTGAAAAGTACCAGATTTATCCAAGTAGGTCTCTTGTTGCATCTCTTAGCTGTCATAGTTTACATGAGTGCCCTAGAAGTAATTTGTTTTGGAAAATATCAAAAGAATACCACGACCTTTTTTTCTCTCTTTGACTTCCTTCATGTGCAGTGTCTCATATGAATTGGATTTATTTATTAAGAACAATTTTCCTGACATTTTTTTCAAGAATCATAACATGTTTTGAAGATCACTCCCTAAATATCTTTCAGCTCTTAAACAATACTTCCCTACCGATTGGGAATAAATCTACAGAAATTTTCCCCCTATCGCCCTGTTTCTTTCTATATCTTCTCTGTTACTTTCTGTAGTATTGGACATTAGCCTTAACTGACCTAGAGTATATTTTTAAATTCTAAATTTACATATCTTAAAATAAACAGTGCCTTGAAATGTTCAATTGCACTGAAATGTGATTGTTGATAACGATAAACTGCTAGAATAGATCCTGTCAAATTTATTCAAAATTGTTACTCAAAAATCAGAGCATTCTAGGAGTCATTCCCATTAAGCAGTTTCATGCAGTCACCCTGTTCTGGAGAAAGAGAGAGTTACTCAGTGAAATACTGACAGTTTTGTGCCAGCTGGTCTTAGTAAATGAATCCATTTACTATTATAAATATATTCACTGAATCACCACGCTGAATGCTACCTACATTTGGAATTGTACTTGATTAGTTCTCAGAAACTGCTTACTTACTTACTTACTCATTCTTGCCATCCCTTTCATGAATACTGAATATTCCTTCTTTTCATAATGTACAAATGTTAGATGCATCAATGTCCAGGGATGGCTCAGATTGCAGGACGTGGCAAAACAACCCTGGTCCCATTGTTGTACAGTACTCCATTCCTTTACACAGAATTTGCTCAAAAGCTTACTGAGATTTGTGCTTAGTGCACCAGATGAGCTCCTCATTTACCATCCAAATTTTTTATCTTTTCTACAATCACAATACTCCACAATAAAATTTCTGTTACAGATTACATCTCGCTTTTACTGCTTTATAGCTAAAATTTTGACATATTATTGTTCTCTAGACAATAACTTTGTCTCTTTACCATGGTATATAATTAATCATACATTAGAAAACAGCATCAATAAGAAATTCTTCCTGCTTTCTAGTAAGGAAATAAAATAACAAAACAATTTTAGGGCCAAAAATTGATCTTCCCCAGGGTCCTCAGTGCAGTTTGCTTTATAGACTCTATTTGCTGAGAGAAAAAAGTAAAACTTTTGAGTAACTCTGCAATATATATGGTATAATGTATTTCCACAGTACTAAACATGTTTTGGTATTTGTTCAAGCCACTTGTGGTGACTGGACGATTCAAGTACCAATTATTTTTTGTGTAGAACAACAGAAGAATAAAAAATATCTTCATAGACCCGCTAAGCCAAAAGTCCTGACTCAGCAGAGTATGTAAGTCAAAAATAGTAACAAGAGTTGCACGATTAAGGAACGCTATGTTCTCTAGCCAACGTGTGGAATAAAACAAGATAATTACTCATATATCTAGTAGTTTTCTAGACTTGGTCTAGTATCTCCAGACAAAATGGCTGAAACATACTTATAGCTGTTTCAACTGGGGGAAGCTCTCATCAGGGTACCTGAGGGAAATTCAGACTCAAGTCTTCAGAAATATAGTGAGATACTGGAGTCTTTCCACTAGTATAACATTCCTAGAGAAGCATTTGGTAGCTACATTAATTAATGCTTACATCATTTTTTAAAATACTTTAGTGATAAAGGATCCAAGTAGCTATAAATTAGAATTATCAGCAGCCCTTTTCCTCTCTGACCGTAAATTAGTCAAACATGATTGAGAGTTTGAACTAGGGGAATTATTTCAACAATATATGGTACCTGTGGCAAGTTACAGTCACAGTAGTGTAGCTGAATACTACGGTTGCATTTCAAACATGAGAGTTGTTTCAGGTTACTGAAAAGTGTTATCAAATTTTTAACAGAATCACAGAATCATCAAGGTTGGAAGACACCTTCAAGATCATCTAGTCAACCATCAACACAGAACCACCATAATCACCCCTAAACCGTATCATCAAGTGCTATGTATAGATGATTTTAGAACAGTTCAGAGATGGTAACCCCACCATCTCCCTGTGCAACTTATTCCAATGCCTAGCCATTCTTTCAGCAAAGAAAAATTTTCTAATATTTAATCTGAACCTCCCCTGGTGCAATTTAAGGCCATTTCCTCTTGCCCTTTCACTTGAGAAATGGCAGAAGAGACCAATCCCCACTTGGCTACGACCTCCTTTCATGTAGTTGTAAAGAGCAATAAAGTCCCCCTGAGCTTCCTCTTTTCCAGGCTAAACAACCACAGCTCCCTCAGCCATTCCTCATACGACTTATTCTCCCAGATCCTTCACCAGCTCCATTGCTCTTCTCTGAACTCTGCAGCACCTCTGTCCTTCTTGTAGTGAGAACACAGGATCTGAGGTGTGACCAGGGGAAGAATCACTTCCCTATACTTGATACAGGTCAAGATGCCATTGACCTTCTATTACTATGAAGAATTATGTTTGCTGAAAAAGCCAAAAGTGTTGAGTCAGGGAGTTTTTTTAATTCTGATAGGATTTAGACAAAGAGTCTTGGGGCTTAAATGTCTCCTCAATAACATGCATTTGTTAAACTCAGAAAATATCTGAATCATGAACACGTTACTAGATGCTCTTGATAGAAGGGATGATGAGACAGGGAAATCTGGTGCTGATTTAAAGGTGTTTCAACACAGGTGATGATCAAAATGTTATACAGGAAAAGTTGACTACTTTCAAGCTTTAACAAAGAGAAATTGGAAGTAATATAATAATAAAAGCAAGTTCAAGGTCACTTACTCAGGAGTTAATAGGAAAATCCACAATAAACTTGGGCAGAGTAGATGGAAATGACAGAGGAAGAAAAAGATCTGTCCATTTTGATTAGTCAAAGAACATCTCTGACATTCAATATGATGAAAACTGAAGTTTAATAATTATGTATGTCATATGACCATCAAGAAAGTAATGGTTATCCCTGAGCATAACATATAAGGTGTTACTAAAAGATTAGAGAGAAACAGGATGTATGTACTCACCATGAGCAAATTTAGACAAGTTAGAAGAAATTCCTATGTTATAAAGCAATCAGCATCATCCTTTGCAATGTGGGTGGTGGTAAAAAATTAAATGTGTTTCTAGATGGAATTAAAACAGCTAATGACAAAAATAAGATGCAATATCTGATGACGCAGGAGGTTATTTCTAGTCCTATGCTGTTTCAGTACTATTGTTTCCAAAGAATAAATTTATTTGAGATATAAATAAAAACATGTTATAAAGTTCCTCTTATTATAGTGGTTGCTATACCATAATTTGGATTTTTTCTATTTTTCCACCCAAACTACAAAAGACTGTTAGATGCAGCAATTAAACAAATAACTACACTTCATGTCCCTGATGTGTTGGGGTTCCTCCCCCCTGCCATGTAGTCCTGGGAGAGAGAGGGGGCCCGGGGTAGAGGCAGGGCCTACGGGGTTTCCCCACTCCTTGGTCAGCCTCGTTCCCCACTGGCTGTTTTGTGTTCCCCTGCCCAGGAAGGATCCTCGGATCCCGTGATTGTTCAGTTCTTGGCCAAGTCGCTGACCAGGCGGCTGGAAAAATAAACATCTCTGAAAATATCTACCAAGAATTGGTCCATATATTCTTTTCCATGGGCCTTGTTGTCTGATACACGTGTTGCAAGAATCCCCACTGCAACACTGATGTCCTCTACAAAGGAAAATATCTCACTTTTCATCAGTGGTGAACCTATTCTAGTGTGTATCCACTGCTTACAGAGTAACCAGGTGGCTAGTAGGTTGATAGCAGGGATGTTACCAGATGTCTTCTGCACCTGATGTCCACCCTGTCATTTAAGAAACCCTTCGTGCCTGCAGTCACTGAGATCTTTGTAAACTTCTAGGGTTTTCAATTATATTTCTGGTGTATATCAAAGCTGACTGGATACCTTCATGCAGTGAAACCATGTCTGGCATATTTAACTTGTCACTATGCTGTGTGAAATTGTTGGCCTGGATATACTTAAGACTTTTTCCATGGTGTTTTATTGGCAGACACCTCTCAAAATACTGTTTTCTAATAATAATTTCCTCCTGTCACAGACCGTCAAAGAAAATTAAAAGTTCCTTTATGAAACCTTGTCTTCTGTATTCTGAAATGCTTATGAGGACCTAGGTTGTTTCTGGGCTGAAAGAAACGTTAAACTAATAACACTGAAACTGGGAAACTGGGAGATGGGAAATGATGATAAGGCTGAATTAACGATGTTTGGAAGCAAACTGCAAGATGGGAGAAAAAGAGCAGGATTAGAAGTAGGAAACAAAAGAATAAATATTAAAGGCACCAAAATGGTTTTCCTCTGCCTGGTGCTTTAATTTGTAGTATTTTGGAATGGGAAATTCTAGCCTGCCTCTGAAAGGGAAATGGTATAAAAGAATTTTTTTTTAGTTTTCACTTCTCCTGTAATCATCCTCATTTTGTAAAAAAGATAATTATTTCTAATCTAAACCAGTTCTCCGGATTTTCTCTTGAAAATATCAGAAATTTGTAAAAACTACTTTGAGGCCTGAAATAAAGATTTTGTTTTGTTTTATAAAAGTTCCACTCATTTTGAAATTTAAATGAATAGGGGAGATCTCTGCATATCACGAAGAACGTAAAAGCACAAAGTGAAAGAGCAGAGGGGAAAAAAGGTGTCAAGGACACTTTCAAATTTTCATAAATATAAGGACTCTTTGTGTTTATAAAAATGTCGGGTTTCAGCAGAGTCATTTATGTATACCCTCATTTAGCTCTCAAAGCAATGATTGCTGTGGGTGCAAATTTAATCCTAAAGAATGACGGTTTCTGATCTTGTATGCAAAAATTCATAAATGATGACTGTAATAATTTATTTTTGAATATTAACATTTACCATTCCATGCACTTGCTGATTTTTTCCATGCACTTGCTGATTTTTTCCATGCACTTGCTGATTTTTAAGCTTATTTTTAATATGCAGAGTGTTCTGTACGTTCCACAACGCTTTTTCCTGATGATTTGAGGAACGTAATTCCCTTTCTTATCATGTACCAAAGTCCTAAAGAAACATTTCGGGCTATTTAAAGCCTGAGTTCTAGCACCAAAACCCAGGTGGTGCCTCTGGGAAAGTGTTTTTAAGAAAGGGTAGTGAGTAATGAGAAGACAGAGGAGGAGGGGGAAAAAGTGAGAAACAGAACACCAAAGTGAAGGAAGTAGGGTAGGAGGTGCCCCAGGCATCAGAGCAGACTTTACCCTGCAGCCCATGGGAAAAACCAGAGTGAAGCAGATAACCATAATGCAGCCTGGGGGAGGACCATGCTGGAGCAGCTGACACATTCCCAGAAAGAAGTATGTCCCAGAGAAAATATGTGGGAGCAGGGGAGAAGTGTAATGGAGGGGAATTGTCCTGCTCTGCTCTGGGGCAACCTCACCACCTCTCTGTGGTGACCAGTGACAGGACCTGAGGGAATGGCCTGAAATTGTGTCAGAGGAGATTTGGGTTGGATATTAGAAAAATCTTCCCCCATGGTGTGGCTGAGCACTAGAACAGGCTCCCCGGGGAAGTGGTCACAGCCCCAGTCTGAAAGTTTAAGAAGTGTTAGGACAATGCTCTCAGGCTCATGGTGTGACTCTTGGGGATGGTGCTGTGCAGGGCCAGGAGCTGGATTCGATGGTCCTTGTGGATCCTTTCCAAATCAGCATGTTCTGTGATTCTGTGGTATGGAAATCTTTCTCCGAATACTTACTTCTGACTGTTTAAGAGGCACTGTTTATGTAGTCCTGACAGTGCTCTGCTCTTTGATGGTACATCAATATGTCACTTAAGAATGTCTTTAAAAAACACAGAAATAAATGTTGATTTTCCCAAATGCTTAGCTGAACTGGAATATGGTATTGAAGAAAAGTGCCATACATTACAAAAAATAAAGTATTAAAATCTTTTCTTTATTCCTGTTGAATCACCACTGCATTCAATAGAAGTTGCAGTTTTTTGTATGCTCCAGTGTTTATTCCAGAGTGAATTGAACCAATGTTCAGAATACACAGTTACACAGGCTACTGCAATGGATTTCAGTGTGACATTTCACCAGTGTATTTGATATACACAATCTAATTTTTATAGGTCTCTCTTAAGTTAACTCAATTTTACCACTGTGAAAACTGCTACCTACATAACATTAAATTTGAAAAATAACTTGCATGAAATATGATCCTTATACATGGTACTTACCACAGTAAATACAATCTTCTTTGTTACAGGCTGATTGTCACAGTGAAATGGAACTGGGAAGTTTATAGGTAAGGATAGTACAAATATTAAGCACAAACTAGTCTTATGTTCTTTTTATTTATTACGAAGAGTAAAATTGAGACAATGTAATTTCTTGTTGAGTGTGAATATTTCTTACACAATACCATGTTTTGTCTTTGTTCATATAAATTTTGGCAGTTAAGAAGAGGGGTTTTTTCACACAGGAAATACTCGAAAAGAAATTAGTATATATTGTCAGACCATGTGGTCCTGTGCCTGACTTGCACAATCATCAGTACCAGAGCTTTCAAAGAAAAGGGAAATTTGTTAACATAAACAGAACTGTATGTCTTTGGTTCTTCTTTTAAGTGTTCCACAGTAAATTTTATATAATCCTATATGACATCTCAGCTATCCCACAATAAATCTGCATTTTCCCATGAGACTAACAATAATTTTCCATCCCCCTTCTTATCAGTTGGGAAGTTCAAATGGAACTTCCTCAAGGCTTTGTGCGATTCCTTCAATGGCCAATCTATCAGGAACCTGAGCCCTGATCTCTGGTGTTGTCTCTCTTATCTCTTGTGCCTTAGAGGTTGTGTACCTGGGTATTTAATTTTTTTCTTCTCTCCCTTCTAGCGTCTCACACTAGACTCTCATGCTGAGTATTCAGTAACCAGATATTCTCATAAATCACATACCATTCCAAAAAAGTGATCTCCCATAGTAAGAGTCCAGCTTACGTCTTGAAGCAAAGTACTTAAGCAGTCATTCTCAATTTCCTCATTAGTATTCTTAAGATGCTGGAAATGAATCCCAGAGTTTAATTACACATCATGCAAGGAAATATTTTCTCCTACTGGTTCTTAAAATCCCTGATTCTTTTATTACTATTATGCTGTCTTTTTATTTGTGGTATACGACTGGAAAAACAAACACCCTCTGTAGGCCATTCGTTATTTGATATGCTTACACCATAGCTCTTTCTAGGAATTTTTTTTGTAAAAAAACCCCTAGTCTTTTCAATCTGTTTTCAAATCATTGTCTTCCTTGATCTTGATCTTGGCCATTCTCTCCAGGCCTCCCTTTTCCATACAGTTTTTTTTAGGTGAGTAACCAAGAAAAAAATGGACCTTATTGGGACAGGAAACAGGACATTTAGGTAGCATTCACCTTCATCCCCAGCTTCTTATTTTGGTGTTGGCAACCTATTCCCTTCATCTGTGCACAGAGTCTTCCTTAATCTTTCAAAGTCTGGTAGAAGTTGGAATAATAGATAAAGGCTGGGATCTTGTACTAATCTATCTCCTAGAACCATGCTGTAGTGTCTATGTGTAGTGCTCCAGATGATGCCAAGATATTGATTTATACAAAAGAACTTTGAAACTATGCTATTCATTATCTCACTTTTTATGCAGCTTAATGTTTTATTTGCTTTCTGACTGCAGTTGTAAATTAAGCAAATATCTCTCAATTACTGCAAATGACTAATGGTTCCTTTCTTGAGATAGAGGTAAGCAAGCAGTTTAAGATTTTCTTCATGTATAAATTATTTTGCACTTATTTATTCTGAGTATCACCTCTCCCTTCATTTGTTTACTTCTCTCTAACATTTTACTTAATCCTCTAGTTTGGGAAACTAGAGGATTAAATAAAATAATTTTGAAAACTCCAGATTTTGCTGTTACCTTGCTTGTCACTTACAAAATGTAATAAACACTGTGAGATTTCAAATGAAAATGAATGACTTGATAGCAGCCAGCACATTAATACTCTGTTTAGCTGTGCATATCAAAATTTAGGGAACAAGTTTGCATATTAGTGTAAATTTGTAACTGCATGACATATGTGTAAAAGAATTGCAAAGCCTAATTATCATTATTGTAATATCATTTGAATTTCTGAGTTTTCCAGTGTAGAGAGTACACAGTTTTTCAGGGTTTTGTTACTAAAAACAGCTATTAAATTTTACTGACTTGCTTTAACCAAATCTTTTGCAATTTTGCAGACATCACTCTCTTTAAAAAGAAATCTGGTTTTGCAGACTGGTTTAGGTTATAATGTATTTTTCTAAATGTCATGACATGTCATCCAACTGTAAATTATGGAATAGCATAGCATTCAATCTGTCCTCATTTTCCTAACTATTCTCCTGTCCTTTTCCTCTACTAGAATCTTCCATGGTATGGAACTGACTTTGATAAAATAACCTTGGAAGCAGCTCCTGGTATGAGAAGCCCTGACACTGATCCTCTAGAGAATTACAATCAGTCAAAGATATATAAATCAAATCAATACTTCCAGTTGACTTCATTAGGGATGAGACTTGGCTTGTTTTTGGAAAATAGTCAATGCTTTCTAATATTATTCTATAATTAAATGCCATCCAACACTATATAATTAATACAGGTGTCTGACACATATTCTAAATATGTTCTTCCCCTTTAACCAGAGAGAGAGCCTCTTACTTGAACTGTGATTGACAGTAGAGGTGAGATTAATCTTATTTTTTATCACCCATTTATACACAGGAAAAAACCATAATTATATAGTGATTAAATATGGTATTAAAATGTCTGATTTAGAAAACAGCTCACAATATTTTTGCAGTAAAACACAAACAAACATATTTTTGGAAAAAGGATGAACATTATTGAAATTAAAGGCATCTTAGCAATAAGTGACTAACAGCCTTTTTCTGTTTATATGATAGAGCAATGACAGATGCTCTGACATATATTCAATCTGTTTCAGTAGACCATCACAGGAAAAAAATGAATTTCTTTTTCAAGTTAAAAATAAAGACAGAAAAATCCCTTTTCCTCAGACCTTCAAATACTTCAAGCCACATTTTCACTTAAAAACTTACTTTTTCTTCTAGTGCCTTGTTTTAATGCTGAATTGCTCTATAATACAGCAGAGTGTAAACATCTGCACAAATTTTGGAAAAGAGTGTATTTTAACCAGCACAAAAAGAAAGAACTCAAATACTGTTTCTTGGGAAACAGCTTTAAAACAATGTGTAAAATAGATAGATTTTTTCTTCCATGTCCTCTACTTGTACAGATAACAATCATGTCTCTCAAGACAAACCCAAGGACACTGTCCTTCACAGGTCACTAACATTCAGAGACTACATAGCAAAGATGTCTGGTAAAATACAAACAGGCTAATGCACAACTGTCCCTAGACCTGTCATTACTGCCTTTTTCTTTTGTCATAATGGCAGCAAATCAGTAAATTTTGCCAACAAATCTCTCCAACCAGGTATCTCAGAGCAGAGTAAGAGTCTTGGAAAATGTCTTTAATTCAGTTTGGTAGGTCTTAAGCTAATATTAAAAAAAGCGCTGATGTTGTTTTCTTCTTCTAAAATGCTTTCTCAACTTTCAGAGGGCATTACACTACCTTGAGAGGAGGATAATGGTTGAGTACTCGCAGGCTGTTAATAGATGTTGTTCTGCTGTGGGATAGCTCTCTTGTTCCTTCTCTTCCTGCTTGGTAGCATAAAGGAGAGCGGACTGAGTGTCCTTTCTCATTTTCCTCATCCCAAAGATCTGTCTCTTTGACCTTGCTGCTGGGTCTTATGTTTGGAGTCCAGGGCAGATGTACCCTTCCCTGAAGCCCTAGTTTTTTTACTCATCCAGAGAGTGGATTCTAGATTTGTTGCACTACTAAATTTGATATTCTAAAGTTTGTAAGTTTTAATGGCATAAAATCTTACAACAGGATGATGCTACACATTTTATTAGGTCTGTCTCTTCTATATATATCAGTGTAAGTGATCTTCAAAATTGTATTAATTTGCCATATTGAGTAAAGTGTGTACAGGAAAATAATGAACAGTCCTTTTTTAAGGGAAAAATAACTCTAATTTGAAAACATTGCCATTTCAGTGTGAGAGTTTGTACATCTGTCTAACATACATGGAAAAGTAAAAATATTCCTTTTACTGTCATAAAATTCCCTACATTTGTTTGACTATTACAGGAAAAGGACTCAGTAAAAACAGTGAAATTGCCATTAAATAGAAAATATAAATGCTCTTCAGGAAAAAACCCCAATCAGTAAGTATCTGAATGTATTTAGTTGGGCAAATAAAATGATTGCTATGGATTGAAGGATGTATAAGCATGCACACTAAGATAGGTGTATCAAATGATATTTATTGTACCCAGAATAAGATTTCAGTGCTTTTTGCCATCAGGGCAATAATGAAGACTTCAAGTTAAGTTTAATTCTGTAAAAAGAATAATAAAAATGCCCAATAATGATCTTTACTAATTTGCCTTCAGCTCACTAGTGTGATTCAATTTGCCATTGAAACACATGGTCTAAAGTGAATATAATGAATATGTTTAGAGAATGAAGAGTTTCAAAGTTATTCTTTCATATAGAGGTATTCAGTGAGATGCTCATTAATCAGTGTATTGCCTTGGTCTAATTAGATAAGGTAAGGTAAATCAAAGAAAAGAAACCAGAAGGAAGATATCAAAGAAAACAAGGATAAACCCACAAAATATTTTCTCTATATAAGATAGTAATTCCAGATTTCTCTGCAGTCAGCAATTAACATGATTTCTAATGTTTCAATGAGGTGCACTCCTTAGGAAAAAAAAGCGTATGACAATTTTGTATCTATTGTTTGTTTCTTTTATAGTTCATGCATCTAGAGAAAAATAAAAATAAAAAATCAACACCAGAACACTTTTTCTTGCTGATACTCTGTTTGTTTAGAGAAGAGGCCACTAAAGAGCAGAGGGATTTCAGGTTTTATTAAGTGGAGCTGTGTGCCTGATTGGACAAATTATTTTGACATAAAAAAAGGTCAGATTTCAGTTGATACAAGCTGGTAAAGGTTTTTTGAAAGAAAGGACATAGATCAGCGTATCTCAGCTGAATATCTGGTCTACACCTTTAAAAGAAATGAGATCATTAGTTGCCTCTGCGCCCTTTTTGGAGCAGTTCCCACTTTGCCCGGTCAGCTCTGGACGCAGCAGGCTGCGGGGCCAGCCTCCGGAATCCGGGAGACCAGAGGTCTGGCTCGTGGGTCCTTCCACAGGACCGCGGCAATAGAGGCAGGTGGCGGAAGAAGGAGGCAGGCTCAATTGTGGATGAAATCCGGAAGGTTTATTGTGTCTCTGAACAGGGAACCTCGCCCCCCGCGGGTGTCCAGCAATGAGCAACCCTGAGTACGCCTGCCAGGGGTTTTATGGGGGGGTGGCGACAGGGGAGGGATGACAACGGCATCGAATCAGGGAAGGAGAAGGACGGGTCTGCGGGATGAGGGACACACAAGGGAACCTATCTTGGGAAAGGAAGGGAGGGATCCTCCCCCCAAGACCAATCACTCGACGCCCCTGCCAGAACTTTCTAGAAGCTTGGGAGGGGTGCCGGAGCGATTGGCAGGGGTCTGGGAGGAGACAAATAGAGAAAGCAGGGTTATGAACACGAAACCGGGAGGGTATAAACTGGGATGGTACAGTAACACGAAACCCAAAGGGGAGACCCAGACTGAACCAAACAAGACACACTCCCACAATTAGTCAGCTGCTTTGTGTCATAGACTGAGCCTGTGAAAAGACACTGTCATTGTCCTTTTCACTGCTGACAGTAGATTTCACAGAGGAGCCTATACCATTATTAATTAGGACTTTTTATTTTTTAATAAGCTTACTAGAGAGTTGCTGAATTTTGCTGGCTTGTCTGTAGGCCTGTTCACAGTCTGGCAGGATGCAGCATAACAAGAGAGAGACCCTCAATATTGCAAAAGAGAAGTTCTATGGGGGAAATGAAAGAGCAGATGCTGTTAATTATTTGTATTTGAAAATAAAATTACTTTTAGCTTAGTCTCTGGCTGTCACACTTCACTCTTTTTAACAGTGCCTTCAAACAGTCACATTTACAAAAGAAAGAAGACTAAGTTCTTGTGTTATACACATACATATACATATATATGTCTATGTATATAGACATATATATGTATAAGTATATATATGTATATATATTACATATATATATGTCTATATACATAGACATATATATATGCTTCTTGTGAAGATGTTTGCATTCTGGAACACTTTTTCACTGTTCAGACTTCAGAGATGTGAGGTGGATAACACTGCCACATGCAAAACCACCTAGGCATGCATGAGCTGTGTGAATGAAAGGTGTGTACCTGTGCTGATGCCACATTACGCATGACTCAGGTGATCTAGCTCACAGCTGGCCATTCTGATGCAGTGTTAGTGGAATCTGAGGTTAAAGAGATTTCAGACATTCACCAGAAATTCTATCAGTACAGGAATAAGAGTCATTGTATGACAGAAGAAACTCCTCAAAACCTCTCATAGGGAGAAATCATCTTCCCACTCTGGGCAAAGGTAATTTCAGGCTTGGGGTGAATGGCACAGATTGGACAAGGATTAACTTCAGTTTGCAGGAACTGCTGTGTTTTGTATTACCTGAATTAAAAGAAAAAATATTACACTTTCAAATCACCACTTCCACTAAAAAAAACCCCTAAAACAAGTAAGTCCCCAAACACAGAAAATACAGGAAATTTGTGTTACTTTTAAAATAAGCATATTAGGTCTGAATGTTTATTCTGTCTATGGATTTTACAGACCATGAACAACAAGCATAAATATGTGATTTGCATTTGTATAAATGAGGGAAAATACTTCCTGAAAACATTTTCACTTTCCTCTAACTAACATGATTGTTAGATAATATAAATACAGTCTTTCCATCACTGTCTATTGCTCAGCACTAGTGACGAAAGAAGTTTCAATAGCCAGCCTTTTTGACTGTCATTGTTTTTTGGGTGCATAATGTCTTTTTTGTTGCAGCATCTTTTTATAAATATATCCCTTCATATTTTTTCTGAAGGGCAAGATCCTGATTGAGGCCTTTCAATACATGACGGGAGACTACAAGAAAGTAGGACAGACTATTTACAAGGGCATGAAGTGACAGAACCAGGGTGAATGACTTCAAACTGAGAGTAAGTTTAGATTAGATATTAGGAAGAAATTCTTTTCTGTGTGGACACTGGAACACATTACACAGAGAAGATCTGGATGCACCATCCCTGGAGGTGTTCAAGGCCAAGTTAGATGGAGCTTTGAGCAATTTGGTCTAGGGAAAGTTGTTCCTTGGCCCCTTAAATGTTGGAACTACAGTCTGTGACTCTGATTTTTAATTGTTTTGGCAAATATTGTCCCTTTGGTTTCATTGTGCAGTTCACTTAGAGTTGTGGTGTGGATTCACAGAATTTGTCTTAATAGAAGTGTCTCAGATACTTAATCTTTTGGACAATATTTTGTGCACAGATTACAGCAAGATATTAAAAAAAAATATTCTTTGCAAATTTTTAAAAATTTTATTTTGGATTAACTGACATAAATATTAACTATTCAAAAAGCAGAAGTGGAGTTTCACAGGATTTTCCAGCCTTCTTCCATATGCAGTTGGAATGACAGATGAACATCAGGGTAATTCACCTCGATATAATAATACGTGGAGATCAGCCCTCTGAGCAGCCTACATTTTCAATAAGCAGTGGCAGGAACTCTGATAACAAAACAGCCTAGATTTTAGATGACTAAATTAACCGAGGTGAATCCCACCATTAGGATGTCACATTCCCATTCTGTTGTTTGGTTTCTTGCTTTTTGAGGCCTAGGACTTGCATAGCCCCAGTGACTTCTTATTCTTTATAGAAAAACAGTTTTTTATTCTTTGCTTCTCCTGCTGCTTCCTCTAATAATTGGTGATTTTACAAATTTTCAGATTCCTGTATTAATTTCTAGTTTATAATTTTATTTATAATTCAACTCATTCCCTAATATAAGACTATGGATTTTGCCTACATCCTCATTTTCCTCTGTAGCTCAGTTTCTGTTGATGTTTTAGTGAACATAGCACATGTCATTGCTCTCATTCTGTTTATGCTAAATATGAATTCTATTCTCTTAACCTGCTATTTAGAATATAATACAGCAGAGTTAATTATATTCTGAGAGTAATGTAATTCTGAACTCCGTGGGATGAAAACAGTACTTGAATTTTCTATATCTCTGCTATCTTATTACTTCTAAGATTTAAGCAGATTTAGTTCAGGTGAATTCTTATCAGAGATTTTATAAGTGGATTGTAGACATCAGCTTCATATGGGCTTAGTTATGACTTATTTTTCAGTCAAAAAATGGCAATCTTAAGTCACTGGAGGTGTAAAGTAAAAATCTAATCCAAATCCCCCCAAAAATCCATACATATTTGAGACCCAGTTTGTTACCACTACAGTCATATAGTAGCTTTAAATATGTTTTCATAATCTAGTTCTCTTTTTACATCACCCAGCAAACATATTGTCAGTCCTGAGGAAAGGTGTGTACTCTGAGCTACTTTTTTCTGTTTCTGTTTTTGATATGTTGTATTTTAGGAAGCTAGTGGCAGAAAGCCCCAGAATTTTCAGTGATAGGTTCTATTGCAGTACTCTGGGTAGTGCCTTATGACCCAGGCAAGATTATTTAAGATCAATGTTTTAGATGCTGCTGCAACATTTTCAAAGAAAATTTTCAAGCTGTAGCTTTTCCTTTTTGTCGACCTTTTTGAATGTGATTGTGACTGTGAAAACTATTGGAACACAAACTCTGCCACTGGGCCTATTATTCTTTTTACATGTAATTGTGAAGCTGTGCTAAAATCAGAGGTTATGATTTGCTCATAAGTTTTTAAGAAAAGTGTTTAATCTTTTCTTAGAGACAGGAGGGATTTTTTTGATTTGTTTTTCGTTCAACTGGGGATTCTTTGTGTGTATGTCCCAAGCCTGTAGGCTGTATAGTACACTTCAGCATAGCTCTGCAATAAAAATGTTGGATCACATTATCCTGTTATAATTTTTAAATGTCTCTGAAAACAATATTAAACTGTTTGGAAGAAGAAAGAATAAAGCAACATGGATTCCACTGCAATAAAAAAATATTAACTACAACAAAACATAGCATTTTCATCCCCCTAGTATTGGGATGGAGTAGGTAGGAGTGAATGAGATGGAATTCTTAGATTGAAATATATATGTTTTCACGTACTTATCTGATGGATCCTTAAATAAGCCTTACTTAGGGTTATTGGAAGCGTGATTTTCTTTATTGTCATGTGGTGTGTCTATTCTTGCAATAAAATAAAAAGTTTGATGGATCATGTTGTTTTCTTCTCTAAAAAATGCAATGTGTTGTATCTCTGGCTGTCCCACAGAGCTGTAAATTGCTTCCATTAGTTTCCTTGCTTTTTACTTTTGTTGTCTTGGTAACAAAACATAATTTGTTCTTATACGTGTATTATAGTCAAACTCTATAAGTTAAGGTTGCAAAATTTCTTTCGGTAATAAACTCATATTTCCACCTGGACATAACTTTTTGGAGAAGTATGACATTAAACCAAAACTTTCTTGGCTGAAGTTTATGAGAAGTGCATTTTATCTCTAAAAGTTAATAGAAAATAATTTGCTTTATATGAATGATGCACAATGGCAAAAAAATATTTCCTAAGGGAAAAGAAAAAGTAATAAAGATGGGATTCTTCTCCATAAATTTAGACATCTAAAAGTTAGCCACGTAGGTCTAATAACTTAAGGGTCATGCTCAGTGAAGAGAAACAGACACCTCCAGACATCTATCCATTACATTCCAAAACATGATTTTAAAATAAGGGAAAGTGAGAAGCTGAATTGCTCTATGGAGCTGTCCATTTCTCTCCTTTAATGGTAAGTAAAATGTTGTGAGATTACCTGAAACTTGTCTGGCTAGGTTTTAAATGCTTAAACTAGGGCAGACACATCCTGTTCAAGCATTCTGTTCTTAATAAGGGAAACTCAAATGTATGTGATCAAAGAAGCTTCCTATTTTGTGTATTGCCAGTTCTAAAGAGGGTTTTTTTTATTCCATGAACTTGATTTCAAGTAGTTAAGAAACCGTTCATTAAAGGAGAGATTCTTTGAAGCAAGAGGAGTCACACATTCCCGGCTATACACATTTTTTGTGTAGGGCTTCATACAGGTGTTTTACTCAGAGAAGATTGAATGCTTGAATGTCAACAATTTCATTCCCGCCCTTCTGCCAAAACCATCTAATGATTTTATAGTGCTTGCTGGATGCTTTTCACATTTGATCATGACAAATATAGAAAATGTTCTAGGAGATGGAAAATGTTCTGCTGAATTTCAGGCCACAGAGTAGTCATGGATCTTTAAGCAGTCATTGAGTCTATCCTGCTCTGTCAAATGTATCATCAGATTTGTGATGAAGAAATTGTACTGATTGCTTTTCAAATTGTTTGCTCTTTCTTCTTTAAATTAACATCCTTATATGGTTTAAATTGTCTCTTGTCTGTTTCTGTACACCACTCTAAATATTCTGGTCTTCTCCAGAAGAGTTAATGAGAATTTCAACTTTTTATGACTTTTTAAAATATATTATCTTTCTAAATTTCCACTCTTTGCACAATAATCACAACATATTAATTAGATTCTAGACTAATAAGGCATAAACTCTAGTTACAGACATCCTAAATCTTACTCAAAGAAAGTTATATGTTTCCTGGCTAGACATATTAGAAGTTTTTTATTCTTTGGTCAAAGGCCAGCCCTGGTCCTGGAGAAAAGACATTAATTTGGTTGCTTGGGTTTGTCTCTTTCTTGTAGAAAAATCTGAGATCCTGAGCTTGTAAAGGCAGGTTTATATATTTTACAATAAAAAGCTGCATTTGCTTTATATGCAATATTCTTTGGGCACTCAAATGTGAAACCTACCCTTCTCTTAAACCTAACCTTCTCTTGATGATCTATGTCTGCCCTTTCTTTAGGCCTTTCAAGGACTGTCCCTTTTGAGATTTCCATACAGACTTCAAACCTCTCTAGAGGTTTCCACAGACAATGATATTTTCTATTTTGTTGCTTTATCCTTTTCCAATAATTTTCAAAATGTAATATGTCTTCAGTGCAATAAATCACTGAGCACTGAGCTTGATAGCTTTATAAATCTATCCACAGTGACTCCAAGCTCTCCTTTCAGAGTGATAATAGCCAACTAGTGTTTGCAAACAGAGGAGGACTTGTGGCTGATGTGATGGTTAGAGGCTGTCTGGGGCATAGTGATCCTGAAATGATCTAGTCTTCAATTCTTGAAGAACTAAGAAGGGGAATTTCCAGAATGCGGACTTTGGCCTGTGAGGGAGACTGGTTGAGGAAATCCCTTGGGAGGCAGTCCAGAAGGGCAAAGGATTCCCAGAAGGCTGAACATTCTTTGAGAAGGAAATCTTAAAGGCTAGGATCAGGCTGTCTACATGTGCCAAAATATGAACCAGTGGGGAAGAAGACCAGCCTGGCTGAACAGAGTATGACTAAAGAAAAGGCAACAGAGCTGGTGAAGCATCTGGAGCACAAGTCTTGTAAAGAGAAGTTGAGGGAGCTGGGATTGTTTAGCTTGGAGAAAAGGAAGTCAGGAAGAAATTATTGCTCTCTACAACTGCCTGAAAAGAACTTGTAGCCAGATGCAAGTTTGTCTCTTGTCCCAATAAACAAGTGATAGGGACAAGTGTGGGGACAGATGCAAATCACACCAGAGGAGATTTTGATTGAGTATTAGGGAAAGATATAATCACTGAAAGGCTTGTCAAGCTTTAAAATAGGTTGGGAAGTGGTTGAGTCACCATCCCTGGACATATTTAAAAGATGTGTAGATGTAGCTCTGACATAGTTTAATGGTGGGCTTGGTAGTGCTGGGTTAATGGTTGGACTCAATTATCTTAAAGGTCTTTTCCAACGTAAATGATTCTATGATTCTGTAACAGCTGACTTAGAACACATGATTACGCATCAATACCTAATACTGGTTTACTCATGGAATTTTACATGATAATGGTTATTTATTGCGCTGTGAGATCTCCCTGCATCTCTCTGCAATCACATTTCATTTTTACCATGCTGCACAACTATGCATACTCAGCAAACTTTTTTCTCTCAATACTTTCTTATGAAAGGCTTTTGGAAGTCTAGCGTGTTTAACAAATGGATAATCATCCTGCACTTCTGCAGACTAACTCAGAGAACTTGAATAGGTTTGTGAAATATAGTTAAAGATGGATTGATTCTTTATCTTAGTTTATTTAACTGAATATTTACTTTGTTCTTATTATAATTTTAGACAATTAATCTATTTCTGAAATTGAAACTGTTAGTCTGTAGTAGTTTGACTAGCCCTGAAGCACTTCTTCAAATTTGCTGTAATTTTAGCCATTCATTCCTCCAATTCTGCAGCTAATTGGTTGTTTATATAACACAGTTACTACTTAAAGAAACTTTGATTTTGAGTTCTCTTAATGTTTAGAATTAAAGAGTACCTAAATTTAACAAGAAGTTACTATTTATTTTATTTATTTGTTCGTACATTCAGCTGAGAATGTACTTTGAGACAGTTGCTCCAAGATATTCTTGTAAGGAAGAGCTCTCACATGGGACCCTTCCTAAATTTTTCTGTCGTGAAAAGTGATGTAAATCACTGCTTCAGATTCTCTACCGTGGTTCCTTTCCTATATTAACTACCCTTCTGTTGGGGTTTTAGTTTAGTCCTAGTTTTTTCCTGTTAAAGGAATTTTTTCCCATATGCATGTTGCTAGGGGACAAATGGCTGTACTTAAGAAAGACAAAAGAGCTGCCCATTGGCGGCGGGGTGGGCCTGGCTACTCCTTTGTTTCACCTGGGTGTGGAGTCAGTTTGCTCTCGGTGTTCTCGGAGGGAGAAGCTGCTGGTGTTTTTCGGCCGTTTTTCTTTCTGCGGAGAAAAGATCCCAGGACCCCCAGCCCACTTTCCCTGTCCCGCTGGAGGCTGGGCTGTGGCCGCCCTGCCCCGCCGCTGATTCGAGCCTTTGCTGTGTTGTGGCCCTGCTCAACCTGCCTGCCTGGGCCTCCGGGGGGGTTCCCCGCTTGGATACATCGCGTCTGCCACCTGGGATTTGTGCTCATCCCTGCCGCTCCAGCCTGCTGCTGTAGCCTGCCATTCCAGCCTGCCGTTCCGGCCTGCTGTTCCCAAGGCTCCAGCTGGACACCAGGGCCAGCTGTCTGGGGTTTGTGAAGCCTTTGTCCCATCCCTTCCCGGGATCCCAGGGCACCAGAGCCGCGTGCTCCCCGAGCTCGCTCCGGAGCGCCCCCTGCAGCCGCGGGGGAACCATCGCACCTGCCCTGCTCACCGGGAGCCGCCAGCGCCCCTGCCGGCTGCGAGCGGAACTGCACCCGAGGGGAAAGGGCCTGACAGCCGAGAAGGCTGGCACTGGGTTTGTGATTGCTGTTACTGCCATAGTTGTTGTTGTTTTGTTTGACTGGTTATATATATAATAGTAAAGAACTGTTATTCCTATTTCCCACATCTTTGCCTAAAGGCCCTTGATTTCAAAATTATAATAACTCAGAGGGAAAGGAGTTACATCTGCCATTTCAAGGGAGGCTTTCATCTTCCTTAGCAGACACCTGTCTTTCAAAACCAAGACACCTTCCTTTGCTATATTAAGTGTCTATTGACCCTGCAGACTTTGTGTCAAGTATTTTGCTTCTAACGTGTTTGAAAACATCTAAGTAATAACTTCATGCCTTTGGAAAATTGTTCTTCAAAGAAATTTTTTGGGTTATTAAAGTCTCAGAATTAATTTGCCAGAGTTTATTTCTTTTCCATTCACCTTATCTGGACAAAATGATCATTTTCTGAAAGATAACTCTTTACTGCTGTTATCCATTTTATTTTTACTGTTTAACTATTGTTATTCTCTACTGTTTCTATTCTTTAGTCTGACTGATTTTACAGTTGCTTCTTCCCTTCAATATGGTGTCTTGAAGGAAATTCCATACTATCTATAGAAGATTTGTTCTTTGGCTGATTCTTTTGCGTTACTTTAAGTGTTCTGGTTTTGCATAATTTCTCTTTTTGAAAGTGAACATCTCTGCAGCGGTTTATTTTGTGTGTATGTTTCTCTACTGCCATCGTTTTGAACTAGATTGTATCACCCTGAGAAAGGCTCCTTCAGACATACATTCCGGAATGAGTCCAACCTACATCTCATAAGAATTATTGGTTACTCCCAAGAGTAGACGTTCTGAGTAACTGTTTCAAGAAGTTGAAGTCTAATAAAGTAACTTTAATCATCTGAAGTTTGATCTGACACCATTTGTTCAGATGTCTACCTAAATCTTCCTGGAAATAACTACAACTTCCCATCATTACAGTGTTTATTGCTCTTGCAGCTTCTCTGGTCTCTTAGTCACAGGTAGTGCCTGAAGGCTGAAAATTAATATGAAGTTTTAACCATCATTCTCGTTCTGTTTAAGTATTATTTTTAATTATTATTGCTTTTTAAATCGTGGCTAATTACTCATTACTTGTTTGCTCTAGAAAAACTTTTGTCTGGCCTGTTTAAGTAATTTGCAGCCTGACCCGACATGTTTGAAAGATCAGCTTTTTTCCCCAAGTTTATAAGTGTTCATAAGTTATTATCCTCATTAAAAATCAGGTAAACAAATTCACCTATTTTATGCTTTACGCTTCAAACATTTAAATAGGTGAGTGTGTTCATTTCCTTTTTGGATGTTTTTTTCCTCACATATGACATCCTGAAAAGGAGGTGGGTTTTTTAGAAAAAAACCTTGACTTTAAATTCCTCTTTCATTAAATTAATTAAATTAATTAAATATCATTAAATTCATCTTTAATTAAAAAGTTTATTTCAAAGGAATCTGTGTGCTCTTCTGCGGCTCTGAGCTTTCTCATAGTGCTTAGTGTAAAAGTTCCCCATAAACTTTTTAAGTTTCAGCATCATGATTCTATTTTCACCTAGCTATAGCTCATCTGAAATAACAGACAGTTTTATAAAGCAGACATCCACCTACTTGATGAGATTTTTTCCAGTTTATTGTGTTTGATTACATTTTCCTCACACAACTGTCTACAGATGAAGAGAAACTCAATCCGTCCAGACTGGTGCATGACTTTGATCAGTCTTGATCTTTTACTTCTCACCTGTTCATTTAACTTTGGCTCCAGAATCTCTATTCTCCTGTCCCATGTCATGCTACAAATGTAAGCCATAAAAGCCATATATGACCATTATTCCACTGTCTAGACCATGGTGTTCTTTGCTGTACTAAGTCAGCATACTCTCACTGTTGTCATCACAGACACATCTGTCTATCTACATGATCTATGTCCTATTATTGTTCACTTCATCACTTCATGAGATTGCTCTGGAAGTCCAGGATATACCTTTCTATCTAGTCAAATCATGTTGGCTAAATATTTTCAGCCTTTTATAGAATCACATAATCCTAGAACACTTGAGGTGGAAAGGGGCCTCTGAAGATCAGGTATCCACCCCATTGTTCAAAACAGAGTCCACCAGGAGGTCTCCCAGTACCATGTCCAGTAAGTTTTTAATACTTCCAAGGATCAAGACTCCACAATGTCTCTGATCACCAAATGGAGGTACAGATGCTTGTGTCCTACTGTGCTGTGGGGGCACATCACTGGCTCATGTTCAACTGGCACACTCCCCATTTTCTGCAAAGCTGCTTTTCAGCTGCTTGGCTCCTCAGCATTTACTGGTGCATGGGCTTATTTCTCTCCAGGGTCACGGCTGGGCATTTCCCCTTACGGAACTCAATATCTTCCTGCTAGGAAATGGTTTTCCCCAATGGCAGTATTTGCTAATGGCCTGGAAGTGGGTCTACTTAGGATGTCTGTGCACTTTCTCTGTGAACAATAATGCTACATATAATTTATGTCACTTATAAAAGGGAAAAATAAAAGGAATTAAAAAGTCAATAATGTAGTTTTTGACCCTGGTCAGTGGTCTGTGGTAGGTGTATTCTACATCACCATGCCAGTTTCTTTATTTCTAAGTTTATCTATATATTTCTGTACCGATGCTGCTCAGATATGTTCTAGTTTGATATTATAGAATTAATTATTTCAGTAGGCTAAATTATTCTCATTCAGGTTTTCTTAACATTTCTAATCATCGTAATTTGACTTATACCATATGTTGCCATATGTGGTCAGGAGGTATTGTTCAGTGTCTTCTAGTCACTTCTGCTTAAAGAAGAGAGTAACAGTGAATTCTTCCATAAAAATCTCTGACATTTTTTTCCCTGATGAGCAAAATCTATATATTTCCTTTTTTTTTTTTTTTTTCACATCCTGCTAGGGCTGCTCCTAAACACTGAGTGATAGTCTTGCCACCATAGTACTGCTCAACAGAGCTTGAAATTAGCAAGAGGAGCTCAGGCTGTCTGACAGCTAGTCCTACCACGGCCGCCAAGTCTGAACAAACAGCAGCAGCTATTTTGCTCACAGGGGAAATAAGGTTAGTGAAAATATTAAAGAAAAGTGAATGCCACTGCTGGCATGGCAACACTTTGCAGTAATTGGTTCCTTTTGATTCATGCTGGCCTGATTCTGAGAGCTGCAGATGGGAAACTTAGATTTAGGTTGGAAGCCCTAGTTTGGAGATTATAAGCTCAAGAAATGGCAAACAGATCAAAAGTTCACTGAAGTAAGTGTAATTCTGCAAATTCCAAGAACATTTCTTGCTAATTTGCTTTTCTTTGAGAGAATTCCTTGATTTGAACATGTAGAATAGCAACTAGTGTAACTATTCAGCTGCAAGCGCTGTTTTTTATGAAAACCTGCAGTCTGATTTTTTCTGCAACTAAACTCTATCTCATTCATCAAAAACTAACCCTGACCGTTCCTTCTTATTACAGAAATCAGATCTGTGTAACTAGATAATATGATTAATTTTGAAAGACATTGCTGAAAATTTGTTGTAAATATTATTAAAATTACTAATAAAGAAGAAAACTTGTGTTCAAAGGCTAGATACAAAACCAAAAATCATTAACTAACACAAACAAATGGTAAAAACAGCTTGTAAAAATAAATTTTCTAGCTCAGATATGCAAATATGAACCATATCTGAACTGTACAGCTTAGCAAACCAAACTGGAGTTCTCAAGTGAATTGAATAGACTCTCAGAAATGTTGAGGAGATTGCTTGCTTTTGGTACTATGTTGCTTGGCTAGGAATGTGGCAGTTGATAAAGTTCATATTTCTCTTCCTGGTTCTGCTTTAAACTGTGAAATGGATGAGAAATAAAAAAAAAAAAAAAAAAAGAAAGGTAAAAAGAGTGAATTTACCAAACCTTTTCCAAGCCTTAAGTTTAAATATGACTTAAGTTTAAATTGCAGACTTGTTGGAGTGAAATTACTTCTGTCATTTTCAGAGGGCTAATTCTGCTTTCTTGACCTCATCAAACTTGTACTGATTGACAAACATGGTAATACTACAGATTGAGGATGATAATTAATAAGTATTCCAGAGAAGTTGTAGAGTCTTCAGCCTTGGAGGCACTCAAAACCCAAATGGACACACTGCTGAGCAACCTGCTCTAGCCAGCCCTGGTCTGTGCAGGAGGGATGGACTAGGCAGCCTCCAGAGGTCCCTTCCAAACTCAGACTTTCTGTGATAATCTACGTATAATCCCTCCCCCCACCCCTTGAAAGATCTTCATGAATTTAGCAGCTGTGGTATTTTTTCTAATATGCTTGTTTCCTGCCTTGTTACATCAGAGCCTTGATCTCTGAGTCAGCGTGGGGTCTTATGAGGCAGATTGTTATTTATACTGAGCTTTTTCATTTGCTCCCTGTTCACTTATATGCAAAAATATTTAATAGGCTGAAGCTGAGTACATACAACAATATGTCACGTAAAAGAGTACTTTAAAGAATATTACCGTCTTCTCAAATCCAGGAATGTTAATCTGGGAATGTAAATGTAATGTTGCATTTTAAGAAAAGCACACAGTGTGAATTATGCAGCACAAAACAGCTGCCTTTATAACCCTGACAATTCAAAAGGAATAGAGAGGGAGAACAGAGTGAAGCAGTGTGTTTCAGTCACTGTATCAGGTAGATGTAACACCACCCATGTGGCTGGTAGCTACTGAGCCAGAAAATCAAGCTTTACCATGAGTGAAACCCTAGATCCCATGAGTCTGTTTTCCATTCTAAATGGTTAGTTGCTTTAGTGGTATTTCATTAGGACTACTCACATCATCACATCCCAGTGATCCTGCTCCATATCTGCTCTACCATCAGTTTCCAACAAAATTCTGCTATACTCTGGTTTGATTACCTGCAATAGGAAAACACATTGAAAGATGACCTTTTAGTGAATTATTTTATACATGCTAAGGTCAGTTCTATTTTGACATCTGAATTACATAATAGAGAATATAGCTAGTCAAGGCTTCAAGCATTTTATTTTCAGCATAGTAACTACAAATAAAACTGCTTTAATTCTCCACAAATGATTTAACCTTGGAATTAAATACACATGTAAATGTGATGGTCCCACACCTCAATTTGTGTAGACTTTCAACTATCCACTGGATTATTTGTGTTTCCAGATACCACAGAAATTCAGATTGTCAGCTCAATTCCTTAAAGACTTGTCGTGCCTACCCAGCAAAGCAGCACTACAGTTGTTTGATTAATGTCCTGATATTCCGCTCAAATTAGCAGCACCATTTCAAAGTATTTCATCTCCTGAAGGGATATTGCAGCCTGATATTCAAGGGATTAAGCTGCAGATAAAACAATTATCTTTTAATGACATCTTTCCTCCTCATTTTCATGTTTTTTTCATTATAAGGCAGTAACATAATTTAAAAGCAGAGGAAGGCTTTGTATCCTTACATATTAAGAGATGTTGCATATAAAAGTCTTCATTGTTTGTCTTAGCAATCAAACAAAAGAAAATGTGACAACTCAATCATTCTGCACTTCAGCAAAACCATCTTTTATTAGCACTGTAGAAATTCAGCAGAAATCTCCATCTTCCTGTAGATCCTTTGTCATGTGGCTATTTTAAAATAAAATGTTGAAAACCAGACATATTCATGGCATTTTCTGGCTAATAAGAATCAAATTTCTTGTCTAGATTGAACAGTCTGGCTGAGCTCTCTTAAATAGGCCAGAACTGTAAATAAACCAGCTTTTATAATGCTCTAAAGGGACAATAGCAGATACATAGATAAATGAAATAGGAGGAAAAATCTTCTGAAGAACATTACTGGAAACAATACTGTGTTATAGTAAATAAAAACCACTGGTTTAAAACAACAGCTAATTTTATTCAGGGTTTTATTGATCAGAATAAACAAATACATTTTATTTTTATCTCCATTCAGTTAATGTGAGACAACTGTATATTAATCCACTGTTTATACTCTTATTTGAACCCTTTCTGTGCAGCAACACAGAGGGATGGATGTAGTTTTAATCTGAACACGCAACTTGCCCGGCTTTGGGGCAATGATGATATTGTAAAATAAAACCATTCTAGATACTGCAGTGAATATGGATCAGTGAGGCTCCTGAGCTTGTCAGAACACACAATGTTTTGACATGGTAAGAGCACTTTGGATGTTGGTCTCCTGTCCTTTTGGAAGGAAAGCATGGGATGCCAGGGTTTGTCAGCAGTTATTTTCCTGTCCTTTCCTTAGCCAGTTCTTGGTGGAGGGAAAAAAAAGTTACCTGTAAATTCTTCTCCACTTGCTAATCTCTTCTCATTATGTTTAATGAAAATGATAGGCACAGCTTCTGTAAAACACAGGCCAGCCTTACCACTGAATACAAGGCCTTTTCTGGTCTTCTCTGTTAAGTGATCTCTGTTGCAATGAATAAAGGAGTGTCTTTGGAGGATGTTCTACATTTAAGTGATTCTTTTGTTCCTTTCCTTCTCTTTGCTCAAACCTGAAATTGGTTTAGGACTGGCTTGTGAGTTGTGCTAGTTTCTGGCCAAGGAAGAATAAAGATGCGACATCAAAAGTTGTATTTATTCTAAAATATCACAATTCGTTCCTTAGTATGAAACAGACAGCTCTAAAATGCTTTCACAGACCATTTCATTTGAAATAGATGTGCATGCAATATGCTGAGTTTTCTTCTGTGCAGTTTTTGAATTCTTCAAACACTATTTTTTTAAACTCACATGACAGAATGTTACATGTTTCAAACAGTGTACCAAGAACATTGGTGGAGTTTTCACTTCTTGTTAATATATGTGTGCATGAGGGAAAAATGCACTCCTGTCAATATTTACAGTAAAAAGCCAAACTTAGGAGTACACCCTGAATAAAGAAATTGGTTCATGGTAACTTCAATAAAATATAAGATACACCTTTTAGGAAAATGCTACTGCTCCTGGATATATTTAGTTTTGCATCAGTAACAGTAACATCTGTTTCTGCACACATAAAAAAAGCAAGCTTGAATTTTTTTTTGACAAAGAACTAAGTAAGTACCAGTGTCAAACACGCAGCACAGTCACACACACACACTTGTGTGTATATGCACACAATCACACATATAAAGACAAGACATTAGAGAACATACAGCAAAATCAAACACTGCAGAATGTGGAAATGTCGAGCAGTGTCCCTTCCTTCCTTTATTCTTTGTAGAACAGAATACCTATGAAACTTTTGCAAGCTTTGTTTTTCTTTTCCCCAAACTCAGAGCAGTCTGACTTCACTCTGATGGATTTTTAGCAGCAGTAAAGACACATCTCAGACACAAAGATCATCTCCATCAGTCAGCAACGCATACCTTGTCACCCTGAAATAAGAATTGCTAAACATTCTCAAGAAGAATCTTCCAGAGTATTTTTAACATAGGCAAAGAAAATACATTCACTTCATGTGTTCTTAGAAATGTCTGAATCATTTTGGCTGAAGGTTTTTCCTTGTTTCTTCAGTGACAGATGGACTAAAGATCTGACAGATGAGCTAAACTTTCTACTAGAGAAGAAAATTCTCATGTGTGTGCCTTTTGGGTATTCAATCTGTCTGCATAAAAAGTTAAAATACATATTTCCATGTCTTTACATATGTATTTCTCACTCAACCAAGCCACCTTTGGATGTGGCTTTTGTTGTTGTTGTTTAATTATTCATTTATTTCTTTTCCTCTTATTTTTATCCATAAGCCATTAGACAGTTAGCTTCCTTGGGTTCTAAGACTGTGCTTTTCACTCTTTTTTTAAAATAATTGTCTCCTTTTAGGAAAAGAAGATTCTAAGACAGGAATTTTAAGGCAGGCAACAACACAAAGAATCTTTTTTTTTTTACATATGAAGAAAGATATTTTGTAAAATAGGGTAATTGTGCAAAAGAAAGAGAGGAAAAGGAATAGAGGAATGAATTTTGTATTTTGCTGATCTAGTACATGGAGCCTATTGATGGCACTAAGAAATATCTTACTGAATCCTGATCAGGTTCCTATTTTATGTGTGACCTTGGTTTCTCTGTTTCTCAGCTCTTGTGTATAAGCTGGGGACACTGTTTCTCCAGTATAACTAGGTCATTAGAGAGAGAGGCACCTCTGGAAGCCATTTCATCCTATTCTAAAACAGGTGTTTAAAACAGAGGAAATCAGCAGAGGAAATGGCTGCCTCTCTCCATTGTTTTAGAAGGAACTGGGAGAAGTAACTTAGATTGGCTACTAAATCTATGAAGAGATAAAAGAAAATGAAACATATCACAATATTTAGGAACAAACTGCTTTTTCTGGTTAAAGAATTGTTTGGATTTTGATGTAAATACTTAGAAGTAAAAATATTTGAGAAGCTTCTAAGTTTTCAAGTAGTAAAGTAGATTGCTTTCTTCTCTGTGCTTCCCTTGGATACTCACCATATGACTCATTATCATTGATTTATGTTTTAGTATTTTTTTACACATTCTGTGTCCTGAGTTTTAATCAGTAGCCTTAAATCTTTGCAGCCCTTTAATCTGGATATCTGTTGCCACCATTGTGAAAAGCAAATAATTTATACACATTCTCTTAAAGTTAAATGCATGCTGTCTTCTGCATATAATTAAAACCAGATCTTCATCAGACTTCTTGTCTTTTTCTGAGTGTTATTGTTTTACTTCTTCCTTTCTTGTTCTTCTTTTTAAAAACTATTTTTTTTCCTAAACTGTGTCTGACAATGTAAGAAATGTCTCTTAAACTGAATAAGAAATTAACATCTAGCAAGAAATAAGTTGTTTTAAAATAGGCATTTTTCAGATATACCCTTAAATAGGAAAACAATTCCCAAATACACAGCATAAGAGGTCCTAAAGATTCAGTTATTTCCTCTAGAAATTATAATTTAAACCATATGATCTCTCCAAAAGAAAATTTTTCATTTTAGAGACTATCATGCTTACTTTAGCCCCCAGAATAATTTTATAACATTCATGGCTTTGCAATATACCATTATAAGGGGAAAAGAAGAAAGAACTGCCTTGTTGAATGCAATTTTTCAATAAATACATCCCTTTTTCAGTTTAATACATTTAGAAATCTCATGGAAGTATCTGTCCAAACAGCTATTAGAAGCTGACGACAAAGATCTTGCTGACTGAATGCAAAATACAGAACATTTATGGTAAACATAAGCAAAGTCTTGTATCATATTTAAATAGTTCTCCTTCATCAACATAATGGACTTCTGAAAAGAGATTTTTAAAGCCAGAAGAGATCTCAGTCCCACTGATTTCAGGCGTTGCATATGGTGGACCACAGAATATCATCAGAGTTAGGCCAAATTACTTACAGTTGCCTAAAACAGATGTCCTAGACACTTCTTTATCTTCCCCCAAACATTTCTGGAAATGGAAAGTCTGAACAAAAGCAGAACTGTCTGTCTGTTTTCACAGGATGAACTGACTTTTGACCAAATAAAAAACCTTTGTGAAAGCAGTGCAAGCTATCTAGTGGGCTCGATCAGAGATTGTGGCACATCTACATTATATCGCTGGTCCAGGGGAAGATCGCAACCGATTAATTCCTTGATCTGCCACCTTTGTAAGTACTTGTGAGTTTCTATATGCACATCTGAAAGGTTAAAGAAATAAAGTTCAAAGAACAGCTGAAGGTTAGCTCTGCTAACAACAAACCTTAACAAATCTGTATCATAGATCTTTCTCCACAACATGATTTGGGAAGTGCAGCTATTAGAATTACCTTACTGAGTTTTCTGTCTTCCAACTGATGCATGATCTCAGAGTACTTCCTCTTATTTTGTTTCTCCAATTAGAAATCTAACAGATTAGTTGAAACCACTAGTGAAATTAGTTTTAGCAAATAAGTAACTTCATTGGAAAGGGCAAGTAAAGGTCACATAATCAATCTGTAAACAGGTCTCTTCCTCTGGATCAGTCTACGGCAATAGAAAAGGTTACTTTGTTTAACTGTTTATGCTTTCCTGAAAAGTTTGGGCCCTCATTGATCTGTCAGTTACATAACTTATATGAATACTCCCTAATTTGCTGAAACAATTTACTACCACCTTTTTTTTTGTCAAAAATAATGGAGCTGGTATTCATAGTGTTGCGATGATGGTAGGTTTGCAAGAGACTCGTGCTTTATGAAAGTGTTGAGGAGAAATATCAGATACTAAGCCAGCTGGATCAAAGAAAGACATCTGTCCAACAGCATCATTTGCATCTTAGAGGCAGTTTAAGAAGCAGCTGACTGCTTTCTCAAAGCAAATGAGATACTGATGGTAACTTCTTGTTACGAATCATGTTAAGATGTTAAACTGGATGATAGATATGCACACAGATGAGATGAGGACAGTGAAATATTTTAACAACTTTTCTGCCATCAGTTTCAGTATTTGTCCTTATCTATGGTTTTAAGGAAGACAAATAAGTTTTGCATTAATAGTTTTCTGCTTTGTTCCATTTTGCTCCCTACTCCCCTCACCCTTCCCCCCCCCCCCCCCCCCCCCCCCCCCTTTCCATCCAGTAAAAAGGTATATTTATTTTCTTGAACAAGTCTTGATGCTCTTATGGTATTGTGTTCCATGATGTGATCTGACTGACTCCAATTGAGTGTGAAGCACATTCTGTTATACACGGTTTTGAACACCGAGTCCAATTGCAGTTGCTTGATACATACATTTTTATCTTTGGGTCCACTACAGTCTGCTGCTGACTACTTGTCAGACTTTTCCTTATTTAAAAAAAAATGATGATAAATCTGGCACAGATTTAAAACACTTGCCGGCTCTTATTTTTCATAGCTATTGTGTAAAGGATTGTGAATTTTACATTAAAAGAAAACACTCTTACTAGAGCATAAATACAGTGTTCCATTCAGCACAGTTTAAATTGTATGTATTTTCCATTTTTCATGGAGTCACTAAGTGTTATAGCTATTCATTTTGTTGGTCACCTCTTCTGCTTCAAAGATCAAAAGAGAAATGAACATTAGTTTTAACACATTTCATTATCACTCTGGTGATGTGCAAAAGGTTTGCTAGAATTTTTTTCTGGAAAACTTCAAATCGAGATTTTAAAAAATGGCATCACCTCCCCTTCCCATCTGAATTTAACATGGCATGGGTTGAGAATGAAGTCAGTGTCTCAGCTGGCCACACTTGATTTGATGGTACTGATTATTAGACTTGTTTCAAGTTCATTGCTCATTGTTAAGTCGGGATCCTATGTCATACTGCAATTAAAAAGAAAAGCTGCAGATGCAGCCAATAGACTACTTTGTTATCACAAAGGATCAAAAAAGGAAGATTTATTACCACCTTTAAATTTACCTAGATTATAATTTTTCCACACATTCTATACTTTGCTTACATTTCTCAGAAAATTCTGTAATTCCAATTGAGCACCTTGATATCTGACTCTTATTTGTGTATTTATTTATTTATTGATTGAAGAAAATCAGAATATGTAAGACAAATGAGCATTAGGAGAAGAAGTTCTTGCCATTTCACTGATTTGTGGATACATACAGATGAGATTTATAAGGTGGGACTGTAACACCTGATTTTGCTAAATCTGAAAAAGAGACAGCTAAGTAGGGACCCTAGTGCTCATCTTTAACACTTTAGTGGCAGAGTATAGTGGAGTCAGACTTGGAGCTGTGCAGCAAGAGAAACTTGGGTCTGAAGTCAGTAAATCTGCTGAACAAACTCTCAGAGTACCAGTTACTAGGAAAAAAAGGTAAAAAAGAAGGAAAAAAACATCCCAAAGAGAGTCAAAGATGAAAGGTGCATGTGTTAAATTATCTTTCCAAAACTTGTGGCCTTATACTATAAAATAATGAAGTAATGATTACTTGTAACATGACATCATAAAATATTTTGCTGGACTGAAATGTAGAAGGTGAATTCTTAAAACCTTACATGTTCATAGTCCCAGCTAATATGCATAGAAAGAAACTATGCTGGAATGGCTGAGTAGAATATTATAAAATTACTGTTTTATCTGCATGAGTTTTTTTAAGAGAATCTTAAGCGGAATAAAGCTTTTTAAGTCTACTCCTTAAACAGAAAAACTTTCAGCTCTTGCTGTTGTATAACTATTCATACCTGTTCAGAGACAATTTCAGAGACAAAGGAATAGGATAATATTAGCATTTCATGGTACTGGCTCTGTTAGAAGCCCTGCTAGGAAAATGGGGGAAAAAAAAGTTTTGACAGATACTGTTTTCAAACCAACGAGCAAGTATTCGTGAAGTCCAACAAATTCTAATGATTTCTTTTACTTCCCGCTTCATCCTGGCACCATAAAAGTATATGGGTTCAACATCTTCTGCCAGAAGTATACACAGTCACTTCCATAATTTATGCTTATCTTTCACAACTCCATAAGTTACCATAAAATTCATAAAGTGCGAACATGTTATTAAATTTTGTGCATAGTAGACTCCATGAAATGAAAATCTGAATGTGAATCTGGGTCTCCAAAACAATTGTTTCGTTCTCAGTGCTGTCACTACCTTTAGGTAATTTTTCTCTTGTTTTTAAGTCCATCATATCTAAAAAGTGTTCTCCTTTTTCTGTGTCAAATATCTATTGCTAATGCTTTTAAAAAATTCACAGTACTGTGTAAATATTGATTATTTTTTCTACTGTGGGCATTATGATAATGAATCAGCTCAGTCAGATGAAGTAAGTTGCAACATCACTTGGTAGTCATAGTGTCTGGCAAATTAACCTGGTAATTTTCTTTAATAAACTTATTTTCTAAATTAAAGAAACAGAGGAGATGCCACACTTCTGGACCTTTAGTAAAATATCAGTTCCATAGCAGAGATAACTACAATCATTAATTAAACCAGAAAAACACATAAGAAAGAACTAGCTAAAATGAAAAATTTAAATAGACAGTGATATTAGGAACATTATATTACTGTCAGAACTCCTCAAGGATCAAAATAGGATAAATATTAACATCAGTGAAGAAATGTGTTGCTCAAATATTATTAAATTCAGAGATACCACTACAATGAAAGATTGGATGGAGTACCAAAAGAAAAACATTGTCTAATGCTTATGAATGAAATTTAATGGCAAGAATTTCAGAAGACTCTTAGGAACTAATAATAACAACCTATGTGTTACTCTGCAAATATTAGCAGGTGTAATTTAATATGGAAGAAAAGGAATTTTTCACAGTAATTGATTACAGGGTGACTATGAGCTACACATGTCATATAGCTGTGAAAATGGAAATGTGATCCTAGGTAATGTCAGTCTAAATATTTCCAGTTAGTTTTGGAAAATTTTAACAAAATATAGAGCCCACAATTTAACAGATACTGTGAGCAGTTCTGTCATGCAAGTCACCCTTGTTGAAGAAGAGTAAATTTAACCTCAATGAACGCAAACAACAGCTATGATGATCTAGAGTCCCTAAAAGTCAAGTGTATAAGCATGGCATACAAAATGTAAATCTGGTTAGCAAAAGTCTAGAGGAAGGAAGGAAGGAAGGAAGGAAGGAAGGAAGGAAGGAAGGAAGGAAGGAAGGAAGGAAGGAAGGAAGGAAGGAAGGACATGGTGTGACAGTGTGTATGTATAAGGATGTGGGAAATGAGGGATATTGAGGGAACCAGAAGCACAGCTGATTTCATTAGTGGACAGTGGTGGTACTAAATTAAGTTATCCTGTACCTCAAACTTCCAAGGGGAATATGCAGGACAAAAAGTAATTAATAAATGGTATTTGATTCATTAACAAGTAACCTGTGACGTAATAACCTTTACAGGACTGGAGTCAAGAGTCCAGAACTATCCCTTGCTGTAAAAAGTGCTCTTTTCTATGAGAAGCAATCATGAAGTCAGTTGCTGCAAAATGATCTGCCTTAGGACCTTCCTTAGCATTAATGGGGCAGAGAAGGGGAGCTGTAAAGTTACAGCTTTCCCTTCATGTAAATTGAAGAGATGCCTCTGCTGAGATACAAAGTAGCTTTAAAGTAGCACCTTAGTTTGGATCAAGAACATGTATTTGCTTTTATTTGTGGCACAAGAAGATCTTGGGCACGTAATTTAGACTTCTTTCTGCTGAAACTAAAATAGATTTTTGACTTTGGGAGCCTAATACACTTCATGCCCAGTTGACTGTTCAGTCCACAAAGCAGCAAGTCAGAAGTAAAATTTCCTGTAATGTGTTGTGCACACTGGATCCCTACCAGCAGTTGCTCCTCTGTGTAGATCTAATCCCTTTGGGTAGCTGCTTGTTAATGCATATGTAACCTATGCATCACCCAGGGTTATGCACAGCAAAGAAGTAGCAAGCCCCACACTGACTCTGGAAATCTGCCAGTGGGTGGCAAAGGACACGGCTCCCATTCCTGTATACCAGTGACAACTGATCTGGTCACAAAGCTGTAAGTATCTTTACAAGTTGATGTGTCCACAGGAGTGAATCATGTTAATGTTTCATTTGGTCCTTAGGAGTGGGTTCCCAGTACAGTAACCATTTACTCAAACTGTAATGAATGAAATGAGCTAAATTCCATCCTGATGTAGGCTGTCCCAGAAAGATATTTGACTTTGGCTTGGATGTGTATGTTAGAGAAGCATTGGCAATCTGAGGATGGGTATTTTCAATGTGCACCTTTTTTGTTGTTGTGTGAATGGTTCTTTCTGGCAACTTTAAAAACAATAACATTAAAATCAGATTTGGATTTTATTTACTGTCCTTTTCTCTTAATGGTAGTCTATGTCTTTTTTTTCTTTTAAGATGAAAACAGCTGCAAGCTCTGCTTAATTTGCTTTCTGCACAGTGCAAGACTATATGAACAGTACACATGTGAGCTCATTATACAATAAGGAAGAATTTATTGTGGTAGCAGAATGCTTTCCTACTAAAGATGGGCTGTTAAACACTGTCTCACTTAGACATGGATTGCCTGTGATGAGGGATACCAGATGTAGATAAAAGTAAAGCATCTGATGTAGATAATCTACTTTCATAACTGTAAATTTTATAATGTGTTTGCATTTACTTTAGAGTCTATGAGAAGTAACAGAAGATAAAGATGACAAGTGGTAGAAATCATGTTGACCTTCTCCTTCATACACTTGTGACTAACTCAATAGCGTTTGCTGTATGAGAATTCCTATTGGAACATGTAATCTCCATCACTCTGCCAAAGGAGATAAACATCCAAACCAGGTGAGATCTTCTTAGGCAAAAGACAACCCCAGAAAAAGATTTATGCTGGAACCCTATATCTCCCCTCTTTCATTTTAGTAAGCATGTCACTTTTGGTTTGATACTCCCTGAGGGAACCTGTTCTCAAATTAGGGAAGCTTTAACTCATTCCAAGGCTAGACTGCTGTAGCTGTGTATGACTGTATGTACTTCAGTCTCTTCTGTGGAGTCACTGTGTACTGCAAAGTTAATGGAATATTCACTGGCATAAAGAAGGATTGAATGGATTCCTGGTCAATCTCTAAATTTTCTCTTTGTTTCTCCCAGTAAATATTTACTTTATTCACATAAATATGGGGAGCTTCCATAGCAGGAATACAAAGAGACTTTTTAGCCTCAGGCTTGTTTCTTGGTGGAATGGCTATCATATCTAGAAAATGTTAGGGTGTGACTTCTCCAGAGAGCAAAAGATATTGGGACCTCATGTTCTTAAAATTTTAATTGTCCAGCCAAAGTCTGCTGGATAAAATAGGGCTGGTAGAAACATACTCTCTTGGTGTTTGCTTTCTGATATGGTTTGTGTATCATTCCCAAACTAGTGAGGACAGACTGAATTGCCTAAACATAGGCTATTTTACATACTCTGGGTTATTCAAGACATCTGCTTGGAATTTACACATCCCACATCCTTCTGGGGTGGCAGCTGAAGGTATTTATTTAGACAACTCATTACTAGTACTTCAACATTTTCTAATTCTCTGTCAGGTTGTGTTCAGACACTGTGATTATGGAATCTACAAGAGTTGAGGTAATATCAGTGCATGCTCACTGACAGAAGTAAAGGACTGTATGAAATGTATGGATATAACTTGTGGAAATATGGGCAGCCATTATACTTCAAGACACTACTAGGATTTGAATTCTGAAGCTTAAGCATTGTGAAGCTGCTGTTTGAACAGATTCTACATCTGAATATTACTTCGGGGGCAGAGGAGCAAGCTTCTTGGGCATCCATACAAAGGATAGTGACTAAACTTAGCCAGGTTATCACAACATTTTCCTTAAGCTAGTGTTTCTTCATCTAGACAGGTCAGCTCAACAGAGATTTAGACTAGAACAGCTTGAAAACCATCAATTATTTCTCATGTGATAAAGAAATAAAAAAAACACCCCTCTAAATCAGAAGACATTAAGAAAAATGGGTTTGTTCTTGTTCTTTTTCTAGCAAAACAAACCCTGCCAAACCCCTAAGCTTATTTTTAAGATTCCACCCTCCTGTTTCACGGTTTAATCCCCTGCCAGCAGCCAAGCTCCATGCATCCACTGGCTGATTCCCCCACCAGGAAGAGCAGGGAGACAATCAGAAAAGTAAAAGGTAGAGAACTTCTGGGCTGAGATAAAGACAGGTTAATAGGGAAAGAAAAAGTCATGCAGACAAGCAAAGTAAAACAAAGAATGAATTAACTGCTTCCCATGGGCAGGGGGGTGTTCATCCAGGAGAGCAGGGCCCCATCATGTGTAACAGTGACTCGGGAAGACAAACCCATCACTCCAAATGTCCCCTCCTTCTTCCTTCCTCTCCCCCCACTTTGGGTACTGAGCATGATGTCACATGGTCTGGAATGTCCCTTTGGTCAGTTGGGGTCACCTGTCCTGGCTGTGTCTCCTTCCAACCTCCCAAGCACCCCCAGACTCCTCCCAAGTGTGGCAGTATGAGAAGCAGAAAAGGCCCTGGCTCAGTGGAAGCCCTGCTCAGCAATTAAAAAAAAGTCTCTGTATTATCAACCCTGTATTCAGCACAAATCCAAAACATGGCCCCCTATTAGCCACTGTGAAGAAAATTAACTCCACCCCAAGTGAAACCAGCACATCCCCATTTTGATTTTTTTTTCTCCACTTTCTTTCATTAGAATAATCATCTTGGTTCTCCAACACAAATTGTTTTGGTGTTTGAACACTTTGAAGAAGAATTATAAAATAAAGTAAAATTTCAAAGAAAATTGATTTTAAGAAATATAGACAAAAATAATTTTTCCTCATGGTATATGTTCATGGGAAATTTTTTTCTGCTCTATTTAAATCCTGGGATGTGGCTGCAGTTATTTCTACTGTTTTTGTATTCTTTAGCACTTATGTTGTCTACACATATGCATTTAATAAACTAATTCTATACTAGTTATGAAAATTGAAGGAACAACTAAGAAATAACTATTATATTTCCTGTAGAAGTTTCATAGAATTGTTAGGGAATGATCTGTATTTTCTAGAGGATATGCAAAAAACCCCAAACCAAACTTCAAACTTAAGGAAAGATTGACTTAAACAGTAGTTTTATTGAAGTAATGTAAAGACAAATGTTATTTCTAATAGTTCTGTATAATTATCATTTTGATACCAAATATTCCCTTTCACTACTGACATGAATAACTTTTATTTTATTTTCTATTAAGATATTGATGAACATTATACTTTTGGTATAATCTTTTTAAAGCAGTTTTAAGTGGACATACCATGAATATCTTGTCTTTTTTATTACCCTAAAAGAGAGTACTGTTTTTCTCTAATGAAAACCAGAGTTATTTTTATTTCAGTAATTTTGTTCAATATTAAAGAAGGAGGCTTATAGCTCACGTCTGACAGTTTCTAAATCCAGGACACCACTTCAAAGGAAACAGCTATGCTCCTTCTGTCACAATTCTGACTTAGTTCTGACTTATATGGAATCTGCAAGTTCTCTTGAGACCTCGAATGTAAAAACAATTGCTGATATTATAAGAATGTGAGCTCAAAAGTAAACAAATAAATTTGAGGGAAACAACTCTGAATTTGTATACAGCTGAACATGTAGACGGAGCAAGAGCTTCAGGAATCAATATTTCACTTGTAGCTTTGTAGTAATTGTTTTCTCAACTGGCTAAGGAAGACGGGAAAGGAGACATGTGAGACTGTTGAGAAAAGTGCTGCATTACCCTTCAAGAAGTTGGGGCACTGTCATCCAACACTAGGAGGACAGGTACTCATTCATACCAATGAATGTTCCAAACTCTTAACATGTGATACACATGTAATTGTGGCTCAAATGGGTCATCGTGGGCTTTAAATATTTTCTTCACCACTTATCCTCCTCCCTTTTATATCCAAGAAATTTTATGCACAAGTGAAGGAACAATTTGGACATATGGATGTTTTCCTGAAGTCCTGGTGCTTAGCTTAGTTTTTTATGCTTGTATGGGTTTGGAGCTAATGCAAATGGGACTCACTCATTATCTTCACAACTCACAGATGAACAGTGAGGTCATTATGTTATTTATGACAGTCGTATAGTATCGTGAAACAAGGAAAGCAGCTGCCTCACAGTTGCAGCAGTATAGCACAGATTTATCAAATGAGTAATATAAAAATTCATTCTTAAATAGTTTTGGTAGCAAGTTAAATTCAATTATTAACAGATTCCATAACACTTAATTTTATCACATCCTTAGAGTCTTTATATTTCCCTCCCTTTTGTAAATTAATTTCTAATGTCTAATAAAAACCAATATTCACATTTAAGCTAAGGTTTTGTTTTGCACACCCATAGCTGAAACTTACTTGATTGGTGTAAATCTTGAGTAGCAGGTTTTTTGTCTTTTAGATTTTGGGGGAATGAATCAAAACCTTTATGTTTAACTTCACAACTTTACGCAATCTGACCTCTCTTTGGTTTGGAAAAATATCTACAAGGCATAAAGAAGCCTGATGTTCTCCCATACAAATGTCTTGTTCTATTTTGAAAGTTTACCAAAGCCCACTCTTACCACTTTATTAAAACGGTCTTATCCTGGAGAGGGCAAGCATACCTGGAAGAATTTGAGATGCAAAAAGGACCAGATTAACTCCTGATTTTTGTGAGGAGGTAACTAATTTTTCCTGTTGATCGTCTCCTGTTTTATTATTTCCCACCTGGTAAGTCTATATAAGAAAACTTTGTTGACCCTTAGGTCTTACGACTAATGACTTGAATTTAGATGGATAACTTATACTGTAATACTGATGACACCTGTGTGCTAGTTTGGAGAAATTTGGAGGAAAAATATCCTCTGATAGAAGGCAGGTTACAACCACCTTCCCCCAGCAGGTTTGGGAAAAAATAAATTTTCCTCAGAGGAAAGTAAAAGAGATAAAAACTATTTATTTAACAAACACACAGGAAAAGGATAATAATGCCAAATAATAAAACCTCTCGCTGTGGAGAGAAACCTGGGAAAATTTCAGAGTCCTTCTCTAGGTGCGGTCTCTCTCCTCCTCCTCAGAGCTGGGTCGTGGGCCCACCTCCGGGGCCTCGCTGGAAAATTCTCCCAGTGTGTTCTGACATTGAAACAGTCCAGAAGAGAAGAAGGGAAAAAACCAAAGTCCCAGGAAAACAAAGTTCAACTCTCCGTCTCCCTCTAGACAAAAAAGAGCTGAAAAACTGGCTGAAAAAAAGGGTGCTTTGCTCTTGCTGCTTGCTGCCGTGGAAGCAGAGGAGTCTGTATCTCTGTGTCCTTGAACAAACTGCTTTGAAGAGTTCACTCGGGTTTTTTTCTCTCCCCCCTCTCAGGCTCAATTTAAAGCCACAGAAAGGCACAAAATTAACTTCTGGGCATAGAGCAGAAATAGGGGATACACATCATAAAGTCACCCCGAGACAACCTGACACTGAATACATATCTCAAGATCCAAATTCTATTTCTAAAGATCTGCAATTTTGGTCATTTCTCCTTCTACATTTGTAGTTTTCTAACTGCTGTGTCCTTTGTGTGTGTTGGGATAATTTAATTCATTGAGGCATGAGCAACTTATAAAGTGGTTGGGACATTGGATCCCTTATTTCACTGAGACACTCAAAATACTGGTGCATTAATAAAAACAGCTGAGACAGGTAGATAGAAAACCTCATGTACAAAACTGGTGAGTGCAGACCCATTGGAAACTCAGAAGTTCTACAGATCAGCATGTCCCTTCTTCACTAAAGAAGAACTAGGAGAATCAAGACCAGGTGAACTAAGAAAAGGCAAAAAAACTGTCTAAAAATTGTCTGTGAGTACAGTAGCATGTCACCAGTGGTGTACTGTTCATGAAGAAACTTTGGTTTGTGAATGAGGCATCATTCTTTGGATTAGATAAAGACATACAAAACTGTGTCATAGGTTTGTTGGGGTTTTCTTCCTTTCGTCTTTAGAGGAATAGAAAAGAGGACTTTACTCAGTATGGTCCTCTGTGCTTATTGAAATAATAGATATCTGCTGGCTTGCTATAATTTAATTTTCATTAAGACATTTAAAATGTCAGTGTGTGTTTTCAATCAGTTTGGAGGAAGGAAAGTACTATTGTACAACTGTTTAACATTGAAAGGATAGTTATTTTGAAGGCTGTAATATAATGAGAAGAAAAAGAGGTTCTGAAAACCTGTGAAGACTATTGTTAAAGTTTTATTATTGTTCAGCAATTTGCATGCTAAGAAAGGACCCAAACTACGCTGAGGCTACAAAAATTTACTTTATATGCTATTTATAAAGTCCCTTCACCTCTCAGTGTAGCTGATTAGAATCACTTGTAGCTATGAGAATGATTGTGTAATCAAAGACACATAAACATGGTGGGTTTTTAATTATTCACACCTGCACACACTCTAAACAGCACACCCTGCTGTATCTTTCAGATGCTCTAAAAACAAACATTCTGTTCTGATTCACTGTGCTATTTTTAAACACCCACAATTTGTTAGTTAAAGCACAATTGTCCCATGGTTTATTTTTTTTTCCTTAAATACAACAAAAAGCTCTGTTTATCATGCAGAGAGATGTAAAATTTTGTTTCATTTCATATTAAATGCATTGTTTCATCAGAACTGAAAATATAATGTTTGGTGTTGGGCTCTTGTAAGAAACCTAAAGGTAAAGAAAAGTGGATTAATTGAATATATATTTTATCCAGCAATTTGGTAATTGAAGAATTCCCCCAATACTGTGAGACATTAATTCAATTATTTGAAGAGAGTTCTTTGTTTGAAGAGAACTGAAGACATACCAACACCTGTAATCTTACCTGTAATTTTGTGTTAAGGCTAAAGAATTGTGATGGTGGAAGGAAACCAATTCTTGTCATATAAATAATTGGATAATTTTAACAGCTAATTGAAATCACCACATTTTCTTGTGAATATATCAGATAAAGCCCAAAGGAACATTCCAGTGCACGAGTTCCTGACTCACAGAATATATATACAGTCCTTACAGAGGATGTAGAGAAGCCACTCTAACAGGAAGTATAGCCATTATGGTGCTTAATAAGCAAATGCTTAGCTTCATGCTGGTATCTAGACCGACTCTGATTCTGTAATTTGTCTTTGTCTGATTTAGAACAGGGATCTGACTTGTGTCTTCCACTCTCTGCTTGTATATGTTAACTACACTGGGATACCAGCCCACTGGTGTCTCATAAGAGTAATATATCTGGAAAAGAGATGCTGATATTTTGTTTTGACTGTGATTTTACATGAATTGTCCATTGCTTCTGTTTTTCCTCTATGTCTTATATATTCAAGGAACTCCTGGGAGTCTGCTTGGACTGTCCAGGCACAGCAAGGTTTACTATTTGAACTTACTGAGCCCAAAGGAGGCTGCTGGACACCCTCCAAGACAGTTGTCATAGCCACAGAATCTTAATGCTCTTTATTTGTATATGTTCCCCTATGTCATTACCCCCACAGTGAAAATTCACATTAGACCTCCAGGATGTTGCTGTTTCTGTGCCTTAAACTCTGTCTACATCACCTATCATTATTTTCAGGTCAAGCTACAGCCAGACCTTTTTCTTTTATGGTTAGTTGGTGCTGCTGCTTTTCACATTACCTCATGTGGTTCCCTTTCTATGAGAAAAAGCAGAGAAGAAACTCATAGACTACTACTTTACTTGCTCTTTGCTTTCTCTTTTCCATCTTCCCTCTCGGTGGGCATCTTTTCTCACTGTTTTTTTCTTTCCCTTTTCTGTCCAAGTAGTGACAGAAAAGAAAAACCTGCCCAACAACAGCATAACTCTGCCCCTAGACTTCTCCCCCTGCCTTCAATATTTATAACAATTTTTTTAACATTCCCTCTTCCCAAACAAATGCATCTATGACTTTAAAATCAATCTATGCAGTACACTCTGTGTAGATGGTGATGGCAGTTCAGCCCCGATCAGGCAGCATCCCCAAACACAGCAGGACTGAGCTACCAGACAGAAAAAATTCCCTCCTGTTGTGGAAAAGAAGGAAGAGGGAGGTGGGTAGTCGCAGTCACACAGAGGGGGCTCCAGGGTGCATGGTCACTCATTTTGTTCTACACCAGGTTACTTATCTCAGTTCACCAGTCAAAGCCCAAAGGCTGCCAGTGCCACTGGTTTGTGGCCTTGCCCACAAAGGCAGTCAGCATAAGGGCTGTTCACAAGTGCTCGTGTAAGACTTTGGCTGATGTATCTGCCTAGAAGCTGGTGGATTTAGCCCAAGAACAAGTAACCTTCTACAAGTTTGCCATGAGCAGCAATATCTGTCTAAATTTTTATTCCCTTATACCTAATGCCTAAAGGAGAAAAATCAAAAAGGGTATTGATGAGTTCTGTACAGCACTTTAACAATTTCATAATTAATTCTAGCAAGAAGGATTGTGTGACTTCATTTCTTCATAAAGCCCTCACTGGTGGACAGCTGAATTCAGCTCACATGTGAGGACACCCACAGGTTTCAGTTCTGACCTGCTCACGCTGCTCTGCTTCTCCCTCTTCTGAAATGCACAGGCTGCAATTTCACCCACTGAATATTTACTGTAGATAAAGCTGTTGTATGTGAGGGTATCCCAGCCCACTGCTAGCTATTGCTGTCCCTGCCCACCCTTCCCATGCCACAGCAGCACCTGTCTCCAGCTCCCCACAGCTCTATCCTGCCTGGGCACAGTCCCTCTACACCAGGCCCACTCGTGGGCCCATGTCTCAGCCTGACCTTTACCTCTCCCCATGCCCAGTGAGGTGCCCAGTGCCTCCTGGCTGCCCTGCTCCTGGGAGTGGCACTGGCTGGTGGTCCTGCAGGAGACCCTGGCTCTGACTGCAAACAGAAAACTGAAGGAAACTTCATGAGCAGACATTTTACAAAAGTAGTAAATTTAAAATAGTGAAGTGCTCCCTTAAAAGTTCCTTATCTTGAATTTCATATAGCTTTAAATAAAAACCTGCAACAATCTTATTGAATTACCATAATCCTGCTCTGGAGCAGTCATGGAAGTGTCCACCCAACTCTTTCCCAGTTAATTTGTACCCTGACTGTATGTTTCTGTTGCTTTTCTTACACTGACAACTTAATTTTAAATTTTTTTTTCAGGAGGCAAGGGCTGGGAGGCAAGCATGGCCAAGGGAAAATGCAGGATGTGGGTGGTCTATCTTTAGCTGCAGCAGCATGTTTTTAAAATGACTTAATCTTCTGCAGACATTCTAAGAAACTCTAGGTTCACCCCTGCTTCTACTAATACCTAGTGATCGTGATGGTACAAATATAAACCTTCATGGGAAGATTCATAGGTGACTTAAATCAGGAGTTATATCACCTCATGGATGGAAATCATGCAAAGATAGGACCACAACAGGAAAACAGCTGAGAAGGGTTGTGAGAGTGAGCTGATGCATCATACTTGTTAAACACTGGAAATAAGTACTGGGCTGTACTTGCACGTGCAGAGCACCCAGCACTGAATATGCTTTCCCTTCTTAATGAATAAGGAAATAACTACTTAGTTTTACAATAACCTATCAGCTTATGTTTTGATTTTTTTTTGTTTGTTTGTGTTTTTTAATCTACAGAGTTATTTCCAGACATATCACTTGTCAAATACATGTGGATAAAAGTAATTTATGGTGCATGGAGATGTAAGTCCCAACTTCCAAGCGGCAATGTGAAAGCAAGATACCTTTATAGTGATGGGATTCTTATCTTAGCCTTAATGTAGTCTAAAACTAACATATCCCCGTCACCTATACTCCATGGTGTCCCTGGTATGTATATATGGAAAAAATCACAGAAAACCTGAATGTTAAAATGTAATTATGAAAATTGAGAAATATTAGACGAAGTGTGCAGTTTAACACGAGACATACACACAAACCACAACAGAAAGCACTCTTAAAAACCTTAATTTGAGTTTCAAGAACATATCAGAGGATAATGCAAATAAAAATATTAGGGAGTTTCTTCATTGGTGGCTATTGAAAAGAGCTAAAAATCACTAAGTTATTTAAAGAGTAAGATTAAAAAATAGGGCAGGGATAATGGGGGCAAGTGCAACAGTACTTGACACATTCAGGACAAGACTCCTGATGGGCTGTTGTTGTGGTGCCATTGCCAGGTCAGAAGTATCTGCTCCAGATACAAGTCAGGAAAAATGTCTAATTTCTGTCTGCCTGTTTAAGTGCATATACCATACTTGTTCAGGTGGCTCGCAGAGTACCAGCTGAAACTTACTAACTTTTGAAGTGGTCTCATATCTATTCAAAGAGAAAATCCAGGTTTCTCTGGTGCAATATTACTGCCCACATTGAATATAAATCTGGTATGTATTAGTCTCCTTTGTCTTCACCCTCCCCAGTTATCCCCAGCATCACTAGCGCAGCAGATTCCCTTTTCGTCTTTGCTTGCAGAAATTGAAGGTTTACCACTGTTATGATCCAGTTTAAACCCAGAAAAGCAAAGCAAGCTAAGTCTCTGTGCATAAACTGGAAATAACTTAGAAGGTTCAAAATATTCCCAGAAACGAGATTAAAACCAAATGAGATTAGATGTTGATGCCAAAAAATTGATGTATTTTATTTAATAGTAGAGAGGCAAAGAGAAGGAAAGAGAAAAAAAGAAAGAAATAGAAAAAGAAGTGTGCATGGGGGATGGGGGGACAGGGAGAGGTGACAGGGGTTAGGTGGAAGCGTATCACCCATCCGAGGCTCCCAATGCTCTCCTCCATCTGGTCTGCTGGGGGTGAGGGTCCCCCGTCGCTGCCATGGCCAAGCTACCACACGCTGCCACACACCACCACACGCCGCCACATGCCACACACCACACGCCACGCCAAAGAGTACAGAATCCTGTGGATTATTATACACTTCGGGCCAGGTGGGAACGCCCACGTGTCTCCCCTTGCAGGGGCTGGCTTGACACACTGTCCCACTGTCCCTTGCAACACTGAGGTTCTGTTGCATCATCTCTGGTGCTCAGGGGACCCCTTTGAGGGGGGCCCCTGTGATGGGCCATGTCACCCCCTTCTGCTGTGGATAAGCTTCCCCCCCTGGTGAGGACCCCTCAGCTGGGCTCCTCTGCACAGTGGAGGATGGGCGGTCACTGGGCTTCTGACCAGAGGTGCTTCCAAGATACCCAAAGCCTCTTGTCCCTCCACCCCTTGGTGTGAGGGTCTGTTCAAGCCTGGCAGCTGATAGCCCTGGGGCTGTGGTCTCCACCTTGGAGGTGTTAAGCCTGTGCTCAGTGAATGTCCCCAGTCCTGAGTTGTTACTTTGTCTTATCTTCATCATCGAGCAGTGTAAGGCCTCAGTCAGGGCCTCATTCAGGGTGCCATAGTCTTCTCCGCAGCTTTTGTAATACAGTTTTAAAAGTCCTTCAAGAAAATGTTTAAGTCATAAACTATAGTATTTCAGTCTCTGACAACCACAGAGAGTAAGAGAACAGGTTTTTTATTGATAAGAGAAATGTGTTATCTACACATCAGATGATATACATTTTTTGATTTAATTTGATAATGCCTGAATTTCTTTGCTTTTTAGTTTTCGGTTAGGAAGACCTAGATACACTATCAGAACTGAAGTAACACATCTGTCCTCTGCTTCCTCCAGTCCTCTACTTTTAGAGTCCTTAGAGTCACTGCAGCTTCTTCCTGGACATTCTGTACCTTAAAGAGTGTCCTACGGCCTATTGCTCCCTGTTGTCCTGATGGAAATCATCTAGGTCAAAGCCTGTCTCTCTCCCCTGGCATCTCTTTAGAGGTACGTGAGAGAAGGATTTATCTTTCCCTCAGGTTACTGTTACTCTGCTAGTCAGTAAGTGCAGTACAGGGAACCTAACTGGTAATATTTGCAAGAAATGTTACTGATGTTGTTCCTGATAACTTGGCACCTTGCCTTTCTCCTTTATTTTGAATGTTTTTACCATGATATGCGATGTGCTGTTTACTTCTGCAGATCTGTGATGAAAGCAAGTTAACACACTTAGAGAAGAAAAAAATAATCCTCTCTAATGGGCTGTGATGATGCACTTGGCTTTTTTTTTAGCCCCTTTTGTTATGGTAAGATTTCCAATAGCAGTTTTCTTTGAGTAGGAAATCAAACTAGTCTTTTTCCTGCCAGAAAGAAAAGGGCCTGCAGCTGACTGTGACATTGTTTTAGTGATGTAGGAATCTGGAGGAACAGGGAAAAAGACCTGTGCACACAAAACTCCTGTATTACTGGTTTTTCAAAAAAGTATGGAGAAATACACGTATTTTTTTTTAATGGGTGTTTCTTTCTGGTTTTTTTTTCATATGACAGATACAGAATTTTCAATCTTGAGTGCTCTTGACTGATTTTAAGAATTATACTACTTCTTTCTAAGCAAACCTATAATAAGATAAAACATTCAGTAAGTGAAATTTAATAATCTCTAAGTTAAATGTCCATGCACCAAATCTTCAAGTCCTTATTAAGTGTTATTCAACATCAGCCTTCACACAGGCAAACTCTCATAATCTCTGTTCTCATGATCCTACATGTTATATTGAGTTCTACTTTTCAAGTATTTGCCATTGTCTCAAACAATGACTGTTAGGTCAATAAGTGATTTGCGTGGTCAAAATTTTTTATATTATGTATTGTTTTTTAAGCCAAAGTTCCCTTTGCTTAAAGTCTGAATGGCAAGAGAATTCAATTTCTTGAAATGCACACTGATGTATGACTAACAGGCCAAAGCAAAATGGAGAACTTCTAATTCATTACCTACTGCAGGGTCTTCAAATCAATCGAGAGATACTTTATTGTTACTAGAATTATATTCCTTTTTCTTTGCAAAGTTTTTTTCCCCATGATAAGAAAGGGTACTCAGCATTTCTTGACGGAATCATTTCATGGCCTCTAACCAATGGTCTGCAGTTTGACAAGGGAGGTAACACGAAAAAGTGTCAATATTTTGTAGCCTGAATTTAACGTTTACAGACACCATATTAAAAAAGACTGTTGACGTTTTGTCACTGTTTCAGAATACATCAACAACTTATATATGAGATTTTGTAATTTTAAAATAAATTCCTAAGTAGGTTTTGAAAATGCTTTTTTCTTTAATACATTTAAATTATTTTTATTAACTTTATATTCAAAGTCTCGACAAATTTCAAATAACACACATTATATATGTTAGAATTGTGTATGACATCTACTAATGATCAGTAGGTTAAACCTCAAGTGTTACATGATTTGCAATTATAAAGGTCAGAAATTGCATCTCGAGTATAATTAGGCATTTGGGAATGCCTGTTCCTTAAACCAAACATAAGAAAAGGTACTTAGTGAAAATTTTACTTAGGTCATTTGTGATAGCCTTCCACTGATGAACATTTCCCATAATCTCCTGAGAATATACATCCTGTAAGCTGAATAGGTATATAGCATTTTTGAAGCTGAAAAATCCTTAGGAAGTATTTTTAGAGTTGGTCTTTTTTTTCTTTTTTAATTTTTAAAAATTTTTTTAAAATTGTGAAAGAAAAATAACAAAGCCTATTCATATTTATATCAAAGTCATGTTTCAGGTGCAAGCTGAAACTTTGTCTGTCAGAATGGATGGGCAGAATTCCAGAGCAGAATGCTGGCATACTTGGCAAGGGTGAACTTTTTAAAGCCATGAAAATGTAAAGCAAATCTGTATCTTGTCATATGACTGCTGCCAGCTGCTGTTGCAGAAAAATGTGTATATTAAAATTAGAATAATAATATAGCATCATAATATTACGATAATAATGATAAAATAATATAATAATATTAAAAATGTGCATAAAGTGCATATTTATTCTCCTCTGTATATTTATTATAAATACAGGCATCATGAAAAATAGATTGAATGCAACTGATACTCTGAGCATAAGATTTTTGTCCCTTCTCTTATCTAAGTATTCTCTACATTTCAAATATTGTTCACCATCCTGAAAACCCATTACCACAGACTACTTTTCCTTTTCTACATGGCTAAATATTTTCTTTCAGTTTTCTAGTAAATTTGAAGGAAATGGTGAAATGATGAAAAATTATAAATAAAAGTGAAAGAATGCTAAAGGCTTGAACTCTTTGTTGATCTTTTAAATTTATTTCCTATATTAGAAATTAAGACTGATCCATTAGAAATGGGAATATGCACCTGCTAAATCAAGCTTTTAGGCACTTAATATTACAAGTAGATGCTAGCATCTAAATATTTTTTAAAAATTGCTTTGAAAACCTTCATATTGTCACCATTAAATCTTCAAGTTTATATCTTGTCATTATTCTCAGAATATCCATAGTTACTTACTCAGCTGAGTAAGTAGGTTTAGATCTCATGACACTTTGAGCTATAAAATCTGTAAGTCAGGCATCCAACTCTGAGACTATAATTCAGTTTTCCAACTGAGGTGTTACACGTATCCCTGTACTTTCCCCTCCAGGAAGAGATGCAATTAGACGGAGGCTGATGCAGAGAAAGCTGCACAGAATGTTGAATTCTGGGATGCTTTCTTTAGCATCTTAGAATAAAACACATCAAAGATAGAGGTGCAACTGCAGTGCCTTTCTTCAGGATCTTGCTTAGTGGCTTCTGTGCAACTGGGAATTAGGGTTTTCAGCTTCCATTTCAGTTCATACCACAGGTCATGCTTTTCTCTTAAAATACAAGCAGGTAAAAATTCTGCCTTTCAGGAAAATAGTTCAGTGGCAGGACCACACTGCAGGCATCACAGTACTTGGTACAGCCCTCCTTAGCCTGGGAAGATCTGACCTTCCATCTCCTCTCTCTGTTCTAAACCAATAAATAGAATGCACTAGGATGCCCAGGGTAAGTGGTGTGACATAACACATGTCCTTATGGTGATACTCTCTTAGGGGTCCCATTCATGCTGTTTAACTGTAATGAACCCTCGTGTGGCTACACCTGGGATTGTGACTAGGAAAGTGCCAGTATGATACGGGCTGATATGGGCCAAAAACCATACTCAAAACAGGCTGATGATAGAACACTATGCTTAAGAAATTGCCAGTATTAGACCCCATGTCCTGCCTTTGCCTAATTTAGTAGGCTAGACATAGTCATTAATACCAAGATCGTAAGTTTCCGGGGTGTTCCATGTCCTCGTCACTCTTCCTTTTGAAGCTGTGCTGCTCTGCAGTCAGGAATACTTGATTCAGAAATCCAGAAAAAGAACAAGTGAAAGACAAGTGACCTTGTGAGTGGAGTTTAAAACACTCAGTGAACAAAGAGAAAATGAAATCTGAGTCTTACTTGCTCGACAAGTGTTCTCAAGGCAATGTAGAACCAGCAAACATCACCTCCATTTCTCTCCTTATTATTTTTTCAAAGAGAATAAGAACTGCTCAGTTCCTCGAAAGGATGCTTTACCCTGTGTATTCAAAGTGGATGAACTCACCTTCAGCTTGAGGAGATAAAGGATAGGAATTCAAAGATTTCCATATCTCCACAGTTTTCTGATTGTGCTTCTACAATGCAGATTGCACTCACTTTAATAGGTAAGGCTCTTTCTAAACCCTGGCTAATTTATACTGCAGATTTTGCATTTCATTCACCAGACCAAATGAGAGGTAATCACTGAGATAAGGTAGATTCTGTTACTCCGGTCTGAATTTTGATAAAAGAAAGCTGCAAAGAAATCTTGAAGGGTATTATTTAAATATTTTTTTTCTGTCATTCTCCTTTAATCACACAGCTTGTGACAAATATGTATAGGTATAAGTAGAGGTGAGATACTTTTGGGAGAAAGCCTGCAGTTTTTTTAGGCATTGAGTTTCACAAAGCAGAAACACCATCTACAATGTACAGAAATATGCTCATTATGACCAAAGTCCACTTCAGATCACAGCTCTCCGAAGAACTCAGGGGTCTCAATTATTTAATCCCCGCAGATGCTGTAAATTGTGTTAATTATTTACGTATAACAGCAACAATTGCCGTGGCGGTTTTGTCGCTGGATGTTGGCAGAGCCTTTTCGCCGGGTCGTTGAACACGCTGCCCACTAGGTGGGGGTAGACAACCTCCTACAAGCAGCCGCGTCCCTGGAAGGGAAATGTAGCTGAAGATGTTACAGAAACCAGACTAAATGCAGATACTTTGAGAGGTGTTTCGGTTTTGCTTTTGTTTTACTGGGGGGGAGTTGTGTTTTTTCTTTCCCCTCCGTTCTCCTCCCGTGGTTGTGTTGGTTTGTTTTTACGTTGTGTGTTTGTTTTGCTGCGATAAAACAAAGATTACAATTTGTGAACTACTGGACTTTAAAGGTGATAATGAACTGACAACACGGGCAATTAAGTTCAGTTTGCATTGAGAGAGAACTACGGTTTTGAACTCACATTATTACAGGTCAGGTCATTCGTATGCATGCAGACTAATGTGGATTAATTATTTGCAACTGCTTATTGAACATCAGACTCAGTTGATTACAACTGGTAATCCATAATAGGTAGATCCAGTAATTTTAAAGTTAGGCATAGGCACAACACAAAATGATCTACCTTGTCAGAACACAGTGAGGCACCATAAGTCAATGAAAGTATGATTTAATTAGCAAGTTCATAAGACACGAATTGTATGTGCACCAGACACACTCCACGTGTCCTCTGTTTCTGAGTGAAAACTTTAAGGAAATCCTAAGTGTAGTCAGAGTGGTTTGAATTTCTAAAATGCAACACAGCTGAATCATGCAAATAAGACCGCATACATTTATTGCAATGAATGAATGACTGCTTTTTCTGTAGGTCAGCAAATAAAAATTTATTAAATCACTATACTTGAAATATTATGAAATCCTAGTTGTCAGGAAATGTCAGTTGTTGCAAATTCTAGAGGCCTTTCATAAAGTAGGTTAGTAGGGAATAGGAGGATATTGTCAGATTAATGTGTTTCATTACATCATTTAGCATTTAAAAGGTGTGATACATGAAATCAAAGATTAGTAGTTTAATCTACTGTTGTTTTCCTTTTAAGTAGCATCTTTACTGCTGCACGTGTTTCTTAATTGTTGTAAACATAGTGGGAGTTGAGACAAGAAATTTGTGATTTTATGAGCACATTCAGTTTTGCTTAATTAGACAAAGACAATATGTTGTTTGAGAATAGACAAAGTTCATTTTCCAGGACTTTCAGATTATCATTACCAAAAAAAAAAAAAAAATCAAGCTAAAAATGAAATCATGTTCCAAATTTCTAATAGCTCAAATTGTTTGTGTACTGTAGATGGTCCCATTTTTAGTTTAGACCATTTTTAAATGAATTTTATCACTTTCCTTCCTCAGAGTACAAAGGCGTTCCAGCATTTGTTTCACTCTTTGTCACCCGTCTTTACTTAAGCTTTAATAGTCCACTTCCAGAGGGTTGGCTTTGTTTTGACTTTTATGTTTCCCTTATTTGTGCTGATAAATGACATTGTATAAATGTTAAACTTACTTCTCCATGGTAGTATTTTCCCATAATTGAACGTTACATATAGAGGCATCTTTCTATCTGCAAAGAGACACATCAACTCAAATTTGGAACTAGCTTGCTAGCAGTTGTAAAAAACCCACTTGCAACAGCTCTAAGTCCTACCAGTGGTAAAATGCTTCTTTCACTAGAGCACTCAATAATAAAAGAAAAGATGTACAAAGCCAGTGTATACGCTTTGAAATAAGAAACAGTACTTCAGAATTAGCATAAAATATATATCTGTCTGATTTCTGTAATATTCTATGTAATAATATTGAACTACAACACATTACAAGTACTTTAAGAAATTAATATTATAAACTTTAAATATACCTTAATCAGATCTTTTCAGTGATGCTAATGATATATGAAAGTGTATTGAAGTACTTTAAACTATGAGCTCAATCATATTAAAAAATACCTTCTACTCAGATTGGTTTAACACAGGTTTAAAGGGCTTTTAAAGAGTTTTAGAATTTAATTTGTCGTGAGAACTAATCTCAAATGTGCCAAAGAATCAAGTGCTGAATATGTTTGCATTGCTATCAAACCACCCTTAATGTTCTACCTTTTCTAAGACACATTTCATTGATAGGTTACTTAATATGGCTTAAGAAGCATTTTCATATACTGAAGTAATTCCATGCAGTGTCATGATACATAGTCATACTGTATTCATGATGAATATTAACCACTCTTTAGAGTATCAGCTTGATTGTCATAAAATGTGCACTTTTCTTGACTGATTATATGTGGGTTGGAAGACTATCTTCTATTTCCCTCTGTGTTTTAGTCAATCTACTCAGAACTCCCTTAAGTAAAGATATATGCCAATGACCATAATTGTTTTTCACCTTCTTTTGGCACAGTGAGCTACTCTGCAGCTACTCTGAATGATGGGATGTTTCCCTTCTTCCTCTACACATTTTTTTGACACTACACCTGCCTCCACCACTCATCAAGTGGCATAGTCCAAACACCTTTCTAATCCAAATATTCCACAATCTCATTTCACTTTTCCACAGTCAACATAATCCCAAACCCACTGCAGTTAAGGCACTTTGTACACTTCAGCCACTTCAGCATAAATCCACAGTAACAGCTGCAGTAACAGAAAGAGAGAAATCTGGATCTCACTGAAGTCAATGACAGCTTTTGCACCTTGAATTGGTTTCACTAGCAACCTTTTAAACTGTAATCTAAATATTCAGGTCAATTTGAAAATACAAAGTCTCTTCTTTTTCTTTTTTCTTTTTTTTTCGCTGTCCCTAAAGTCCCAAGGAGAAACATGGATGAACATACTGTGAACTGTGCAATGCTAGATTGTTGAATTTACCATTTTCTGCATGAACCATGTGAACACTGAATACATACATGTGCACCCAGTTCTGCACTCTACAAATATGTCAGGTGTGTTAAACACCTACTGATACACTCTGTGAAAAATCAGTGCATTCCTGATGATTTCAGCTCTATGCAATTGCAGAGAGGTTTAATTGCTCTTTGTTTTAATTTATTTTAATTGCTCTTGCTCTGATGGAGCAACTGTACTTCTGGGAATCCAGTACAAATGACCAAATTTCTCCTTTTCCACCAAGATAAATTCCTTTTCCTCCAGGCAGAAAAAAAAAAGAAAGAAAAAAAAAAGGCATGTTCTGAGAAAGCAGGACACAGAGCTACATCAGAAGCAGTAAATTAAACACTGTCAAGACCTTCATTCTGTCTTTGTGGCCAACCAACACAAATAAGCCATGGCTAATTAGCCATCACTAAACTTTCTTACCCTTTAGAATATGGCATCTGCATTCAAGCTAGTAACTGGAAATTCTCTTGGCTTTAGTACAAACTTCAAGCCACATCTGGGAGGACACTGGTTTGATCAGGCCAAAATCATGCCAAAGCACTACTCTGACTACTTAACAGGATAAGAAAGGATTTGTCAAGGTTTAATATGTTAGAATACAATGGTCACAGTGCCTTCAAGGGTGATGTTGATTGGGTGAAAAGATTGACCTGAAAAGACTTCTGCAGTATTAAGTCTCTGCATTTGCTAGTATTTTAGCAATTAAAACACATTTTAGTTTTGTGTTAGGAAATTTTGGCTTTCTTAACTATACAACACATTGTGATAAAAAGTTTTTTTTCCTTTCGGTTTGGAAAAAACTTACCAAAACTTTTCCTACTACCTGAAACTACTCCCAAATTCAGATTGAATATATACTTTCAGCTGAAAAACAATACATGAAATGCTTAATAAATCAGAGGAGGTGATTACAGTCATTTCCAGGTGACATATTCTGATTTTGCTCTGCAAGCAGATGTGTTGGGATTCAGGTGAAATTCCACAAAATCAGGCCAGAATTAGACAGGTCTAGGGAAGTTTATTTGAAGGGACAGACTACTGTAGAGTTCAGTCTCTTCCTAGTTCAGAACACAAACCTTGACAGAAATTTTCCTTCTCTCAGCAAAATGTCTTAGTCAGCAAGTTACAGAGCAGCCTGGAGTGTGAAACTGTTTCAATTCGTATTAATTGAATGCTTATTAATTCAGAATGTGGTAGCCACCTACTTCCTCTTCCCAGATGAGTGCCTGAATCACAAGATTTGTGATAACCGGAATGAAAAAATGAATGCTGAATGGTATAGTAATGCCATCAAAATTTTCTTTTTAAAATGTGTGCACTTGAGACAATACTCTTCTCTGGATTTTGAACATTTTTCTGATTTTCAAGAAAGGTGAAAAAAACCCCTAGCCCCTAAACTGAATCAAGTATATTGAACTGAATTTATTTCTTTTAGAACTGTCAGAACAGCAACTACTCAATTATCCACTGGATTTGAAATAGAAGATTGCCCAAAACAGACTTCTGCATTTTATTTTTACTTAAGTCTTTGAGATGAAAAAAGCGCTATTGCTTCATGGCACTTACTATTCTTTTTTTCTCCCAGTTCTCAACTGAAGTTTTGAAATTATTTGATCTTACTTTATTTTCCATGTTTTAGTCAGAAAGTCAGCAAGGACACTAACATCCTGAATATCCTGGCGTGTATGCAAAATAATAGGCTCAAAGCATACTAATGACTGCCAGTTCACGCTGTCTGCGGAGGATTACTAAGGATTACATGTAATTATCTGAAACTGCACACTGGTTTTTGGCAATTTTTTTAAAAAGTGGAATTGATAGGGCTTCTAGTTTCCTGCTAAGATTTTACTTTTATATTTTGCATTTAATATTTTCTCTTTTATGAAAAGTAAGAAAACACCGTAATAAATGAAAGAGTCCCTGAAAGTCACTTAGGGATTAAATATATATAAATCTCAAAGCTGAATACAGAACTCAGAGACAATACCACTAATTTATTTGATATTTTACAGAATCTTGCACAAAATACACTTTTAAAATGTCACTTATGAGACCATGGACCAGATTTTGATCTTCATTTCTAGTTTCTGGGAGTCTGTGTAGGAAGTAGTGTAACAAAACTAATTGTAAGAATTTATGGAAGAAGAAGGTGACATTTATTTCAAAAAGTTTCTAAGTGATTCCACTTATATTCTCACACTCCTGCCTTTGTAAGCTGGGGACTCACTCTAGCAGTTTAGCTTGGACCATTTGTATACCAGCTACTGACTTCACATCACATCTCTTGTGGTATTTTTGATTAGTGATGAGAAACTCGTTTTTCTGTTAGTCTTTTTATATGTTTTAGATGCCAGCAGTTACTTAAGTGATTCTTTTGCATCAGAACTCAGCTTATCTAAACCCCCATAAATATTAGCCAAGGTTGCCATTCATTGCTTCTTTTTCTCTGTTTGGAATACACAGATCTTTATGGTTCCAGCCTGTGTTCTTTTTGGTCAAACAAGAAATAATGGTGTGTGTGGTGTGCTTTGTTTTCAATCTCCTGTTGTCACAGTACAAACAGATCCTTCTGCCAACAAGTTGTCTGTGCTCTGGCCTTATAGACTGCAGGCTTTCCAGTTTTGGTAGAAACAACACATTTTTCAATTTTATTGCTGTGAACAGTGGTTTTTGTTAACATTACATGCCACTGTCTTAACCCTTGTTTTGCTTTTTCTTCCAATATTTATGTATATACATTTCCATTTGCAGCTCATATCAATCTTTGTTTATCAATGTTTAAAAAATCAGGGGAGATGATTGCAGCCATTTCTAGGTGAGATATTCTGATTCTGCTCTGCAAGCAGACATGTTGGGATCCATGTTGGATGTAATTCCACAAATTCAGGCCAGAATTAGACAAGTGTAGGGAAGTTTATTTGAAGGTTCAGGCTACTGTCCCTTAATATTCCTGTTATAGTTCTCCTCCTCTGTTGGCCCTAAGGATATTGGTGTTTATGTGTAGAGCTTTAAGAAAGACTCTCAGTAAAAATATTCAGCTTTAAATGTTAGTGGTGTCCAGTAGGGATGAGCCTGTCCTGGTCACCATTATCACACATACTTCACCACAAATTAGAAATTCTGTAGTTCAAACAGGGAAACAGAAAAAATAAAATCAGAAAAAAACTATACATGAGACAGGGCAAAACCAGGATACTTTTAGTCTGTTGCAAACACTTTAATCACACCAGTCTGTCTCTCACTAAGGTACTGGCAAAATGGAATTGAGGTTCACCAGGTCTGGTGCAGATTCAAAGAGCAGAGGCTGTACAGCCAGCAGCCTTGCTGACTCTTGCTTAGCCTAGAAGTTTGTGCTGGGATAGAAGAGAGATTCTCTTATTTAAAAATCCTTGGACCATATTTATTCTCAATGTTATAGCTGCTATGTGAAAGGCCACTCAGCCTTACTGCAGCATGTGGTGCATGTGGCATTTCAAGTTACTGTAGGAGTAAAAGTTATTTGCTGTATTCAGTTTTCTTAAGGTCCATCAAGGAATATCCCTTGTACTTTTGCCAGAGAAGGCCTCTAACAGTTTCTTTTGGTCATTGGGTTTAGTCCTCTACATTTTACAAAATCCACTATGTCTGACATAAAAGGCTTCCATAATTACAATGCCCAATTTTTCAACTGATATGGAAAGCTTTATTTAAATTTTTTGTCACTGCTAATGAGTGATCTGAGATGATGACTGGTACATTCTAATTATATTTCCCAGTCTAGGGAATTACCATAATTAGACTTCACAATACAATCTTGTCACTTTACCATGAATCTCAAATTCCTGGTAGAACGTTATTATCGCAGGTTCCAAAAATTCATCAAAAATTTGCACCCATATTACACCTTCATTAGCAATTTTAATTAGCAGGACAGTTACGGAAAGGAAGAGGAAAGAAAGCTTTTAGTTCAGCATCAATCAACTAAGTATTTGACAGACTTAACGAAAATCTGTATAAGAGGATTCATAAAGCAAGAATGCTGAGTGAAAACCAACACAATATTCAGCAGAGGATTTGAAATCATTGAGCATATCATACAGGCAAGTAAGAAACATTTCTGTCACATCTGATGCGCTAAGCAATGCTTTCAATAATGCAATGATTAGAGACCTGCTTGGTGCTCACCTGGTGAAACCAAAGTTTTCAAAAGTATCAAAAATATGTCTTGATTTTTATCCAAAAGCTCATGATTTCTTATCTTCACTATTTGATAAAGTAATGACGCCTGCTTACACAAAGGTCTTCTCCTTTGTATAGGCTTCATCTGAGGACTATGCAAATATTATTGGTCAAGGTAAAAGCTTAGAAATATAATTTCTTTTTAAAACCTTGTTTTATAAAAAACTTAAAGACTAAAGAGGAAGTTATATAGCAAAGTCTCTTTGATTTCCTTTGGGAACTGTCTGTGGCCTTGAGAAAATTCCACTGAGAATCAGTCAAAATTGGAGAACATCCCAGAGTATCATCTCACTAAAATCCTTTGGCTGCCCTATATCAGATGATGAGGCCATTAGGGTGTGAATATGTTATGTGTATAGAAAAGGACAGAATTAGTTTTTGAGGTCATCCAAAACTGTAAAGGCTGATGCTGACTGAAGGGAAAAAATGTCTCCATTTTATTATTTATTAGGACTGTATTGAACTAAAATTATAACTAAAAATTATGTATGAGTTTGGTAAGGGTGCATGTGGAATGGGTTCATCCAAAAAAGCAACATATGAGGCAGATAGAAGCTAACATCTCAAAATGTCCATATAGTTCCAGCTTTGTCAGCTGGTCTAAATTCATATCATTTCACTGAAGTCTGAGGAGTTATTCCTGTTCATCCCTGCTGAGCATTTGGGCAATTAAGTATCTGAAGTCTGGGCAGTCATGTCAGATGTCAAGGAAGATGCCAGTTTGAATGAAAATATAGGGTTGGTGAAATCCTCCACATACAGTTAAAGAGTGGGCTGCCAAAAGGTTAAATCAATGCAGTTTATATATTAAAAAAAAACCCAACAGAAAAAAAAGCACTTCATAGTTCAACACTCAAGGAGCTAAAAGTGAATCAAGAGCTCATGAAAGGTCTAAATGCTAAGTTTGTGGAAGTGCCAGAGAGAGATACTTGGGAAGATGTTCCTATTGCAGGACTATCAAGGGGCTGATTCAGCTTCCCATGGTCTTCACTTCCTCAGATGGTTTGTATCCTCTATTAAATTTAAAACCTTAAAATGTCTCAAAGGTCAAAGCAGTTCAGGACAGATGCCCTTAGGATTTAAGAGTGACAGTTTATAAAGGGAATATAGTGCTAAAGTCAGGTTTGAACAACAGTACTCTAAGCATATCAATCTGCTTGGATTACAAAGAATTTTTGGCATTTGGTTGGATAGAAAATTTATACCTATGGGAGGCAGTGACTATCCTGTCAAGAGTGTTGAGAACATTCCCGTCACTTTTTAGTGAGCACTTTTGATAGCAGTGTCTCATGAAACTCTTCAAGCCAGGTAAAAATCCACAACCAACAAAAAAACCTGAAACCAAAAACCCTGTGGGAGAGTTGCTTTCCAATGGAGAAGTTAAGAATGAGAATGACTTAAAATACAGATTAGAGAGGCTCAGCAGCTGCTGTCAGGATGCCGCAGTAGATGAACACAGACCCGTAAACAAGAAGTGAATTGTTAACGCGTCTAAGAGCAGCAAGTGACAGAACTAATTCCGCTCCGACATGTGCTCGTGCCGATTCTGCTGCACCCTGTTGCTTTACAGGAGGTAGATGTGTGAGAACCAAAGACTAATTAGGGAAAACAGATTAGCCTTTTAAGTTGGCCACCTGGTATCCACCCAGTTCCTGCACAGCTATGGACCCATGCTGCTCATTGTAAGAAAAGTGTAGAATTCTTTTTTTTCTTTTCTTTCCTATTAATTTTCTTTCTTTCAAAAATATCTCCTCAAAACTAAGCTTCACTAGGACTGTCAGATCAAAATCATATCAGAATCTAATTAATCAAGGCAAACTCAATATAAAATTAAAATTAAAACATTAGATTAATTATAAAAATGATTAATCTTTATAAATTTTAAGACGTTTGCTATCTTCTTGGGTATAAGTTCTAATTAGATAATTTGGTTAAGTCAATCAATACAATAATTTGAATGTTTAATGCTGAAATCAAATTAATATCTAATTTTTAAACCAAAATTTCAAGAGAAATGCTGAAGTTTCCTACTTATATGAAAGCTAACTCTTTCCTGCCTAAGAGGAGATACTGACTAAAAGTTCAATAATCACCACTTGTAAGAAGTTGTGGAGGAAAACTTTAATCTTGGTAGGGCTTTAAATGCAGAAAATAGAGCATACTTTTATGGTTCATTTTGAGAGACAAATTCTAAGTGAGATTGAATCTAAAACTGTTGGTTTTTTGTGCTTTCTCCAAAATAAAAATTAAAGAGGTCTATGAATGTGCCTTCAGAAAAAATAATTGAAATTTCAAGCCAGCTACTTAGCATTTATTAACATTCTGTAAAATGGAAAATAAGCTCAAATTTATGATTAGTAAACTGACATCAAACTGTTCTGAAACAGCATTTTATGTTGCTCTTTCCCTTTTGGAGTCGTCAAATACCTTATCTCTGGGAACAGGACTATCCAACATTGTAACAAGTGCAATTTTTCACTGTATGTTGCTCAGTGTCTGATAGAAAATATGCCTAATAATGTAATATGATACTGGTAGAAATTGGGGTTATGGAGAGTAAATAATTTTACTAATAAAAATATCATTTAAAAATGAATTTTTTTTTGTTTAATAAGATATTTCAATGTTCAAATATTTGTATTTTATATTTTTATGTCATGTTAGACCTCAGTTTGATCAAAATTTATAAATGTATTTTTCTCCTACCCTGCAAAATATTTTATTTCCTATTTTTGGAGAAGAGGTTACAAATTCCTTGTTTTTAAAATATTCTCAGCTTTAATTTGACATCTGGACCTACTTGAATTATTTCACGAGGAAAAAAGAAGTATTTTTGTGTTTGTTGTTGTTTTTTTTGTTAGGTTTTATTTTGTTGGTTTGGTTATTTCAGTGTTAAAATTATGAAGAGCAGCTACTTGGTATCTGAAACCTAGAAACCAATTTTCTGGTGCATTGACCTTATCCCAGAACTAATGTTTTGTAGACAAATAGCACAAGACACTTAAGATATATTTTCAGAACCTGATAATGCAAGGAAGGTTCTGTAGTCATTTGTATATTTGAGACTCTGTATGTGCAAGTTCACACCGATGTGTGTATATATATATATATGTATATTTTTCCTCATGACACAAAAGCCTTTGAAAGTAGTGGAACTGTTCACACTTCCATACCCTGATTTGAAAATTTAGTATTTTCTAATAGATCTGTAAGGTACTATTCTAAAAATCTGATAAGTTGTTTTTAGTTTATCCAAATTTCTTTGATGGTTCTGTTCTAGTTGCTTCCTTATTCTACTGAAATATGAAAGAAGGAGGAATAAAAATTCCTCCAGTCAAGATAAAGGGAATATTAGTGATGATAAATAAGAATGTCTTGTATGTAACCAGCAGACTTTCCTTCCTACCCCTTTCATCATCAGCCAGAGAAATAAAAGCCAGCTCCTTAATAAACTCTAAGAAAGGTTAACGAGTCTGCCTTCAGTGAATCATGAGAGGGAGTAGAGAATGGCTTTCTCTGTGAAGGATCACTCACAGAAAATGCCTTGCTTCTGCTACTAACTTCTTTTAAAATGAGCAGACAGAAGTTCAAACCCCTGCACTAAATACAGTATGCCTATCACATGCAGCAAGAAAAAATCTGTTAGCCAGCCGTAACATTAAGTCTAAAATATTCTACCTCTAATCTAACTTGAGAATTTAACACCATCACTCAAGCAATAATCACTTACAATTAGTGAGTAAATTGAATGGTGTTTTCTACAACTTTTGATTCATATTGCAATGTGTAGGTAATTTTATTTGGATCAGTCTTTCTAACTTGATTTAAGACTTTAATTATGGAAATATTATTTGCCCTCCATTTCCCCTTTAAAAATGTACTGCATTCCCTGGAAGCTTTATTTTCTTGATAATAGAATTTAATCTGAGGTTAATGACACATAAATTCTACCTGAGTACTTAATTCCACGTTTAATTCTTTTTTTTTCTTTTTTTTTTTTTTGTTTAACTTGGTTACAAAAGACTATGGTAGAACTGATATGGTAGAACTGAACTTAGCCCCTGTGCTTTTTAAAGCTATTTTACCTTTTGATCTACTTCAAAAATATGTATTCTTCAATATTTTTCTGAAAGCAAGGGGCCTTAATCATAGTAATTCCAAGTTCATAGGTAAAGTGCATTGCTTCTTGAAGGGCACACTAGAGAGGTTTATCAGGATTGTGTTTGGATAGAGAGACCTTGAGAAAAGGTCTCTATCCTTTGGTTATGTGAGAAGCTCACCACAGAGAAGTTATAGCAAGGAAAATTGAACTGTTGTGATTATTGTGTTTGGAAACTCGTAGTTCTAGCTCATTTTTTGGTTCAGATGGAACTGCTGATATAAAGCAGATGAAAGTTTAAGTGTTTTGTCTAGAATGGAAACTTACAGCGAAGACAAGCTCCTTTTCCCAAGAAAACACAAACTTGCATTTGTCAGAGACAAATGCAGCTCAGCACCATGCAATGCCACCTTACACCAGGGTGGGAGACACAGCTAGGATGGACAGAGCCATGTTCTGATGGGAAGATCAACAGACTTACTGCATAAGAAGTAAGTGGAAAAACAAAATTTGGATTAAAGACATAGACAAAGCCATGCTTAGCTTTCTGGTAGGCTCTTAGCCTATCAGATCATTGCTCTCGAAGTCTCTGTTGTATGTCTGTATCTACCTCTTGTCCCAAGCCTCCTATATTGTTATAAACTCCCTGGTGGATTTTTGCTACCTAAATGTGTTCAACATCTATAGCAAAAGGGTTCCTTGATCTTTACTGTGCTCCTTATTGTTCACATATGACAAAAACAACCCCAAAAATAATGATAAGCAGAGAGAGGTGTAATACAGGTGGAGGAACTGCTGCCTGAGGCAGCAGGATGATTGGATCACAGCAAAGCATGGCTTTAAGAGAGGGAAATAGAAGGAGTGAGCCCTTTCAAGCAGGGTTCTGCAGGAATTTCAAGGGATAGAGTTGGTTGTCCAGAGGTGATCATTCCTGGATTGCTGCAGGCTCCCATAATCCCAGCAACAAGAGTCTATGCCTGGCTGTGCTCTGAACCCCTCTCTGGCTGCCGCTGCTGGTTCCAGAGGGCATACACAGTGGTTTACTTAAAGAGAGGAATAAACTCTCAACTGGCCATCCTCTGTTTCAATATTTTCTTGGTTGAACTGGCTATAGCATTTCTTTTTGAGAGGGGTCAGGCAAGTTTTTGAATGGGACTAGAGAGTGGGCACAGCTACTAAATAGCCCCAGTCAGTTGGGCAATATAGGTGCTTGCTGAGGACAGTGCCTAGGACAGTCACTGCCTGATCTGCCCTGCTGAGAAGCCTAAAACCAGCCCTGCACAAAGACAGGAAAAACCCAGGAATCTCCAAATTCAGTCAAGGTCAATGTCTGACAGGAGGAGTCTGGTATTACTAAAACTGCTCAGGAAGTCTCTGAAATGCTGAATTCATCAGCTTGGCTCTTTCCTTGAGAAACACCAGCATCCTACACAGAGAAAGGAAAATATATGTTCAACTGAAACTCTTGGGGGGTATGGTGAAGAGGTGTGTGTAGAGGTTAAATCAAACTCAATCTATTTGCAAAGGTGATAACATCAGAAACAAGGAGGAAATGCTCAAAATGAAATGGGAGTCAGATCAGAAAACATTCATGGAATAACTAAAACAAGTCACTGTGTCAGGAAAAAAAAAGGCAGGCTAAAAGAATTAAAATAGTACTCTGCAGTGCTAGCCAAAATAGATTGTTTCAAGAAATCTCTAGAAGATCAGCCATGAAGAACCCCAGCTCACAGATCCAAAATACATTATCAAGATCTGGAGAAACATGTAGGAGACTCCAGCCGAACTGCAGAACTTCAAATGAGTTCAACTGAACAGGAAAATGCAAAAACAAATAACAAAAATTACTAAGACAGCCTTTAAAAACAAAGAATTGGAAAGCACAAAGAAAAGGTGTCACCCATGGTTTGGGATAAATTATTTTTCCCTGCTACAGTCTCTGTTTCTATGTGTTTCATAAGAAGAAAAGTCATTCAAAGGATGACACACACAGCAGTACAGCACCAGTACTGAAAACCAAAAGCAATTAAGTGTTTTGTAACTACAAATAAGTCATATGTCTCCCTTCCTTTACCTTCCTCAGAAACTGCTAAGGCTGGTTTTATAATGTCAGATTTTCAACTAATTGACATTTAACATAGGATAAAAATGTAGACAAATGAAAAGCAAAAGACATGAAAGGTCTACTTCTGATTGACTTCTGATTTCAAAGACTGTTCAGTCCAAGTGAAGAAATTGTAGCTGGGACAGAATTTTCAGAGACCCCTGCAAAATATTTGATTCAGCAGCCACCAGGACTGTTGTGACTGTTCCAGCTTGCACCTGAGTGTGTATATAATTTACCAGGGAGCAACAAGAGCTGCAAGATGTGTTTTCTCACCAGATTAGGCAACGTCTTTTAGGGAAATGTTGTCTTGTAAGCTGTCACTTTGTCCTTAAACTGACCCCTGGAGCAAAACAGGAAATATAAATCTTGATATTCCTAGATTCATCTCGGCTTATGGGCTTTTGAGATTTGTCAGAACGTCTCATTGCATGTATATCCTTTTTCCTGCAGAAAGCGTCTCATATTTCTCAGCCTCCCTAACTTCAGTCTTAAAAAAAATGAAGAAATTTAAAGTCGAAAGCAGGCAAGTATGATCTAGAGATGCAAATGCTGAAACTCTTGATTAGAAAGCCAAAAATAATGCTACTAAATTGGAAAATTAAAACAGTAAAATGTGTTCCTTATTACCTTGTTCACACCAAAGATACCTGCTATTTAAGCTATTTGACAAATATATGGGCTTTAAAAAACAAAGACAAAATTCAGCTGAGCATTCATCAATCTTCTAGATGCCAGCATTCAGAATAGGAACTAAAATTAGTTCAGCAACTGACACATCTATGTCCTTTCTCATTTTCTGCTGTTTTTTCTGAACTCACTGTGTTCAAGATTTTTCTCCCTCATTTCAGTTTTTATATGGATCAAACTGTAGCTGCACTGAACTGTAATTCAGCACCTTATCTACCTTCATAGGCATTGCCATAGTTTCATTTTTTAACTTTTGTATACTTTCCAATTTACATGTCCTTCTATTGGCAGCACTTTCATGACGCCATAAGACTTATATCATAAACTGCATTTCCTGAATAGATGTCTCATAAAATATAAAGCCTCTAAGTTTGCCTTGAACTTTTTATAGGATCATGACATAATACTTATTGAACAGCAATCTGATCCTCAGAAACATTTTTTCAAATCACCTTTTCCAAAAATTTCAGAATGCATGAGAATAGCATAAAAGACCAGACACAAAATTTTGGGGTATTTCTCTATCAGCATCACTGATATGAAAACCATACCAGAAATTAAGAAAAGGCTGCATCATCCAGCTCATGGTGTTGAAGTGGATACTAAATTATTTGGCAGAATTAGGCCTTTTCATCTGCATCATAAAACTGGGCTTAGGAAAGACTGACAGCACTAAAGAGGATGACAGGCAATCAGCACATGTAGTCTTTTCCTTTGTATATTCCTTTGTAAGATCAGAGATGATAGGCAAAGCCCTCTTAGATGGGCAAAAGTGTTAGGAAGCTGATGAGTGTTCTGTTAAATGATCCAGAACAGACTACTTAAAACTGTTCATTTGTTACAGACTCACAAAGCCCAGCTCTTCATACAGATTCACTAGCACATCAGGTTTTGAACCAGCACACAAATGACAGAGATCCAATATATAGTGAGATTATGTTTCTGAATGGTGCTGGCAGATTCAGGACAAAATATTGGGGCAGTAAAAACAAGCTTTCACTGGGACCTACATGGCTAATGCTACCTCCCTGCAAAAGTGAGGTGATGGGAACACTGGCACAGAAGCAGGAAACACTACAAGAACCTTTCACCTAATGACCAGCCAAATTATTAAACTCTGCACTCTGTGAATAACAAGACAAAAGAATAGACATGAAAGGCCCTGTGTAAAAGATTTTCCTGCCTGAACATAGTAGCCCTGTGTGATTTTAGACAACCTAAGATATTTTACCTCACTGATAGCCGAAACTCCCAAGCTGCATTAGATGATAGTGTTTAGGCACCTTAATCTCCCTCACACTCCGACATACATGCTTGCCCCTGGAATGAACACCTGTCAGATAAGAAGAACAAATAAATTAGTGAAATGAATCAATAAAATAAATATAAATAATTTTTTAAAAAAAATCTTCTTCCAAGCATTCATATTTAAGAAGGGGGAAATAGTCAACATTTAAAGAAAGCAAAGAGTTAGGATCATCTGCAGCTCCTCTCAAAAGTAAGCATGCCAAGGTTATTTCCATCAGAAATGAGCTTAAAAAGTGGTGTTATTATGAAGAGGTTTTCCATACTGGTAGATCTCACTGGCTTCCTAAAGATCCAGTTGCTTTAACATCTAATGAAAAATTGCACATGACAACACTGGTACGTGAAGGTGTGATTTGTCATAACAGGGATCGTGGTGTAATAAAGCTGCTCTGATTACACTTGAAACATTTATTTAAAAGATTAGGATATATACCAGTTTATAACAAAGTGTCATAACTCCAATATTTAGAATGTGCTGACTACATTTAAATCTTAAATGTCTTTTCTTAGTGCTACTCATTCAAGCAAAACTGATTGATTTCAAAAGGTATTTTGGCTGCATTAGAAGCTATGGACTCTGTAAATATGTAGCCCAACCAAGGTGAGGAGGCAGATTGCTACAGCAAACATAATTAAAATCTCAAAACAAAGATTAATTCAGCTAGTGAATTTTAACTTCACAGTAGAACCATAGCAGGAAAAAATGAAACAAACTCTCTTTCTAGTATATGAGTGTATTCTCAACCCAGTTAAATAAAAAAGGTCATTCAACCAAGTTTCCCTGCTGTCAGTCACTGGAAAAGAAGAGGAGAAATCCTGTGAAATGAATTCTCAGAGGATAAAGTTTTTCATGAAAACAAAAATAAATTGAATTCAACAGTTTGCTAACTGCAACCTGCTAACCTTATAAAAATATATCAATGATGTTAAAAAATAAAAGATGCAGCCAAAGGAAACAGCCAGATTCCTGAGGGAACAGAATGAATTCTCACTGGTAGTGGTTAGCCACTCACCTTTCTTATCCTGATAAGTGTAGCGGGTTGAGTTTGAAACCGGGCGGAAACACCAATTAAATGTAGTGGTTTTGATTCAAAATATTCATTATTTACTTATTTTCCTTCTGTGAGATAAGAATTAGGAGAAAAGCAAAGCAGGCACAAACCTTAAACAGTTGCAGTACAATGAAAGAGCTTTATTACTAACAGAATTAAAAGTAAAGAGAAAACAACAAAACAAAATTAAAGTAAATTCCGCCCCCCCCCCTCTTTCCAGCACTTCTCTCCTTTTATCCAGCTCACACAAGGGATAACAGAACATGGGATGTTAGTCAGTGTTGCAGTTCTTGAAAAGTCTCTCTCTTATGCTTAAGGAAAAAAGGGTTTTCCTTCAGTTGCACGTGGTTCCCAAACTGCCACCAATAGCAGACCCGCCCGGAAACAAACAGTCTGCTGTGTGTAGAACATCTCTCCCATGAAGAATTTCACAGTTCTTTCGCACTACAGAACATGGGCCATCACATGGGGTTATTCATCTTTTTGAGGATAAGTTATTTTGGCCTGCACACAGAGGCTTTTCTTCGCCACAAGTCTCTAACAGCCTCTTACTACTTCTATATAGCCTGGCATAGGCACTCTTCACAAACTTCATAGGCATACGTTGATTCTCCACCCCCCCCCCATGTTCTTCAAATGGATTAAAGAGACAAACAGTTTGTGGTATTACAGTTTCTTACCACGGCATGCAAGAAGGTTTCTTTTAAGCTGCGCGCCAGAATCGCGGCACCGCCCTCTTTTCTCCCGTCGCCATGCTCAGCTCCGTCCCACGTGACTCACTTCTCTTTCTCTCTGACTCTGAAGCCGCCATGTTGAAGAGTGCTCCCGTTCAGGCTTTACGGTGGGGAAAGCCTCGCTCCCTCTGTGCTGCTGGCTGCGTGGTGTCCTCTTCAGTTCAGCACGGAGTGTGCTGGCTGCAGACAGGAGGCTCTGCCGGCTCCCGCTGGCTCCGCCGGCTCCGCATGGAGAGGAGAGGGACCCGCCTGTCCCCAGAAGCCGCGCTGGATGGGTTTAGCTGTGGCAGTCCATGGCTGGTTTGAGCTGCCTGCGGCTCTGGGACAGTCCCCCTCAGTGACCCAGGGTCCGTGCCGCAGCGTTGGGAAAGGGGGAAAGGGGCAGTGGCCCCGGCCCGGCCCAGCGGGGCCGGGAGGCTCGGAGCCCCCCCCACCTTCCAGCAGGCGAGCTCCGACCAAAAAGGGAAAGTCCCGCCTTTCCGTGCGGTTTAAATATGTAAATTGTGAGAAGCGTAATTGGTCTTAAAGACTGTCCATCAACTCAGGGTCAACCCAACACATAAGCAATTAAAATGCTGTTCTGTTAAAGCCCAATTGCCATCTACTCTTAGTTTGTCTCAGCTTAGATGGATAAATGAGCATGGACTACTCCTTCAGTTCCCTGCCTTTTTTTATTAACTGCCTATGCACAGAAGGTTGGCAGATCTTGTGCAAGAAGTGTTAATTAAGGATGTTTACTTCTCTTTTCTTTTTTTTTTTTTTTCCTACAGTAGGATTAGAATTCTCTATACTCTTTAGCAGCCAAACTCTACAAAGAGGTACCTATGCAGTACTCACACTAAAGGAATTGGAAGTTTTGATTTATCAGTGTGCTGCAGAAACATATGATCTTAAATGTGGCTGACAGGGATAGCTTGCAAGCCTCTTGGACTTCTTTTTTTCCCTTCAATAATTTAATCCTGAGATAAAACAGATTTTGTTGAAGAATTTTTGAAACCTGCAGTTAGGGCCTTAATAGTGACTAGAGTCTGACAGTAAAAGCATTAATAATAAAGATAATTGTCCATTTCTTTCTACTATTGAATGTTTACTTACACAAAATGAATAGGCCCAACATGAGCAATACCCACATCGCAGCAGCTTGGAGGTTAAACCGTGACCTGTCACTGAGAGGAAAAACAAAGCCAAAACCTGAACTTCTTTCGCTTACTTTTCAACAGAATATCATCATAACACCCTAGTATTTCTCTCTGTATGCTGTCCATGACTCACACCCACTAACCAGCTGTCTTAGGAAAAACCTTTCTCTTCAAAAATTTCAACAGAACTGGTATGTTTGTGTTTGTGTGTAAAAAAATTTAGTTGTGATGAATATTTTCCATAAGAAGAAAAAACCCAAACCGGACGAACAACACAGCTGAGAAAGAGACATTTAGATAACATTTCTTAGGGGTTATCCTAGCCCTGCCTTATCTGGTTTAGTATTGAGCACAGATGCATTTTATACCTCACTTATATCTTGACAGTAAAATAATTTCTGACTTTTCTAAGCCCACCGCTGGATTTAAGAAGGCTGCAGCTTTTTGTCATTCATAGAAAGAAATAAATGGTTTGGAACTTTCATCAGAGCTGAGCGCCAGACTCACCTAGCCAAGGACAGTGTGAGGGTTGTGTCAACACAGACGACTCAGAAATTGTCACCATCATAACAAAAGCTTTGACGGCACCGTTTCCAACTGACAGCAGAAAACAGAATGCATTTTCAAGCCTCTATTGCTCTCAGAGAAAAAGCTCTATTGAATCTTGCAGAGACAGCTGACAGGATTATTTTCCTGCAAATGTTTGCCCTGCCCACCTTCTGTTTCACATTTCTTTCTAACAGAGCAAACAGCTGATGAAGGCAGGTTGGCGGTAGGAGAGTGTCATGTGAATGGGAGGAATGAGAATCAGGGGGATTTGCCATTCTTTGCAGGATACTAAGAGGCTGTTTATGTTGCTTTTGCACCAGATGCAGTAGAGTTATGAAGAGGAGAAGGACAGTCTAAAGCACTCTAGAAAGCAAGCAATAGGAGTCGAAGTTACATATCTGCCACTCTGTGCATATCAGCAGTTCCTAACACTCTTATGAATTTGGTTGTGAGAAACTAAATGGTGTCAGGATTTGGGTACAAGCCTGACATAAATTGAGGTGTTAGCTGCAAAGAGGAGATTGAGACCCTCTGTATTTTGTTGATAAATCAAGTTGTGTGACCAGAGAGTCTTGAACACAGTTTCTGCAAGAGTGTAACTGATACTTCAGAAGGCCCCCTCTCATGTCTCTGTAATTACCATAACTATGCTATTGTATTCTGATACATATTTAAATAATTTATATTAGAGCCAAGGAGGAAAAATACTGTTGACATACACACTGCAAATGAATCTGACATAAAATGATAATTCTGACATAAATTATTAATGCATCTTCTTATTTTAGGATTAATAAAACCTAATTTTTACTATGCTGACAACATTTTCTCTTTGGATATTATGATTAGACTACATTAAAATAAAATAAAGATTTAAGCTTTGGGATTAGAAAAATTGTCCCTTTCAAATTTTCAGGTGATTTGAGAGTTTTAGAGATGGTTTTTTGTCTACATATTATAGAAGCAAAAGTGATCATCAACTATAGGCTGAGCTTCCTCAGAGGCTTGTGTCATTTTGTTTAATTCAGTTTTGCAAGGAAGCAGGTGTACTATGCATACTCCAAAAGAACTTTTTTTCCTAAAAGCTGGCTTCAAACTTTGTGGAAGACTCAGTCCACATTTTGCCACCATTAAATTTCATTTCAGAACAGTCCTTTCTCTGGAACTGCAAGAAGACTGAATCAGGAACCATGAAATGGCATCAAAAACGTGTTTTCATTGTCTATATTCATCATATGGCAGCAGAATAAGGAACAAAACTGACAAGTATGGTTCTTACTGAATTATACTTTTGACTATAGGCCACCAGGTGTTCACCTAAATGAAGAAATCTAGAACAGCACAATGACCAGGAATAGTGTTTCAGCTGGTAATGTCTATCTCTTTTCTTGGATGCTGAGAAGCTTTGGATAAGTGCCTAATAGGGCTGCTGTCTGGTTGCCAGACACATTTCTTCCTGCCTTTTGGCGCTGTGTTTATGGCATACACTTGAAGATAGGATCTTCACTGTAGTGCAGCTGAAATCAGTTATCCACTAATGCATAACATATTTATACAAAAACGCTTTCTCTATCAACTTATGCCACTGTGTTTACATGTATTCCCAATAAAATCCACACATTAAACTGCTTCAAAATACCTAATGACTATATTAGTCCTCTGAATAGCTGTTGGGTAATGTGTGGTGAATATTGAGAATTTGTGCTCTGAGAAATGAAAGAAAGTAGAAAACAACAAGATTTTTTTTTAAAAGGGATAGAAGACAAAACCATCCTCTATAGCTACTTTTATAGTAAACAATGGGTTTGCTTGGGTTTGTTATTAGCAATGTCCACATTTTTTCTTAAAGGTGTGAAAACCTTAGTTAGGTATCAAATGCTCTTTATTTCTCCAAGTCTTCCTATGTACTTTTTAGATGGAGGCTGTATCCATTCTTTGACTGTGAATGCAAACTTTGGTGGCTCTGTAGACTACCTAATCTGCTCATGTAACATTACAGTTTTAAGTTTCAGAACCGCCTTACTATTTGTTGTTAATATTTTAAACAGCACAGAACATGCACTTCACTTATACACTTGTCATGAAGGCAACTTGATTTGCATTCTTACTGCAAGAAGTACCAATTTTATTTCTTTGTGGGGAAAAAAAAGTTAAAAATCTGACCTCATCTCCAGAAATTTAGCCTCCTTTTGGTTCCATAGGCATGTAAAGGTATTTTGTTGATGCCAGTCAGATTCCAGTTTTGTAGTATTAGCAGAAATGAAAAAATAGATTATTTTAGTATAACAATTTAATAAATAATAATTTAGTACAATTTTCAGATTTTCCATTAATTCCTTTAAGTTTTTGCACTATAATGTTACTATAGAAAGCACTTAAAAATTAATACTTTCAGAAATGAAAAATAATGAGACAAATAATGAATAAACAATGTAGAAAAAAGTTTGAGAATCAGTAACATTATTTGTGACTTATTGGCATCAAACCACTTGCAATTATTTTACTAATTAGATCATGTTTCCACCAAGCATGGACTCATGTTACATTTCAGATGCAATATTTGTTTTTCAAAATTAATCACCTTTTTTTTTTTTCCAAAAAGGATTGAACAGTCAAGTGGTGCACTTGAGCTAGACAAGCAATGCTTATCCTAGGCTGTGCTGTGAAGCAGTGAGCAGAGCTGGGAAGCTGGGAGTAATAATGGGGATCAGAAGTGACCTGTCTGAACTTTGTTGAGGGAACAGTGGATGTTGTTAAATAAAGCTAATTTCCTTTGGCTAATGTATTGTAAGAGGCCATGTGAATTCCTGCATGGATGAGACAGTGACACAAGTGTCTTGAAATTGCAAAATCTAAATAATGGAATATAGCATTCATTTGATATTATAGTGACCCATGCATTTAATGGATTAATGACTACTGGTTTATTTTCATAATTTTGTACAAAAGGTGTGTGTGAATGGGATCGAATTAAATACTTTCATGATTCCTTCTTTTATCTCATTACAAGAAAACTAACAGTACTTAGTGATTTAAGATATCTGTATAATTTATTGGACAGACTTGTTTCTTTGGAACCATAAGAAGTCTTGCCTATTGAAATTTTTTAGACCAGGACATTATATTTATAATATATCTTTTAGATGTATGACTCTCATAGTTTCCATTTAAATTTCCTGACCTTATAAAGATTTCCTGGTCTATAAAAAAATTTGGGGTCTGTTAAGTTTTTGAGTAGCGGATTTGAAAGGAAACTACCAGGATTAATGTTCTTGACATGTAAAAAAAATGTCTTGAATGGAGTATATGGAGATCTACATGTGAAGATTATTCTCACCTGACTTTGACTCCCTAAAACTTTGCTGTCTATTTTACACTTAAAATCGGGACTGGCTCTATGGTCAGTGGGTGAATTCTTCCCACCCTAATGTGGTAGTTGTTTTTTCTTTATTGATTATGGGAGTAACTTCAATGGTTAGCTGTGATGTCTGAAATCGGGCAACATGAAGCCTGATGTAATTATTATTTGATTAGTTCATAGCAATTAAATAATTACTTTCATGAGTATTTAATAAGAATATAGTACTGATATGGACTAATTTTAAATGAATATCTAAAATTATGTAAAGAAGGGAGTGGATTTCAAATTATAAGCAATAATTGTAATCCTGGGACTTCTGGGTCATGAATCTTGGCATGTGACAGAACTAGCTGAACTTCGTCCTTTAGACTCTTTTTCTGTGAAAGAAAAAAGGAAGGAAGAAATCATTACACTGCTGCCTGCACAGCCATCTACTGTCCATCAGATCCAAAGACCTTCAAAACTGTAACAGTTACTTTCTCATCTGGTTTAATCTGCTTGCCCCACGGGAAGCTTTCACTGGTAAAGATAAGCTGCCAATTCCTACCTGTGGGCAACAAAAAATGTCTATCTTGTCTTAATCCTCTACCTCAGAGCATTATCTGTAGTTTAAGGAGCTCTCATGACATCTGACACAGTAAGAGGAGAAAAGCAGTGAAGTCAGGGAGTGAAAGGCATCGCAAGATTTTGTAAGAGTAAATGGGAGTTTGGAGAAGGAATGAATGAGGGAGAGCAGTGGCACTCAGCCACATGCTCTTTCTGCTGCAGTTGCCTCATTGGGACTGACTCCTCCCTGCCAAGGGCACAATGCTCTGCTCTTTGCTGTCAGATCAGACATGTAGGATCCCAGAAAAGATGTTTGAAATACACACACATTTTATCCTAAAAAAGGATAGAGATGAAACCCACATGGGTTAAATGGATTTAAACAGCTACATTTGGTTCTTTAGTGCAATCTAAACTCAATTCCATAGGTGCTTTCCTAGCTCTACAGATAAGCCTTTGGAAAAAAAATGACCAAACCCAACAATGAAGATTTAAAAAGAGCTCAAAAATCAGCTCAAAAAACAGTTGTATTAACGGAGTGTAATGTATGCTGCAAGCACACCTGTCCTTACAGATTATGCATTGTATTATATGCTCTTATCATGTGCTCCTCCCGAGTTGTTCAAACTGGTACAGACAATGCAATCATTTTCGTGAGGTTTTCTGTGAGTGTCCTTCCAGGCTTTTCTGTTCTGTACAGTATTTTGTGAACATTCACCATGCTTTCTTCTAATCTAGACTCAAACCCCCTTCTCATCCTGTATCGGAAACAAACAAATTAAAACAAAAAAAACCCCAAAAAACAACCAACCAACCAAAACCAAACCAAAACACCCCACAAATCACAGAAAACCTGTGTATGTTTCAGAAGATGTAAAACAAACCAAAAAAACCCTCAAACAAAAAACCAAACCAAAATGAAGATCTTTGGATTTCAAGAAGTGAAACTAAACCTTGCAAGAATTTAAAGTAAACTTTATAACAATCTTATCTGGTTAGATGTAGCTCATCAAAACATAACATGCTGAAGTTTGCTGCTTCTTAATCTCCCTCCTTAAGGAGAAAAGAAAGGAATGTAGTCATCTACTACTCCTTCACAAAAAGCAGAGCAGGATGTGGAAGAAGAAAAGGTTAATGGACACCATTCAACACAGATATCCTCAAGGAATCTCCAGAGCAATAAATTATTAAATATAAAAGCATAGCACCTGCTGCAGCCAAGCTAATGGTGAAAATATTTTAAAAACAAGAGCTGTCCTGGGGTGTAATCCATTAATATATTCTGCATCTAGAATTTTTATTGTAATTCTTCAGAAGTCACAGATTAGGCAGCAAATGCATTCATTACAGTAAAATGCTTTTACCTGTATAAGAGATAGGCCTCACTGAGATTCTGTAATGCTGCCAGTCCTCTGTTTATCTTTGTTCTGGCTGTGTGGCTCTAAATCAAGATAAAAACCAACTCAACATGAAGGAAAATAAAAGGAAGGTCATTTAATCACCACGTTAGCTTAAAATGATTATTGATTCCTGGAGGTGATGTCTAATTCTGCCAGAAAATCCATTTCAGTAATTATTACTGCCCTCTGCCTTATCTATTATACTGGAGGTTATTAAAAGTGGGAGTCTCTAGGGAAGTATATAGCTTTAGACCACTAATATCATATTTAATATGTTTTTAATAGAACAGAGTTTCAGACTGTGCCCTTTAACCTACAAGCGAATCAAGTAGAGTGTAGGTCTAATTATTATATATACTCCACTGGGATCTAGTCACACACTGCATGATAGATAAATATCAGCTGGGACAAAGATGTATTGAACTCTTCATCACTCTAAATTACCAGGTGCACACAGCTCTAGAAATAACATACTCAGAAAACTTACAGTACCCTTTTGAAATAGTTACTCAACTTGCTGTTGCGCTTTACCAAATGATGTTCCCATCCTGTGACACTTGTATGATGTTTTCCTCCTGGCTGCTCTTTCAAAATCGCAATGATATAAACCACCGTGGGAATTAAGAATTGTCTGTATCCTGAGACATCTGTCCTGCCATTATGTATACACAGGGACTCCAGTGTGTCCCAATCCAACTAGATTACATAACTAAAAGCATAATGAGGGTAACCTGATAAAAATGAAAGATTGAATATTCAGAAAATTAGACTAGATCATCCAATCTAGTTACCTTCTGTGGTCCTAATTTCTTTCTTTATGTCAATCTCTAATTTAAAGGAAAAAAGCAGGTAAAATGACATATGAAATAGCATATTGAAATTATGTTATTTGGTGTCCCATGGACCAACTGTTAATCCTTGAACCTTTTTGAACCAAAGGATCACTATTAATGCTTCCAATTTTCATAGATTGGAATTTTTTTCTCATTATATTTAAAATTAGAAAAATATATTATTTCAGGGATCAGTTGCAGATCTTTTCTCAGAGAGTTTTGGATCACCATTAATGAGAATGTGAGATTCTCTACCTTGTGGGCTATTGAAAGTAATTTATTCTTTTTAATCCCAGAGAAGCTTTTAAAAAAGTTATTTTAAATAAAAGTGTTTGGAAAAATAAATTACAGAACCCAGTTTCTGAAATTAATTCATCTGACAGTATTTACAATTTGAAAAATAGCTTAATAACAATAAATAAAAACCATATAGGACAACTCATGACTGCCTATTTATTATAACATTATTTTATTATCTGCCATGACCAAGAGATACTGTAGATCATATCAGTGATATTATATTTGATATGAGGAGATGTCCAGAATCAATGAATGAAAAAAAAGTAGAAGGAAATTGCAGTTCCAAACTATTACACATATTGTGGGCATTACAGACCACGAGGCACAACTACTTTTAATTCTCTGGTATGCACTCCCTATAGCCTTGTGTGAATTAGTATAATATTTTTATATATTATTAATATATACATACTATACATAATGATATAAATTTACAATAATATATTTTCCAGCCATTTGTGAGACTTTTGATATTATTATTTTACCCACAAAGAAGACATGGGAGATTATATGATTCTGCCTTTATTCTGAACTCATTCCACTTCACAAAGAGAAAAGAAATCTGAAGTAGTAAATTTTCTTATCAAGGCATCCCAAAAACAATAAATAAGTGCAAATAAAATGCAGTTTAAAACACTGGTCAGATGAAGTGCCAGTCACACAAGGAACAAGCCCCCAAAAATTATGCATACAGTGATAATGTATCTTAAATGGTATATTTGTATACAGAGTTGTGCTATGCTACTACATCTGGGAGCTCAGCAAATGTAATTTCAATAAATATTTGTCAGAAAATATATTTTTTTATCTTATTGTTCTTTGCAGGGCAATTTTCTTTTCTCTTGCTACTCCTGATATTATTACGGCTTTCATACTTTTGTTAATTGATGCAGACTCAGAGAAGTTGCTCAAAAGTTAATCAGTGGTTTTAAAGCACTTTTGTATTAGTCCAACAATTAATTAGACCCTAACAGAGGCAGAGAAGGCCTGATGATAACATTTTGAGATTCAGTGTTCAGATTAGTGGCCAGAGAACATAATACTAATTATTAAAAATGTCATAGAAATTTGGTATAATCTTTCCACATCAGTTGTTTTCCACATTTCATACAGTTGATATATGTGATCCAAACTTCACAAATACAGTGCATGAAACACTTTCAAGTGTTTATGTTAATGGGTGTTCTGTCATTAAATTTAATGGTGACTATACACACTATATGGTAAAATTAAGAAAGGCATGTATGCTCTTTAACACCCTATGACTCACAGCTTAATGGTTAATTATTTCGTTCTTGCGTTGCTGTTCACTTTGAAGGATCTGTGGCCAATAAATTGTTTATTTCAACCATGCCTGTTAATGTTTTGATATTTTGACATTTTTATTATAATGTATATAATTCAATTATTTTTATGTAGTGTCAGTAATTCATTATAATGCAGAGAGATATGACAGCTATGCCACTTGTAGGATAGTACTGCATTTCCTTGCTGCATCGAGTGATAACTCATTCATTTATTTTGAGCCATTATAAGTGGACTTGTATTGCTCACCATTAGGACATTTAGCAGAAGACCTGCTGTTGCTTATCGTAGGGACCTCTGGAAGAAAAAAACCCACAAAACCAATCCTAGATTAATGTCCTCAATATGTCACTGTCAGAGAAGTCAGCCAAACCACAAAGAACTTTTTAATGGAAGAAATATTATTTTCTCTTTAAAATGCTGACATAAATATAATCATAAAAATGAGGAAAAAAATTATTAATTCATTGACCAAAGCTGGGGTCAGATTCTCAGCTGGCATGAATTTGCATGCTCCATTACTGTTAATTGGGTTTTGCTCCCTAAAGACCAGATGTCCTATGTTTTTTGGTGTACAGTGCTTTCAGAATCATAGTAGGTTTTTGCTTTAGTATTCTTGTGGTTTTTTATGGACTGAGTACCGCTGTATTTGTTCTGGACAGTCTTTTGCCATATTTAAACTCTGACATGGCTTAGAAAGTTAATTATCAGATTGCAGAGGTAAGTTTTATTAAATATTTTGGATCTACACCATTTTTAGTTAAGCAATTCTTCTGTTTGTCAAATTAGATTATTTATTTATATTTTATTCAGCTGTGAGTGCAAATAAGATTTTAACTCTCTCTCATAATTTTAACACTCACAGTTTTTCCTTCCTCACACCTCTGCTAACACCTTCATTCTCCCTATTCCCTATCAGAAAAAAATTTATTCCAGCCGTATACTTAAAGTAACTCTTTTTCATAAAGTCTTATATACTACTTGTTGAGATCAAGAGCTTAGTGGGTTTTGTTTTGTTTTTTTTTATTTTCCTGAGGATGAAATGAAGATTAGATTGAAACAAACAAGCAAACCCCCTACTACATGTTACTTAACACAGTCCACCAATGAGATTGTTTTTTTGACCTTTTCATACTGAACATTTTGTTCAAGATTTTGTTAATCAGATGTTCTGTGGTTTAGTTAAAAAATTTGCAACTAATCATCTTCAATCCTGTAACTCTCATGAATCATACACTATTAAAATTTTTGTCCATCCTTGTCCTTTTCTGTGGAAGGAAATCAATGAATTATTCCACAGCATATGCTGTGTTTGTAACTTACTAGGTTTAATAAATTATAATAATTTTTAAATAGCAAAATAGTGGTATTTTGTGTCTGAGATACTGAGACTTCTGCTGATTTAAAGAGAGCAAAGACTTCATTTGAGTGCTGCCAGCAGGTCGAGGGAGGTGATCCTGCCCCTCTACTCAGCCCTGATGAGGCCACATCTGGAGTGCTGTGTCCAGTTCTGGCTCCTCAGTACAAGAGAGACCTGGAGCTCCTGGAACAGGTCCAGCAGACCTTTACAAATTTGAGTAAGGGCCTGGACCATTTCTCTTACAAGGAAAGGCTGAGGAAACTGGGCCTGTTCAGGCTCAAGAGATGACCAAGAAGGGATCTCATCACTGTCTGAAAGTCTCTAAAGGAAGGCTGCCAAGAGAATGGAGCCAGGCTCTTGGTGGTGCCAAGACATAGGACAAGAGGCAATGAGGCATATATGATGCACAGGAAGTTTCACCGGAATATGAGGAAGAACTTCTGTACTGTGCAGGTGACTGAGCACTGGAATAGGTTGCCCAGAGAGGTTGTGGAGTCTCCCTCCCTGAAGATATTCAAGAACTGCTTGCACGGAATCCTGTGCCATGTGCTCTAGGGTGACTGTGGTTGAGCAGGGAGACTGGCCCAGCTGAATCAGCATGATCCCTCCCAACCTGACCCCTTCGGTGATTCTGTGTTTCATTTATACATGGAAATTTTACAAAAGTTGTTTTGAAAATAAAGTTGACATCTTAAACTTGTCATTTGAAGAAAATACCCCTCATGTACATATTTGAGGGAAGAACTAACATCAATAATTTCATTAAATGACAAGAAATTTTATTATACTATTATTACTTTTATGTAAGCATGTACTTTCTTGTCTTATAAAAAGTCACTATGAGAGTAGCAGTGGATCAATTATTGATAGCTTTCTTTTTCTTTATCATTGTTCCCAAAGTTCTCTAGTCTTTTACAACTTATTTTCCTTCTTTCCCCAGTATTGTAGTAAAATAACATAGATGGTGGGAGTTATTTATAGCTCCCTTCTTATATCCATTTTACCTCTAAATCCATCCATTACCAGTGGCAAATATGGAACAAATTTATTTAGCCATAGCTCCTGACTATCAACAAATGACCCATCAAATGTTCATTGACTGTTTTTTTTGGGGGGGAGGAGAGGGGGGAAGATGTGTCAAAGCTAGCTTCTTTTTCTTCTTGTCACTTCCAGACGGCACAATGAAGACTAGAAAAACTCATACATAATGGGAAACCTGGTGCCTGTTGAGCTGTGAAAAGAGCTGCCATTAGGAACCCAAAATATTTCTGCCAGGTCAGCAAAGATTGAGAAAAGTTCCCCTTAAGCAGTTTATAACTATACACCTCTTTTTTCTTCCTTTCCCTCTCTCCCTCCCCTCCAAGCATTTGATAGCCAGCAATTCACTTTGCTGGCACACACTGTGGCCTTTCTCAGAGTATAATTCACAATGTTTATACTGTCATTTTGGTCTCTGTACTTTGTATTTTTTCATCTCATAGCCTTTCTCTTTTTCAGGTTCTTGTCACCCTGGAAAAACACTAGTGTTTATAACCTCTCTGGCTACACTGACTGGCTTTGTCATCAGAGGTTTTTGTAGCATCTTTAATGACCTGTTAGGAAGAATCTTATAAACATTCTGTCATAATAAGTGTTAGACTGAAAATCTGTTACCTTAACTTGTATCTTCAAAATATTGGCATATTAAGTGGTTGGCAATTGGCCAATGTGATGTGCTGTCTCAGTTTGAGACAAGTTTAGTGGGAAATGCCCTGGAAGGGACATCTTCTCCACAGAAGATGGATTTCAGCACTCCCTCCCCACCAATATGAAAGAAATTTCTTGGATGAAAGTGAAAAAAACTATTTATGTAACAAGCAGACTGCCGGCAGGGCAAAGAAAAATAATGAGTATTGCTAGATAATAAACCTCCTTGATGCGGAGAAAGCTGGTGGATTTTAGAGTTCTGTCTGTAGCTGGCTTGGCCCCTCCGGAGGCCCAAGGCCTGGATGCAGCGTCCCCATGGGGTCCAATGAGCTGGTTCTTGGATCACAGCTAGGCCCAACAGTTCCAGAAGAAGAAGTTCCGGAGGATTTCGGTATGCAGTCCTGGGAAAATTTCTTGCCTCAACTAGCAGGCTGGCTATAAAGCAGGAAGGTGCTCCCTCAGCTCTGCAGCAGTGAGAACGCGGGGAAATGTGTGTGAGTCCTTGAACGCAAACCACACTAATGAATTAGCTCGGCTTCCCTCCCCCCTCTCCCAGACCCCGCTTAAAGCTGCAGGACCCATTTCTGGGCAATAAGCAGACAATAGGGGAATACAATATTATCATAAATTCACCTCAAGACATGGGCACAATATAGTAAATTCTTCAGATGCTCCTTTTTCTTAATGGTATTCCTTTTTGCCAGAAAATGGCCATGCTAATCAAAGAACAGATGTGCTATTAGGCTGTGAATTCTTGGGACCTTCTGTGCTTAATACTTATAAGTAAAAACACTTTCCAAAAATGGCAATATACATCTAGAATAAAAAGCAAAACACTTTTTGTGAGGTTTTGAGCAATATCCTAAATGATATATACAGGAAATTCCAAGTATTATGTTTTTATATATATTGCCATGGGAGAATGTAGAGAAACCCCAATTCTGCTCTGTTTTTTCAACAGCAAGACGTGTCTGAGGCATCCAGAAAGCTTAGCAGAATGTTGTATTTTCTAGCACTAGTAGATTTTGTATAATCAATGGTGTTAGTCTTGCAATAGCTAAACTTCCCAAATCCTTCGGAATAGTTATATGACCTTTTGTAGTAATACTTTATAAGTGAGACCTAGGTATTGTTTAACTCAAGAAAAAGGCACCAGAAATTAAGATGGCATATTTACCGCTTCAATTTCTGTCTCAATTTTTAATTTCTGTTTTAGAAATCTGCAAGAACATTCAAATTGAAGTGTAATCCTGCAAAAACATGAATCTTTATCTATAGTGTCTCCAAGGTGCCACAATCTAGATATTAAAATCTATCTTAGATAATATCCATGTGTATATAAATAGATATATTCATATAAATAAAGACACCATATATATATGGTGAGGCTCACATATTATGAAACAATGCTGATTTTGACTTGTGCACTATGTTATAAAAATTTAGACATATCAAGAAAGTAGGTTAAAGTTAACTTCTTGTCCCAAGGAGGCACTAGGCTGCCTGTCTGTAATGGCTTTAATACATATAAAGTTGTGAAGAGTAAGAAAACCTCAGCTATTATTTTGGCAGAAAATTGTGAGGCAAATCAAAGAAATTAAATAATTCTTTTCACTGTATTGATTTATATCTCCCATGGATTTGGAAGTCAGAAAGACAAGTATGTGTTCTGGCAAATGTTTCTTTTTCCCTTGGAATGATGCAAAGGACTTGCTGCAAACTGATCACCAATCACTGCTGCCAGGAGTGCACACTGGCTGAAATGGAGAAGTCCTTTGAGAAAAGACTGGGATTTGTTTGAGTGAAATTGTAAGTGCATGAGTATTAGTGACACTGGAAAACTCAGTCATCTGGAAATCAGGAAATGAGTATCACCACTTTATTCAATCCTTTTCTCCATGCTTAGAGGTAGGAAAGCATATTGCTCCATTTTGTAAGGATCAAAAAATGCTTATGAACAATAACATCACAGTCATGGTGTTCATGTCAGACAAGCACATACTGAAATACTTGAATACCAGGAAAAGCAGAAAAACACTCTGAATATTGGAATCCATCCTGGATAGTGTTAAATAATACCAGCCAAAAAATTCTTAGATTTATTCCAGGAACCATTTCATGCTTATCAGCAAAAATGCAGAAAGCCTATCACAGTGGTCAGATGAATGAAGTACTAATGGGACAAAGCAATCTGAAATAATTAAATTTTTCAGATAATGCACAAAACATAGCTGAATGGATAGTACTGCAACAATATCCCTTGGTCTCCTTGGTATGTACTCCTACACATAAAGAAAACATCCCCCTACGAAAGAAGGATATATTTTCAGATATTAGTATTCAGTTATAGCATGGACATAAATATAATCTGGATAGACCAAATGCCTGAACTGATCACTTGTATGTGGTTGCTTTTTGCCCTGTCAGTGATAGAATAAATCCTCTGGCTGGAAGAGAAGGTCATATATACCTCATCACCAGTAGGAGGATCAGCTGATAGTAGAACTGGTAATGATATTTTTGAATTTGAGATATGAAATCAGATAGATATTTTGTAATAAAAATGGTATAAACATGAATCAATCAAAAAGAAGAGTAGTTTTGTGCTGACCCAGTTTAGGAAAGCTCTGGAATTAAGATGCTGTTAGTAGTAAAACACACCCAAGTTGGTGAAAGGACTGACAAGAATGCTTTTAGGGGAAGTAAGATTCAACTGCTTTCACTTAACTGTAAATTATACATTTTTTTTTCCCAGATTAATCATCTAAACTATTCCATAATCAGTGAAAGTTCTTGCATTGATTAGCTGTGGATGAGTAGCTCCAATTACTAGTATAAGATTTTGAATATCTTAATATCTGAGATACGAAGCTGACCTAAAGCCTACTTATTGTCTCTCTCTCTTTTTTTTTTCTTTAACTCTTAAATCACCAAATTATTGAATAATTTAGGTTGAAAGAATTCTCTGGAGGCAACATAGTCCAGCCCTTTTATCAAAGTAGGGCCATATTACCTGCTGCTCATCAGCAGCCTCACTTCTTCACCCGAAGCAGTGAGATTTATATCTGTGGTGGGTGTCTCTAATGGGGTTATTTGGCATATTTCCTTTAAATTCATTTCCAGGTTAAGTTTCAAAGTTCCACACCTCCCTCATTCAGTAAAAGCTGCTTCCAGGTACAAAAAAACCAACACAAACCAAACTTCACATTTACCTTCTTAATACAACACCTTTTTCATCAGAACTCTTCCTGCTTTGTGTTAAAGTTAGCATTGGTCATGAGAACTGCAAGTAAGACATAAGATTTCATTCTCTTCCAAAGAATTTTTTGACTGGCTACCAGAGAATGAATATATGCACACAAAATTTCAAAACACATATGCACACATATTTCTAATGCATTTATTTGAATATAGAAATTTACAGATTACTTAAGAACTAATAGAATTTTCAAAGTCTGGCTGAAAAAACAGTCTGGGTTTTTTAACCTTCATTATCACTGTCACCCAAATTAAAGTGAAAGGAAAGAAAATGTAGGTAATATGTGATTATGTTTCTCATTTATATTTATTCTATATGAGAGGGATAGAGGAACACACAGCAGATATTTTTAACCTATCAGATAACCTCAGTCATTTTGATGCTCTGGAATGCTTTTTACAACATTCCTTCAAATCATCAGGCAGAAAAAGGAGGAGATATTCTTTCACTGTTTAATAAAAGTTTTAAAGATGGAGAAAGATTGGGTTGAGTTTGAGGCGATAAAGAAAGACTGGCAAAATAAAATTGCAGGAAAAAGAATGCAGTTCATTAGTGTCAGTATAAACCTGTTCAACCAAGTTCAAAGGGCCTTAACACCTTCTGTTGAACAAAGATTTAGCTCTATTTTCCCTTAGTGATCCAAAATAAGTAACATGAGAGGGCAATGAAACTTGTTTGCTTCTTTTGTTGTTATTCTATTCCCATTAAATTATTCTTAATAGGTCTTTAAAAAAACTGAAAGCTGCAGCAGTGTATACAGAGCTTTAGTCTGGAAATATATCATGATACAACACCTAAGAAGAAGTGCAATATCAAGTATTTATATTCCAATTTTACCCCTGATTACTCATTACTGCTGGCACCCTTTAAACACATTCAGTGAACATCGTAAAAGGTAATTAATATGGGTCTGCAAGTGAGTTGTCCTAATTTCATCAAGACAGTACATTTTGTTGGGAAGACTAACATTAAAGATTTTATTCATAAAATGTCAGCTTATTAAGGATGTCACACTGCACTGAACTCATCCATGTTCATTCCAACATCTCTTCCCCTCCAAGATTCTTTTACTTTTTTTCAATCATCTCCCTATCATCCTTTCTCCTCTTGTTGCACGTTGAAGCCTTAGCCCCTAATGGCCATGATCTCCTTTAACTCTGGCTCTGGTAAGCTATTGAATCATCCTCCGTTCTGAAGGGCTTCCTTCCCTTCTGAATTGCTGCTGAATGTCCCTTGCTCTTCTCTTACCATTTTCTTTTTCTTATAGTCTGTGCACCATTGTCCCACCACAAATTGGAATTCAATTCTCTGTGTCCCTTGCCTTCCTCCACAAACTGAAGCCCTTTGCTTCTGTTTGCTAGAAGTTTTGACATCTGTCTCCTTCTGGGGGTGATGCTCTCCCTCAGTTCTCTTGTCCTAATCTCTTCTGAGATTACTCAAGATCTCATTTCCATTTAGGAGTGTCTACCATTATTCCATCTTTTCTTAAAAGCAAACATTTTTTTTTATTGATTGGCAAATTAATATTTTTTAAACATAAACTAACATAATCTGAATTATTCTGGGATAAATGAACAATTATTCCTCATGGTATGAAAAATATTCTGTATTTCTCCAAATCTATTACTTAAACTCATATGCACAATTAATTTTATGGAATGAAAAATAAAAATATATATAGGTAATAGATCTTTAAATTCATAGGCTGCAAGTCAAAAACTGACTGTTCATCACAATATGGACAGATGCATAAAGTGTAATTCTTATATAATGGTGATGCTGTCATTTGTTCTGAATTTCAGTATCCTTTTCATCCTTGCCAGACCTCTAATGAGAGGAAATCAAGCCAGAAAGGGAGACACAAAAAAAATATAATGCATATACAGAACAAGTTTATGGACATGTTTTGGGATAAAGTACTTTATGTAATGCCTGTCTGGTGTTTCTATTAGGAGTAGCCAGCATTATCTTCCTCTTTTTTTTTTTCTAGTGAGCATAACATTTCTGGTTCTAGAGATGAACTTGTTCTTCTCAAATATGTCTGTTCAGCGTACAAAAATAGAATAACTTTGCATTGGTTAAAAAAAGGAGATTCAAATGTAGCAGGTAAACCAATAAAACTAAATCCTATCTATCAATTTTTGTAACATTTCTTAGATTAATATCTACCTGTTAATGTATTTTTCCATTTAAATATTGATCTATAGTATTTCTGCTCCAAATATCTTCTCTCATCCTGAAAACCGTAGTATATAAATCCATCATTGTATATCAAGTGTGACTTACCCAACCTATAAAAACAAAAATGTAGCTTTGCATGGCTTGTAAAACATGAAAATTAATCTCTCTCCTGCAAACAGATTACACAGAGCAGTCATATTCTGGCTTGTGGAGATAAGTGTAGTTAATCAACACACACAAGAGACATGGAGCTTGTTGCGTGAACACGTCAGTCAGGTATATAGGAAATTTCTGTGCTTGTACAGAAATTTGCACTGATGATTTGTGTAACTTGAAGCTTCAAATGAAGCAATTGTTTGAATTTATATACACTGACTGAAAGTTACATGCTCACTTTAAAATAGATTTCTGACTAACAGTGTAGCAGTACCACTAAGTCTCTTTAAACTCTTCTTGAAAGCATTGTTCTGATTTCAGAGGCCACACACTGCTAAATGACTGACTTCACCAGCAGTGGAGCGTACTCTTAATTCAGGTGTTTTATTAAAGTAAGAACAAATTAGTTTTTGTATTCCTACTGAGAAGAGCATATACTTTTTGGTTTGTGTACATGTAGAAAGAGAAAAACCTTCCTATTTTCCTATTCCTTTATGTAAAAACCTACTTTGTTAGTTCCACTTATACAATGTCTTTCAAAAGAGGGTTTTTTTTTTATGACTGGTCCATTAGCATATTATATTTAGTACATGTAAACAACAGCATTAATTTCCATTTCTTCTTACAGGAAGAATGAATTGAGAAATTGGCTTTGCAGAATTCATATTTCCATTCTTGGGAATAGCTTATTGGCTTTACAGATTAATTTCCAAGACTAACATTATTAGCTGGGACCCAAAAAACCAGTCTGAACTCCATTGAATTAACGCTGCAGAACAGAAGAGTCCCTCACATCACTGTTAAGAGTGAATTTCTGTGCTTCCATCTTGCCCAGGGTTTGGCTTAATTAGAGCACAGAGCTTTTAGGGGTATACGCTGTCTTCCAGAATGCTCCTTTTGATGGTATTGATAATCTATACTCAAGATCAACCTACTTGGAAGCACTCCAAACTCTCAATACTTATCTTACAAGACTGCTTATGCTGTCTTACTCATACTGCACTCTTGCACAACTTTCCTTTAAAAATTTCTGTGGCAAAAAGTGGGTGTATAATAATCATAAGGCTGACATTTCTTTTCTTGCATGAATTGAAATGATTTATTGAAGTAAGCAGGTGAGTGTGTACAATTTTAAAAATGTTATGAAGAATTTTGGTTACCAAAATGCAAAATTCAGACTTAAAAAAACTCCTGGAAGTATCAAAAAAAGTATTTGTTAACTGGATTAGGACTACTGCCTGAACTTTGTCACCAAAAAACAGTGGGGTTCCCCCAAGCAAGATGGTCATCATAGATTTACTGGGCTTCTGAGACACTGATGTGACTGCCTAGAATATAAAATATTTGCAGTTTAAAAAGTACAGGAAACAACAAAATATAAGCAATCATAGGAAATGCAAATGTGTTTTATTTGCAAGATGGACCTACATTCAGAATGTTTTTAAATAGCTAAGTTTCATATTACCACAGCAGCACATATAGATCTGCCCAGAGAAGTCAACTTTTGGACAACTGATTCAAGATTAACAGCTGTTCAAATGAAATGTCAAAAAAGATCTGTGCATTTGTAAGAAGCATAAATCAAAGACCAAGGTGAGAAGTTGAGTCCACATTTGCACAGCACTGATGACACTGATACTGAGGTGCTGAATGTAGCTCTGCCTAAACTGGGAAAATAGGACAAAGAAAGAAAGAACTACAGATTTAGCTCAATTGATAGAAAAAAATCCTTTATAGAGAGCTCAATGAGAGAATCACAGAATGGGTAATGTTGGAAGGGATCACAGTGGGCCATCTGGTCCAAGCTCCCTGTTCAAGCACAGTCACCCTAGAGCACATGGCACCTGATTGTGCCCAGATGGTTCTTGAATATTTCCATTGAGGGAGATTCCACAACCTCTCTAAGCAACCTGTTCCAGTGCTCAGTCACCTGCACAGTATTATTCATCATATTCAGGTGGAACTTCCTGTTCATCCTCTTCTTCCTATCGCCTCTGGCCCCATTCCTTGGCACCACTGAGAAGAGCCTGGCTCCATTCTCTTGGCATTGTCCTTCAGATACTGACAGACATTGATGAGGTCCACCCTCTCAGTCATCTCTTTTTGAGGCTGGACAAGTCTAGTTTCTTTATGAGAGAGATGCTTCAGTCTCCTCATCATCTTTGTAGCCCTCCACTGGACCTGCTCTGTGAGCTCCCTGTCTCTCTTGTCCTGAGGAGCCCAGAACTGGACACAGCACTCCAGATGTGGCCTCACTAGGTCTGAGTGGAGGGGCAGGATCACCTCTCTCGAGCTGCTGGCAACACTCTTCCTAATGAACCCCAGGACACCATTGGCCTTCTTGGCCACAAGGAAATACTGCTGGCTCATGCACAGCTTGTTGTTCACTAGGACCCCCAGGTCCTTCTCCACAGAGCTGCTTTCCAGCAGGTCAGTGCCAGCCTCTGCTGGTGACTGGGGTTATTCCTCCCCAGGTAGATGCAGGACCCTGCATTTACTTTTGCTGAACTTTAGAAAGTTCTTCTCTGTCCATCTCTTCAATCTGCATTTGGCTATTCTGAAGAGAGCTAAATTAAGAATGTGCAAGGGCCTTTATGGTGGTTGTGCATACTGATGCAAGATCATTCTTTAACTTAGTGCAGAAAGGCATCATGGAAACAATTACTAGGAAGTTGAAGAAAGGTGATAGAAAACAAGCACAGAATTTTGTTTCTGTATTTTGAAGTAATTATTTATTATTTTTGGTTTAGTGGTGTCTAGGAATCCTAGCCATAACAAAGAACAAAAAGATTTTGGTTTTGTTTTTCTTTTTTTGCTTTAGATATCTTTCAGTTATAGCATTAGGCAAATGATGACAACTGAATGTAGGCAACTTTGTAAAGCATAATGGCTGGCAAATTGTGAAAAGCAGTCTTAGATTATATATAATAAAAGTCTCATGGATGTCAGGTTTAAAATGAACTTAATTTTGTGATTGTGCAAGGCCCAGAATTTAGTTGACACACTGCAAAAAAAAAAAGGAAGTGTAAATGATAGTACTTGGAGAAAGGAAGCCAGAGTTCTTTGGGTTTACCTCAAAAAATCAAAGCATTTCTCCCAATATGTGATTTACAGAATAACAGTTACACTTACTTTTGCTCTGCAGGGTTTATTATAAAACAACTAAACCCAGTGATCATCCATCTTCTTCCCTTGCCCTCTTATTTTTCTCCCAAATCCCAGTTTAAAGATCCAGCTCTCCCTGAATGGTTGAGGTGAGCAGTTTGTCGGTCTCCCCTAGCAGCTGTGAGGTGGTAAGAGAAAGCAAACACCACTAGGTTCAGTCATCTCCATATCTGAGCTCTGACTATGAGTGTATGTTAAATGTATAAATGAACAGGGGAACTGAGTGTTCTAGCCTTGCATGCTTGCTTGCTTTCTTTATGAGCCAGCATTGCTGAGATGCTTTTCATAAGCAATATTTTTACTGAAGAAAATTGCAAAGTCTGCAGAGTTCAAAATAGAAATGATTTTTGCAAACTCACACACAAGCATATATATATTTATAAATGTATATTTAAAAAGCATCAGGAACAATTTAGTCATGAAAGATGAGAGGAAAATTCTGAGCAGCCAAAAATACGACATTATCAGGAAGTTTTATGAGAACAATTTGCAGAACTGTAGCTAACAGTGGGTCAGGAACTAAAACATGAAAATACATGTTCTGAAAGGTGAGGGGATCACACTACTGTAATAGCAGTCTGAATAACTACAGAAGTGAAGTAGATTTAAACTGACTGCTAAATAAAATGATCTCCATAACCAGAATAAGGAACCTGTGAACCCCAAGCTGAGATGAAAATTGCATTTTAGCAAGTAGATTATAGGCACTGTATAAAAAGACCAGTCCTTTCAGAAAATCTACAACCTAAGGCTTCAGCAACATCTATGAACTGAAAATGAGTCTGTCATGTGATAGTATATGATCAGAAAGCCTGGGTAAGAGTCAGGTTTGATTGATTCCTTTTAGCAGTTTGAATAGACTTCATGGTCACCCCTGGTTCCTGGAGTAACCACAGATAATGGTAACAAATGAACGAAACTTAATTTTATTATAAAATATTTCTGTGTTGGTTACTGGTCTTGGTGACTCTATGGTACTATTTTTATAGTGACAATTGTGCTGATATCTCAGACTTTTTGTCTGAGGTATCACAGGTGTAATTTAATTAGGTTTCCTTTAATACATATAGTTGAGATGGATCCAAGTTAAAAGAAATAACCTATGATAATTTAGAATTCAATAATACCATAAGATGAGCTTCTGTTTTCAAAGATTTGATCAAATATCCGCTAATTTTCAATATCTTATTGTAATATTCAGTCTGAATTAGAGCCATTGTATGTTTGAATTTTTTCTTTTGTCATTCTTTATTATAGATATTCTTATATTTCATTATCTCCATCATTGAAGATATTTTTTTAAGTAAAACAATTTAACTTTATATGATGGAAATGAAAAACACATTTCAGATAGACTATAATGAAACACCAGATCTGATATGAAGCATGACCTCAGCTGAGGATTCTGATTGGTGTTTTAAAGTATCTGACATATTTTAGAGATATTAGTGTCTTCAGCTTCTGTATTTCCATGCATTTCCATAAGAACTACTAAGTTTTGATTGTGATAATCTCTGTTTTAAAATTAACTTAATCATAAATGTTTGGGCTACTGAAACAGCTCTGTAGAGAAAACCTGACCTACTTCAGTCTAGGACAGTGAGAGAAGGTCTGTGAATGCTAAATTAAGAGGTCATTCTTATTTCTATCTGATTTCTGACCCACCTGTGCATAAAGCTGAGGTAAAAATGATCAAATTGTAAGAGGTGTTAATCTATTTTCAGGGGCAAAAGCAGGAGTCCAACATAACTTCAATAACATAAAAATTCAACCTATTCAAAGATACAACTCTCAGCCAAGAGAATGATTGTTCATCATGATTAAGCAGCACAGTCAGACTGAATACTTTAATCATCAGAGATTTCTGCAAAAGTAATATTACACCCTTAGACCTGAGGCTCAATTCACCATAAAAACTTTCCTGGGGCTGCAACAAGATCTCAGGCTAAATTGTTCCTCCATACTCTGAAAGAAGCTTGAGGCCTCCCAAGATTGCCTGTTATTTAGCATGAAGGTTGATGAAAAGGGGACGTATTGGGTAAGAAGGAAGGTGTTATGAATGACTGAAGTGCCAGAAACCTTTTGCTGGTTCTGGTGCCAGTGCCCAGTGGTTTTACCGTACAGACATATACCAGACCTACTGAAAGCAATCCAGTTTTTGCCAAAGCCAGATGAGACAATTAACTGTCCCTCACAGCCTCAAAGGGAACCTGTTTCATGCCCAGGGTGATATTGCTAACAGCTTTAAAGGCATTCTAGCTACATCAACTGCAAATGTGATCTGTACATGCTGGCATTTGGCTAGGGCATACGTTCTCTTCCCATTTGTGAATTCTGCAGTATGCCAGCATGGGGTGAAGGAAATGCATTATTTCCACTTCCCAAGTGCTCATCAGTCAGACAAAAATGAAAAAAATCTGTTTCCTGAAAATTTTCATCCAGTAACTTCTACATCTTCATTAATAGATAGGCATGAACTACACAAGGAAATAGTATCAGGGTCAGAAATAAGAAAAAAAAGTGAAAAGTAAATTCAATGGTTGAAATGCAAAAAATTAGCACGTATTAATTTAGAAGTGCTAACATCAGCCCATGTATGGTTCAGAGATGGCTCTTCTGAAATAACTTCATACTGGCACAATTAAATTTATACGGTCTTCTCCAGTGAGGACTGAGTGCTTCAAGCATCATCTTGTTACTAAGTAAAACCTTTTCTTCAGGTAATACCATGCAAATAGGAATGTAAAATTAGCAGTAGTGAGAGCATGTGAAGATAAACAGGTTCTAATGCTCCTTTGAATAATGCTGGAATATTCCTGATGCAACACAGTACAAAGAGAGATTGGAAGATAAACAGCTGAATAGATACTATACAACCCATGCAAAAACCGATCTTCATATTTGAAAATAAGTCTATGAATAGCTTAAATTCCCAGCTAACCAATGCAGGATCAGAGGTGGCTGAATGGAAAACCGGAAATAAAGCTGCAAGGCATAAAGGCGGAAGAAGAGTCTGGAAAATTCCTAGACATTGTGGAGTTGAGGAAAGGCATTAGGAGACCGTACATGGGAATATAGAGGGAGAAGGGGTTTTCAGAATGGATTTCAAGGGAAAAAAAAGAAAGGAAGGAATAATAGCTTGTTTTGGTTTTGGTTTTTTTTAATAGCTGACTGTTTTAACGAGCTACAAACATGAAAAACAGTTGTAACCAATTGAAATTGTTCTGTGATATTATGCTATGCACGCACATTGCTAGGGGCAATGTAGCTCCAGTTTGAGCAAATTCTATATGCAGCTGAGATGTGCTGGAATGTGCCTAGAGAGAATCACAAAGCATCTATACCTTTGTCCTGCACTCACTAGCTCCCTACTTAATGGCATGTAAAACTAGGATCAATGGAGCTTTTTAGGGTGTTTTTGAAGTTGAAGAAAGGTACGAAAAAATAACAGATATAAGTTTTGTTTTGCTGTTTTTTACAACAGTTTGTAGCCTGTGTTCTTTTAAATACATTTGTATTTTCAACAGTAACTTTAATATGACTTAATCAATACATTCTTTTATGCAAGAAAAGATTTCTTTACAAATCATTACAAACTTTTAATTTAAAACATTTTTGTAGTCAAAGTGGTAGGAATTAACAAAAACATTTAAGTCAACAAAAAACTGCATGTCTTGTTCATATCCAGCAATTTATTTACATTTTCTCATGTGTATTTGAGTTAATTGATTATTTTTACTCCAGATGCCTTAACCATTAACATGAGAGGTTTTGAGCTTTGTATAATTATTTTTTTGTAGAGAAACCATGAATGATCTCTTTTTTTAAAAGATAATACAGCTTAAATATTGTTTTCATAGTTGTTTACCCTGTGGATATGTAATAGCGACTATCAAGCATTTGAAAATACTTAATGAAATGCAAGAAAAAAATTTTTGAGGCTAAATAGGCACTCACTAATAACAATAGGTGATAACATATACAATTAAACGTGTGAAATAAACTTCTTGAACCTGCAAGCCAGAAAAATTAATTTCTGGAGATGGCAATTTAGCCAATAATTCAAACAGCAAGGTTGGATAAGGGAGGAATTAGTAATGGCTGCCCACCCCTGCTTCCTATGCTATTATCAGAGTTGGGTGTTCCAGTCAGTGAATGATGTGACATCTACATAAAAGCTACCTTGTAGTCTTTTACAACTGGTTACTAAAGCAAAGAGCACAGTGAAGGTATATCTCATCTGGCCCCTGACTCCCTGCAGGTAATTTGCTTTTGCCCTCTGACAGGGTTCAATCCTTTAATAACACAGGCAAAGATTGGGTGAACACCTCAAGTAGTGCAGAGACGGAAAGAATTACTCTAAATTTAAAAGCCACTCTGACACTAATGGCCGATTCAACAGTGCAGAAGGAGACACCCTTCCTCTTTCTAAAATCATGCCTGAACTACTTGGCTTCATTGCTTTATTCATTCACTTACCTAGAGATTTCCATCCTCTCTTATTTGGTTGTGTTTGTGTGCAGTTTCTGGCCCAGAAAATATAATCAGCAAGAAAATCCTGTTGAGTTCCTGGGGTGGGATTTTGTCTCTGCTGATACCAGAAAAAAAATGCTGTGGGCTTCAGTGTAGTTAGAAGCCCATCTTAGCCTTATGTGCATACATGTTTTTGTGTGTGTGTGTGTGTAGGAGCATGTACATATGCTCAAACCACAGAGATAAAAGAACTCTTACTTTTTAGTCAAAGAATTGCAGGATTTTCCATAGAAATAATGATTTGGTAATTCAGCCTAGAGAAGAGAGATGATGGGGAACTAACTCAAACTGTTTAAATGACAGGAATCTGCTAACAGCTGACACCCATTAGAGCATCATTTCTTACACGCACAAGCTCATGATTCCCTCTTTCCTTTTTATGATGCTCTTTCAGACTCTGCTCTGCAGCACAGAACTACTGTACTTCAGCTTCTAAGTGCTGTCTGCTATTCTTATGCCACACCATGGTATTTTTCCAAAATGGCTCTTCAGCTGCTTTGTTCCTAAGGTGACTGTTCAGGAGGGTGCAGTATAATTTTCAATCTGGTGTCAGGGAATGTTTGTATAACTATATGTGCATCTATGTAGTTACAGTGCCCATGTGTCGTGCAATTCCAACAGTGCTGGAAACTTTCTGTGCTGGTGGGTTAACACTGAGATATGTGCACCTGTTTAATGCCACGGTCCCATTGTTATAGTTATGTACTCAATCTGGGCCTTGGAGGTGGAGAAAACTGGATGTGAAACAGATATTAAAAAAAAAAGAAAAAACATACGACAGCAAAAAAGAAAGCAGGAAATATAGGTGCAAAAGCTGTATGTGACACTTTTTTTCAGGATAAGTGTCACCTTGCCTGTTTTTTCTGTTAAGAAGAATAATTTAATTTTATTGTCTCTCAAGAAAAAAACAAAAGTAAAGAAAAAGAATGAAAGTACAGTAGAAAATTATAGGTATTTTAGATGTTTCTTGGCAACAAGTTTTCAAATCTTCCTAGGGTTCTGTACTGCTTTGCTTGTCATTTCATCTTGAATTTACATGTTTTGGGCTGGTAGAACATGAAAAATCTCTCGTCTCTTTTGAAATAATTGAGTCCTTCAGACTCCAGGGAAAGTACCAGGAGCTGGGGTGGTGTTTTCCTCTTCTCCAGCATCTTTTAGCTGTCTGAAGAAATAGCCCAGACACCTTAGAAAGCTGCCTTGTAAACCTGCAGAAGTTGAACCCATCCCTAGATGAGCAAAGGTTTAGGCAGAGGAGTGTTTCCCATGGGGGATGGGGAGGTGTCTCCACTAGGTGGCACTGATGAAATGTGTGAAGATTCACAGTTTGGCAGTTTTGGCATCCAGTTTTATTTTAATTTCTTTTTTGAGGATTCTTTTAAAAAAGAATATTATTTTTCCATGCTTGAAAACAAAACGTTGTTTTCAATAACAAAGGCATGTTTTTTTCAGATGTTACACAAAAAAAGATATATACATCTATGCAGAAGTTAGTTTGATATTTGCATCCACATACAAGGAAAAATATTCTAAGGGAGGAAAAAAAATAATGGGACCTGTATTAAATTCTAAATTTGAGGCTTGTTTAGTTGCATCCTTTTAAATAATTATTTATTTAAGTCTTGTTGGCCTCCACTTGAAATCACAAATCTGTCTTGTGAGTTACTGGCACTGAATAAATCCTATCTTTAAAAATTCTCGTCAGTGAGTTTGCAACATCAGTGGACAGAGGAGAACAGAATTAAGGGGTGAAAGTGCCTGTGTTGTAGATGGGGAATTGAGGGCACACCTGTATGTGTTTCCACCAGCTAATCCACGTCTTCTGAGTCGTGTTCCACTGACAAATCTCAATTTGTTATCTCCATTGTATCACTGTGGACTTTTATTCACCATGAATCAATCAGCGAAACATCTGTGACCTGCTCTGCTCTCTGGGCGCAAACTATATATGGCAACAGAAAAATTTTACTATATTTTGGGGTCAGAGATGGTTTATGAAAGCAGTAACAAGATGTTGTGTATCACAGCACTGTGCTTCAGTAATATGTCCCTGACCCTAATGAAATACTTGTTGTCACTGCCTTGTACTATGGTATTGCTCAGAAAAACTTTATTTCTGGATGTAAATGATGAAAAAATGATTCAACACTGATTAAGATGACAAGAACTATAGACATCCAAAACAACACAAACTGAGAAATAAATTTCTCCGTTTCCTTTTCAGTAAAAAGAAATCTTGTGCTCGTGATTACTGATCACTAGCTAGACCTGCTCTTCGGGCATCCGAGAAGTACTTAATCACTTACTAAAACAAAAGTTTAAAAAAGTTGTTGTGGTTTATTTGGAGATATCTTACACTTTGCTGAAGTCTCCAGGGCTTGCTGACATTCCTGACTCTTTGTGAATGAGGCCTTTTTTTTTTTTCCCCTTCATTTGTTTAGCTCTTTACCTAATTGATTTTCTGTGCTAATACACCAAAGGTCTGAAGAAGGCAGAGTCTCAGGTGTGACAGATGAAATAAGGTGCTTTTAGTCATTGCTTTTATCTTCCATGTCTAATGTGTTGGTTACATCTGTGCAGTTTAACAGCAAAATCAATACATCATTTACTGCCAGTATCTGAAAGAATTTGGAAGCCTGTTGGTACTTTAACTATTAGGTTTCCCCTGAAAGGCCTTCCTCACCCTGCTCCCCTCCCTGCCTTGTACCTCCTGAAGTCAAACATTGCAGGAAAACAAGATCCTTTTCTATCTCCTGTTGTTTGTGTATGCATTTAAGTTTATTAAACCTCCACCCTTAATGCCAGTTACCTAAACTACCTTCTTGGCAATTTCATCAAATAGTCGATTTATGAACTTTGCATTTACCTCTAATACTAATGCTACTCAGGACATATTTACTGCTAATGTTTTGGGAATATAGTTCCTGAACATGAGAAATATTAAGGACAAGTAGGGAAACCATTTGCATGACAATGAGTAAATAAACTCCTGGTTCTGTGTGCAGTCCTGGTTTACTGATGTAGCCACAGATGTAGCGCTATTTGTCCCCATTATTTGAGTAAGCACATTTTGACCTCAGAAAATGGCAGAAAATGACAAGAAAACAGGACTCTGCCGAAGAAAAGACAAAATGGTGTTTTTTAAATAATTTGTGGACTCACAAATCAGTTCGATTCCTTTTCATGTGGTATATGTTGCAATATTTTTTCCTCATCTCCTGATGGTGCTTTAATTTGGGTGAACTTAGAACCTTCCACATCAGTGCAGTGTCATTTATGTCTTGTTTTCCTCTGACTGCCATTGTTATTTCTGTGATCTTTCACACTGTGACACTTATTGCCATTTGCTGAGGAAACCCTCAAACACAAAAATTGCCCTCTAAATAACATGATTACCTTATTATTGATTTATTTCATAGTTTGCTGTAAGTGTTTGCAGTGTTACACTCTGGGAGATCTGTGACAAACAAATAACAATTTCTTGCCCGGAAAGGATGTACAGAACAGCACAGTCCTGCAAAGAGCTCAGTCATTCCTGTGAAATTTTGGGCAACCTGGCCTGAATTTTGGCCTGGCCTGCTTTGTTCACACCCTGCACCCTCACTGGTCCCAGTATGATGAACTAGTTCTGTGACTCTATTTTGAAAAATTTCTAAGAACTTACCTGAATAAAATAATCATCTGAGAAGGACTCACCAACTCATTATTTACAGATAATAAACTGCTATTATTAGAATTATTATTATTATGACTAAATTATTATACATTACAAAACCAGCAGCCTGAATATTCATCCCAGTAATGAAACAAATGAAACAGGTTTCAGGTTCATGACAATGTGAATTTTCTCTGCTTTATCTCTCTACATGTACTTTCTAGACTTGCTCTAAACTGGCATAACCAAGTATTAAAAGTAACAGTTTGAATGGTGCATCCAGCATATCTGAATTGAATGGAATTATATTTTTTCTTGCTGTTTAGATATCATCAACAATATCCTCAGCAATCTCCAACTGTACACGAAGATAGCACAATTGTACTGAAGAGATCTTTTCAAACGCAGCAGAATTATTTTAAGAAACTTTTACTACTGGGTATATGCTCAGTTTAGAAAACTGAAATTTCATAGCAAATCAAATTGTTACAACTTTGTTGGTGCTAAACCATTACTTGAATAACACCACCACTTCCCCCAATTTCTAACTGTTACTTATTATTTCTGACTTTTACTGAATGCTGGTTATGTTTACACCAATTTCCACCAAAACAAGTCTTTATCTTCAGCGCAACTAAGACATTCCCTGATATATTTCTAAGGCCAAAAGATACTGTCATGTTCAGGTTGACTGTCCATACGACACATTCACATAATTTTACTGATTGGTTTTGGAACCAAGTTCTTGATTTCTTGCTATCTTAGAATATAACTCTTGGAAAAGCTCTCTGTCCAATAAAATGATTAGCACTTTGGACAGTCATAACCTTCAGAAATTGTGCCAAATTTTAATTGCCCTTAGAGTTTAAAATGTGAATTTGGATGTTATTGGCTTCCAGTCCTCAGGGCTTATTATGACTTTGCTTCTTTAAATACCACTCTTATCTGATTTCTGTGCCCCCTGGAAGTGCTCATGGATAGTGATTGACCCTTTTCCTTTTCTGGATAAAAAGTAAACTCCAGGTTACAGAACAATTTTATATAGATTTAGAATTTTTTTCAAGCTATTAACATACTTTGCAAATTGTAGGCAACAGATCTGGGTGTGGTGTCCAATTAACTGTCTCACCAGTTAATAATGTCATTAAAACTGACAATAGGACCTTTTGTTTTGATTTGCCTTACTGATATCTATACTTATTATACCAGAGTGGGAAATCATATGGATTTTGATGTTCATCATGATACCCAAGCCCTCTCCAAAATCACTATTTTCAGAAATAATTCATTAAAAATTCTATGAAAAATCTATGTTAGTCTAAGGATAGTGAAAATACTTTGATTTTTGGTCCATGAGCTTGGGGTTCTCTGTGTTAAGTTCAGGACTGAGAACTTCAGTGCTAGACACCTTTGTAAAAGAATTTTTGAATGCAATACCTTTGTATGGTTTAGAAGTTTTATTTTCTTGGGGTTTTTTTAAATCTACTATGAAACTCCTTGAATGTAAGATGCCCCTAGGAAGGTCCATCACATCTTTTTCAACAGTCTGAAAAAAATTGGAGAGATCCAAGTTCATTATTGCCCATCATAGAGTCAGGGCGTTTTGTGACGCACTAATGAATGCTCTCCTGTTGTAGCCTTATGTTCTATTTTTCAGTCTTTTCTGCCCAGCTAGAGACCCTTACCATATGGATGTGTTGGATACTTTTGCACCAAGATATTGTTGCCCTCTTAGAGTACATTATTCAACTATTAGTGACCCTTTGCTTACTGAGAGGAGGAAAGGTGATGACAGTGATGTAGAGAGCATGTGCTTGGTACCGTGCAGCCACAGAGGCAAAAAGCAATCTTTCACTTCAGAGGGTAGGTTTAGATGGTACAGGTACTAATCTCACTGTACCAGGATACATAGTAAATAAGATGCACCTTTTGAGATTACTGTACTATAAAGTAATACATTCATGTAATTCTTCAAAAAATGTGAACTTGTTATTCACAGATATAGCAGGCTCTAGTACAAAGTTAAGCCTCAGGTACTTACATTGCAATTGTCTTTTCATCTGATACATACCAAAACAATAATTCTCAGTCACTGGGATGAAGAGCTCTGTAGCATATTTAAAGCAGGATAACATCCCTGCTCAGCTAGCCACTGTCAGGGTGCAGCCAAGGCTTTCTGTGGGGTCACCAGCCACAGCCTGTCCCACTGCTCCAGCCAGTCCTGGGTGCTCCCTGTGCAGCACAGCATCTGCCCTAACAGCATATTGCACACAAACCTGGTTCAGCTCCTGCCACACATCGCACAGCGGCTCATACTTTCCGTGCTTGGATGCTGAAACACAGTCTCTGCTGGTGCTTGGCCCTGATTTGTAAACACAAAATAAATGAAAGTGCCCTGTTTATTCACAGGTGTTTTTACTGGTTTACAGTAGGTGTTGAGAGGAAAGGATTAAATCTGATGTTTTTTGGCTACAGCTGCTTAGAAAAAAAAACCCATGTATTTTGAAGAAAATTACATTAAAAAGAGGAAAAAAATTGGCTCTATGTATGAATGTGTCTCATTTTCAATCACCATCAATGAAAATAAGTAAAGAATAACTTTAAATTGGGTCAACACAGGCACAGATTAAATGGAAGCTGTTGTCTTTGAAGTTTGATTTAGTTTTTTTAAAGTGGCGTTTTCCTCCTTTCTGTTTGTTTATGAGATATTCTAGGATATTATTCTGTGAATTCCATGGCTTGAAGCCAGGCTTGAGGTAATTTACTGTTAGTCATGTTTTGAAATTGTTTTTAAAGAGGATAAAATAGAAAAAGATGTTAATTTATACATTATACCCACCTCTCCCCTTATACTTCAACTCAAGATCTGCAGTCAATGAGCTTCAGAGAGTAAAGACCAGTTTTTCTCTTAAAAAGCTGAGAGTATCCCCTGGGATGAAGAATGTGCATGTTATTAAAATTCTGTGATATCATGCCTCATGAAGAAGGCTTCAAAAGCTGACACCCTCTGGTCCGGGTTTTTTTTTTAATATGGATGAAAACCAGAAATATTTTGCTGAAAACTTGTTTTATGGTCATACATTTTTGTAACAGTTTTAAAAGTTTATTTGGGGTTTGAAATCAGACTTTTTATTTATAACTAATAAATATCTCTTGGACAAAGAAAGCTATTGCAACCAGCTGGAGTTATGTGACTCCTTCTGCCAAGGTTGGCAGAACTCCCTCACATACCGCACAGTTTAGTTAGTCTGGGCCAGATGCTTCTTTTTGCTGCATAAATATGGAGGAGGTGTGAAGGGGTACGGGAAAAGATAAGTACAAAACTCAGTCTCCCAAATGAGAAAGAAGGGTGGATCTTTCAGAAAACACTTGTCCCTGATCCAGAAAACCCCATCAGGCAAACACAGAGTAAGAAGAGATTAATTCTCAGAACCCATAAGGGAAATGGTTGGTAGATGTGGGGTTCATTCAGGCAGTAGCTACTCTGTAAAAGAAGTTTTATGTTCCGCAGCTCCGTGCCCTTTGCAAGTTCTATTCTTCTCTTTTTTCAGAGTTGGTTTTTTTTTATTTTAAGACTTTCATCCAAGATATGTTAACAGTGTTAAAAACCAAGACTAGCATCCTCCTTTTTTCTGAGCAAGCTCATTGAATGCCTACTTGCTTTCCTTCTGTGATATGAATATTTCATTCTAGCTTTGCTATGGCCCAAATAGAGATGTAAAGGTGAAGAGAGAGGGGGTGGGGGAGAGAGAGAGAGAGAGAGAAAAAGAGAGAGAGACAATGTCTAAGTCCATACTGTGCTTTATTGGGTGCTCTTCTGAGAGATGGAAATCTAAATGCTTATCTTTGGTTTTAAAACAATGGAGGCAAAAGTGACAAAAAGAGCAGTTAAGCCATTCTCATTGGAATATGTAGCTTGTAATCATTTATACCTTTTTATCACATCTGGCCTTTACTGATAATAAGGCAACCATAGACTTTATTTTAAGCATTTTTTTCCTTTGGCTGCAATAACATTACAAGACTCAGGGAAAACAAAGAAAAAATCTCCCACTTCAGGATACAAATTTCCCTGAAGAAATCAAAGTGCTTATCCTCTTGGACCCAAAAGCAGACATATTCTCCAGCTAGGGATATCTTCCTTCCTAGTATCTGACTAATATTTATCACAGAGGACCCACAAATAGCTCTTCTCCTTTTTCCCCACAAAAATGAAAACAGGTGATTTAGGCTGATGTGTCAAATGTGAGTATGCCTGTTTGAAAATAAAATTTCATATTTTTAAGAATTTCAGATTAACCTATCAATCTGTGCTTCTTCCTTTTTATTTTCTGAAAGCACAGGCATTGGTCCTTTATCATTTCAAAAATTTTTCATTCCAAACGTGTTCTCAAAATAAATAAGAAAGAACTTTTGGCCAAAAGACTTTTACTCTTGAGACATCCCCTAGTGATCTAATTTGTCTTTCTTTGAAAACACGTGCCAGATTCCAAACCCCATGGAGACCATTTCTACCGTACCATCCTCTGCAGCTCACAGAAGTCAGAGAAGACAAAAAAAAGGAGAGATTAACAAAAAGATTAACAATATATATATATTTTTGTTAATCAGAAAGTGTTCAAAACTTAGTAACTTATTGAAAACTTGAGTGTTTGTCATTGTTCAGCTAAGTTCAAGAATAAGTTGCTTGGAAACTTTGTTCAAAATGAGATTTCTACTACTATTCCTTCTTTTATTAAGAATTCTCTCCACCATGCGTGCCCTGTGTAAAACAAGAATTCACATCCTTCTGCTCCACTTCTGACATCAATCTTAAGCAGAGTAGCCTGTTTATCCCCAATCAAAGCTAAGATTTGCTGCACATCCTTTTGCCTATGTACATATTTTTGACAGTGATTTTGTTTCCACAGCTGAGTAAATGACAGAATCATCCTTTTACTTTCTTTCTGCATCGACCTTCCAGACTGTGATTTCATAAGAATGTTTTGTTCAGTCATGTTATTGCTGTCTCTGTGTCTCACTTGTTTTCACTCTGTGAACATTCAGGTGCTCAATCTTCATTAGTGCAAATAATCAGGGAAAAGACATGTTAATCTCCAGTTTGTCAAAAGCAATTTTCAAATTGTCTGCTTAACTATAATACTGAGCTCACTCTTCTTTGGTTAATTAGATGTGTTAACAGAGGCAAAGAAAAATATATAGCAGAAGCCAAACAATGTAACTGTGTGTGAACTGAGAACTGTGAACATTTATTCAGCACATTTTTACATACTTCTAAAATTAAATATATATATAAATAAACACCTTATCCCAATTTTGTTTCGTGTTGAAATACTTATTTTCTGTATTAAGACAAAAGTACTACATGACTGAAACTGTCCTCAAAAAAGAAATATCTATTTGCATTATTTAGTTTTCCTTTCTGGATGAGAGTACTTTTTTCCCAGTCTTATACTGTATGTGTCTGTAATGAATGCTAAAGTCACTGGGTTCCAGAAGTACAATGTTTAGTTTTCTTTAGTTTGAAGATGTTTAAGTAAAACTGCATTTAAAAATTTGAACAGCGGGTGTGTTGTTTCAGCTTGCAGCAAGCTCCTTGCAGTCCAGCGCTCCAGTCTACTGTCCAAAGGAGGAACAAAAATATGATGAAAAGCAAAAAGAAGAAAAAGAAGATGACAGTGATAAAAAAAAAAAAAAAAGAGGGAAAGAAACAAACTAATATTCCTCAACAAGAAGTGGGTTTCCTTCCTCTGCAGAATCTGTCCTTAATACTCCCTCAAGACAAAATTCTGTTCCCAAGGTCTAAGTCTCTCTTAGGTAATTGACTAGTGTCTTGCATCTGTGCTCCAGTAATAAATGCCAGTCACTTAACTATTTCAAAAGAATGGTTACTTGAAGTATGCCAGAAAGTTAAAACGAATTCCCCTTTTTGAAATAGAATAATAATCACTGATTTCAGTGGGACAAAATTTCTCCTCTTCTTTTTAATAACTTCTTCATGTTTATTCATGTGAAAGTTTCCATCAACAGAAAACTAAACTTCAGCCCCATATTTCCCGTTGGGGTTGAAACAGGGTGCAGAGTAACGTTTGTCATAATATGTTAGGGGTGCTTCAACTTTTATAATAATACAACATAAATTAAATAGTAGATGTGAGAGCAGAGAGTAATTATGCAGCAAAATTTCATAGTGATTTTTCATTTATTAATTTGTTTCATTGATTTGATAAATTAATATTAAGTCTATGTATGAGAGAACAAAAGAAAATGAAATAGACTACACTGATATTTACAAGTATGAAATTAACATGAAGTTCGAGGTTTATCAAGAAGTGATGATCTGGTTGAACAAACTGAAAATGGAATTGTATCAGAAGTAATTGTCTTAGATCTTACAGTAAAGTTTGTGAATTATTAATGTTTTTATCTTGTTTTATAAATGTTCTAAAGTCAGAAATCAATAGAATATTAATTTATTATTTCAATTTTAGGTAATAATTTCTGTGATATTTTAGGAAGAATACAAAACTTTGGCTACAGTCAAGCGTGAGAAATTTGTACCAGGCAGCTATGACAACTTCCTGAATTAAATGATAATATTTGTACACATAATTAATATACTACAACATGATATAACTGAAATAAATTTAAAAGATCACAGATAGATATTGCTACACTTTAATTTTACCTTTTCATTTATTTCACTCTATTTCAACATATTACTTAGTTCCATAAAGTTTATCTATGATCTCAGTAAATATTTTAACTAATATTTCTATTTTTTAAAATTTCTTCCTGAAAAATTAAAAAGTGTAATTTGTTTAGCAAAAAATAGAGGGGGGAAAATACACATTTTGGTCTATTTTTAAATGAAAATGTTTAAGCATTTTGAAGCTTTTTTTTTTTTGCTTCTCTCCCCTTTTTCTACATGTCCTTCTTCCCCTGTTTTTCTTTGGTTTTTTTTCATGCTTACAGTAGTGACAAGTTAAGGAAAGAAACATAGATAGATGGTAGAAGTCAATTCTACTAATTCTACTAATATTTTTAAAAAGATATTTTTGATTTTTTTTCAATTTTTGAAGTTGAAAGGATATTTTTCAAACCCTTCACAGGATTTATGTTTCAAATAATTTTTGCACACTTGGCTATTATTGTATATACATTCAGAGATAAATTAAAATTGATAATTAACACTTCGAACATGTTCCTTTACAGACGCAATATGTCATCACACAAGCTTATTATGATACTTAGCTTTTTTCTCTATTTCCTCCTAAAAGCCATGATTTTTTTAATGTTCACCATAGGAACCCACACTTACAGAGTCAAACTATTTTTCTTCTTGTATATTTTCACTTTTTTTGTTAACATATGATTGAATATGCTTCATCATCTTTTGTTCATTCTTTTTCTTCTATTTCCTCCAATGGCAGTTTTCCCCGGTACTACTACTTTTATTTCATTTTTGCTCTCTCATCCTTCCTTTCACCCTTGCCCGATTGTGTCAATTCATGATTCTTCTTGAATCATGAATCTTTTTTTCTCTCTCTCTTTAAAAAAAACCCTTCATTTTTTTTCCTCTCTAATCATCTCTCTGTCCTGCTCCACCCACTTCAACATTTACTTTTTGTCCTGTATTATATCCTCTGAATCAGTCCATGCTTTACTCTCAGCCAGTTTAACCAAAGAGGGACCTCTCCACAATCAAGCATATCCTAATTAATCACCAGGCTGAGACATTAGGAAATGAAGGATTTTTTTCTTAGCTGGAACATGCCCCCAAATCACAGTTCAACTGCAATATTATGAGAATTCTGCTGATAACCTAGTCCAGGCCCCTGGTCTCAGTGGTATCAGCTATCCAGGATTTTGTGCAGCAAGATTTTGAATACCTTCAAGATAGTACACAAACTCTTTTGGAAGTTTATTCCAGAGTCTAAGCACCCTTATAAGGAAAAAATAAAGCGGTGTTTTCCTTACGTTTGAATGGAAATTCCCATGTTTCAGTTTGTCCTGTCTCTCTTGTCCTATCATTGGACACCTATGAGAGGAGCCTGGATCCATCTTCTTTATTGCTCCCCCACCAAATATTTAGACACATTGATCAGTTCCCCCTCATCCTTCTCCAGGCTGAGCAGTCCCATCTCTCTCAGCCTCTACTTATGTGTCAGATAGAGTAGTTTCTTAACCATCTTTATGGTTCTTTGCTAAACTTGCTCTGTTTTGTCCAATTGGCATTGGGGTCCCAGCACACCAGATGTGTCTCATTAGGACTGAGCAGAGAGGAAGGAGCACGTCCCCTGACCTGACGGCAGTGCTCTTCCTAGTGCAGCCAGGGATGCTCCTAGGCTTTTTTTGCTGTGACAGTGCATTTCTGGCTCAAGGTAATCTTGGTGTCTACCATGAGCCTCAAGTCTTTCCCTGCCAAGCTGCCTTCTGGCCAGTCAGCCCCCAGCATGTACTGGTCCATGGACTTGCTCATCTCCAGGTACACAGCTGTGATTTTTTCCTTGTTAGAGCTCAAGGGGTCACTCTTTGCCACATTCTCCAGTCCACTGAGTTACCTGAGGGAAACTGTCTAAGCTATCGACCACTCCTCTCAATTTTGTATCATCTGTAAACTGACTGAGGGTGGACTCTTTCCATGACCTATGTCATTCATGAATATGTTAAACAGTACTGGTTCCAGCATTAACCCCTGGGGCAGATATACTGCTAGTCACTGGCCTGCAGCTGGACTTTGTGCCACTGGGCACAAATGCTTGAGCCCATCAGTACAGAAGGCTTTCAATTTACCTTACTGTCCTTTTATCTATCCTGTACTTCATCAGTCTATGTCTCTAAGGATGTTTTTGAAGAAAACATCCAAATACTTTTGTCAAAAGTCAAGATCAACCATATTTGCTGCTCTCCCCTCACCTACCAAACCTGCCATTTTGTTGTAGGAATCTATCCATTTAGTCAAGCAGAAATTCTGCTTCATAAAACCATTCTGACTACTCCCAAAGACCTTCCTGTTCTTTATGTATTTAAAAACTATTTGCAGGACTATCAACTTCTCTTTCACTGTCTCAGAGATCAAGGTGAAGCTGATCAGTGTAAAGTTTTCTGAATCTTTCTTCTTGCCCTGCTTGAAGATAGGAGTGATATCTGCTGTCTTCCATGGTCAGGAATCTCTACCAATCAACATACCATTTCAGGGATAATTAATAATGTCCTCAAAATAACATTTTTTCAGCTACCTCACCACTTGTGGGCGTATCCCATCCAGCCCCATGACTTTAGTTCACCCACTTTGTTTAAAGATATCCTAACCTGAAACTCTTACGTCAAAGATAAATCTTTTTTGTTCCTTACTTTCCCACTGGTCTCAGTGGCCTGAGATTCCTGCAGGCAAACCTTACCAGTAACAGCTGACGTGAAAAAAACCTTGAGAAATTCAGACTTCTTCATGTCCTTTTTACAGTTCCCTTGCTCCATTCAGCAGTAAACCCAGATTTTCTCTAATCTTCCTTTGTTGCTAAAGTAATTGTAGCAGTCCATCTTGTCTTTCATATACTTTGAGAGATTCCTCTTTAGTCTGAACTTGGCTTTCTAATCCTATCTCTGCATGACCAGATTTAAATGTCTGTCTAAGTTGATCAGACAACATTCCCTTCCCTTCCCTTCCCTTCCCTTCCCTTCCCTTCCCTTCCCTTCCCTTCCCTTCCCTTCCCTTCCCTTCCCTTCCCTTCCCTTCCCTTCCCTTCCCTTCCCTTCCCTTCCCTTCCCTTCCCTTCCCTTCCCTTCCCTTCCCTTCCCTTCCCTTCCCTTCCCTTCCCTTCCCTTCCCTTCCCTTCCCTTCCCTTCCCTTCCCTTCCCTTCCCTTCCCTTCCCCACTTCCTTTTCAGTCAAGATCAATTTGATTGTCCGTGCAGGTCTCCTGACATTGTCTTTCCTTGACCTGTGTACTGGGATGGACTGTTCTTGAGCTTGGAGGACATGAACCAGCTAGAGGACAATCCTTGGATATCTCTTCTTTCCAGTACTATCTGTAATGGGATTCTTCCAAGCAGATCCCTGAAAAGACCAGAGTGCTCTCCTGAAGTCCAGGGTTGTGATCCCTCCTCTCAGTGTCTTGAACTCCACTGTCTCACAGTCACTGCATTTAAGGCTTTTAGCCCCCTGATCAGTCCTTCCCTGTTTGTAAGTGTGAACTACAGCAGAACATGTCCTTTCACGGGACATTGGTTCACCTATGTCAGGAAATCATCAGTGTGCTCCAGAAACCTTCTGAACTGCTACTGTGTTGTACCTCCAGCAGACACCAGGGTGGCTGAATTTCCCCATGAGGACCAAAGCCTTCAATCCTGCAGACTCAGCTGCAAGGGCATGGCAAAATTCTTCTTTCAGAAAATATTACAAAAATCCCTAAACTAAACCTTCTTCAGAATACATTTATCTCTTAGACCATCTTAATCATTTTTTCTGAACGCCAGTATCTCATAATACAATAGTTATATCTGCAATGAAAACATTGTTATCAGAAATATATGAGGTTTTTTTTTCTATGTGAACCTTGCACTGGGGGGCTTCTTTCCCCTTAGGGTCTCTTACAGAACCTGGACCTTTTTAGGTCTGCTTTCAACAATTTCCAGAATCAATCTGTGACATTTTTAAAAATGTAATCTGGAAATAAATTGTAGAGAAAGGTTCCCATGCCTTCAGAAAGTGTTAGTAAGTGTGTGGGTGGTGTAATGTGGGAGATACATTAGTTGCTATACATAGGAATGAGGTATGCACAACAAGAATAAAAGGCAGGAATGTGATCAATGCTGCTACCCACACTGTTATGGATTTTATATGGGTTGTAATCAGCTTGACCTCCATACTTTAAATGGAGAATTCTGGAAGGTGTAACTTGCTATTATTAGAACAATTAAAACTGAAAAAAAATTGAAAAAACCCATTATATTAAAGATTAAAAATTACACTATATTCAATACTCTCAGCTATACCTAAACACCCCCCTGCTCAAATCAATATATGATGTTATACCATCATGACATTTTTGATCATGTATACATTTCCTCACGTTTAGAAATCCTAGGACAGAGCAGGTATTTTACTGTTTTGATAAAGCATCTGGGTTTTATCGTTCAGAAGTCTGTGAAAAATAAGTACAAAATATGTGTTGAACTGAGATTCTACTTTCAACAACAACAAAAAAATCAATAAAAAAGCAACAAAAAATCTTACCCAAATAGGCATCACCTAGTGAGTAATAACTTCATTTCTGTATAGCTCAGGGGGGTTGCAAGGGGAGTGTGAAAAGTTCATTATTATCAACCAGAAAAAAAAGCGAGTGCTAAGAAGAAAGAGTCATATTTCCTATTGGGATTTCTCTCAGACTGCATGATTTGCATGAAGGGCGCCACATCAAACACATTGGGTGCCCTTTTTCAAATATTAATGTGAAGCTTGTTTCAAGTTCTTTCTTGACTTTGTGCCACCTTGTATCAAAGGAACTTAAAAGCAGGACTTGGGAGAAAAAAATACTTTTCCAACTGTTTCAGCACTTAGCAAAAATCTTTCTGTATTTGATCAGTTCTGCTTCAAACTTTTATTATTTTGACAAATAGGCACATTTTTATAGCTGTGCATTCTATAGCAATATGATTTGGAATTTCTTCTCCTCTTTTTTTGAGGTTTTCCATTTCTCAGCTATGGGTGTCATAACTGACCCACTCGAAACATTTATGCACTACATATTTTAATTATCTGCCTTAGTCTTTTCTCCCACATGTGATAATTTCTATTAAATATTTATGTATCTGAGGAAGATTATAACAAAGTATGCCACAGAAAATTGAGCCCTTAAGATTAAATATGTGTAGTCTGAGCTGTCCTAATCTTACCTTACTAAACTTTGCTTCTCTTTTTGTCAATGGGGAAAAATAGGCACCTCTCCAGGATGGTTTGGCTAAATTAGTTGTCAGAGAGACATGACATGAATTTTGCTCCACCAGAAGCAGCTTGTTTTAACTGACTATAAAAAGAGAATAAAATGTTTAGCTCCTACATAAATTACTAATATTTAGACCTAAAGGGTTAAGTAATTCCCACTGAACATAAATCAGTAGTAGCACCAAAAAGAGAATACAAAGCAAACATAATTTCTTTTTACCCTCTCCCCTCAGAAACAAAGAAAGCAGTAGAAAAGTGGTAGGAATTCTTGTTGAGCAATCCAAGCATAGATAAATTTCTCACAAAAATACAAGACATGAAATGTATTATATAGCATGAGAGCAGCTATTAGACATAAGAAATGAAATTGTGGAAATCTATAGAACAACAATTCTAGGAGAAGTTGGTCTTTTCACAATGCACAACCCACAATCTGAAGGATAAAAATATGAAATTGCAATGAAATAAGAATAAAATGCAAGTTGCAATGGGTAACTTAGGAACTAGTGATATCCTAGAACTAAATTTTCTCTACAAAGCCAGGGAAGAAATCTTCACTGAGATCTCACAGGATATGATAGACAAAATTTTAAATTTGCAATTATCATCCAGATTTTTAGGTGAAACAATCACCATGGAGGCGGTACATCTAAAGCTCCTGTAGTATTTTATCAAAAAACTCCTAAGTCTTCTGGAGAGTAAAGGTAAACATGTTTCGTCTGTAAGATACAGAATTACAGAATTTCTAAACCCCTTTCCTTACTATTTTTCATTAAAAAAAGAAGTTAGAGAGAGATTAAAGTGAGCTATGGTAAACAAATGTGAAAAGCCTAACAGCATTACTAAAACCTAGTAAAATTTAGACCTAATATATTCTGTATATGCTTATTACACAAAAATATCTTCACATTGAAGTCAATGAGATGATTGTTTTTCTTGTAAGTCACAGAAGAAGCAAATTTTTATAGGAATTTCCTGTTGATATTTTTATGAAAAAAAAGTAAAGTTACTAACATTTTTCTGGTCAGTCTTATCTATGGCCATAAGCAAAATTAAATATAATGATGCTGCCTTTAAAAACATTACCTAGTACACACAACAGTGAAAGAACAATCTGATCGTTAAGAATGGATGATATGGATATGTTTTTTACCTTTTGCATAGAGATGAAAACATCTGATTTTAATATATTTTTCTTTTTTTTGTCCTTTCCCTCAGGATGAGTTTGCTGTCATGTGTAGGCTGGATGTCTTTTGCATGAGTATTTACTACCATTTTCCTTGTTTTTTTTTCCTCTTGACTCAGTTAAATTCATGGGCATTTTGGACATTTTAAAGCATTGGAGCGGAAATTATTCATAAAAAGGGAAAAGCTAAAAAATAATATCATATTGTAATCCTAGATAATGCTAGTTTCTAATTTTAGATATTAATTACTGTGAGGAGATTAGATTCTGCTGCACAACTTTGGCAGCTCCATATATATTGAATTAGACTACATTTCTATTGGAGTATGTAAGAGCAGAATGTATATCTATAAAATTAGTAATAGAAAGTTTTATTAGATGGTTTTGCTGATAATACAACACATCACTATGAGTATTCTAAGCTGGTAATAACAGGCAGAAGACCTTTCACCACTTAGCAGTGCACTATCTGTGTATTTGCTGCAGTCGTAAATGACAAATGTGCACTATCACAAAAAGTCCACACTAGCAGTTTTTGTGTGATGTTTTCCAAGAAATATGGGTATTTGGTTATTGGTTTCCACCATTATCAGTAAAATGAAGTTGAGGAAAGAAAATCAACATTGTATACACAACTACCCTCACATTCTCCCTATTCTAACACTGTTTCCTACCTATCGCAGATCATTCACTCAGAAAAGATTAGCTAGGGTCGACTGTGTTCCACAGCTGAAACAAGAGCTGTTTGATTTTCCAAGCTTCCTCCTAACTCCCAAGGAAAGGCAGCAGACAATGCTCACCTGAATCTAGTAGAGTAATTATAAGATTTTTATAAAAAAAGAAAGGAGAAATGTTTTCTGCTTCTTATCTTGATTTAGTGACAGCCTGGAAAAAAGGCAAGCAGAAGAACAGGATCACTGTAGTTAGATATTTCAATCCATTCACCTCTAAGCTACATTTTCCACCTAGCTTAATCATGCTTTAATTTCCTATCAGCTTGTCCTTATGGACTCCATTGAGCATCAACATCCAGAGCTATTATAGAGTATGTTGGAAAGATAAATCTCTTTGTAGGAGAGGTCTTCCTGGAAAAGACACAGTGCAAGTAGTGGTAAGCAGTAATTTCTTTCCATCAGCCTACAAAGACGGTGAGTTTATTGAATTATATTTAAGATTCTGTCATGGATATTACCCCACTGTAAAAAATTCCGATATCTACATCCCATGGTCTAAAATCACTGTAAACCATAGTGCATTACCAAATAGTTCTTAACAAAGGCATACACTTAAGATTCCTGTACCTGTTCCCATGTCATCTGCAACACATCTGCATCAGGAAAAATCTCATGACCACTCCCTACCCATTCCCACTAGACCCTATCTTTCAAAGCCACCAATGCATGAGTCTGTGTAACCCTGCCCACTATCAAGGAGTAGGTTTCAATAATTTTCCCTTACTACAAAGTTAGAGACCCCAGTGCAGAAACATTTTGTGTCTTTTACTGCTGTTCCTCTGCTACAAAAAGCCCTGGGAACACGTTTCATTTTGGGTAGTTCTGTTTCCAGAATTCTAAAGCAGCTCTTAGTTTTCTGCTTGAAAACAAAACTGAAATGGTGTCATTTTGCACAATTGCTAAAAAACTCTGTCTGGTTTTCAAACTCTACTACTCTCTTTGTTTCTGCTTTTTCTTTAGGAAAACTTTCTGCCATTTCAGCCTTTATAAAAACAGGAAGGGGAAAGAACAATTAATTTGTTCTCTGCAGTCAGAGCATAGCAATTTATAAGGACTTAGCTGAGAGTATATTTTTCCTAAGTATTCAAAAATTAATACACATCTTTTCAAAAAAGCACACATCCCAAGGTGGCCAAAGCTCAAATTATCATTAAAAATAATTTCCTGTTCAAGATCTCTAAAACTACTTTATACATTGTGACTGCCAAACTCTGAATTATCATTTTAAGAAAGGGAAAGAACCCCAATTTACCTTCATAAAATACAGCTTTGTATCTGTCTTTCCAGTTCCAGCCTCAGTACACATCTGATCAGAGATTTCCTTTCCTGGACTGAATAAGAGCTATTCAAGTATCTACCAGACAGTGGTTCTAGGTGAGAATGAGAAAATATCAGTTTTTTATTGTTGGGCACTGGTTCCACGTGGCTGTGTAATCTTATGTTTCTGACTTGCTGCACAGCCATGGCATGTATATTGTACTGCACAACTTGGTATTTATATTATGCTAAATCTTGTAACATGACAAAATTACACTCATAAAATAATGCAATTCACTCTCAGGAAATTTATTAAAAGCTTATGTGAAAGAATTTTCTGTCTTAACTATTATATTGGATCAAGCCCCTGATATGTTTGAGAGCTGCCCTTTCCCACCTTTTTGCCTCAAATCACATTTTTAGAAATAAAAAGTGTTTTGAGTCTGGGTAGAAATATTATGAAAGCTCAGTTTTCTGTGAGAAAGCAATAGAACAGGCGTCTTAGTGCATATATCCAAGTTGCTAGGTACTGTTTTCAGTAATTTAAGTTGGTATTTATCCTTTGGTATATAGAGTTATGATTTCTTCACACTGAGGACTAATACAAAATGTATTAACTGCAAATGGTGAGCTATAAAAATCCTGAAAGCCAGCGTTTTAACACATTAATTTCCAACTCAGCTGATACTGTATAAAGTGCTAACAGTAAACACTGGACCACAAGGGCATTACAGGTCAGATTGTACACTCACTGTAAGATCTCAGCCATGTTTCTCTTTGATGCTTTCGATTTTATAATTTCCCTCCTCATCCTGGAGGGGAGTAGCACAACCTGTTAGCTATTTTTCACTATTTTCTCTCTTTTTGATCAGTACTTTATAAAATGACAGTGCATGGGGACAAAAGAAAATTTTAAAGATTTTCTTAGAATTAAGGAAAAGAGAAATATGCTTTGAGATTACCCTGTTGGGCAGAGTTGGTGTATTCCACATATTAAAAGAAAAGAAACACAACTATGAAAGTTCTCTGAATACTTAACAATTAAACTGACAGAATACACTGTGTAAAGGAAAATATCCTAGAGCTATCCTAGATTCACAGGAAGTGTGATAAAAGATATACAATGATGGAGAATTAAATTATAATATAGTTCTTTACATTTTAAGGAGAAGTGTAATTCCAGGATGTAAGGCCAAGGTCCTTTAATTACATGTTGTTTATTCAAGTAGTTTTAAACAGACACTTTGTTCCTGAAAGTGGATAGTTTTATAGATATGTTACTCAGTTGAGTTGTTCTTTTCCTAAGGTAGAATTTTGTAAATTCAATATTATTGGATCATAAAAACCTATTCCTAGAATGGCAAGATGTAATAAATCTATAATTGCATTAACTGCAGAAAAGTTAATAGACATTTTAATTAAAGAACCACCCTAACAGGATTAGAATTCACTGCCCTATAAAGGCTGAATCGTGCAGTGTTTCATTATAATTTCTGAGAAAGTACAGGTGCTAAATTAACTACAGAGACCTCATCTTTTGTTCCTTGCATAAAATAAAAACATATTGTAAATTAAAATGAAAAATTAATTTACAAGGTTATCACTCCAAAATTCAGACAAAGCCTATTGGCTAATGAAGCTGGTCAGGAATTTCCCGAGGTGCTTCTTTATTTGAGAATGTTGATCATGGAAATGAATGATTTCTGGGAAACGAATCTATTTCATAAAACTTTAATCAGAAAAAGTATCTCAGGACTTGTCAGGTTTTCTGATCATATCTGGAGCACAAGAGACTTGAACATTTCAGAGGTGAGACCTCTTGCTCTGAAAAACAGGCAGCTGCTTTTTACACAGCCAGGCACAGGAGGGGACCTGAGCCTCCTGCCTCTACAGAGTGCGCTGGCGGTGACCAAGGTGCGCACAGCACTGGCGGCAAGGAGGGCTGCTGGCAGCCTTTCCCACTTAGGAGAGAAGGAAAACCATGCTGTGTGCCAGCTAGAAAGCCATGTATTCAGAGCAGTGCTTGACTTCTGTCTAACATACTTTTGGGAGCCCGGGTGGTGTATCTGACTTGTGTAGAAGCACGTGAATACAGTATCTCAGTTTTACAATATCTCGGAAGCTGCTACATGGTACCTTCCACCAAATTGCCAGGGAGGAGTAGGAACTCTTTCAGTTATTTTTTAATATATATTAAATTTCTTTGGCTTCTCTGTATGCAGCCTTCCTTTCAGTTTCACCTAAAAAAACCCTTAAAAATAAAAAAAACAGGATACTGTCATACTAAAGAAGAAAGAAAAAGCTTAAATTCATTCAAGTGGCTTTGCATGAAGGATGTATACAAGAAAGCATCATGAAATTGACACTAAATGCCATGTGATATTTTGATACTTAACCACCCATTTTTTAATTCAGTGCAGTATATTTCTCATGCTAAAGATTACTGGAAGAGATTGCTGGACACTGACTGAATGTATAATTTGTGAGAAGCAATCTGTTGACAGAATACAAATGCAGGTGATTATATCCAGAGGTTGAAGGAACACATAAATGATCTCTGCCTTTAACTTTTCTAATAGCAATGTTTTTAATTCAGTTTGATGTTGGATGAAAATTAAATAAAAATATCACCCAGAATCCCTCAACCCAGCAATGATGCCAAAAACTATTTGCTCCATTTCTGTGATAAATGCACCATATCCTGCATAAATTTTTGCCTTGACTTTATAGATCAGTTTCTATAAGTTAAATGTTTCCATAAATAAGACTCCTATGGGATAAATAAAAAGTGTTTTATCTAGCATTGAAGCTGGCCCTTCTCAGGAAAGGCTCACATATTTGTCCATTTTCTTATCAAAGACTTGTTCTACTGGTGCAGAAGATCAAATTCATCTGATCCAACACAGGCATCTGCTTTGTAAGTATTTTTGTTTGAGCTTGACATCAAGACTCCCTTCAGAGTCAATGGACTTAAACTGACACTATATGTGTAACTCACGTTATCCTATATGTTTACATATGTAAAATAGATAAGCAACAAATCCTAATATGTGTAAGCCTTGTTCTTTCCACTGAGTAGAAAAAGAGGCTAAAGTAGTAATATCTGAGGTGTAGACAGTAAGATACATGTATCTGAAAAGAGATGAGATGAAGGACTTATTAATAAATGCTTTTGTAAGGGTTTTTCCCCAAAAGCTAGGTTAGTATAAGTTAGGGACAGTATAATACATGTACACAGGTTCGCTGCAATGGGAACAAGATTAATGATATAAATGATCACATAAATGATCATAAATGATAGTTAATAAAATATTTCACTGGTTCTTGAAAACAATTGTGGTTCCAGTCCTCAAAAATGACACACAGACAGGTTCCTTTTTCAAATTCAGTCCTGTTTCCTTGTGTAAGACAGCAGCTATATATTTGCAACAGTGACACTAATAATACTGCATAGATATTATTTCTTTACTGTCATTGTTGCACAATCATTATGTTAATACTGTATCAGATGCATCACTATAAAAATAGTGTAGAGTTATCATTTATAATTTTGCAGAGCCACATTTGGGTATGAATTTTAAAAAATGTATTTTGATTCCAATACATTTTGAGAAATGAACTCTCCATCTGTTCCCTCCCACTCTTACCTTATGGTTGATATTTAGTTTAAAACCAGAAAAGTCAATACAATCCATTATAAAAGAGACTTTAGTAGGCAAACATTTCTATGCTATATTGAATATGCTCTGTATAATAAAAGTGATTTGAACGACCTGCACTGTACATTGAAGTTATTAGCTTGCATAAAACATGGACTTATATCAGGAAAGAAGTATAATGCACTTGCTGCTGTATTACAGTAGTATGAACAAAGAGAATAATTATCAAAATAGGACATCCTGAATAATCTTCATATTTTATACTCTAACGACAAGAAAAAAAAATTTGAAAATAATGTCTTAATTTTACATTGGAACTCCTTTGCAGTCATCACCCTCCTCTCCCCTTACCACTCCCATTTCAATAGAGGAGGCTTGCAGCCAAGAGTGTTCATGCCTTTCACCATTTTGTAGAAAATAATTTCAATACAGAGAATGGGAGGGGAAGAAAACAGAATTTGCCATATGTTATGCTATATAAAGAATAAGCAAATGCTGACACATCATGGACCCAGCTCTTCATTTCCCAGGCTCTTCCCTTCACCCCATTTTATACACAAATGCAATATGTGTCCTTGAGCTGATGGAGAACTTGAACAGGCCTTGAGTCCCTGCCAAAGTATCAGGTTCCTGGGGCATAACATGATCCAGGACTGTCTACTCCCTAGTCTAATGTCTATATTGGTACCCTGTATGTACCAATAGGAAAAACTATATGCATGTTCAGGGAAGGCCATGGTGCCGGTGTTGGACCTCGTTTTTACACCATACAAATTAAACTATAGAAGGTAAATAATGAATTAACCCTTCATCCAAGTTCTTGCACAATCAAGGTTTTATGTTCTATTATTACAGTTAGCCATTTACTTGTTCCCTATTTACATTAATTATAAGTTCTTTAAATACTAATGATGCCTTTTCCTGGTCTTAAAATCAAGAGGCATACACGGTTAGAAGGGAAAAGGGATTTTACCTTGGTATTTATTCTTAAGGATCCTTAGGTGTAAACGTCCAGGTCATATGCATCGAGATGTACCCCACTGAGTCTTTCCCTGTGTCTCTGTCTTTCTTCTTCCCGTATCCCCCCCCAACATTGGGTATAACATTATAGGTTTTACTAATTAGCATATCTATCAAAGATTCCCCAATGAGAGGCTCAAGTGAGCCCCCCTCCCCAAGGAACCTTCCCCTGGATGGTTCTATCTTGGTTTACAGAATATGTTCTGGAGAGGACCTTGGGGTCTGGGGCACACTGATCCCTGGCTACGAAGCTTCTAAAATGTTTAGTCTCTTAGCTTAACAAACAAGTCCAAGAATGCAGGCAAAAAGCACTAGGAATACAGAAGCTGTAAAAAGGTATAACAGGAGTAAAAAAGAAAAGGCAAAAATCTTCATGGCATCACTAAAGGTAAACTTTTTTGCCTTTTTTCTCATTTCTTTTTCCCTTTCGTACCTAAAACAGCTAAAATAACTAGAGATGTCTGCAATATAGCATCGGGCAAAGGAGCCTGAAATGAAAATCCTGTGTGAGATTCCTTATTTCACTGTGCTTCTGCCTTTTTTCAAATAAAAGAATGGAATAATTTCAAGAAGAAATAGAATAATAATTACCACCATTTCTGCATAGAAGCTGTCCCCAGACCAACAGGTTGGTAAAGACTGGATGCAGAAGGGCTGGATTTATCCATGTCCTAAATACACCCTGCCTTGTTCTGTCCCCTGGCAGACAATGGGTTGATGCAGCATCCACCCTAATAAAAACCCTAATAAAATAACCCTAATAACCCTATATAACCTTAATAATAACAACTCTAAAAAAAAAAAATTAAAGACCATAATAAAAAGTATAAAATATTAATATTAGCTTAAAAAGTCAGGAGATCACTTTCAAAATAAAAGAAAATAAATAAAATGAAAATAAAACCAGCAAAACTTGGTAGAAAGACTAAGAATTCTGTGGAAAGTATTTCTAAACATTTATTCTTTCAATTTTGTAGTTATCCTATGTTAATCTCTTTGGTCAACTTGTAATTCCTTGTTCTTCTCTATTTAGACCTCACGCAAAGTAGCTTTCATTCTTTGAGTTATTCTTTCTGCATCACGTAAAAATGAGAAAAATAAAGTTCAAGTCATCAACATTCTGAAAATAGCAACAAAACTAAAAATTAGGAAAATAAAAACTAGTCAGAACAAGTTTTGCCATGTGTATTATTTTATACTCTATTTCTTTAAAGGAGGCAGGCAGCATATACAACTTTTTCATTCTGAAAACATTTCTTCTTTGAACTATGGGTAATTTGACACTAACAAAGAGGTTATAGTATTGCTTCATAGTGCTTTATTCAGTGTTTTACAATCCATTGGGAAGTCATTTGATTGACCTAACACAAACACTAAATGTAATTTTACTTTACCTTCATTGTAGTGAAAGGCTATCTGCTATGCATTGTGACCTTAAGGATTCACCTCTTCAGGTTCCTGTCAATTAACACTTTCCAGGGGCTCACAGACAGTCTGACTTGGCTCTGATGTGTCTAGTGTACTGAAGAAAAGCTGAGTGGAGTGTTATTAAATATCTGTTGTGCAGAAGCTATCTAAGCAGAACTGAGATGAATAAGACCATTCGAGTTTTTATTCCCTCTGTTTTAACCAGTTTGAGCGCATGCCTCCTGCCTATTTAAGTTCTCCAGCAAATTTAAGAGTTTCATCCCCCACCTCAGACTTATGGTTATCCAGAAGGTGCCTCAGGTTTTTGCAAGTATTTGAAATAACTAAGTTGAATAGAGTATTTGATGTGACTAGGACTGCATGATGCTGCTTACACGTTTTTTTTAGTTTTTGTTTTCCCCTTCAAATAGAATCTGGAGGAATACATACAAAGGAATCTGTGTTTTGACACTAGGTGAAATTCATAAAGGATGGCTATGATTTGAACAAGCTGTGCCATTGTTTATAAATCACAACAGCAGGCGTGAGGCAGTACAGAGACCTCCCATCGAACCACTCAAAGTATCATCCAAACAGATGTGAGATCCAACTTTTGAAAGTCACCATAGCTCTTGACCAACATTTGAACAGACCAAGAGAAAGATATTAAAGTGCTTAATTGTGCTGGTTTTGACTAGGGTACAGTTAATTTTCTTCACAGTGGCTGGAATGAATGGGTCTATGCTTTGGATTTGTGCTGAACACAGGGTTGGTAATGTAGAGATGTTTTTGTTATTGCTGAGCAGGGCTTACACGGATCCAAGGCCTTTTCTTCTTCTCATACTGCCACGCTGGTGAGGAGGCTGGGGTGCATGAGAGGCGGGGAGGAGATACAGCCAGGACCCCAACTGACCAAAGGGATATTCCAGACCACAGGATATCATGCTCAGTGCTTAAAGTCAGGGAAGAAGGACGAGGAGGGGGGCATTTGGAGTGATGTTGTTTGTCTTCCCGAGTCACTGTTACCCATGACAAGGCCCTGCTCTCCTGGAGATGGATGAACACGTGGCTGCCCATGGGAAACAGTGACTTCATTCCTTGCTTTGCTTTGCTTGTGTGCATGGCTTTTGCTTTTTCTATTAAACTGGCTTCATGTCAATCCAGGAATCTACCTTTTAATGTCGGGGTCCCTCCCCCCTGCCATGTGGTCCTGGGAGAGGGGTTCTGGGTTGGAGACACGGGGTTTCCCTGCCCCTGGTCAGCCTCGTTCCCCATTGGTTGTTTTGTGTTCCCCTGCGCGGGCAAGGACCCTCGTGTTCTGTGATTGAGCAGTTCCTCGGTAGAGCTCCGGCCATGTGGCTGGAGAAATAAACATCTCTGAAGCATCTATCAAGAATTGGTCCATATATATTTCTTTTCCATGGGCCTCATTGATTGATACATGTGTTGCAGTTTCCCCACTGTGACATTTTACCTCTCCAATTCTGTCCCTAATCTCATTGGTGTGGGAGTGAGAGGGTGACCATGTAGTACTTGGTTACTGGCTAGGGTTAAACCATGACATTAATCTAGGATTGTTTACTGTCCTTATGTTGTAGATGAGGGCTTTCTTCTGTTGAAATCAAATACATTTTAAACACCTCAAATACTGTTTTGTAAATGAGACCTTATTTTTATTTTACAAGACGAAAACCACTGTAGGTTCTGTATGTTCAGTTTTTCACATGCCACTAGTTTATCTAAATTTTTCTTTCTAATTCTGATGACATATCTATTCTAAAACTCTTGAATAGAAAAGGTAATCAACCTTTTCTGAGATTGGGCTGTTAGTTTTAAATTTAATGCCTCTGAAATCTTGGTTAAATTTAGAGCAGGAAAATTATGTTTAGGGCAATATTAATTATTAGAATTGGCCATGGAAAATAGAGTTCTCAGGTTAATTGAAAGTAAATGTGTACTTATGTGAAGAGAGTTTAAAAATTCTGGGTTTGCATAAAAGATTAAAACAAAATAGCTCAACGTTCAATAGCTCTGTAAGTCTTAATTCAGAAGACCTGGACATTTTTAAGAGATTGATTCTGCATTCTAAATTTGTGCATATGAATAAGATCTTGGTCAATAGGAATTTAGGATCCCAACTCTCACTGAAAAGGAAAATAAGGTTCCCAGATATACCTTTAAAACTATCCCTTAGGTTTTTTACTGCCTCACAGTACGGCAGATTTACTGATGACATTTTAAGCCTTCAGCTTTTTAAAATCTTTTTTTTTCAAGTGAAAAAGAAAATAATTAGAGGAAAAATCCAGAAAAAATTATATTTGACTATTTTTGCCCAGAGCTCTGCATTAATAGTCAAGGCAAATATTGCACACACTGATATGTAGTACCAAATTTAACTGACGCAAAAAAAAGAAGAAATAGGAGGATAGCAAGAGCTTTTTTATCTGTATGGCTTGAAATTCTCACAATATTATCAGAGAAGTTCCTGAAATATCTAATCTGAATTGATATTCAAGTAACCTTGGAATGCCATGAAGTTTGAGTGCATTTGAATTCAACTTTCCAGTTTATAATCAATTCTAACTAGAGAGGGTTTTTGTGATTGGAATAATTGGACTAAAATTTCTAATTGTTTCTTGGACCAAGGATTATCCATTTAATCTGAAAATTTATTTCAAAAACCCCAAACACCTTTGCCCTTTACTACTAGTAACAATTATAATTGTGCAGTGACTTACCTGCCTTTATATTTTGACAACATTGCTTTAAGGACATATTATTCATAAAGAAGGAGGCAACCTTTGAAGATGATAAGAGCCATGCAATGTGCTCAGTTCAAGTAGCAAAAATAGTACTTGAATTCAGTCTTCTTTCAAGTTTGATCTGCCTCTGAGAATCAGGAGAAGTACAACAGAAATTAGTATGTGCATGAACTACCTACAAAAACGCTTTTTGCAAAGGTTTCTGTCTCATCCTTCCCTTGCTCTCTTTTGTTCTCAGTGAACTTCTTTGCAGGTTGTTGAATGTGATATATTAAGAATTTAAACCTTGCTCACTGGAATAGGCATATGAAATAAGCAATCAGATAAAGAAAATCTTGGTACATCTCTTTTGCCATTATATTCTTTTAGCCTACACACAATGTCCTATGGCAAACAGAACTGATCCACATGGGAATCTCAATTCGATTTGGGGATGGGGGGAGGTAGGAGGGAATGAGCCCTCATTTCTGATCTTAATAGCAAAAATGAAGAAAAAATAAAAGTACTCTGATAGCTATGTAGATAGCTTGATTAAATCACTCCATGAAAATGTAAACAGAATAGAATGCCTTATGTGTCTGCCTGATTCAGTGATACAATAGTCTTGTAGTTTGCTTATTTTTTATTTCTTCCATTTGCTGTCTTGTGTTTATTTTACATTACAGGCCATTTATTTTGCAGGACGAACTTTTCCTCTTATATCATTTTTCTCTTGTGGTATCATACTGTGCATGCTATGTTTATTCATGAACACTGAAACACATTTCCCGTGCACTAAGGAATGTATTGTTTTAGCCTGAGTCTCAATCTATGCTTAAGTCCATTTCTGTTCATAATAATTTACTTAAAGGTATTTCAGCATTCGAGTAAGTTAATTATATACTGAAGTGTTTGGTTTTACAGACATGAGTGTTCTATTATACTTTTTTTCAGTTATTAAAATGGTATTGTTTTATAAAATATGTACTGAATATACAGAGATTGGTATATTAGCCTGTTTTATTATTATATATGAGATATTCCTTGCAACATGATTATATACAGTTTCAACATGGACATATAGGGAAATTCTGTGTGTAAGAGTAAGTTGCAACATTATTAAGTCAAGAAAGGGCCAAGCTATAAATCCTTCATGTTATTTGAATGCTACTCATTACTCAGCTAAGTAGATCCCCACACAAATCTCATGGAGATGCTACTCCAAACTATGTTTTTTTCTTCTGTTTAGGATGTACCACAAGAAAGTGTAGTTATTTCATAGATCTGATGAAAATTTTATTTCCTCGTTCTTCAGATAATGGCAAAATCACATCATTTACAGATTTTAATGTGTACTCCCCCTTGCAAATCTGATACACAATCAACCAGGAACTCCCTAAAACTGCCCAAGACAGTCATTATGAAAGCTGGCAGTTTAGAGGTAGCTAACAGTCCCTGCTTCTGCATACTTCCTTCATATGGTCATATATTTTTGCATCCTGTGTGGCTGATTAGGGTTAGAGAGCAGCTAAAATTTCAAAACTACAGATAGTTCAATGAGGAGCACAAGAGTGGGTTTCGATCCAGCGCTTTTATCTCTGGGTTTGCCCAAACAAAAGCAGGACAGATTTGCATCATCTTCAGTGTAATTGGCTTTTAATCAAAAATGATTTTAACATAAATATTGAGATTTTTGTTCCTGAAGCAGCATGATTGTTTGCATTTCCCCTTGAAGCAGGATGTAAGTGCAGATGCCATTCAGCTGGAATGCTGACAGCCAGCTGAACTCCGACGCCGTGACCCCACTGAAATAATTCTTTATGCTGAGGAAGTGTGTGCAAGTAGCTTCCAATGCAGAAAGTAGAAAAGAAATACTTTGTAACAAATATATATCTCTTAAAAGCTGAGATAAAAACCAACCAGCCAAACAAACCAATTTCTCATTCAAATGATTATCCAAAAGATTCCATCAGCAGCTAGGACAAACACAGACTTATGAACATAAATAATACAACTAATATAAAATATAAAAGTGAGCATGCAGCCCTGCACTGAATCATATCATATCAAATATTTGAGGGAAATTTAAAAGCTTGTCTGTCACATGTATTGTCTAAGCACCAACATAAACAAGGTAGGATGGGGCTACTCTTCTCACTCCTATCAGTGTCAGCAACACAAGCACAATCAAGGTTATATTCCTGCTAAATTGCTCTCCAGAGCTGATGGCTTGAGAGAGAGGAAAGATAAGAAAAGAGTGAATTGAACAAAGGATATGTAATGTTGCTTGCTATGGCAACACAGCTGAGATAGGATGTATGCTACTATAAACCAAGAAAAGTGCACAAATGGTGGTGGTGGAGTACAGTGGCCCAGCTGTACTTTGTTGACTGTGACCTCACTTTACACTCTGAAGTGATCATAAGCAAGGTATTTGCAGAATAGAAGTGTACCTGAAAAACCATAAACCTGACATGATCTAATAAGCCTTCTGAGATTTAGACAGTGTATCAAATCTCCTCAGTTCATGGGCAGAGATGGACAAGACCTAATGTAGTCATGGTCTGAGCCAACGTCCCTGAGGGCTTTCTCTGGAGGAAGTAAATATAAAATTTGCATCAAAAGAGGAAGAATTAAAATGAATTAAAAAAAAAAAAATCAACGTAGACAAATTCAAAGCTATAAATTTAAGGAAAACCATCAGGAACAACACATACACCATAAAGCCCCTGACATCAGGTGTCACCTAGGCACAGACTCTATACTCACAATGGATATTTACTTTTTTAAGACCACTAGATACTGAGCTGATGTGCTCAGGGACAAATACAGTATAAGGGATTAGCAGGAAAAAATAAAGAAAAACCTGAAAAGCCACGGAAAAAAGTACTTTGTCAATTTATTATTCCATTGTACAACACAGGAACTCAGGTTACAGTTCTACAAAAATTATATAGCAGAACTTGAGAAAGATACAGAATGCTATCAGAGTTGAAGAACAGATTCATTACAAGGAGCAGTGCATTAATGTAATACTTCCAAGAGTGGAAGGAAGACAACAGGGGAAGGAGGTAGTTACACACAGAGAAGGAAATGGGTAATGATGATGAATTACAGCTATTATCTAAAAATTTTATTAGCAGAAAACCCAAGGGGCACACAAAGGAAGTCACCAGGTGTAAACTTTAAAACAAACAAAGTGAAGCTTGTTTCACATAACACATAGTTAAAATGTGATGAACACTGGATGCCAAACTGAAATGTGCTTGAAAAGCGAGGAGGCAAATTCACAGAGCAAAGTTAATTAAAGTCTGCTAATCAGAATATTGAGCATTAAACATCCAGGTCAGAAAGTCCATAAACTGGTGATTTTTCACAAGATAAGAGGAATGCAGTGGGGTCAAAAAGATAATATAATGATGGAAGTATCATTGTACTTCTATTTTGTGCACTGCACTGAAGAATCAACTACTCATCTTCTCTAAAACATTGCAAAACAAAATGTTTACTTTGCAGTCACTGCATATATCTGAAACAGCTTTACCATGGAGTGTATTATTCTGGTATTACAAAATATGTGCAAACTTACCTAACTTCAATAATAAACCAGTTAAAATCTCTGTATTATCTAGAAATTATATTTATTAGCATTCTAACTGAAAATGAATGTGCACATTTTAACATCTGCAGGATAAAACCAGTATAACACTCTCCTGGATAAGAAAGCAAGAAAGCAAGAAAGCAAGAGAAAGGAAGCAAGCAAGCAAGCAATCAAGCAAGCTAAAGAAAGAAGGAAATGAAAGGAGAAAGAAAGAAAGAAAGAAAGAAAGAAAGAAAGAAAGAAAGAAAGAAAGAAAGAAAAGAAAGAAAAAGAAAGAGAAAGAAAGAAAGAAAGAAAAAAGAAAGAAAGAAAGAAAGAAAGAAAGAAAGAAAGAAAGAAAGAAAGAAAGAAAGAAAGAAAGAAAGAAAGAAAGAAAAGAAAAGAAAGAGAGAAAGAGAGAAAGAAAGGAAGAAAGGAAAGAAAGGAACAGAAAGAAAGAGAAAGAAAAAAAGAAAAAGAAAGGAAGGAAGAAAGAAATGAAGGAAGAAAGAAAGGAAGGAATGAAGAAGGGAAGGAAGAAAGGAAGGAAGAAAGAAATCATCAAATATACATTTTAGTTGACTGCTAAGCTTTGGCCAAAAGTTTATGCATATATTCAAGTCTATTATAAAAATAAGAATCTTCCTGCAGATTAAACAAGAATTTTCTTGTAAAACAGGAATGATGTTTATTCCAAAATGTATCTGTTGATTGACTTATTCAGCAATTATATTAGCCTCTGTAGTACTCTTGTTTGGCAAAAGAAAAAATTTGTTAAAAATATATACATGGAGGCAGGAGCTAAGGTTGATGGTTGCTAAACAACTTCTTTTTTTTCCTGGATGAGAGTAATGCAGAGGTTTATTATATCAGGTGTGTGAGATGTATGATGTCTTTAATATTAATGTTCTAACTTTCAAATAGTTGAGTATTGGGTAACTTTGTACGAACTTGAGCAATTCACTGTCTGGTAAACCTTTTCTAAACTTTTTTTAGTGTTGAGATCTGTAGAGGGGATTATACAGACAACAAGGACCTTAAATTATAAGTGTATCTACATGTGTGCATATGTGTGTCTGTGTGCACAGGGACTCATACCTTTTAATAAATTCTTTTTTCAGGTTCTTGAGGTTAAATATAGGTTTAAGTTCTTTGCTAAATGAGGACCATCAGTGCTTACAATCTCAATCAAAATCCCTACAGAAATACATACAAAGTTTTGTCACACTAATGTTTATAAAAGGATATTGTCTTGGAACACTGCCAAATATCCCAAGGAATTGACTCAAATACTGAATTTGATTCAATCTTGGTTTATTAAATGCTTTGAGTCAAATCTCAATACCTGTAACAGTAGTATAACCCAAGGTCCATTGAGTTAATGGACCTGGGAGACAATCTTTAGAGGAGGGTTCACTCCAGACTTTAGGAAGACAAAGTATAAATTTGGAAGATCCCAATGCAAAAGCTTCCAATATCACAAAGCTTATATATTCAAGAACATTAATCAGTGTGGAAGGCATACTATCTGTAAAGATGAAGTTGTTATTGTAACTTCCTACACATGGATCTGCAATTGTACAGAACAATTAACATGTACATCCATGATTCCTCTAATGAACCTTGGTTGGTTGCCTACTAGGAACAACTAAGCTAGCAAAAATCAATCTCAACGCTCTATCTTGCTAAATCTTCCTAATGAATACTGTAAACTGAAATATAGTTGCAATAAGACACAAATCTTATTGTTAGTTAGTATTTTAGTGCACTTGTTTATCACCTGGAAATAATTTCTGAAGAGTTTAGGGAATAGATTTATTCCTGGCTAGATCTGAAATGCAGCTTGACGTTGTGTAATTAAAATTCCATTTACTTTATAGTCTTTTACGTCTGTCATGAAAGGGAAACATAGTATATTTGGGATGACTCCGTAAAAGAATTCCACTAATGTTCTTGCTCTTATGCCAAAAAGAGGTAGTGCATGGTCTCCAAAAGGCTAAAAGTTATCCTAGAATGACTGTGTAGGTTCTTCATGAATCTGCTGGGCAACACAACTGTCTCTCAATTTATATTCTCTTGGTAAGACAGGAGACAGAGATACTAACAGGCTGTGAACTTTATTCCATTTCAAAATCGTTCCTCCATGGACCACAACAATTTCTGAGAGAGCTTTAGCTGTTTTGTCTTCTAGCAGAGACATTTAAAGCACATGTCTAACTTTTGGTTTGGTTTGTTTTTTTTCATATAAGACAGTGTTTGTACAAAGCATTTACACTGAATACTGGCTAATGTTTGTCCCTCAATTGAAAAACATACAAATTTTCCCTTCCATACCTTAAAGACTTGAGTCTGTCATAGAAAACAGGTCCTTGAGGTGGCTGTTCATACTACTCTCTTCACTCTCCTGAGAACTGGACACAAGAAAGTAGATAGGGGATGTTTTCAAGATGCAAATACTAAGAGTGTAGTGAGTTTTTTCCAGTCTATGTGATTTCTAAGTATTCAACCAAAGTTCAACCAGAAAACACAGGTTACCAGCTCTGTGATAATTTTCCTTTCATGCACAAGCATTTGTACAAAATAGAATAGCAGCACTAATTTATGATGCTTTAACTACTATAGTAACTAATGGACTTTGAAGGGAGCATAATGGGCTGAATGCTGCTCTGCTAACCTGCTCCCTGTCCCCACTGCCCTTGTCAGCTCCAGAGGTCTGCACAGCTGTTCTGGGACTGAGCAATGCATTGCTGCTTTCCTTGCCCTCTGCCTGGCTCTTCTGCTCTCCTTTGTGGGATTTGCATACAGCCCTTTGTGAATTCTATTCAAATACATGTTAGGTACAGTAGAATTCTTTACTGCTTGTCAGGAATACACAACAAAGACGCACTAATACTGAAAAGCTTCAACGGAATACAAAGGACTTGCCTTTGGGATGCCTGATTTACCTTCTCTTTTAAGGAAAGTGTTACACTGTACATCATTCTGGCTGGCATCACACTGGATCTCTGTCAGAAGCTACCTTTTTCAACTGTCAACCCATCAAATTAATTGCTTTACTCTGAACGTGGGTTGGGTGTTGACAGATTTTTTTTATTATTATTTTTTATTTTTTATTTAACCTGCTGATATAGGACCTAGATGTTTGGAAGAAATAGTATAGACATTTTTGAAAAGGACAAGATGGACATTACAATAACTGAAAAAGTAATCATGTTTATTTCCTTATGAGGTAAGTAAAACTATACTGAAATAGTAGAACAAGCGCAGGCATCTTGCCAACATACCACTCAGACTACAGTATAGCTCTTTTAAAACTTTGCCAAGTATTTTGGCACTGAGAAACTGCTGACAAATTAATATGTTTATGTGCTGCATACAGCATCTATTTTAGACTGTAGTGCTGCACTAAACATATTTTCCCAAATACATTCACTTTATCAGATTTTTTTTTCCTCAGAGAGGTTTCCTTATCTACCTTAAACTATGCTAGAAGGTTTTTCTTTCAGCTGTTTTTTATAAATATTTTAGATTAAAAATTCATTATTCAATCCTTAGGGGCTTTGGACACCACAATAATTGCACGTAATTTTGTTATACAACATATAATTTTATAAACTCTTTAGGCAACTGGAAACTTTAGGACGGTGTTCATTATTGGATATAGAAGAGTGGTGCTCTTGTATACAAGTGCATATAAGTGACGTTTTGCTTTCCTCGCTAATTTAAAAATTTACCAGAACAAAGGAGCTGTTACTGCTGTACCAACAAAACTGTGTATACACACAAGTATATACAAACATTTCACCTGTATCCATATGTGTGTATATATATGCGCATATATATTTATGTGCATGCTTTTTATTCAAAGTGAAAACGCAAGCAAAATGTCTTATTTATGTTATACTAAATGATATCTTTAATGAGAGAAAGGGAAATGAGGGGCAAAACTTAGATACAACAAATACAGTGAGAACAATGCCCTTCTTTGATTGAATAACCTGGTAGTCACGGCCCCTATCCAGACGGCAGGAGACTGAATTCAATTTCTTCTTCTCTCTGTTGAAATTTGAATCCAGTTCACCCAGATCAAAAGATAGTTCTAAATGACATGCTAAGGGGTACAAATGCAGAAAGAGAAGCATTCATTTAGTCTACTCTCTTCATACCGTTGGCAATTCTCTATACTCTTCACACTTTCAATGTTCCAAAGTGTAGGATGTGTGCGTTGAACACACATCCCTCAGTGTCTTGGCATGTTTGCCCAGTGCCTTGAATAACTGCTAAAAAGAAAATAAGGCTCCCTCATCACTGTCACCCTGGACGGCCCATAACTTGTGACAGTATGCATGGACCCAAATTGTCTGGTCACAGGAGAGAGTTGAACTGTTTCCCAAGTATAAATGGTATGAGCTGAAGGCTTGTAAAAGATTTGTGAATTTCTAGTCTCTCCCAAATTTAATATTAAATAGGTTGAACATAACTATTTTTTTAGTTAATGAAAACTGCATTTTTAATGAATAAATTATTTATCCAAACATAAACAATTTAATTCAAGACTGAGGAAAATGTTCTTCAAGGGGATAAGCTCTTTTTCTTATGCCTAATGTGGCAAACTATTATTACTATGCTAGAGATGAGGCTGATTTACATTATTTAACATTTCTAAATTGTAAAGTTCAGAGTCTGCTTTGGATGATGTGGATAGCAGCACATTTTAGGGGCTTTCATACGCAGTCCATGTAGACCATGATTCAATGCAGAAAGTGTCATGTCGCGCCATCCCTTGTTATAACATCAGTAATTTTTCCAGTGCTAACCTTCTTTTAGACACTTACAAAACCAGCACATAGGCATGGCAGCAGAAAGAAGCAACAGACACTCTGTCCCCCAGCGACACTATTTAGGATGAGCAAAATACCTCAATATTAAATAGTTGCACCAACATTCTGATTGTTCCTTGGGATGACTGTAACTATCTGAATGACTTTAGCAAGTAGGTATATGTTGGGGTCTCCCCCCCTGCCATGGAGCCCTGGGAGATGGGCCCTGGGGGGGAGGCACGGGGTTTCCCTGCCTCTGGTCAGCCTCGTTCCCCACTGGTTGGTTTGTGTTCCCCTGTGTGGCCAAGGACCCTCGGGTCCCGTGACTGTGGAGCTCCTGAGCAGAGCCCCGGCCATGCAGCTGGAGAAATAAACATCTCTGAAACATCTACCACGAATCTGTCCATATATACTTCTTTTCCACGGGACTCCTGGTTTGATATATGCGTGTTACAGTAATCCCCGCTGTAACAGGTATAGTACCTGTGTTTGGAGAAGTTCAATGGGGAAAGACAATCAGTCTCTTTTCCCCTGCTCCTCCCAGTCCTTGGAATTCTAAGTCAGAAAATTTATAAATATATATTCCTGATTTGTCTTCCCATATCTGTCAAATTCCAGCTAACAAAAGTGTGTCTGTCTGTTGGATTATTAATTGCAGTGAATTTTGGTGACATGAAGTTGTGCTTACAGAGGTGATAATATAATGTAAAATACAGTAAATGGAGCACTGAGGAAGACAATTAACACATTTTAGGTTCCTTTGTAAGTGCCTGTTTACTTACAAGAACAACTTGTGTTAACGTTATAGCCTTAAACTGAAGCGACGTCCATTCACATAAAAATACATTTAAAACTAAAGAAAGAAAAGAGCAGTAAAAAGCTTGGAAACACTATGTTCTCTGATGAATTGATAGGTAGAGAAGTCCAAATAAAGATATCAAGGAAGATCTAAAGTGCATGCTCAAACACAGTTTTATATTAAACAGGAAAGCAAAAAAAAAAAAAAAAAGAACCAAAAAAAAGAAATCTTGCTGGAAAATCTTATAGTAACTAATGATGCAAACAAACAAAAAACCCCCCAAAAGCTGAAAATTGATAAGAAAACAGGACTGGCTTGATTAGATCAATTCTATTAAAAGCTCTGAAAGACAATAAATGATTCAGTAGAGGTAATCTGCAGTTCAGGTTTACTCAGTAATCCACCAGAGGTCTTTGTCAAAATCTTTTGACAAGCTAATTAAAAGGAGACAGTTATGCAGCACAGAGTATTTGCCTCTGTGAAATGAATCAACCCATCTTCAGGTTTCCATATCCATCTTTCCTTCTTAGCAGTGCCACGCTGACCTTTCTGGATGCCATTAATATACTTCTCTTTCACCATTATAGCATCAGAGTTATATGCCATTTGACTGTACTTGGGGGGATTTATTTTTATGTAAAAATATGGAGAAAATATTATGTAGCCAGTACTGTAAACCTCAACAAATTATATAGTCTGCATATATATTTCTATCTGATAATGAAAATACTCTAAAAAATGTTATAAAACCCAATATAAAACTCCAAATATTCAGAATCTATTATTTGAATACTTAATCATCTCAATATACTATGAAAACAATATATTTCTTCTAATATTAATTTATTTTATGTCTTATATGAGTCCTAATTTGACTGGAATAAAATTATTTCTCCATGTACTTTTTAAGAAATTATTTAGGAAAAGACAAACTAAATGTCCCAGATCAAATCTTAACCCAGTGCTCCACGTTTGCTTTCGATTATAAAGATCTTTGATATTTTCATTTCCTCTCCAAAACTTTATGATTTTTGACAGCATCCATCTCAGAAAGAATCTGTAAAACCCTTATCTGCTTTATTCTGCTGCTGCTGATATTGTGTATATTTTTGATACTTTTTATCTGCACCACATAAAAGAATTGATAGCCCGCGTGATTTCCCCCATGTTTCCAGATATTCTCTGTGTGAGTTGCATTCTCTACTTGATAACTGTAGGTTTGTTTCAACTGTCCTTGATCAAAACCATTTCCACAGTGGAGGTAAGTTGATAACTAAGGCTCTAGTTACTACTCTGTTATTGACTCACTATTCAACTGTCCCTTTCCTGCATTTCACTTTGTACGTTAACAGAAAGAGGCTAATTTTGCTTGCATTAGAAAAGTTATTTTAAATATGTGAATGATAAGATACTTTGATGATTTAAGCTAAAGCTGCATTTCAAAACTGGGACAGATTTAAAAAAATGTTCCAAGGGATATGTGCAGAATCCATAAAACTGTCTGGGTGCTGCTGCACTGAAGTTAGGGCCAATAAAATCCACAAAGAAAATTCTGTTCCTAAAAAGGAAGGAACAAAGGCAATAGCCTCCAGAGGGGACCTCATGTGGCAACTGTTAGTTTTTTCAAAAGAGACCTATGACCTTGGCACTCCTTGAGTAGAACTTTAATGTAGCACAGTTCACACCAGTGTTTTGGAGGGAACAGATTAGGGTCAGTCTAGTTTCTTTCAGTTACCTGTTAGCTTGTGTTAAGTGACGTATAAATAGTGGTGTTTTATGGAGTTTGGGAGAATATTGGTTTATGCCACATGCCCCCAAGGTGGAGACCTTTCAGTCCCATATTTGAACTAATGCAGGACTCTGAAAAGAATAAACTAAGTAAGGAGCTGGTGCTCTTACTTGAACGGACCGTTCCATCAGGGTACATGGATGTTCCCACACTGGCATATTACTTTGGCCCAGGACTGAGCTTTTCAAGCTGACCTACCACTGTCAAGGTTTAACCACAGCTGATAACTCAGCCCCACACAGACACTCACTTTCCCCACAGTGGGATGGGAGAGAGAATCTTGAGAGTAAAAGTGAGAAAACTTATGGATTGAGAAAAAGACAGTTTATTAGCTGAAGAGCTGCACACACAGGCAAAGCAAAACAAACAATTCATTCATCACTTCCCCTGGGCAGGCCGGCATTCAGCTATCTCCAGGAGAGCAGGGTCCCAGGAAAGCAGGGTCCCATCACACTTAACTTGAGAAGGCAAACTCCATCACTCCAAATGTTCTCCTTCTTCCTTGTTCTTCCCCCCACTTTATATACTGAGCATGAGATCATATCATATGGAATATTCCTTTGATCAGTTGGGGTCATCTGTGCAGGCTGTGTCTCCTCCCAGTTCCCTGTGTACCCCGGACTCCTTGCTGGGGTGGTAGGTGAGAAGCAGAAAAGGCTTTGGATATGTGTAAGCACTGCTCAGCAATAATGAAAACATCCCTGTGTTATCAACAGTGTTTCCAGCACAAATCCAAAACACGGCTCCATACTAGCTACTATGAGGACTATTAACTCTGCCCAGCTCTAACCAGCACAACCACCATTTTTCCACTCTCCCAATGCTAGATTAAAGGACACAAGCTGGATTCCTTCTGGATAACACCTAATCAGTTTGCATGTGTTCAGAACATACCTCAGATGCTTTTAGACCTAGGAGGCTGTGGTGGTTTAACCTCAGCTGGAAACCAAGCCCCACACAGCTGCTCACTCACTCCTTCACCAGCAGGATCAAGGAGTGAATCAGAAGGGTAAAAGGTAGAGAACTCGTTGGTTGAGATACTCACAGGTTAGTAGGGAAAGCAAAATCTGCTCACAGAAGCAAAGCAAAACAAAGAATGAATTCACTGCTTCCCATGAGCAGGGGGGTGTTCAGCCAGGAGAGCAGGGCCCCATCATGTGTAACAGTGACTTGGGAAGACAAACCCATCACTCCAAATGTCCCCTCCTCTTCCTTCTTCCTCCCACTTTATGTACTGAGCATGATGTCACATGGTCTGGAATGTCCCTTTGGTCAACTGGAGTCACCTGTCCTGTCTGTGTCTCCTCCCAACCTCCCATGAAACCCCAGCCTCTTCCCCAGTGTGGCAGTACAAGAAGCAGAAAAGGCCCTGGCGCTGTGTAAGCCCTGCTCAGCAATAGCAAAAACATTTCTATATTATCACCACTGTGCTACTGATTCTTCAGTTTTGTGACACAACAGATTTGTTTTGTGCATGTGTATTAGAAATTACACTGGTGGAACTTTTTTGTACTTTTATTGACTCATTTTGGAAGGGCTTTTCCTTTTCTACTATGCAAATTGACATGTTTAAAGAAAATGTTGCTTTGTGTAAGGCCACAATATAATTTTAAGTAATTTACTAGCCTACTTATCCTGGTTACTTTCAGCCATCTTGATCTGGCATAGTGTAACATTTCTATGAAGATATTTATGTATTTTTTATCAGCTATCAAAATCACCAAAACAATGCTATTGTCATTTTGACTCCGTCTGTTGTAGGTATTGTCAGCATTACATAGATTTAAATTTTCATTTTGCAATCTTCAGGGCCTATTACCTAATAATTGACTTAGATTTTTACTTTCAGTTTTTGCTGACTGGCATTTTATCAGTATCTTAAGGATTGTTTAACACATTATTTTTAGATACGTGAAAAAACTAGAACACTTATCATAGTGAGACATCAGAAATTTGATACACAGTGCTGTGCACCACAGAGCATTCCCTGAATTTCTTCATTGGGCAGGGGAAAATAAATCAAAAATGAATATAATTCTTACAGAAACTGGAGCCTGTACTTTAGCTATATGCTTGCATTCCTTATTATTGTCAAGAAAATTGATTTCATCATTGTCCTACTCCCCTTTTTCTTCTGATGGTGTCTGAAGGTGCTTCCAGAGAGGCTTCACCTCACAGCATAGAGACAAAGTAGGCAGCATGCTAATGTTCAGGGACTGTAATTCATTAACTTATCAGGTACCACATCTCACATCCCAGACTATGATCAGGTCTCATGTCTCATTGTAAAATCATAGCTGATTTACCTCACACAAGTTCATTTGTCTGCGAAGTCAGCAAAGATATCTAATTTCAACAAATCATCTAAGAGTGGGGATCTTCTCTAGCAAGGTTTATGTTCTAAGAGTTTAGAAATGACAATTGGTTATTTTGGCTATTCCCGTGCTTCATGGAGAGAACTAAGAATTCTGAGAGGGCAAATCCTATCATCTACTTTACACAACTATTTTAAAATGGGATAAATTCTTCTGGAAATGTCTGTCTCTTTCTGCAGACAGGACATAGATGCTGAGGACAATATTAGTCTAATGCCTATCAGCCACTAAAAAGTTTATTGACTAGATTCAAGATAATTACACCAGATTCTCTGAATAAAGAGTTAAAGAGATCCAAGGAGAATGTCAGCCTAAGACATTGCAACTGTGAGGTGAAGTGTTTTTTGGAAATGCTGCTTTCTCTGGTTAGTGTAAGGTAAGGCTAGCTTTGACTACCTAATACAAACAACTTACAGATGTTTAAATACTTGTGAAATGAGTACTCTGGTATGTGAATGCCTTACTTAACAGCAATTATGCCTATGGGTACGTAATTTATGAAACACTAGGGCCTAGCTTTTTGTTGCAGTGGCTAAGTCCACTTTACACCCCCCAAGTTCCCCTAAAAGTGGTCTCTCCTTACAACACTGTGCTAGAAAGTTCTCCCTTTGTCTAGATTCTGCTGGTCACTGGCCCTCTCTCCACCCCCCATCCATTTTCCCACTGGCCCCTGTTATGTCACTCAGCCTTGCCTCTGCCCCCTGGCCCTCAGACTATTGGTTTTGGATGCTCTGCCCGCCTTTGGGAGCTTTCAGGATAAAACTGGCGCGGGCTTTTGGTTTGGTTGTTTGTTCTCGCCTCTGTTCCCTTTAGGGTGTTGCCATTAAACGCCTCGGAATTGCACACAGAGAGCCCCTCTCGCCTCTCTGTCTCCGGTTCGTGCACAGACCGTGGGTGTGAGCGGCTGCTCACAGCCACCTGTGAAGGTGAGATCGTGTGCACGCGTGGGTGCTGGCAGAGCCGCCTGAGCGGGGCACGAGGGACCCACTAGGGACAAACGCAGCATCGATCCACCGAAGCTCTCTCACAATACCTTTTGAATTTATTCGGGGGTCTAGCCAGTGTGCAATACTCCATGTACATTTGATAAATGTACACATAGTGGTATAACGTCCAGTGCATCTTCTTTTCTCTCTACAGTGGATACTCACAGATATTATAATTGATCAAAAAATTCTCGTAGTCTTCTCCAGGTTTTGACATAGATGACGTCTCAATGATTTTCTCTGACAGTGAACTTCCTTGGCTGATAACACACTGCCTTAAAAAAAATTAAATTCGTATAATTGTGTTCCATTCTACTGACTTTTAATTACATTGAAAAACTCCTTGTGTTGTGGAATCATTATGCATCATGCCACTGCTACTCTACCACAAGATAATGAGGAGGGACTTTTCAGTTCTAGATTTTTAGTGCCTTGACTAAGACAGTTCAGTTCAGCATTAAATAATGTTAGGCTTTATAATTTCTCATCAAATGTTAGTTCTGCCATGGCGATTGCTGGACACATTCATGGCTCATCTTCAGATTTTTCATTTGGTACAGGACACACTCTGATTTCAGGCATCTAAAAGTGAAACCTCCAAATTTAGCACATTACTTGACATGTGTATATAGTTCCTAACATGAGAAAGTATTTTTTAGAGCTGATCACTTCATGCAAAGATGTTATCTCTGTGTTTTCTCTAGGCTATTACCAAACACATACAGTGGTGCTCTCTTGAGATTAGTACTATTTTTTTTCCTTAAAAATTAGCAAGGTATATATAACATCTTAAAATTATAATAATTGGGGTTTTATTATTTTTCTTCTTGATAATTGTTTCTGTGACAGTTCAAATTTATAGTTGCATTCCTCTATAATTCCTTTTTGTGAGAATTGCCAAGCTTTGGTTTCTTCCAGGGTACTCTCATAGAGGTTAATGAAAATTATTTCACGTTTAAAAGACTAATTTGAAGGTAAGAATCTTATGATACACTTTCACTTTAAAACATGTAATTTTAAATATCATACATTTAGAGAAGTGTAAGGAATGTTGAGCTCTCCTTTTTGATCATATTTCATTTTTTCCCCCTCTGTGGCACACCTTGCCTTCTTATTCCCCTTTTTCTACACTAATTCTGATTGTAAAACAAAACTATACGTGATCTATACTAAAGGATCATCACTGATCCTTATCTTGACATATTTTCCGAGGTTATTAAAAACATTTTAGGTGACTATATGGTGGTTTTGCCCTTATGTTCAAAGCACTGCTGCTTAGCTTTTATCTTAGCTTGGGGTTTTTTTTCTTTTTACTCTCGTGTCCCTATGCCTTCTCCCCCAGCTTTCACAATCAAAGCAGGACACAATCTACTTACCATGGTTGTTTGGGCAAACTAACTGTTATTTCAAAAATGTAAAAGAAATCCCTGAGTGTCTAGAGTTCTTTCAATGTAGGAAAATATAATTTCTGGCTTTTAGTATTTTAATGTAGGACTCAAGCTTATAAGAGTGTTCTGGGGTTTTGGGCCTATAGGGTGCAGGAGAGGTGAAAAAGATTTTATGTTCCTCTTCTGGATTACAAATCCAAGCATCTCTTCCCTGAAATTTCAGATTACTGTGTTCAACTGTGTTCAATTAACCAGCTATGCCCCTCTAGTCTTTTGTTTCTTTGTGTTCAAGCCCTGTCATTTTCTCAGTCAAGTCAACTTGAGTTTTTTAATTTCAGCAGATTAAGACTCATAGTATTGAGACAAATGTTAATGTAAAGCCTGTAGTACTAAATCCTATGAGATTGTGACCGCAAAATCACTCACAGGAGGTGTTTGGCACTCAGGGACAGTGTTCAGCATCTTAATGAAGTACATAAGCCCTCATCACACAAAAGCCAATATTTGCAGCTAGTTTTCACAAGAGAAATTGATTTTGGAGAGTTGAATCTGCAACTAAAACTGTTTCTGTTAGAACTCACGCTGGAAAAATATTCCAGTGTTAGTTTGTTCTGGAGTTTGTTTCTTTGTTTAGTTTTGTTTCTTTGTAGGTTTATCGTTTGTTTGTTTAGGTTTTCTTTGGTTGGTTGGTTTGGTCTGATTTGGGTTTGGGTGTATAATTGGTTTAATTTTCCTGTATTTTATATGTATGTATGCTCTTGGCAGGGTTCTCCAAGAAAGTGTGTTTTCCCATGAAGCAACCGTATCTGCAATGGTGTCAACAGGCATTGCAGAGTAGCCTAGATGCTGAAATGTTGTAGCACCTTCCTCTTCCTGATCAGTCTTTCATTATTTGTGCCAGATCATCCTCTGACAAGCAAGATACAAAGCCAGTGTTAGATAAAAGGCTTAGCACACAAAGCAAATGATGAAACAGTGAAATTGTGGACACTAACAAGTGGTAGATACATGTGCATGTGCGTGTGTTAGCATATAAAATTTGACTCCTGAACTCCCAGGTACAAACCTCCTACTTGTTAGCTGTACCCTGTGTAGACTGCAAACTTTTGTATCATCTGGACTGAAAAAAATGGTACATTATGAAGCCTCCAATTAATAAAGAAACATGAGAAAGAATCACTGATGGGAAAGATGATCATATATTATTCTTTTGTATGCAGATTAATATGGTTAGGAAAACAAAGTCCTTTGGTGATGTAAACAGAGTTTGTGAAAGGAGCTGGTCTCAGAAAGAATAAAGGGGCCTGGAAAGAAGGTGGCAAAAACTGTGGGTGATGGAAGGATCCTGCAAATGAAGGAAGGTTCTGGAGATGAAAGATGCATGGAGGCAAATGACAGTGCATGCCCAAAGACCTTGGCCAGTGACACCTGAGATAGGAAACTGAACCCACATGGCTTTCTGCCCAACCATCCAAAACCAGCAGCAACTTCCCTGCAGGTTTCAGGGGTGGAAGTGAGCGTGTACAGTTCTCATCTAGTTGGCTTCTAAGTAAACACTGATATTCAGGTCTCCTACAGATGACTTTTACTCTGGACTTTTGCATGTGACAAAAGCACAAAATGATTGACCTGTAAATTTGTTAAATGGTGTGAGTAAAAAGAGCTTTTGACAAAATCAAATGAAATCTGATATAAAGAGAAAACACTTTTCTTTTTTTTTATAAAGAGAACCTATGAGACCAGCAGAGATATCTCTCTACTTTTCTCTAATGCTGGATACTATGTCAACATGTTGTTCTTTTGCTTAGCTACTTCCAAATGCAAGATCAAAGGAGTATATTTTTAACTGAATCTTTCCAATAAGGACTTGAGGCTTGATTCAGTTGCTCATCTCTGGGAAAATTAGGCAGTATTTTACTAGCTCTTAAAAAGATTTTGACTATATTAATGTTTTATGTGATCTGGATCAATCTTACTGGGACAATTTTTATCTGTATGTATTCCTTTATGGGAAGATTAGATAGCTACTTTATTGTGTGGGATTTCTGTGTGGTCTGTACATTCAGTGAAATGTCTGGTTCTGCAGACATGAAGCAGATTTGGAGATAACTGCTTTGTCCATTGTAGGAACACTCTTGAAATAGAATTAAGGTGATGCTCATCTTAAAAATAGACAATAAATCAATACTTCTTTGCCTTATGTATGAAAATATTTTGCTCTCTAGTGCCAAGAGAAGAATTTCTGAGCCTTACTCTAAAACTTGCTCATCTGAATTATGACAAACTAGTAAAAGGTCCATCAGCTCCAGGCTCCTCAGATCTGTCTGTGTGAGGGCAGTCTGTCAGGCCATCCTGTCATCTTAGAAAAATGACAGTTCTTTTCCTAATAGTAAAGCCTTTGGAATTTCACACTAAAATACCAGCCACTCCTGTAAATTCAACTGTTCAATATATAGGGTAAAATAAGAGCCCATTTAGTAAATATATCCTTTTAAGCTGCTCAGAATGCTATATGACATGAAAAGATATTCTTCGTTACCACACAGAAAGTGTAATACCCATGGAAGCAATAGAGATGGTGATGCTTAGAAGACATTTTAGTTAGTGTTCCTGTGTAAACTGTCAATGGAAAACTATGGATTTTAGTCTGTACCTCTGCTAGGTACTTGTAAGACACATGAAATCATTTTATGAGTCATCTGAGTGAGATCATTTCATGTGGTTGTAGACCCCATTGCCAAAGTCTTGCAGACCTAAATAATGAGGCTTTTGGATTTTCTGCAACCAGGTATAGTGTCAAATTCTTCCACATCAGAAGGAAGAAAATAATACAGAAGCTTTTGTTTTCGGTCTTATTCTTGCTGGACATGCATGCATATATTTTTGAACCAAAAATACATTGTCCATGCCACAATCTAAATACAGATTTACTTTGATTTTTATAACTCATATCTCTTAGAATTTTTTACTGCTGTCCTGAAATCAGAGGAATTCTTGTAACCATACCGATATAGACTTGATCCATAGCCACTGGCTTGACTAGCCAGCTATGGTGCCAACATCTGTAAGTAGCTCTACAAACCAGAACAATACCTGCATGCTAAGGCAAAGAAAAGGAAAAAACAAACAAACAAACAAAGCCTTAAATTAAAAAAAAAAAGATAAAATAAGACATTATAGCTGTAGCTAGAATAATATTTTTCAGGCACATAGCACATTTGCCTATATACATTAATTTATTGTTTTGCCTCTGCTCGTGATCCTTCAAATTTTAGTCTTGGTGCAGCTTGGAGGCTAATTTGACTTGTAAAAATGCAAATTTTAAGAATGCAGGCTAATTCTTCATGGAGATTTTATATACCAGAGGATGCTGACAAAGCATAGGTTTCAATCCTTCAGCAAAATTTTAGAATGGACACACTGAAAAAACTAGCCAGTTTATAACAATTGCTGCATATGCAGTTACTTTCCAGGAAAGTGACAGGAGAGCTTTAAAATTTAAACTCAGCAAATAGCTAATAAATCTTCCAGATGAATAATTTTTCAAAGAAAAGAGCCTGAAGCAAGTGCTGGGTGGCCTATGAAGGGATAATTAAACAGTCTTACTTGTCTACTATCCTAATCTAATCTCTTACCTGCTCTAAATACTTACCTCCTTCTGAGAGATTTGGATTCTGATTAGGCAAAGCACTTAAGTATCTGCTTGATTTTAACTTGAATATGTGCTTTATGAGAGCATGTAATCTGGGTGTTTCTTCCTCCATCCTTCTCCCTGATTATCCAGCTATTTGAAAAAGAGTGAGAAAAATTATAATATTGTTTTCATCTTTTTCGTATCATATTCAATTTCAATTTTCAACAATCAAGTACCTTAACTAAACAGTTTGCCTTCATCTCAGAGAGGTAAATATGTAGAAAGAGATGAACAGCTGGGAAATTTTAAGCTATTGAGATTTGTTTATACAAATTTAAATACTCTTTCTTTTAAAACAAGAAAGAGGAATTATAATATTTTATATATTAGTCTAGTAGCAGACCAATTTGCCTTTGAAATGAGAAATGTGGTCTAATCATCAAGCTAGGGATTTTCATATTTGGGTCCTCCATCTCAAAGGATAATGCTTCACCAACGTTGTTCTGTAAATTATTATTGTAAGAACATTTTCACACCTTTTGCTATGGGAATACCTGTGTTTCAGTTAAATGACAGTGATTCTACCATAAAAAAAATTACAATTAGAACATTGCTGCACGTTAAAGGAGATTGTAATCTGTACAAAGATGATCAGGTCAACAGAGAAGAGAACGGACAGAACTTAAGAGTCACTCCTGCCAAAGTTGTCTCTGAAGTGATGTTTTTGTTTTCTTGTTTTGCCAGGAAAAAAAGAAGGGAATTTCTAAATGGATAAGCAAAGAAAAAGGTGAAGTGAGAAATTGAAGGCTGAGAAATAGAATAGGGGGCAAATTAGCTAGTGGGCAAATTAGAAATTTTCCAAATTTCTATTTGGAAAGAAATATGAGTTTTGATGTTTTCAGTAGAGTTTCTGATCTCTGTTTGAACAATGAGTTCTGGATTGTCTGCTCTGCCTACAGTCCCTTTCCCTAAAGATATGATGCTGAAAGAAGGGAAAGGTGTCCAAGATGTAGAGCATAGGTAAAAATAACCATGTTTCTGACCTTGGGCAAAATAAAAATAAATTGTGTTGGATCCTGTCACAGGGGGAAAACAGTCTGTTTGCATGGTTCAAACCACATTAGGATCGAAGCAGTTCATTTATTTATGAACAACGCAGATCAATACCAACACAAGTGATAAATCACGATACTAGACAGTTACAGAGCGTTAAGTAGCTACACATTTCCCAGCCCTGTAACTAATCCCCAGGAGGACACACCACTAGCACTCCCAGATCCCAGGCAGCCCACTCTGCTCCCAGCCCCTGGGTCACAAAGACTCCCTCTGCTGGAGTAGCACATGGCAGACTGGCAGAGGTTGGGTGCTGCTGCTGCCCATCTGCCTCCAGGGTCTGCTCTGCCTGTCAACTCTTCCTGCTGCCTTCATGCCTCTTTTCAGGCTGCTTCCTTTGGTATTTCTGTTTCCGGTCCCAGGCCCACAGAGCACATGTGCTTCATGCACACTCACACTCTTGTTGTAACAGCTGGGGACAGTGGGGCCACTGGGGTACCCCAACTGTGGGTCATGTGAGCACTTTCACAAACTTCTTATGCTATCCAGCAATCACTCTATGAACAGTTTTTTACAGGAGATTTTGAGGCTCTGGTCTCTCTTTACTCCCTGAAATTTTATGAAAGGGAGCTGAACAAACTACTTAATGCAATTAATTTACACTAGTTATTTCTGAAAATAACACACGTGCACAGAAAATGAAAATTACGTGAAGTCCCTTAGGGAAAATATTCCTGAGTCCTCAGACTCTAAGATATGAACATCCAGACATTTGATTGTGTCAGAATTTGGCTCAATGTTTTATACAGTAGAGATTAATGAACCCTGAACAGTGTATAAACTTTTATTCTTTGTAGAATTGTCTCCAAAACAATCCCATAGCACAGATATGTAATGTAACTGATACCACTGTCCACTGCTGGAAAAATTTAGTAGTATTGTATGTTTTTTTAAAAATACTGCTTTCTTGACTTGAACTTAATCAAGGATTTAGTCAGTTTGAAGCACTTGTTACACAAGTATTTAAAATGACCAAATTAACAACAGCAAAGGAAAGGAAGTGGTATTGTTTTAGACATTATGACAGCTAAAAATAATATTGATTTATATCAAGGTATGAATTCATCATTTTCAGCTAAGGAATATAGTTTTAATGTCCAGTGCAAGTGCATTGCCAACCCAGCTGTTCAAATAAATCTTGCACAAATTTCCACCTCATTAATAGATTTGTTTGGAGGGCATCCCAATGTAAAGTTATCTAATATAAAATATACCTGATTTTATTTTCTATTGAGTGGATATTTTATTTTTAAATGCCCCCTGAACTATTGAAACCAGAGTTGTCATTTGGATGATGGGCTTTACTACATAAGTGAAGTGAGACTTTTACTCCTGTGAAAGCATTAATTACATATATATATGTATCTAAAAGTTACAACATTGAGTCTAAGTTGGTCAGCTTGTAGTCCCTCTATATTTTATGGGAAAATTAATACAGTCTGCTCTAAATGAGTGTTCTAAACAAGAAAGATGAATTCCATCTTTCTCTCTACCCTCTGTAAAAGAAAAGGATGGCTGAATGGCTGATTTGATCAGTCTCCTCATCTTTAGGCAGCTCAAGTTATGGTAATGCCTCTTGCAGGACATGAATTTCCACTTTGAACTATTTCTACTTTTCATTTCTACTGTCCAGGTCCAGATCATCTGTCTTTTTTGTCTCAAAAGATGCTCTCTTGTACATTCCTGACTTCCTAGCTGTGCCTGGAGTAAAAGCTTACCCATGAAAACTTTGGAAAAGTAGGCTATAAATATGTAAATTTCTTTAACTTCAGGCTGAGTAATATTACATTGCCCACTACATAACTTTCTTTATCTTCCTTCTGTTGAATGCTAATTTTCTTCATGAAAATGCTAAACTGAAATCTGAGTCTACATATGGATTTTAGAGATCTTTATTATCTCCTTGCTTTTTAACATTAGCCTGTCTAGCATAAACAGCCCCTGTATGCTGAATAAGTGATGTGCAAAACAGGGGTTTCCTGAAAGATAGTAGTACTTAAAGTACACGGACGGTGTGCAGATTCAGTTTGTCACTTTGAGCCTAACAGCTTTCATGCAGACCTCATTTTGCTTTACACATGTGTTTTCTCACTTTACCCCAAGTGTAGTTCCCAATTCTATCTTAAATAGCTCTGATTCTATTGTTTTCCCTGAAGGTATGTTCAAATCTTTTCCAAAATGGTAATGAGTGAATAGTAACAAAACTCACATTAAAAACCACAGATAAATCAGTGACTACCAGGTGTCTTGTGCACTGTAGTAGGTTCATTCTGAGAAATACATATTTTCCGAACTATGTCAACCATTTGCTTTCTAACATCTATTATTCTGAGAAATACATATTTTCCAAACTATGTCAACCATTTGCTTTCTAACATCTATTACCATTCACTGAATCTCCAAATAACACCATTCTCATAAAATCCCTCAGGAGTTAATTGATTGTAGAATGTTTTGTGTGTTTTAGAGCCAGGCTTGCCAGCTAATCCAAAAATGATTCTAGGACCTCTATGTCAGATATGTTGGGAGCATTTCCCAAAAGCAAGGGCTTCACATGCAAAATGCTCACTGTGGAGCCTGATCGCAGCCATGTAATTCCAACTCAGAAATGAGCCCTTCCGCATTCACGGAAAATGATGTGAAGTGGTGTCCTATCCATCCTCCTCCTGGCTACTGCAAAAAATTACCCCTATCCTGGCCAGAACCAGGACACAAGGTTTAGGAAGAGAATACATGAAGCACGGAAACATTTTACCTTCAATTCAATTTTGGGGAACATGACTATAAGCCAAGTTCACAGATTTTGTGAGGAGATTTTTATCTTTTTCTAATCTTTTAATTTCTGTCACTTCTGAAACGTTTTTGCTTTCTAATTGATTCTATAAGGTAAAATGTAAACCACTGTAATTCAAATATCAGAAACACCAAACTGCCTTTTCAACATTATACTTTGGAATTTGATAAAATAATAAGAAATTAAGGAGATTTTAATGGACAGATTATCATCTTCTGTGAATAGAGTTGGCTTCAACTATTGCAAACATTCTATTTGATGAATCTTTCAATTTTATTTCTTTTCTGTTTCCCTATTGTTGTGAAGGAAGCTCGATTTTCATAAATTTGTTCTTTTTTGATTGCTGGACTACCCAAAGAGTTTATGAAAATAGAGAGTTACAGCAGAACATTTTATTATAATAGTTTTGCTCCATATAAGGAACTTTCAAGTGTGTTGCATACTTAAATAATCAGTTTAGTTTGTAAAAATAGTATTTTTTTAGTGTATGATAGATTACATATTTTAAGATGAGAAGTGTGCATGTCAGAGTAATTTTTTCCTCTCTGAGATTCAGCCAAATGTCTTTCTATTATAAACTTATGAGTTTGATAAAATGCCAGGCAGCAGCGGATTGAACTAAGGCAGCAAGCAGGTCTCCATGGCACCCAGCTATTTACATACACATAAGTGCATAAATGGACAAGGTGGGAGAAAAAGGTGAAGTCCAGGTGCTTATCATAATTATTGTTTCTAATTATAGACTAAATGAAATTGAGTCCACCATTAATTTTGTGGGTTGTTCCTGCTGTTCAAGTCTGATTACAAGAGTAAATTTTGTTTCATGGGCATACATGGGAACAAAAATTTGCAGTACACTGCAAGCTTTCACTACTACTTGCCTTATATTTTAATCAATGTTACTTTCCTCATACTCATATTCTATCTTCCACAGCCTTGTTGCTCTTGGGATACATTGCCAATATTCAGAGTCAGGAATAGCTCCTACCCTAACTTTTAGCTTGCCTTCACAGAAGAAACTCCTCCTGTTACAGAGCTAACTCCATAATGTTCTGCATTTTTCATTGAAGGCCCTCTGGTCTGTTTTTTCTAAGTTTATTCCTTATAGAAGAGCAAAAAGACTAGAAGTTTCCTTTCCTTGCTATCATTTCTCTCTGGCCAACTTATGTTTCTGACCTTTTTCCCTTTTATGCTCCTTCTACCAGAATTTCCTGCACCAGTAGTTGATTCTGGTACCGCAATTTTCTGCACTGAAACCTGTTGTCAGAGTTAGTCCAGAGCATGTTCTTTATCTATGAACTACTGTTAGCATTTCTTCTGGGTATTCTTCTTTGACTTCTCTCTCTCATATTAAGTTTTGTCTTTTGACTTAATTTCTCCTTTCATCTATGTTCTTTGCTGTCCACCCGTTTCTTCTACCACTCCATTCCAGATGGATGGAAGTTCTTGGTCCCCCAAGTCCTCTACTCACGAGAGGAAGTGATATATCTAGTGAGCTTTGACTGACTCTTCAGCCAAAACTACTCAATCATCTCCAACCTGCTATTCTACTTGCAGCCCTGTTGTCTAAAGGCAGTCTTGTCATTGTCATGTATGTAGGATCCTAATAAAATGCCTTTGGCACACAGCCACCAGTTCCTTCTCCATTGCACTAATTTTATTGTGCTCTCGCATAGTTTAACATTTAATAGAAAATTTCTTTTTCAGCCTCCCAGGCAATACCTTTAGATATCAATTCTGGATTTCACTGATCCTGGGAACTGACAAAAGGAAAAAGAGTCAAGGAAAATAAAATGAATAATAAAGGTTTGTTGAAAGAAAAAAAAGTAGATATATTTATTGGATCAGTAATCTGAGCTGAGGGATCTGTTAGATGTAATTGTGATTCCACCTGTGTTCATCTGCTTGGATTTTCTCATGTGCTGGTGTTTCTTCCAGTGAGACCAGGGCACAGAGGAACTGAGGGGATGGTGTGTGCATGCACTTTGGCGTGACATGCATGCATAGGTTCTTTGTCAAAAGCTGAGGTGCAGCTTTTTCCCCTTGAGTGATAAATTTGGTGAGATAAGCAGCTTTTCCAGCACATCTTTTCCTCCCCACTCTCTAACAGGATTTGTTTCCTGTTTGATATTTCTTAGATCTCTGAGAAAAGCTTATAAATCCAGGCTGAATATTTAGGGCTGATTAGCAGCATCAGTATTTTGTGAATGGTATAGACAGTTCTAATGCAAGTGATGATTCCTTTGTGTGGAGATCTGAAGTCTTTTACCCTAGATACTATTTTGTTTTCTCTTTCTTTTCCATTGTCTGACTTGGAAGAGAAATGTAATTACCATTACAAGACCACACAAGCATAGCACTTTCAAACTGATAAGCCTTCATTAAAACTTCAGATTTAATCTGAACATTTGGAAAATACCCCTGCTAGACATTAATTTTGTTAATGACACTTCTGAATATGAGACACCAAGCTAAACTTATTTACACTCTAATGCCAATAATTTTCTTTTTTCTTTTTAATAATAAATGACCATCTGTAGAAAACTGATGTAGAAACTTCTTCTAATTAGGTTTTGCTTTCTTCTTCAATCTGTTCTGTTGAAGAAGTGTACATGGGCTTGACTTGCCTTAGTTATCAGGTGTGATGCACTGAATTCTCATTTTGCTCCAGTGAGATATGTGAACTATATTTCTTTTTCAGATGTCAAAGGGAACTGCAAGTGAGAAGCTGCTGTATGAAGAGACTCTTACATATATAACTTTCTGAGATGATAATATAGCCCAACATTGGTTTTTGGTACTCTATAGCAGATAGAAGTCTAGAAACCCAAACTTACTCTCATAAAACCTTTCTGGATCAAGAGCAGGATCTCACTGGGGGTGGAAAAAGGAAAAAGGAAAAAAAAACAGTTAGGAAGTAATAAAACCTGCTTTTTAAATTTAAAAACCTGGATTTTTTTAATTCAATAATTTATATTTAATTCAAATGCCCAATTTTGAATTATTTGAAAATTAAGAGGAACGTATTTTTTACCTTGTATTAATTTTGAATCTTTTGAAGTTGACAACATAAAAATATTGGTTTATTGTCAACTGCACTGAGCCTCAGCTTTCTCTAAGTCACTTCAGTGGGACTGTTAGTGCCTCTACTGTTCACAGAGATACTGTCGGGACAAATAAATACTACACCAATTAGAATTTTGAAAATTTATAAATAACAGGTTTTTACCCAGTGTCCTGTTTAGGTTTTGAGATTGCATAGACAATTTTTTGAGTCTTCTTTTTAAAATAGTAACAGTGATGTCTCCCTTCAGCTTGGAAAAACAGTTTGACATTTATTTCATTAAGTACTTTTTAATTTTTTCCCAGTTTATAGCATTTCAGGTTGATGTGAAAAGATATGTTTAGTTTCTTCAGTGATACTTTTCAAAACTGAAATATAACTCTAGCTGTTTTTAAGTTTGCTGGTTAATTTCAAGAACAACAAATTTACTTTGTTTAAGGAGACCTTTTCTGTACAACTTATTTTACAGTGTGATTGAGCAAAATATATTCCTGAAAAAAAAAACGTATCAGAATAGGAATCTTGACATGTAATCAGCATTTACACAGTAGAAACGTAGTTGTAGGTTATAAGTGAGGGTATAAGGCAAGATTTGTACTAAGCCAGCTGGTGTTTAGAGAAAACCAGAACTTCCAAGCTCCTTGAAACAGATTTCTTTGTAGAAAACTAGCTAAGATTTTCTCCAACCAAGATAAACACTGTTCAATGGACAGCATTCATAAAGAGAGGAGAAAACAAACAAAAAAAGAGAACTCCAGATCTAACCAGACTTGTTAAATCTGGCCCTTAAAACATCTTGTTTTTCAATTATTTTTTCGTCTTGCTTCTTTGTTCCTTTTTCAGTCCCTTTTTCTTTCTGCTCTGTGTACAAGCTATTGTTTTTGTAGGTTTCTGCCCTGAAAGAATTTGAGATTCTCGTGCAGAATGGGTTATACATAAGAGTATTAGCTGTATACACAGCAGATTTACACATTTTCCATTAATGCTGTTGTGCTGAAATTAGCAATTTCCATATGAGCAAGCTGAATGTATATTGTATTCCAGTACCTGATCACTGACACAGTTCATGTCAAACAGGCAGCGGGATATGAAAAAAACAAAGCAAGACACCCAGTAACCACACAGTAAAGAAAAGAAGGTAATAAAGAACAAAGGGAAAGAAAAACAAAATATGAAGAGAAGACATTGTATAAAAAACCCTTTTCAAACAGTGTAAAATTTTTAACAGCAACAAAATAGGTTGAAAATGGTGAATTTCTTTGTGAAAACTACTGGTGTTTTTTACAGAATTCACCCAAATGTGTCTACAATGCTGTACTGTCCAGAGTACAAGGCAAATAATGGGAAAATCCGTTCTGCCCATTCTGTTTCACAGAATACAGGAAAGACAAGGTGGGGCTGGGACATTTTCTTTCTTTTACCCTTATTCTCTCACAGGCTGTATGTTTGGGGCACATAAAGCTGCCCTACTACACCAGGTGCTCTCTCTTTCCAAAGTAATCTCTCTGTTCTGCCCTTGCTCAGTTTGCATCATCAGGAAGTCAAGATTGAGCTCAAGCTCTGTGAGGCACTGCAACTGAATTACCTTCCTTAGAAGGCTGATATGAGCTTTCAAATTTAGCCCACAAAGCTTTCATCTCTTACACAACTATGAAATATTATCACCAGAGTAGTTTCAAACAATTACCTGACCTGGAATACTTGGGGAGATTTTGAATAGCATAGCTGGTTATCTGACCAAGAGAGATGTTGCACAGCATACCAATAATTAACACAATCAATGAATTATTGCTTTGTTGCAAGATAGCACAAAGGTATGTTTATCTTGCATACCACATCTGGACTGATAAGCTTAATTGATACAAAACAGAGCATTTTTTTTTTTCCTCTCCAGTAAATTATTGTGCATGTGAGCTGTGCTTTTCAAATTCACTTATATCAGTAGCTCCCCTTGGAAATTTTTGGAGACTGACTAGCATTTCTGACTCAGTATTAATAAAAAATTAATAAATTTAACAAAAGCTCGAGTTTCTCAATTACGCAAATAAAACACAACAAGAAAAACTTACATGTCATATTAGTAAGAAAGAAAAATCTTAAATGCTCACTTGAAAAGCTACAAAAAATGGCACTGAAGTTCATCTTTGGCATCATAAAAATTGTTCAACTCTAAATAGAGTGTTGTCATTTTATTCTTTAAGAATGATCTTACAGTAGTGGCCAAGAACCTTTTAAAGAACAATTGAATTCTTCAAACTCCAGAATGTGCTCACAAATCCCTGTTAGAAGCTTTGTCTCAGTGGTCTCATGATCTACTTTCTGATTTTAATATTATTGTCTTTTTTACAATATTTCATTTCCCTTGAGAAAAATTTTCACAGATAAAATAACTCAAGCCATGCATGCAGGTATAGTTTTTCAAGAAAGAAAATAATCTCATTTTTTAGAATGCAGAAATCATTCCTATTCACAAAAAAGGTAGTAGAAAACAGAGTTTGTTAAAGTATGTTCATTAAAAAGTTCTAATAACAGAAGTTCCACCATATCCCTGGGCTGCTTGTTGCAGCACTTAGCCATCCCTACAGTTTAAGAAATATTTTTTCCTAGTAACTAATTTAAGTCTTTCTTTCTGCAAATTAAGTCAATTATGATTTTTTCTGTCCTCAGGTAAAGTGGAGGTCATGAATTATCCTTCTAATAATCATCCACATGTTTGAATATTATTTTAGTGTCTTCTCTTGGTCTCTCCTAAACTAAATGGTGATTTTAGCCTTTCTTCACAGGTTGTTCTTCCTAAACCCCTCATCATTATTTTTCCTCTTCAGTTTTGTTTCATCGTTCCTACAACTTCAACTTTGGCGTGTAGATCTTAGCATAATAATCCTTCTGAGGCCTTATAAGTGCTAAACTGGTCAGAATAATTTAAATAATTACCTACCTTCACAAACACCTATTTTTCTCCATAATTATAAAGGAAGCTTGTCACTATTTGTTCACATGTGGCTCAGACTTGCATCTTAGGAACCTGATAGAAAACATACACATGGCATGTGAACCACAACTCTTTTTTATGTAACCACAGAAAATACATTGTCCTGACTTGCAGATTATGAAACAGTGTCTTTTTCTTCCTATACCATTTCAGTGATATATAGTGATATAAAGAAATAGTATCCAGTATCATAACCTACTTTACAGTAATTTAATTTAGTCTGCATCAGCTTATGAGAATGTTATGTATAGAAGACTCTCCTAAATTAAAGAATCACATCTCTTGCCTCCTTCTTTTCCATCATGCCTATTACCTTCTCTATTCCTCACATTTCATTGTTTATTCACTTGCCTTCCTTGGGCTCATGAGAATCAACATAATTAACTCATACTATGAGTTTGAGCTGTTTATCACTTTAGAAATAATATGTGTACTTATATACCCACACATGCACGAACATATATTTTAACTGGCCATGAAGAAGTATTTTCTACTAGTCTTGAAGATAGCCATATGATTTAAAGTCATTTATATGGCAGCTTAGGGTAGTAAAATTCTGCATTCACTATGGTACTTTAAGAATAAATTGCATGGTTGTTGGACTGAATTTATTTTTTTACAATGCTTTTATCTTATTTATGTACTTATTCCACAGCCAGAGAGGAGAATTGTCTTGACAGCTCTTTCTTCTATATGGAGACTGATTTTCATTTTAAGACACAACTATGAGACTCGACATTGCTGTTACTATTGATCATTTTCTCATTTGTAACAGATTCTTGCACATTATTACACCGAAAAAGCTTAAAAAGACAAACATTTTCACTTGCTTAAAAAAAATATTGTATTTCTCTTACATCTAGCAATGGAGACAAAACAATACTTAATTCTTTGGATGCAAGTTCCTAAAAGAAAACTATACAGACTTCATAGAAATACTAAAACCTCTCTAAGTTTCTAAGCTTTTTTCACTCTTTTTCATTTTTATTGGCAGATAGTTTGTGCCCTTTACTTTTCATCTGGGAAATGTCTTTATCATTAGCCTTTGGCCACATGAAGCTTATGTTCCTGAAACTAAGTATAGATGACTTCTGGGGAGCTGAGAATTAACTTTCTTTTTATGCAGCTGCTTTGCAACACAAAGTAACCTCCAACAGGTTTGACATTCCCCACTGGAGTCAGCTCCTTTGCCAGACCTTATCCAAGTGAAAGAGAGGACTTAATCCCCAGAGCTCCCCATTCAAGGGACCATTCAAGAAGGATTCCTCTGGCCGGTCCACCTGGGGGCTTTAGAATGGTCTTCCGCGTGTGTAACCTTTTCGCTCGAGAGTCTCATATTGAGAATCCACATTAAATAATGCATTTGCTTAGCACTTTGTCTTGTGACATTTTTAACTCTCTTTATGGTCATGGAAGTAGCACCTGAAGACACACCAGCTTAGCTGGCAATCTTTTTTAACTGCTATGCGTAGGGAAAGCAAAATCAGCTGTGCCTTCTGGAAATACCCTGCACTTCACAGACAATTGAAGGTATGCTTTGTCATTAAGTGACTGAACAAAACAAAACAAAGCAAAGCACACAGATCCGAGATTTGCCATAAAGGCTCAGCTTGCATTATGTCTGGGGACATTATTTGATGAAAATTACCAAGAAACTAAGTATACATCAGAATTACAATAAATGTACATGCAATACACAGCAAATTTAGGGAACCATCGAAAAACTGCTTTTCCTTTCCCTGTAGAAAAAAGGTTGTAAATCTAATACTAGTAAATGAAACACTGGTATTGATATTTTATCAAAAAAGGAAGGGAAGGGAAGGGAAGGGAAGGGAAGGGAAGGGAAGGGAAGGGAAGGGAAGGGAAGGGAAGGGAAGGGAAGGGAAGGGAAGGGAAGGGAAGGGAAGGGAAGGGAAGGGAAGGGAAGGGAAGGGAAAGGAGTAGAGAAACTTGGGCATAGGCAACAAAAAAATTGTAACTATAAACTTGCAGCTTTATACATAAAATTTATAATTATAAATCTCTATGTTTATAAAAGTATGCAATATTTATAATGCAAACTATCTGATAAAATTAGCATTCTTATATCAACAAGCAGTAATTAACCCTTGATCCCACTAACTTAATGATTATTTTAATAAATGTAACTAAAGAACTCAGGCCATCTTGACACTATGCGGACATGTGTATTTGCTGGACTACATCTCCATTTTTCATCACATCTTAGTGCAGGAGTACTTAGAGGACTTAATCAACAAAGTTTTTATCATACTTCTTTACTAAATCAGTATTACAACTTCATGGGTATCCTAAATATTTATTTATTTATTTTAATTCAAGAAACACAAGAACTGCGTCTAAAAAGAAATAGTTTCAGAATTCCAAGACCTGCTTCCTGTTTTCAATGAAATTTAGCATTAAAATGTGGTTGGATTACAGCTCTGAACTCTGTTCCTGCAACAGCTTTTACTTGAGCGGAACAAAGAACAGCTTCTGCTCCAGTGAATCTGGGCATTCCCCCTTCATGTGAGGGAAAAAAGGGAAAAAAGTTGTGTGATGACATTGCTGAACTTATTGCTCATTTATTGTAGAGGCAACACAGACTTTAAATATTTGAAGAATCAGAGACATATAAAAGCCACAGCCCAGTAAGCAAATATTCTTGAAAAATTACCGCAATTAAATCTTTGTCACACTTGATAATGAGATATTTGCTTCCGTGGCTTTTTCTGTTTTCTTTTCATGATGATGATGAGGTAGATATCAGTTTTAATTTAATAGAATCATATAGATTTTTCTTTGGTAATATCTTTACAGATCAGTGCACTCTAGGCCTGTAGGTAACAACTGGTGTCAACCTTGCAGCTTCCTCCTTAAGGCTAACCAAGCAAAGTGTTGTTTTGAAAAATCATGATTGCATAGTAATAATCAACAAAGCAAAGTCATTTTTCACAGTACACAAATATTAAACTGATAATCAGTGAATTTCAGTGGGCTCTCCTTCTGTCAAAAGGATTTCATAAAAAATACTCAAGATTGAATGTCTTCTTTAATAATTAAATGGAATCTAAACCACTGGCTGTTTAAATCTCTTTCATAAAACATGGAATAGAAAGCTGTTCCTAAATGCTATGTTTGATGTGAATTCTGCAGACAAGACAGTGTTCATGTCTTGGCCTTTTTGCCCTTGAAATCTTTTGAGACTGAGAAAAAGAGACTTCTGTACTGACTTTGTAAAAAGGCAGTCTTTGAAATTCTCCTTGATGTGGTATTTTAGGCTTATTAGAAGAGTGAATTTAAGTACCATGTCAAGTTATAATCCAGTTCTTGGGTTCTCTGTTTTATCCTTAGGTCCCTCCAACTTGCCCCAAGAAAACACATTTTTCTGTTATAAAGTACTATTGAGTAACAGGGTTTTGTACTATTTTTGCAGAAGAAAGCTTCTTGTGGATAGAAATGAATGAAAATATTATTCTGAATGCACACACCTATTTTCCAGTGAAGTGATCAAATTCCAGGTAATTTTAAACCTTACTTCTGTATTACCAGGACTGGACAGAGTGCAGGAAACCATCACTCTCACACAAAACACACTTTTAAAGTCATTATTATTTAAACAAAATGTATCTTGATGCATTACAACAGCGGAGTATCGTGTTGTTAAGAATCGATAATGTTTCAGCTTCCCCCTTCTTTCTGAATTAGTCGTCTGCATGAAAATAGCTGCAAGTAAATTGGATTGAAGTTAGACAAAAGAAGGCCTAAAACCTTATTGGCTAGCACAAGAGGTACAGTTTAAAAGTAAACAGACATGGATATTTTGTAATCTTAGGAGGAGATTTTTTTTCCTTTTGTGATAAAATGACTTTTGCTGGTGAGGTTGTTTAATTGTAGATCACATAAGTGTACTTTACAGTGTATGAGCATAAAATAAAAGCACTAGATATATATTTTTTTAAATACTAAATACATTATCTACCATGAGTCTTTTAAAATGCATTTATCTTGTACCTTCAAATCAAAAAAGATAAGTCCTTTCAGGGTTTAGATGGGTCTTTATTGTGTGCCAGGATCAGACTGGAGATAACGTCCCAAATAATTAAAAAAAAAAAAAAATTGAATATCCTTGTGAATATACCAGTACAATCCTTCTTAAGTTAGTCAGATTTGGCTAACCTATGAATGCTTTACTATAAATTATTTTTCTTACAAATGTGTTTAAAATAATTTTGATACTAATCAGAGTCGAACTCTGCTTGTGTAGCTGCTTTTGCAGCTGCTTTTGCTGAGGTAGGATTTGACTGAGGCTGCTGTTCTTGGCTTCACAACCTTACCTTTCACTATGCAGAAGAGAACAAAAGCTTCTGATAGGACTCAGAAAAAAAAAAAGGTACAGACTGCACAGTACATGGAAGGAACCACTGATACAACCACTACATAGAAAATTTCCCACTAAATTATGGGAGTAATAGAGTAAGAATTCATCTTCACATATGCACACATGTGAAGAAATTAAGAATTATAGTATTTTTAGCATAGAAAAGGCCATAAGATCATCAAGTCCAACCACTAACCCAGTACTGCCAAGTCCGCCACTAAACCACATCCCTAAGTGCCACATCTACATGACTTAAGTACTTCCAGAGATGGGTACTCAACCACTTCTCCAGGCAGCCTGTTTGACAGGTTGACATCTCTTCTGGTGAAGAAGTTCTTCTTCATATCTACCCTAAACCTCCCCTAGTGCAGCTTGAAGCCATTTCCTCTTGAGGCTCTCAAAGGAGAATTACATATATTACCTATCTTAATCCAAGTTAATGAGGCTGAATGCGACTGATATTCTGACTTTACACTTATGCACAAACAGTAAAAACCACTTGACATGAACTGAAGATCTATGTTCACCACACAAAATAAGAATGAATTAGTGTTTCTTTAAGAAAAAAACTCCTAACTTCATAAGTGATTTACATGGCAAGTGAAATATTGAGCAAAATGTCAAAAGCAGTTCACCTATATTCTGACAAAGGGCACTTTGTCTGTAGTCACTATCACTCACTAGGTCACTAGATGATTTCACAGTGAAAATCTTCCAAATCTCATAGATTTGCCTATGGAGTCTCTAAACATAAGTGTTTGTTGGGTCACTTTATTTGGAAAGACACACACAAAATGTGACACAACTATTTGTTGTATATATTGAAAAAATAATTTTAGGTTGACATCTTCATGTAATCTCACATTCATCCCTGTAAATTATGAATACACAAAGAGGTCTTATATTATTGAAATTAATAATAGAAGCAAGCTGTTTTCCAGATTAGGTAACTGAAAACCAGCTACAAGTCTACCTGCAAAATTTCACTCAATGCTACCTTCACCTTGTTTAAATTCTCAAAAGCAGATACTGATGTTGTACATAAGATGTCAGGAGTTTTAGATCTAAAAGTGAAATCCTCTGGATACTTAAAGGAAAGAATAGATATAACACAAACTTGATTGTTAAAATCTGGATTTTAGTGGAATTGATACAGAAGATGGAGATAAGGAATCACACCTGGATTGCGGGTTGCAGTGGGAAAAAGTAGGGATTATTACAGACTCTTCAGTAAAAACGTAAGTACACTTGAAAGTTGCTGTATTGGAAAAAAATTTTAAAATAGTTATTTCAGCCTTTGTGACAGCTGAAGCATGGTGCTCTACTGACAAAATGGCTGCTGGTTGTACTAAATTGTGTCAAATTACATGCACTGGCTATATAATGTGTATTACTGTCCATGAGGGACAAAGATGAGGCCACTCATTTTACTTAGGACTGAAAGATGGATTTAAATTATACTGCTAGGGATGAAAGGCTAGCGCTTCATTAAGTAAGCTGCTCAACCTTCATGCTCACTCCAGTTTTAAAACTATTATCCTACAATCAGAGTGAATATCTTTGAAATAATATTGCAGTCATTCTTTGATGAGAAAGCCTGTTTTTTTCCTTTGCTCTGCCGTGCAACTAAGTAGCAGATACATAATTTATATTAACCTTGACTTGTGCTTCACCTACAGATTCTCCTGATTTTATATCATAAGGGAGAATCCTTTTTTCTTCACAAGTGAAAACATGAATTAAGTATTTCCCTTATACAGATCCTGTCTTTTTATTCTGTTTTTCAGAGGAACCAGGGTTTGTAAAGCATTGTTCCTAGCTTGCAAAAAGTAGCAGCTTGTTTCCAGCCTTCAGACTTGTCCAAAATCAGTCTTGTCACTTTGGCTTGATTTTGCATAATATTCCTCCCTGAGTGGAGTTTCTGTGGCTTGTCTGCAGCAGTACTATGGTAACTAATGAGAAGTTCTGTTTAACAACTGATGACACAAAAGTGTCACTGCTGTTTTCAGGTGTTCAGTTTTACACACCTATAATCTTTGTAGAGTGCTAAAAAAATACTTTCCAAAGTTGCACACAATTCAATTGAGAACTGCACTCGTACTCAAAGCATCGTCATTATAATGTCTTATTTGTTCAGTACAAAGGCTCTATGGCTCACTGCCCTTCTGATATTTCAATTATTTGGTTGTAATCATGTAACAAAGCAGATATTGATTTCCTGGGTATTCGAATTACATCTCTAAAAGTAAGAGCTAGTAAAATGGCTTTATCATTTAAATTATACACAATTTTGTGAATCCAGCTGGTTCCAGTTCAAAGGAACATATTCTTTTATTTTAAAACTGAAATTATAAAGGGCATCTGTGGGGGTGTTTCTTTAAGGTTATAGTCAAATTCAATAGCTCTTCCTTATTTTAAGAAATATATTGCTCTCACCTGATAATTAGCAAATGCAAATAGAGAAAATCAAAGCAGTCCTTGGGACCTGATGGATATATCAGAACATTTTAAATTCTACATTTATGTGTACATCAATTTATAAGTACTAAAATCCACAGTTTTTATTTTTGATACATGTCAGATGGCAATTGTTTGCTATCCCTTCCATCATTCCTTTTTTTACTTGATGTAGCAGGTACTTTCTTCCCAGAATGGGGCAAAGAGAAACCTGTGATAAGTCAATTCCTTCAACAAGGTGAACCTGAAATACATTTCCAAGATTAGGGAAAACTTCTGTCATATGCTCAAATGTTCCTCAAATGCCCGGTGTCTCTACTTTGCTCATTCCAACCTTGAGGCTGATGGCCTAATTGCAGAGATACTTTAGCAAATCACAAGGCAAGAGCTTCAATGAAGACAGTGTTTCATCTTTGCTGTCCTGCTTGGCCATGAACACCATGGCCAAGGTTGGAAACCGAGCAACTGCTCCCTGGGAAGCTAGAGATTAGTTTGAAAGAGCCAAGGAACTGGCTAAACAAAAAGCCATATGCAGTTTCCAAGAGGAAAGTCAGATACATAATATTGCTGTTTTGTGAAATAGTGAAATAAATGCCTCCTAAAAAAGTCAAAAGTAGTTCTTTAGATTCTCAGTGACCTCACCATTTTGCAGTTTTTCCTTATTTCATGAAGCAGACTTCCAATGAACCTCCAGATTTCCTAATTTTGCTTTCTTCATAAATATCACTCCTGAAAAGAAGAAAAGCTCTTAAACTGCATCCTCTTAATTTATTTCTGTCTTTCCTTGTTTCCACATCTTTGTTTATTTTCCTTCCTTTATCCAGGAGAACCCTTAGTCAAGGAGATTCTAATCCAATTTTTTTTTTCTAAAGTATTTGCTTAATTAAGCATAAAACTGTATGCATCTATATGAATAATGCCTTGTAGGGAAACCTAAAAGATTTTGGACTCCCTTGGTTACAGCTGGGCTAACTCAGTCTTTTGTCTTTCTATGCACACACAGAAAAAATCACAAGCTGCACAATTGGCAGAATAAGTATTCAGTAGAATAGTCTGAGGAAGAATTGGTAAATACTAACAAATACATTTATTTGTTAATAAGTTTCTGCTGTATTTGTCCTAGAAATAAAAGAAGTTAAAATATTTTAAAAAATGCAAAAAATATACTTTTCCCCTAAGATATGGCAGTATATCAGAACATCTACAAGTTAGTGGGAGGATTTTTTTTCTTCTTCTTTTTTTTTTTTTCACCACTTTTGTGACAGATTACAAAAGTTTTTCATGCAGAAAAAAAGTTTCAGTATGATGGATTTTTCAAAATTTTCCTGTTTTCCTTTAGGTGCTATTTTGTACTTTAAAATCCTTTTTGGTTTGAAATATTTTGCAGAAGGATGCTGTCATTCAAATAAAACTAGATACTCTCAATAGTTGGTACTTGTTTTGAAAAGAAGTTTTGCAGTGTCTTCAATTTTTTTGCGCTTATTAGAAAGGTTAATAATCCAGCGTTATTCCTTTTCTACCTGCTTCCTTTTGTTAATTCCCAGTTCCAAAAAAGCCTCAAGAGTTTTAAAAACAAGCAAATATATCAATTTCTCTTTTACAAACACTTCCACACACTTACAGTCTCAGACTGATTCTGAAATAAGTCAATGTCATTGTCACCTGTTAAATCCATTACCTTGATCATCAGGACATTCTTGTTTCATAGGTACGAGCTATGACAAGAGCCTTGGAAATAATAATAATTCAAAATGGAAGAAATGACAAAGCTGCTGCCACATCACCCCTGTAGAGGAAAGGCTTAATACCACAAAAGACGAATATATCATCTAATTTTATATCCTGTTTTTTACAGATCGTTTCTGCTTCATTCAGCAATCCATCACTGAACCTAAATTCCTGAATTCAGTCAGGTTATACTTCATGTCTTCCAGAAATATACCAGATTCTACTAGGATCTCCTCCTAATGAATCAACAATCTGATAATCCACATGAGAATGGTTGTTTTCAGTTAATATAGATGAGTTATTTTTTTCTTGAAGTGAATAAAAATAAAAGAAATAAAAACTTGGTGGATCTTTGGCATCTGAAACTCTAAAACCTGTATGGTTCTACTATCGTGCATATCTTATAAGCATGTCATCATGTCTTTGAACATAAAACATTTGAAAGAATGGGAGCTTCAAAATCTGAGCTTCAAAATGATCCATCTTATAAAATGTCTGCTTTAGTAATCCTTGCTTTTTCCTGGTTTTGAAAACAGGTTTTTTACCAAAAAGATAGGCATCAGACTACATTTTCTATCAAATTCTGTTAGCTTTTTTAATAAGCACCTTGAAGTAAGATTACCTTAAAGGACAGCAGGCTGCCCTAAAAAAGTCTATGCAGTTCCAGGTAGCTTTTTACTCATGAGCATAATTGTAAAGTGTTTACAGAGGGTACAGCATTTGTTAAAAGTCAGATCATTGCCCCCTTACTGTGATAAATGCACTGAGCAACATCTGCTTTAAACAGTTGTTTGGGACACGCTTGGTGGACTCCTAAGAAAATACAGACAAATATGAAATAAAAATCAAATAGCAAATTATAGCCTGAGGCTCAAGAGTGTGAGTAGCAGTCATTACAAAAAATTTTTACATTTGTTTTTAAATATTCTGTGGGAGTGTGTCTTGTTTGGTTCAGTCCGGGTCTCCCCTTTGGGTTTCGTGTTACTGTACCATCCCAGTTTATACCCTCCCGGTTTCGTGTTCATAACCCTGCTTTCTCTATTTGTCTCCTCCCAGACCCCTGCCAATCGCTCCGGCACCCCTCCCAAGCTTCTAGAAAGTTCTGGCAGGGGCGTCGAGTGATTGGTCTTGGGGGGAGGATCCCTCCCTTCCTTTCCCAAGATAGGTTCCCTTGTGTGTCCCTCATCCCGCAGACCCGTCCTTCTCCTTCCCTGATTCGATGCCGTTGTCATCCCTCCCCTGTCGCCACCCCCCCATAAAACCCCTGGCAGGCGCGTTCAGGGTTGCTCATTGCTGGACACCCGCGGGGGGCGAGGTTCGCTGTTCAGAGACACAATAAACCTTCCGGATTTCATCCACAATTGAGCCTGCCTCCTTCTTCCGCCACCTGCCTCTATTGCCGCGGTCCTGTGGAAGGACCCACGAGCCAGACCTCTGGTCTCCCGGATTCCGGAGGCTGGCCCCGCAGCCTGCTGCGTCCAGAGCTGACCGGGCAAAGTGGGAACTGCTCCAAAAAGGACGCAGAGGCAATACTCTTTTTCCAGAGTTATGACTTTGAGCTGGCCAAAATCAAAATAAGGTTCAGTGATCTCACAGTAAAGAAAGAATATATCTGCTTCCAGCCAAGCACCTCTGTTTACATAATGCCCCATGTATTTATCTATCTTTAGATTTGACTCCTCCTTTTTCTCTCTGGTTTTGTATGTTATACCAAACTTTAGTTTGATTTTCATCCTCTAGTCAAATGACTATTACATTAAACTGTGGAAGCAATTGTTTTAATATGAGAGGCTTAGTGGAGCAACTTAACCAGTTGTATAATGGTCACAATATTTGCCTTTTTCATGAGTTTCTCATTCCTATACAGCCCACAGCATTTTAGTCAGGATAACTTCCTGCAAAGTGGAAAATTTTAGGCTGATGGGTGAGTTGTCACGGGCACCTTACACTGTTTTAGTCATTAAGACATTAGGTAAAACATGAGTCAGCCTCAGTTACACTTGGTTTAAAACTGTCAGTACAGATTAGGTATGCTCCAAGAAGGAATGTCCAGTCAGATCCCTTTGGGAATTTAGGCAAAGAAATGCTTAGAATGGCATTAATCTCATGCACCTTTAGGCACATAAAAAAAAGACATCAGAATCTGAACTAATCATTCCAGCCTGTGAGAAAGAGAGAAGTAGGCACCTTCTAAAGCATTTAGTTGCACATATTTCAGATGCCTCTTGGATGAGGTGAATCCCTTTAGGTAATGCCAATATTTCTCATACGACTTTTAAATGGATGTAAGGTGAGTAGCTCATTCTAACTTTAATTATTCATGTTTAGTTTCTATGTCTGACTGAGCAGATGACTGAATTGTGCTGCGTTGTCAGGTATGTCCACATGTGGCCATTGTTTTGGGTGCTATTTCCCAATTGGTCCTTCTGTAGGAACTCCAGTTCATTATTGGGTGCTGGTCTAACTAAATCAGAACTCCCAGTGAATCCAGTACAAGGTTGCTAAAATAAAAATCCAGAACGTTTTTGCCTAGAATAAGAAAAAGTTTGTTTTGTTCTTCAACATACTGTTTTTTAAAATTCCTTTCCAATCAAAGAGTAGCACTGATTTGCAGCTTGTACTGCTGATGTACATGCTCATAAATTCAAGTGGCATATCAATACCAGTGGCTTTTTATAAGGAGACAGTCACTAGTAATTATAAACCTAATGAAGCAGCATTTGATTGTCCAGGTACCCAGGAACTGAACCCTTATTTGATGGTCATGAATGAGATTTTCTGGTCCTTTCTGTATAACAAAAGGCCTAGCATTTAAATGATAAATGTTTTCAGGCAAGAAATACAAAATCTTATGGACTCACAGTAAGCAAACACTTAGGATTCTATTTGATCACTTTGTTAAAACTTTATTACTTTGAATAGAGGTGAATTTCACTTGGTATGGTATGTAATTAGTTCAGTTTAACAATGACTCTTTAAAACCTTTATTTAATAAGTCACCAGTAATTTCTGAGTCCAATGCGTAAGTTGGCAGTGGCATAGATCATGATATTAACTGAAACAGTCAAATGAAAATGCTATTTTGCTCTAAAGTAAAAAATATATTACTTAGGGAGGACAAGTGAAGAAGGAGAGATTTTTATTTATTTTTGCTCTAAGAGAGAAATTCTAGAAATATACAAATGTTTTCTTAGTGAGTTTTTTAGCTTATTTCATGGTATTAAAAAAATCCAAAAACCAAAAAGCAAAAAAAATGCACAAAAAGACTCTCAGAAAAACCAAATAAAAAAAAAATCAAAGGAAGACTTAATTAGGTTGTTTTTTTTTTTTTCTTTTGTTTTCTTCAGTATCACTTTTAGGAATTGAGGTCCTTTATTAGTTTTATTGCTGAAATAAGCTAGATTTTAAAAGACAGAGCATAAATCCTGGGATATAACTCTAACACCTAAGATTAAGCACGTCTGCTTCTCCCCCATCTCCCTCTCAAGCTAAGACAAAGCTTTTGAGGTGGGAAAGAACAAACCTTTGCAATTCCTTTGTCATTCTCTTTAGCAACCCCTTTACATTTTCAAGTTTAAAATTATCATAGTTGATTTTCTTGTGCTGTATATTAATCCCTCAGAGAATGCTTCTGTATAAGCTTTTACTTGGTCACCAATCCCCTTCCTTCCAGTGACTTCCATGGCTTGTTTTCTTTTCTGTTTTCTTCTTCTTTTTCAACTAAGAACAGTAGCCCTGACACATTGTGATGAGCCTCAGCTGTTCCTCAATTCAGGTTAACCTCTTTAACGAAATCAAAGCAAAGCAGATGAGAGATCCAGAGAATAAAAAATTTAACTCAATAGCTACTACAAAAGGACATGAAATGGAAAAGAGATTTTTAAACTGAGAAGATTCAATTTAGAGCTGGATAGGGAATTGTCTTTTTCAAGACAATTATTTTTACTGGAGATTAGTAGAAATTTTTGCAAAGTAGACAGGACTGTGGAAAGACCATGAAGAAATTGAAGATGTTTTAGGTTCTGAATATACAAGAAAAATTTCAAGTAATCTTAAGGAAAGAAGTGAAGTTAGAAACTTATTTGAAAGTCTAGGTCAGAGAAAGACACTGAAACTTATAAGCCCCTTGTAATTTGAATACCTTAACCTATTGAAATTACCAAAATGCACTTTTCTGTACGTTGTGGCCACAAACAGCTCTGAACAGGCTGAACTAGATAAACATCTCAAATAAGTGATCTGCATCAATCCTTCAATTGTTCATCAGATATCTTTAATACATACTGTAAAAAAAAGCTTCATTTATTTAATTACTATGTCTATCCAGCTTGCAGTTTTTGTATTTGTAGTATCAGATGTTCATAATGAAAGTTTCCAGCCATGGTAACAAAGAAGTGCTAGCACCATTATTCTTTCATGAGTTTCAGCTAAGTTCTTGCAGATAATCAGTCTTTCATTAGTCAGTTAAAATATTCATATATAAATTATTTTCACATGTATATTAAAAATACTCTGATTTTCAAACTCTGAAAATCAGACACAATTAGAAGTGCTGAGAGGTGGTAAGTTTCCTGCTATCTAAATATCTCTGTACCTCTCTATATGTTTGACACACTTGCACCTCTGCAACCTGGGTTTACTTTCAATCACAAAAAGGTGAAAATAAAATCTCTAGCTTCACTATATTTGAATTCCAAAACAAAATTTCCCAAATAGATATAGGCTATCCAGAGACATGCCTCTTTGTCAGTACTGCCACACTTTTAGCCATATGAGCTTTAATTCTAATTACTGTGGAATCAAATACCATAAATCTGTCCTCTGACTCCAGTTCTCATCACACATTGAGTAGGCTCGTTATCTTCTATTATCAACAGCTCACCTTCATCCCTTGTCTATGTCCACATTAAAACAGACATTAACTGTTTTAAAATAACAAAATATTAGGAAGGAAAAAGATAGAGCTTAAAAAAAAGATGGCATCAGCCAGTGAGGTACCACGGTATTCAGAAACTCTCATTGACTGTCATGGATAATCAGACCTACATGGTCCTACACTGGGGAGGAGAGGAGAATCCCTCTTGTGTGTGCTTTTCCTGACCACTTCTGGCAACCACAATGCTGAATTGTGAGGGAAACTTAACAAAACAAACAAATTATTGTTTGCAAGTGTTTTAACTTACCACCAGTAGGAACCTTCACAGGACAATTCATCCTTTCTATTTTAGATAGCAATCTGAGGGTGGGGGTGAATCATCCTCTGGGGGAGTTTAAATGACTAAATGGTGACTAGGTGTGACTGTATGGTCAGATGACCCTTTTAGGCCAAACACCTAAGTTTTAGATGGTTTAAGTCCATTGGGCTGAGTCCAACACTTTAATACACAGCTGAATAATGCAGAATGGGTAGGCATTCACATAATGATGTAGCTGGCATAAAAGCTTGAATGCTAAAGAATTGAAAGAGAGTATTAAATATGGGTTCAGCTGAAGTCTATTAAATTGTATTTCTTTTACATTTTAACAAATGTTTCCTGAGATAGATGATAACTTCTCTACAAAAGGCAGCACATATGGCAGCATTTCATAGCTACAGCATGAAATGTTAGTTTCCTATAAATATAGGCTTTGGAAAATTATCCTTAACACCAACAACGTCTGAGGTAAATAATTAATAGAAATGTTAATTTTTCATTAAATTTAAAAAAATGCTAGGAAAATATATAATATGCTGTGTCTTCAATTTATCCTTTCTCTTCTCCCACAGCTTGCATGAGTCTTTTATTAAATCCTATGGTTTTATTAATTGCAGAAACCAAAAAGTAGAGCTCATGTAATTTGGTCACGGTGAAAATACTTCCTGAAATGTTTTTTTTAATACTAAATCAGAAATAATTTAAGGTCTGTTTGCTTGAATAAATGAGTATTAGGATGACACCTTTTAAACTAACAGATGATGTATTAACATTTTTTGAAAAGATGGGATTTTGATACTATGAGAATATTACTACATTAGTATTAGTGAGATTATTGGGAAAATAGAAATTATTGGAATACATTAAAAATAGTCAAAGGTTATATACATTTTTAGGAATGTTTTTAAATTGCTTGCCAGTGTGATATAATTTAAAGAACCAGGTGATGCTTGTCTAGGTGACAAAAGAACAAAAAGCCTGTAGGGCAATGTGCACAGCAGGGGCTAAAAACTACCTTCACAAGAAGACCTAAGTGCTGCAAGACTGACAATAACATAAAGCACAGAAACAATAATGCCTTCCTGCAAAACAACAAAATCCACAATGTTGTTCATTGATGCAACAACGTTACTCAGTAGAAAACATAGTGTTAGATCTAAAATATTGGATGTTCCTTTCTTGCCTTCGATATCTCCTTTCCCATTGTGATAGGTGGTTGGTTGCTGCTTCTACTAGAGGTGCAGATCTATTTCCTGAGCCTCACTAAAGAATAAATGAGAAGCAATGCTTTTTGTACAAATTACAGTTCCTAGAGGAAACTGTGCAAGCCTTGGGCTTGCAGGGATGCTCTGACAAAGGTCTGGTAGATAGCCAGCATATTGTATGTATGACACTGAGCTTTAACCAACTTGGCCAGGTTAGGTGGCAGTAGGCCTGTTGTCATAACACAGTTAAGTAACAAAAGTACTGGATGACAGAGTTGATTTAGAGTTTGATTTTTTATTTTAATTGGCAGTCAGGTACAACAAAATAGTTGTGCTTTGTGCCTAGGAATCTTCACTGATGATCTTTGCTTCAGTTCTTTCTTCTACATCATATGAATCTGTAACATGGGGCTGGCAACATCTGTACTGGTGGAAAAGAATTAAAATTAATCTCTTTAAAAGTAGTATGATTGAAATCAGTAGGGATGTTCCCATTAAAGCTATCTGACTTTGGTTTTAGTCATTTTTAATCTTAAAATCTAGAAACAGAGTTTGTCACAATCCTCTGTGGCAGTTCAGATGGATTTTTGGTTTCTATTCTTCTAATAACAAAATCAGAAAAAGTGTTCTTCCATAAATAAGGAGAAAGAACATATTAATTTTCACAGCATAAATTCTGGAAATCTTTCAATCTAGTACTTGTTTGAGTAAGGAATTTGGAATCTGGAATTTGTACCAGAACTGTGCTCTCTGTCTCAGATAAAGTTCATCTCAATTCTGTGATGTAAAGAAGCTTTAGAAAAAAACCACAAGTTTCATATGACATCTAAGACTTCTAAGATTTCAGTGACTAAGATACCATGGCAGGGCTACATTGATGTCAGCCTGAGGCAAAGGATTTTCTCTGGCACTCCATGCTTGGGGATGCCAACCTGTTTCTCCTGCTCAGATTCCACCCTCACAGTAAGGAAAAGGAAGATGTTTTAGCCTAAAACAGAGATAGAAGAGAGAGACACAAAAAAACATGGAAATTAGTGTGGACTGGCCAAGGAGCCTTACCCAGAAATTAGGAGTCTGAGGACAAGAAACAAATCAAAATTTTCTGTGTGAAGAAAATGAGACTGGGATGAGAGCCAAAAGTTCAAGGCAGAACAGAAGTTCAGAATGGAGTCTTTATAAGAATACATGTGCTATGATAACTATGTCAAATTCATGGCAACAAGATGAGGGCAAGTTTTCAGTGTGAATCAGTGCTAGAGAATGAAAGAATATCATTTGTATTGTCCTTTTTTTCCTGCAAAACCAGAAATGGTTCACTGAATAAGTAGTCAGAGGATGGTTAAGAGTAATAAATAGTGTCCTAATTAATGAACCCTGTTCCTACCTCTACTACAAAACATCTGTGGCAATATTTTAAGCCATAGAAAGCTGAAGTTTTTAAAGACTGCATGTTAATTACGTCTCCATCATTTTCTGCAGGCTTAACTTGGGGAAGGTTATCTTCAGAACTGCTGAGAGCTCACAGCTGCAGTTGCTGTCTGTAAGAACTGCTCTGGAAATAGAAAATGCGTTAATGTTAACTGTGTTAATAAGTTTGATTTCAAATTGTGCTTCTTTGTAATTCCCCTCAGTTTTATTTAACAGGATTGCCACCCTTTCCTCTTACTAAAATGCTGTGAAGAGTCCTATTAATATTTATGAAACATTCAGATACTGTAGTGATCACTGCCATAGAAAAGCTAAAGAGATATTTAATTTTTTTTTTTAATGGTGTGAGTTGTATTAGACAGAGGGCCACATTATGAGCGGGGGGGGGTGAAATAATACTCGGGTTAGTTTATTTCACAGCTTGCATCAAGAGGCAGTGGACCATGAAAAAATGATAGTACAACAAAGAAAAACACCAGTGAATTTATATCTGATGTCTCCTAATTTTTCTAGTATTTGACCTTATAGCTTTAAGAATATGCTAAGAATTCTTTTGTGCATTAACATTATTTCACATAGTATTATTGTTATCAAGTGTGACTGGATGTAGTCCATATTTGGGTTAAAGGAGGGAACAACTGAGTGTTAGTTTAGTGTCACTGGGACATGTCTAGATCCCCGATCAGATTGGCAGGGTCTCAGCTGTTGACCTGCTAAGGCAGTGTCTAGGACACAGTGTTTAAAACAATGAAAACTGGAACCATCTTTGCATCCATTAATGTCATGAGGGAAATGAGTGAAAATAAAAGCAAACACTTTCCTCAGAAAAAAAAAAATATTGAAAAAAGCAGAAATGGTCACAACGGCTATGAGACCACAATGGGTCATGAAATTGGTAGCAAGTCACATTGTAAATGTGGGGGTTTTTAACAAAGTTCAAGGAAATGAGCTATTCTTCTCCCACTCCTTTAAGAAATGTGCATAAACCCAAAAATAAAATACTTTAAAACAAGCAACAGTTTGTGTTATTTTTCCCTTCAGAAAAACAGCCTTTTGAGATCTCAATGACTAGCTGATCACTTCTGAACTCAGATATTTTAGTTACAGGGGGGTGTCAAGCATACAGAAAAAAAGACTTCATGTTCAGTCCATGGGATCGAAATCAAAAAGAGCCAGTGTTGGTTTTTTTGTAGTGGAGAACATAAGCTTATATAAACAACTGTAGGATGTGTAAGAGATCATGATAATGTCAGAGACTAAAGCATATGAGTCTGTGGGTGTCCCCCACCCAAGAGAGGTTAACAGTCATCTCTCTCTCCTGGTTGTTTTAGATGTGATATGTGTGACAATGTATTAATCTAAAGCTTTTGGCTTTGGTTAGACAGCTACTAGGTTCAATAATATTTTATTCTGCTTTTATTCACTTTGTAGCATGATAAGACAGCACAAAGTATCAGAGATTGGTCACAACTAGAGATAAGATGTTAGACATTTTCCTATAGACAGCAAAACCTCTTTTTCACCCAGGGCATGATCATTACATCATCAGTGCCAAAGTTGTAGTCAAGAAGGTATTTCCCATAGGTCAAATTCTTGGAATTTCTTTGCCAGGCATGACCGTAAATTTTTACCTGGGACTGTATTTTCTGTCATTACACAGAGGAATGAATGAGCCAGTGTCCTGCATACTCATGTTCAATTTGCAAACAGTAAGAGAAAGTTTGTCCAATTCAAATGTTTACAGCATGCTAGTTTATCACCATCTTGCAGGTTAAAATGCTACCACATCAGCTGCTGCATTTTTCCCTGTAGAAAACAGGTGTATTTTGATTGCTTCGTCAGCAGGGAGACAGTGACTGAGGCTCCCACTTACAGTGTCATTATAGTGTAAACTAGGTATTGAAAAATGGTGACAAGCTGATGTGTAGAGAACTAAAAATAAAGTTTCCAGGTGTCTACCCAGTTCTCAGTATGAACTGGCAAAACTTTTCTATTCCTCCATAGAATTTAACAGTATATCACAGTTAAGAATAGTTTGGTTTTCCAAGTAACAAGCGAAGGAAAAAAGCCAAAAGAGACAGAACAGGACTGGCATCTCTTACTAATTTAAGTTTTGATGCAGACAGAAGAAATAAAATGTGTTTAATTTTTTTTTTTTCATGGCTTTAAGAACATTGTTTCTGTGCTTATAATTAACCACATGTTTATGAGTTGGCCTGGATCAGAGCCCAAGTCTTCAGTTTACTTTCTAAAAAGAAAGCTCCTGCCTTAAGCTGATAAATCACATAAATATTCAGCAAGCTTTATTTAACCATAAGCATTTCATACCCTGATAAAAGCAAAGGAGTTATGATAACATCAAAGGGAAACATATTATTGATTAAATGGTTTTATACATTTCTTCCTAACATGGAAAGGTTCTTGAAAAATAATTAATTAATATTTTAAAAAAAGTGTACTGACATAAAATAGTTCCGTGAGAGCAGGATTTATTGATTTTGGTATACTGTTGTGCTTATAAGCAGTAATGCAATATGTTATTTGGGCTGCTGTAGGCAATTAATTTTGATTTTGTGGTTTTTTTTCTGGTTTATTATTTTATTTTAGATTCACTAAAACCATGTGGTAGAGTATAAACTATAGCAGTAAAGAACTATTTGAAAATTTTTTAAGTACCTTTTGTATTTTTTAAAGAAATAAATACTTTGAGATCATATATGATGAAGACTGAAAAAAAGAATACAAAAGAAGAAAAAATATGAATATTTGCTAATATGAATAAGCTTTCTAGTAATTACAGGGAAATACACTAATACAAATAAATATATTTTTTTAATCACATCAAAATAAACCTACCAGAAGCAAATACAATGCATATGCTTCTGTACTGTATACAGTCGACAACCGGCATTTTTAGGTTCTGTCACTGCTTTGTTTTTGTGTAGACAGGACAACAAAATTAGGAGATGAGGCAGGCATAGGAAGTGAGTGCAAGACATTCCAAGACACATCTCAGTTTGTACAGTAATATTTCACTGGCATGGAAAAATACTGGGGTCACCATCATAGCCCTTTCCTTTTCTTGGTGTCTGCCTGTATCACCCAAACATGATACTGTTGTTAATGACAGCAGATGCATGAAAGCAACAGGAAATGTATCTCCTGTAGGTTCTTGGTAGAAATGTAAATCCTGCTGGTTTCTTGCAGCTTTGAAAGAAAACCAAAACCAAAATAATTTCCAGCCTTCCTGCAGAGTTAACTCTCACCACTCCTTATGCTTGCTATTAATTACAATCGCCACTAAAGTACTCTTATTTGATTTTTTCCGAAAGTTACCATGAATATTTGTATTCTCTGAGAAAAACTTTTTTCAAGACTGAATGCATGTGTTATTGTTGCTGTAATTCAGTGCTCATGGATACGACTCTTTACAGATGACATAAATTTCAAGGAAATACATCAGGTTTTATGCCAGTTGTCACTGCATGGTGATGCAAACTAAAAATGTAATGGAAGATTTAGCAACAGAGACATTTCAAATCCAATAACAGTGTTTTGTTGGCAAGATTTTTCCAATTTTTTCATTTCAACTTCATTTAAAATAAAACTTTTGTAAGCTTGAAACTGGCATGAAAAACATCTACCAGAGATGGAATTCTAACTTTGCAAACATATTTTAATATAATATAGATTCTTGTTTTATTAATGTGTAACCAGATGATGCTAAGACATCTAAGGGGGATACTTTTATACTGGTGAGCTGGATCTGAGCCTTTACCATTTACCCCTGATGGTGCACTAGTTTAGGTAGAAGTGTTCTGTGGCCTGTTAGGTATTTAACTAGTTAAATGTAGATTTGGACTACTTGAATGTTTCAGCAGGTTGCTTGTCTCTTGACACTTAGATGTATACAGACTTCCATTGTCTAGCAGCAATTAACGTAAAAGTGATTGATGTATAGCTCGTAGGCAAAAACTTACAGTTGTATGTTCATCCATTAAAAAGCACAAGACTCTAAAGTGGCCTAAAGAGATTAAGGAAAAAGACATATGGGCTGCTTTGTACTGGAAAATTAGACAGTGCCAGGACTCCCATGCTGTGTTACTTCACTTGCCACACAAATTTTTAGCATAGTACCTGACATAGTTTTGATTTATACCAAGCAGGACTACTTGAACAACTCCTGAGCACAGCTGGGTAATTAACACTGGCTATGGACCACTCCCTACAAACAATTTGAATGCTACTACTTCATTTTGGAGAGCAAAAAATTTTGAAGGATGTATGCAAGAAGTCATAACATACAAGCAGAGCTCAGTGTCAGAGAACACCCTAGACACATCAACTGATTAATACTGATTAATACAGGCAGTTACCAAATGTGATCAAATCTGACCTATATTTAGTTGTGTGAAAGACTAAACTATCTGCCCAGGATTCCTCTAGTACCATGAGAAGGAGCTGGTACCTCTAGCACCTGAAAACTACCAGCTATTGTAGACAGCTATGAAATATCTTTCTCGGGAGAAGTGAGCGTGGCTGACAAAGTTTTTATCAGTCACTTTAGATAGTCAGGGAAAAGTGAGGCGCAGTCTGGGAACTGGGAAGTTGGTTGTGTTCATCCTTCCCTGTTGGTCACCACTCTTTCCAGCTCTCTTCCCCCAGTTTTCTTTAACAGAAAGCTTACTTCATTACTTGCTGTGAGCCTCTAAAGAATGAGAAACTGTCTCATTTTTTCTGGTAAGGCATTTTTACTATCCAAAAGGAGGTAAAGTTACTGATACTGCTTTTTCATTTATATCCATGGTTGTTTAAATGCTATGGATGCATATTCTTAGTGGCAGAACTAACCACCCTGAAGCATGTTTCCCTCTCCAGGAGTTTCACACTGCAACTCTAGCTCTGTAAGAAAAAATTGTATTTCTGGCTACCTTAAAAGCATAATTTTTATTCGTCTCTGTTACTGCAGAGCCTGAGATGGGTCTTGGTGCCCCACTGTGCTAATGCTTTTTGGTTTTTTACATTTTCTTCTAAAACTTATATCTACACTTTATGGCCAGAGAGAATACATCAGTGTGAGCAGCCACTCGCCAAACTTCTTCAAGAGGTTTTAGCTGTATTTCTGATATGTCTCACAAATATAGTAATAATAGTAAATATACTGTTCTGAAATCTCTGATGCAGGCCAGAGGGAGAGAAGGAAAAAACCCAATTAATCTCCTTCCTTGCTTAAAAATACTTAAAATCCTTCTTGTTTTCACACTGTCTCATTTTCATCCCTATACTTTTGCCCCACAAATGGCATTGCCAAAGACTGAGCTTTTAAACACTGATTACAGTCCAAACTGCAAATGAAACCCAAATGGGGTGTGTGTGGAAATATTTGGAACTTATTTCCTTCCTGCTTTCTGCTCTGGGTCTCTTCATGTATCCTAGAATACAAGAATATTTGTGGTAACATAAGCAATTTTAAATGCCAGGAAAGGTGTAGAGTTAATAAAAGATATGCGATAATTGATGGAGAGATTCCCTTAGTAGTTCCTTGCAAATGTCAGGAGAATAAGGCCCTTTCATGAAATTAAGTAAATCTTTTTCTTCAGCCTTTCAGAAATTCTGTGGGAATTTCATGTACTTTTTTCCCTGACTCTTCTTCTCTAATTCTGTGCTATGATTGTATTAAAATACAAGCTAGAAAGTCAAAATACGCTAAGCCCCAAACATAAGAAAGGCACGAACTTGTTGGAATCAGTTCATAGCAGAGCCACAAAGATGATCAGAGGGCTGGAACACCTATGAAGACAAGACAAGCTGAGTGAGTTGGGACTTCTTGGCCTGGAAAAGAGAAGGCTCTAGGGGGACCTTGTAGCAGGCTTCCATTACCTTAAGGAAACTTACAAGAAAGCTGGAGAGGCAAATTTTATTTTTTACACGTAAAGACATGACAGGCAGGAATGGCATTAAACTGCAAGAAGATAGGTTTAGACTAGATATTAGAAAGAAATTCTTCCCTATGAGGGTGGTGAGACCAGGAGGAGATTGCCCAGAGAAATTGTGGATACTCCATCCCTGGAAGTATTCAAGGCCAGGTTGGATGGGGTCTTGAGCAACCTGGTTTAGTGGAAGGTGTCCCTGACCAAGACAGAGGGGTTAGATTTAAGTGATCTTTAAGGTCCCTGCCAACTCAAACCATTCTGTGATAAGCTGAAAAAATACTTGCTGCTGAACAACTTTCTAAGAGATTCCAGCAGTTTCCAGCTGACTAAAGTTGAAATTCTTCTCTTGTTATTTTTCCTACAAGAAAAAGGAAGCCTTTAAAAGTAAAATGTTGTAAACCAATGTAGCCAAAGTTTCTATTATGTTGAAGAAACATTTTCAACTGAATGGTGTCTCAGAAGTGGCAAATAGAGTTAGTCAGAGTGGATAAGTGCCATAGCCTATTGGTTCTGCTATGACAATCAGCAGCTTTTTGGTTAACAGTGTAGGTAATTACACTGTTATATTTAACAATGCAGTAAGATGAACAGGAATTTTTCTGTAGAAAAATTGTTTTCTTCTGAACACTTCTGAACATGATTTACACAGTGAAGGCTTTCCCTAATATTTAATGCTCTGTGAACTTTCTGTTTTTTACCAAAACTTAAATTCTGGAAGATATAGCAAAGGTTGCCAGAAGTCCACTGAGAGGCTGTAAATCCATTTGCAGCAGCACATTTTTCTTGCCTATAGTTTCCCATTATCCAGTGGCATGAGTGCTAAATAGGATGAATTTGAATCAATAATGCTGGAGGAAAAGTGTGAGAACATACCAATTATTGCAACATGGTGGGATGAATCACACAGCCAGAATGTTAGCATGTGTGGATACACATTGTATTAACAGGAAAAAATAGGAGTGGATGCAGGAAATGCTTTTTCTCATCTGTTTTCATGTAAAGAGCATTTTAAAATGAAAGTTAAAAATAAATATATATTTGCTACTATTTTTTTATAATGTCAATAGTTAGACACAAGTCAAATATTGATGACAGAAAGATCAAATGTGTACGTGAATTTTATTTTAATGTTCTGGTTCTAGAACAAACATGACTCTGAGCTGTTATCTCAGCACCTACAGCCCTGGACAAACCCTCAAGAAGAAGATGATTCAGACTTAGGAATGGATATAGAAACTTATTTTCCACACTTCTAATATGAAAGTTTCCTCTGCTCTAAACAGGAAGAGTTTATGTGAGTTTTAGTTGTCTTGCCTCCCTAAACTGTTGTATGATTATAAATGTATACTCACACCTATTTCAATAATTTAAATACTTTTGAACCATTGCATCAAAGATCTTGACCTGTTACAGACTCTCAACATTTGAACTTCTGCAGAAACTTTCTTCTTTATATTAAGGAAGAATGTGTCTGCCTGCAGTACTTAAGGCCATTAACGTTTTCAGGTTTCTGCAATCTCTCATGTTAGGAAACTGCAGTCACTAATTAAGGAAGTTCAGGAAAAACTATGACTATAAAAATAATTTTTAGTTGCAAAATATGCAGCACCAAACTTAATGGAGAATGAGGAGGAGTTTTTGCCTGTCTTGCTACCCTTAACATCCCCTGATATATCACCTGTGCTATACACATGTGCCCTGTGTTGATACAATAAGTGACTCACATAGTCTCCTAACTGCATCATAAATGTGTTTATTGCTATTTTAATAAAAAAAAGTTGGAAGATTGCTGGTAGCAGACACTTCATTTTACAATTTTTCAGATGCTAGTGACTTGCTTTCTTATTTCAAAATAAAGACCTTTTGATTTTGTTGGATACAAAGTACACTTTTCTCAAACTCTCTGTAACAGAAATAGCATTATGAGCTGTAGTATGCTGCATTGAAGCAACTGGGAGCACTCAGATTTATATCATTTTCATTTTAAGCATTTTATTTTATTAGTAATTATAATTTATAACATAGAAACCATGGATTGCCAAAGAAAGACAGATTTTAAGAATAAACAGTATGAGACGTCTTTCAGTATGGAAAAAGTAAATAGGAATAGTGGAAAATATTGAAATTTTCATATAAAAGGCCTTCTGTGTCTTTCTGGAAAGGTCTAAGTAGCACTAAACAATATTATTCTAGGCTACATCTTTGAAAAGTCTGCATTCAACATGTGAAATTACACTGGCATGGAACAAAATTTTGGCTTTCCTGAAAAATACTGGAGCAGAAAATGAGGGGCAAATTAAACTTACAGTTTGTGAGACTACATTTACATCCAATTGTGTCATTCTCTTCTTGCAGGAGCTGAGATATTGGAGACCTCAGCCAGAGTGAGTGATCCCCCAGGGGAGTTGTGAGAGGGGTTCCCTGGGAATGTTTGCTCCCAGCACTGCAACCTGTCAGTACATGAGGTGTTAAGGGGATGTTTATGACAAAAGTGAGGCTCTCTACTACTGCTATTCTCTGTCACAGATATGTTTTTATCTGCAAGAGGTAAGGAATCCCTATGTGAACAACATGTCTCTGCACTGTTAAAAGAATCACTGGGAAAAATAGACAATTTTTGTTGTCTATTCAGGGAATGGCATAGTATTGACAGGAATACTGTCAATAGAAGAAGATCTCTGTACTAAACACTGCATGGGTAGTTAGATTGTTTTCCTGACATATGGAGCTGAGCACAGTATCATGTGTCATCTTCACAACAAATAGTTTTAATCCATGGGCAAATGGCTAAACCATCAGCTTCTTCATTTACAGATTTCTGAAAAAGAAAAAAGCCCCAAATCCTTTCCTTTTTTTTCTTCCAAAGTTTCAAAACAAAAGTGGAGTAAAATAAAACCTTTCTTTGAGATGAAATATATTTTAATGTCACATCCAATGAAATAAAAAAAAAAAATTAACCTTGATTATTTTCTTCCAGGCTTATTTTAGAATTATTTAGAAACTGAGATAAGATAGACAGAGAATAACTCATTGAAGGGACAATTGAAGTCTTTACTGCCTATATATATCAGGAAAAAAAATTAGTTGTAGAAGTCATTCTTCAGAAACATTCAGAAACCTTAACTGAAAGACTCTTGTTTATGTCTTCCATAGTCACCAAATCCAAGAAATATTTTGCCTTTTTTATCCTGAATTAGGAATTTAGATACATTTTATTTTGTGTTGTTTCGTCAAGTCACCATTTCTAAAACAAATTTAAAACTCCATGCAAATAAAAAAAATATACAATATGTGACTTTTTTTTAAAAATACTGTTTGTTGTTTTCTTCTTGGTGTATTACATTTTCTGTTTGCTGCCAGTAGCAGGAATTTTGTGTATATACCAAAAGTCCTACAAAAAATTATCACTTTATATTTCATATATATAAAAAGCCCATTTTTCTCTTTGTATGTCAGGACCGTCTCTCTATTTCTCACCAAAATCTCCAGCTGTGGACTAAGTCATAATATTATGTTTATGCTTTTGCATTTTGATTCTTTTCCTGTTAAAATACAGGTGTTACCAGATAAATTAGAATACTAGAGCTGACTGCTTAAAATAACCTTTTTAGGTATTTTCTCTGAAGTATTTTCATTTTCGTACATTATGTTACTGAGCATTAAATCTAATTGGAAAGAGGTATGTCAGTGACTAATGTGTAATCAAAGACACTTAGCTACAGTCTCTAGGCTTGTTTCTATTCTCAGATTATTTAAAATAATTGCAAAATGCCTTCTTTCCCTCACCCTTGACAATGAAAACAGTTGGGAACTTTCTTGTATATTTCCTAAAATAGGTCTGGAAAAAATAGCGGGATTGCTATCATTTTTTGCACATTAGGAATACATCAGTCTCTCCGTGTATTGGAATTCCAAATGTCTTGAAAATGCAGCAGTATAGGGAGATACAGAAGATACTGAATTGGGTTTAATGTACTTACCCTGTGAGAACCTTCAGCCCAAACACCACCTTTAAAATGGCATAAACTGTATTTGTTTTAAGTAATTATTACACATAGATTAAATTAGAGGTATTACTGGTTTGTGCAAGCTCATCTAACTTGAAGGTGGCAATTAGTACCTACTTAAAATATGTTAGCAGGTACTGTCTCCAGGCAGTTATCTGTGTCAGAATTGCCAGTTCTCTTGAAAACAGATACACATGCAAGTTTTGAGATGTCAAATGAAGCATAAAAAATAGTTATTTAAACTCGATATCTTAATCATTCTGATCAGCTACAGTGAATCAAACATTTCACCTGGGGCAAATTTCAGTAGGAGTCATAAACTGCTAATGGCCGTGGTTTTTCACCTAACTCTGAAATATCAAGCTGAAGACTATATTTGCATGTAAAAACTTACTGTGATGAAAATCGATAAAAACAGTGAAAAGTTAGATTTATCAGCTCCTGTGAATTTTAATTGGCTTTTTAAGGCTAAAAATATGAAGAAAGTCTGTGGTAAGAGATACTATTTGAAAATAATAAATATTGAAAAGATATAGCTGACATGAGGAAGCAAGAATAGTTACTATAATTGGATACCAGGTTATGAATGAGGAAAAAGATGGAAGAGATTAAATGCCTCACACAATAAAAATGAGACCTGCAAGAAAGTAGGAGAGTCTAAATGTGAAAAAGAGATTGCATTACTGTAACCTGTCTTGGAAGGTTTAAATAGCAGAGCAGGAGAGTTCTGCTCCTCTCAGGCTGACATCTCTTAATGAACTCACCACTTCCTCTCTTCCTTCCAACTCTTCTATTTTCCCTAGTAAACTAGCAAGAAGCAAGTGAAACCTGCTCAAAATAAAAAAAAAAAAAAAAAAAAAAAAAAAAAAAAAGTGATAGAATTAAAATAATTGGGAGGAGCAGTGTAAATGAAAAAAGAAGGCTGATGATATGCTGGAGGAATACAATTACAGCAAAGGTGATACTGCTAAAACTTGCATGGGTTCATTAGAAATGGAGTTTTAACTGGCTTCATCACTGCTGGCTTCATCAACACCAGCCACAAATAAAACTAACATACATATATTGACCATCCTGGTGTAAGGCCAAAGCACCTGGGTAAGGTCATTTACCTCCTTTAAGTGTAATATTAATCATGACTCTGGCATGGTTTTGGTTCAAGCTGATTAGTATCTTGACACTCTCCTGAACAGGGTAGGGGCATCTCTCTCTGGGCAACAGGTGTGAGGTGACCGTTCTTGGGACCAGATGAGAATTCAGCTGTGTGACATTGATTTGTGCTGTGCTATTTTCTCTCAGCTCCATAGGAGTTTTGACTCATTTTACTTCAAGCCTCAGAGATGGCAGGTAGGTCACCCCAAACTCCTAATCAGGCTGAGTACTATATAACTTGGATGAGAAATTTACACATCTTCATACATTGTTATCCACTACTTAGAAAAACCTTTGCTTTGACAAATTATGCCATTTTGGGAGCAGGTGTTATATTTAATTAGAAGCTAGGCTTTTTTTTTTTTATTTCTTGGAGAGAAGATAAAAATTATAAATGTTACTAACTAGTTCTAATCATTCAATATTCTCATTTGTTGGCTGTAAAAGTGGATGCTGCTCCTGGATTTTACCTGCATCTGCTTTGATTAGATCTGAGAGCATCTGGTCTCCCTGTTTATGCCAGAATTGAGCATGTACTCTTCAAAGAAGGATCTTTCTCTTAAATAGGGTTTGTGCTACCTTCCCAAGTCAAGAGTCTCCATGTCCATCAGTCACATGATTTCAGTATGCTACCCCTTGACTTTCACACCATTTCAAATGAAAAACACTGTTTCAAGCAACTCCTTGATAGCTAATCAGTCAGTCAGTACAAACAGCATTAGGATTTTCAGTGTGGAAATTGCCTTACTACCATCAGGGTCCTCTTTCAGAGGTTGGATGAGTCTCTAGGATGCACCATAATAGTATTTGCATGTGTACAAATTAGAGTGCTCCTTTTATGCAGCACTGAAGCTCTTTGTTTGTGTGAATAAAAGCAAAAACTGATTTTTGAGACCTTTAAAAATTTATTTTGCTCAGTCAGCATTTCATGTTGCTACTGAGCATATGGAAATTATGTTAATCCATACAACCTGCTTGTTGAAAATGGTTCTGCAGAAAATTGGCCTTGATTTGAATGGAATTTTGCTACGAAAAACTAAATAATTTGTAAATTTATAATTAATCATGTCAAAATCTTCATAAGCTACAGAAAAAAGCATTTAACTTGAGAATTTTGAACTGTGAATATGTATTTATGTAAAATATGTATCAGAATTTAGAGGTGCTGGTTTGAGACTTCTAGGTGTTTGGGAGTAGTCTTGTTGCTGAAGCTGAGGTTTATACTGTGTATAAAAAGTAGAATACATCCGCGTTCTAACAAAAAAAGCACTGGTACAGTGTCAGTGCTTTGGAATAAGAAGACGTGCTTTGTATTAATGTTGTGTCTGTCTTTTTTGTATTGGCAGAAACTTACAGAGATGATTATAAAATAAAGGAAAATTGACGCATAAGGAAATGGCAGTTTTGGTTTTATGTGAAAGTTTTCTATAGTAGAGGAAAACTGCTCATTGGTGGTTTTTTAAAAACAGTAGTACTTTGACATTTGGAAAAGCTGCTGCATAGTCTGAAATGAAATAAATGTGCTGTCTGCCCAACCACATTCCTGGGTAGGGTATTTTGTCTATTTCTGCAGATAAGATAAATATGATACAAATATGATTGAAACCTGAAGAAAGTGAAAAGAACAGCAGAGCTTAAGGTCAGTAAAGATAAAACTAAAACTTATTTGGCCTTCTGATGACAAGTTCTTTGACAATGTAATTTTGTTACTGACAACAATACCTACAGCAGACTGGGAAACCCAAGTTTCTCAGAAAATTGGCTATTAACAATGATTTAGTAAGACAAAATTAAATACTACAATTGAAGCAGAAATCTCTGTTTCATTTTGCAACAAATAATTTCTGAGCCTTATAATGCACACAGAAATGAGATGCAGAGAACTGCTATGAAGGACAAAAGTCAACTTGAAACCTCCAGGTAAAATATTGAACTACAAATCTGAATATGATTTGAAGTGATGTGATACATAAAATAAAAAGTCTTCTTAGGATCAGTAAGAGATTTGTCAAGGAACAGCTGTGGTTAAGATGGGAAAACTCTAGCAAAATCAGTGTACATAGAACAAGTGAAGGCACTAACAGACCTTAGTCTCCATGTTCAGCATTCCCTAGAACCTCCCCACTGCCTGCTCCTAGTCCTGGAGCCAATTAGCAGGCAAAGGAAAAAGTAAAGATATGTTCCCTATAAGATCATAAAATCTGTCATTTTTTCAGCAAGAGTTTAAAAAAACACAAACCAACAAATATTTGTCATTAGCAAGCAGTAGTAATAGTGAGAAATGATGAAAGTGATCAAAGAGAACATGGTCTACAAAGCCCTAAAGAATAGAAGAAATAAGGATAGTATAAATCAATAATTATCTCAGGAAGATAAATAGGTAAAAAACCCAGTATTATTTTTATGACTTTCATTTTTAAAGGAAATATATATGTATTACGACTTTACAAATTAATATTAAAAGTTCAACTAATTGATAACAACATATTATTTTACTTCAAGTGGCAAAACTAGTTTTCAGTAGGGCATTATTTTCTGTAAGAATTGCCATGTAAAAGCAATGATTGTAGGAAGATTGCTGACAAATTTTTGATAACAGCAACTCCCAGTGACTTCCCTTAAGGGAAATTTCTCTCTGAAATATTTTTTCCTGGCACAGAATGATTAATAGCTTTCCTAAGAAATGGTGCCAAATCTGTTTAACTGAAATAAAATTTCATGAAGTTACAATAGCAAACACAGGGTGATCTCATCCCACTTTATCTGTTTCACGCATCATGCTGCAAATCAGGCAGAGATGATAAGAGAAAAATATCCATATCTTTAACAGGGCGCATGTGTATGTCAACAAATGGGAGCATATTGATCAGGAAATAAGATCTATTTAAAATGACTTAAAAACTCACAAAGTAGTGTTTTGAGTGCTTTAATATTTAATTCATTTTGGGAGGAGTTTGCAAGCAGTTTGAAAGTATGTATCATGTTTCATAATAGAAGTAGAGCTGATCCCATTCTCTTGGGACCATACTTGATGATTCCCAGATCCAGGCTAAAAGGATGTGTTATAATTGCAACTTCAGACTTCAGGTTGTTAACATTTCAACTTTCCACCCCTGCTTTTCATTCTTGTTAATCTAATTCAATAGAACTAAAATATAGGATAACCCTGCAACTTTTTGTCCACTTTAAGGACTTACAATGCTCTCGGTTTTGGAGAAAATTATTGCACTGATACATATTTTAATTAGGAAAAAGAAGTATTAAAAGCTTGATGATCCCTTCATTGTTCACTGAATGAAGGCATATGTTTAGATCTTTATATGTTTGTATCTATATAACATAAATGATTTTACACAGAGTTCTGTATCAATCTGTGCAATGACTGACAGAAATCTTGTAGATTTCTCTGATGATGTTTTGACATGTGTGCATAATATTTAAACAATGAAACTGATTAAATGTCACTTATAGTTTTAAATGTACTACATCTTTACATTTGACAAAAGAGTTTCATCATTCAGGTTCTCTAGATGAATTTAATACTATCTTTTTTAGATTACGAAAGTAACAGAGTTGGAAGCAAGTGAAAAACCTGGAAGTAAAAATACTTTGCAATACTTCCTGCACTCTTTGGTGTTCTGGGATCTCTGATATGAACAAAAATAAACTGCTAATTTTGGAAATTCCTTAATTTCAGCCAGATTGTCCTTGTCACAAAAACATACTCTCATTCAAGGCTGAGATCAGTGCCCAAACATCTCCAGAACTGCTTTTAAAAATGTTTTTTTTCTATGTTAAAGGCTTCATATTCAGTACTTCTTGGTGCTCTATGAAAATTTATTAGGGGAATTAATTTTAATGAATGCTTTTCTTGTCCCAGTCTTGAATTTGATATTTCCTACGTAAATGAGACAGGAAAGGAGACATTTTTAAATTCTTTTTTTTGGTAACAACCTCTAGATATTTAAGCACAAATAAAAGTCTGTAACCAAGTTTCACTTCTTGATCACCATAATTCTTGAATACTAGATTTGCATAAAATATTCTTTGGAATGCAAATAAATGAAGTACTCCACTGAGAAAAACTGATCTTTCAATACACAGATTATATATCTTTCTCTTAGTGATACAGTCACAAGCCTTTTTTTTCTGCTCTTGCTTTTAGGAGACTAAAAAGGGGTGGTGAAATACAGAGAAACCTGGTCTTTGAAAAAAATGGAATTGTTTTTATTGCAATAGATAACTAAAGCTGTTTTGATAAATAAAAATGTCTATGAAGTATACACTTAGATTTTCATGGTGAACAAACTGATTTAGTTAAATTAAGCAAAAATTATTCCCTGCTGGGCAAGCAATTTATAGACTGACTTCCTTTTTATTTTAATTTTTCCCTTTTTTTTCCCCACAGATCAAATATGACCAAAATCTGTTCCAGCAGATTTGAATACAATGCGAATATACTAATATTAAAAATAATGTAAAAGTACATATTTCTAAAGGATATCCCATCTGTTTTAGGAGAGCAGAGCAGTTCCTACTGAGCAGGCTAATATGGGTCATTAAACATCTCTAGCTGTGAGTTCCTGAGAAGCAATAACTGCAGACTTGAGATCAGGTTTTCCTGTTGAACAAGGTCTGCCAGGCAAAAAACCATAAATGAACTGCAAAAAACCCTAATAGATCTTTTATTCTTAGTATTTGGACCCAAAAATACAAAACCACAATGTACATAAGCTCTATAAAACTTTGTAATACATCATGTTTGTCTACTAGCATGGAAACTATTTGTTCATTTTTCCAAATTGCTGTATACAATTAATTCTTGTATGCAGAAATGGTGGCTATAACTTCCACAGACATTAAATAATTGTATTTCTCACTTTCAAAGACATCATCTATCTTTTGCGTCTTAACTTACCTGCCGGGTTTTTCCCTTTTACAATATAGAGTTCCCATGCTTTCTATATGCAACTATACATCATCATGAGCCTAAATAAATATATAAATAAAAAAAGTGTCCTGCTGAGTGTTTCCTCATGCAGGTTACTGTGGAATTTCCTTGGATTTTAAAACTTTATCCGTATTCAGATAAATTTCTGTAGATGTTTGTGGTCAGGTGTCTCATGACAACACTTCTGTAAAAAAATAGAGATTGATGTAAGGTACAGTGGCACCTCTCAAACATAAAGGGTTAGGTGTTTGGGAGTTGTTTGTGTATAGAATTATGTCCAACAAAATCTGTCCATTATACATAGAGTGATTAAGTTTCTAGAATTTGATTAAAGAGCAAAACACAAAATTCCTCAAAATCAATTGAAACTTAGTGTTGACTTTGTTTTCCATTTGAGCATAAATTTTTATGTATTTAAGCATATCCTTAGAAAAATCGTAAGTTAGATGTGATTTATGATAGTAAATATGAAAATCTTTGCTCCCACCAGGAAACTTTGATGTCTGAAAAAAAATATATATAACCTCTGAATCTTCAATGATCCCTGCATACCTAGAGTAACTATTCTGTGATTACACTGTTGTCATCCCAACAAGCTGGGATATATATACTGGCATTGATCCACTGGATTCCACCAGAATACTCAACTGTAACACACTACAGTAGTTTTTCTGCTTAAAACTATAGAGCTGTGGAAAATTCCATTTTTCTGGCCCCTTAATGTGCATACTGTATCATAATACACTTCTTTATGTGAGCATAAAGGTGCATCACATGACTGTAATTGTTAAAGGAGGGCATTTATTAGGAAATTATAATATGCATTGTGTGTGTGGAAAGTGAATGAAACTCATTAGAGAGTGTGCATCTGGTCAAACCAGTAATAATGCAGTACTGAGAGGAACACTGAAGGGGGATTCTCTGCTATGAAAATTTGTCAAATTTCAATGTTTCTTCCATTCTTTATTGATTCCAAATTACCCCTGGAGGAAAACTACAAAGACCGTATTCCTTCTCTGTATAATCCTAAATTAAATATTTTCTATTCTATCTTAATTTCTCAAAAAACCAGCAGTTATCTCCCCTATCAATTTCAGGCACATTTTTATTGTGGGAAATTTTATTCATCTTGAATAAAGAAAATAGAAATTGATCAATTTATATTAAAAAAAAAATCCTCATTCTGAGTCTAGAACATGATCAACAGTCCAGTCAACAAAAGCATTCTGAAAACTGGTAGGAATATTGTGATTTACCTGGTTATATGTTCTGAATAGTGATAGTTTTTCCTCCTGCAATACTACAATGATTACTTAATTTGCTTCTGGTCATTTCACTAACATTTTGATTCCCATAATAATTCCCATTATTACTTTAACCACCAGTAAATGTTACTGTGACATTTCTTGACATGTTCCTTAAGAAGAATTGGCATTTTCTGATACATGTTGGTGGGTTTTATTAATTGTCTTCTTTGTGCCTCTAAGTGCCTCTAAGTGAGCAGCTCCCTCAAATGCTTGAGGCTATTTCCTGCCATGTACCTTTAGCAGGCTATCCTCCAATATCATTCCTATTTAACATGGGGGATCCAGTCAAATGAAAACATACTCAGTGTTCTTTGCCAATAGGGCTTATACAGCTGCCTATGTTTTTTTGGCTTCTGCTTCTTTTTGTTAGTTTACCCAGAGGACTCAATTGAGAGACCATGTACAGAAGTATCAAGTAAAATATTTCCTAAAACATTACTCGCAGAGAATCTAGCAATGTGAAAAAATGCTACTTGAAAACTAATGACCTATATACACCTCTAAATCTGAGGTCATCCAGCAGAGAATTCAGAATTCCTCAACTTACACATGTAACTAGTAATCCAAAGAAAATTGAATCTAGCAATTATTTCTTTATAAATCCATATAGTAAAAAATTTTCTCAAATCATCCTTTCTGCTTCAAATCCTCTCCTATGCCAACTGAAATCAGAAGTTGATAAATTTTGCAGTGACTTCTATATCCTGTTGTTATTTTGTTTACTCTTTCCTTGAATTAAAAAGGACCCAAAATAAACCTAATAGCAATTTGGGCGTTGATGTGTCGATGTAAAAAGCTATATTACCAGAGGAGCTATTATTTTAATCTACTGTTAAAATATATACTATGTAAGATGAGTTACAGATGTTTAATTCTGAGTTGTTCTCTATTTCCATTTAGAAATCATTAATCTGTAAATTAATTGTGTTGAAAATTATCTTTCATAATCATAAACTTCTCAAACCCAGAATATCTGGAAACAGCTTTATCACAGGCTCAGAATTTCATAATAAAACACTGATGAATATAAAGATAAGTTCCATTTTCACAGGCTCTAGGGAGAATACAAATGATTGACTTTCTATCCTTCAGTCAATAACTTACTGACGGTTTTAGGTCCAAATGACAAAACAAAGAACAGAAATCAATGGCAGTGGAGAAAAGATCAGATCAATAGCTGAATTTCTCATTAATGGAGCAACTGTCAGTTTTACTCACTTTGACAGAAAAAGACAACAGCCTCACACCCTTTCTGCCTCAGAATGAAGGGCAGAGGTCATATAAGCGTAACAAATGTAGATCTGAAATTTCTTTAGACCAAAAGAAACCTTGCATCTGTAAAATTAATTTTTAAATAGATATATGATCGCTGGAGTAAAGCCCAACAGAAGTCGTAAGAAATTATGGTTAAGCACTTACAGTGCTGTTAGGGTCTATAAATCTGTTTTCACACACAGTGCTGCTGTGCAATTATAGGCTCCAGAGCAGAAGCATGTTCATAAATTTAGATAAATTTGCAAAAATTAGATAATTTTGTGGGTGGGTGAGGTCAGTCATGTTGGTCACTCAGGTTAAAAAAAGGAACACAGTTTTCAAAATTCTCTTTTTGCTTTTCAGAAAAAACATAAGGATTAAACAATATTTATGCTATATTTATTTTCTGATCTTCAGTTAAAATCAGTAAATGGGGAAGTTCCTGATAATGACTGGGAATTAGACAGAGAAATAAAAGAAAGAAATTAATAAATATAAATATCTATTGAGACATTTCAGATCAGTGATTGTACTAGCTTTCTGATCTTCCACCCCGCTCTATGGATGATGCTTGTGACTTTTACATCCTCTTTTGAGTACTTTTAGTAAGACCCTATTGTGAAAACCCAATTCAGTAGTAGTATGCTGGTAAATTTTTGTATAGTACATGAGTTGCACCAATGCTTCTCAAGTAGCTATTCACACATTTAAAAAAAAAAAAGAAAAAAAAATAACAAAAAAGTCAAACCAAACGTATAAACTTTTCCTTCATCTAAAGAAGAATTTTCTGAGAGAAGAATAAAGTAGAAAGCAAGGGTCATGAATCTCCAAACGTATTTAAGCTCATAAATCAGAGGTAATAAAAACAGTAACAATAGTCACTAATTAAACCTACCCATTTATGAGAAGCAGTTTTAAATATGCATTTGAATCATGTTTTACTTTAAAATAAATGTCATTGATAGCCACATATAAAGGATTATAAAGGATTATATATGACTTCTTGAGTGGTCAGCCAGTTACTGTAAATTGCTATAAAGTTCAAGGGATCAATAGGTTAACTGTACAACCATCTACTTATATGCTTATAATTATCTGTAATACATGGTACTTAAGCCCAACATGCTTATGATATTTATGAACATTTTATAATCTATTTATACATACCATGCTCTCTCAGGAATGATAATGCTCTGTGGCAAGAAGATTGATCTATATCAGAGCAGAATCAGAAGAATCCAAGACTTCTTGTCCTCAAATCAACTTCTCATAACACTCCAGAAAAAGCCTATGGGTTTCTTTTTTAAAATGCAAAAGTATGAAACTGCAAGTAACATAATGCAGAAATCCTACCCATCTCTTTTTATACATCATACAGGTTTTTCTTGAATATGTAAGTAAAAAATAGCAGCAATCAACTGATTATGAATAAATCTGCGAAGCATGAATAGACCAAACAATATTAGGTCATTCTTAGTTCAAATGTACTTTTATAAAAATAATAACTTAATTCAGGTTAAACTCTTTGATTGTTTTTCACTAGTTTATATTTAAGGCTTGACAAAAGCTGAATGGTTCTTTACAAAGTAGTCAGCACTTTGAAAATTCATATCCTAAATCATATAATTAATATCAGCCGTGTTTTAAGTATCCTACTTTCTCAAACTTTTCTATGCCAATTTCTTCTTGTTTCCACGAGCACACTGATTTTAGATGAAGTCACAGAACTCATTAAAGTGCTAAGCAACACTAATCAAACAGCTGGGCAGTAATCAAGATTAGGGAAGAAATGTGGTCATACTCAGGTTAGGCAAGTGCAAGAAGAAAAGAAGGAAAATGGGCAATGGGTGACATGTTTCCAAACATATGCTTCCGTGACACTGTAAAAATGGAACAAGACTGGTTCTGCCTAAAGAGACCAGTTCAGCTGATTAAACAAGAGTATTATGGACTATTCTTCTGGTCTTATTCATGACTGTCCTTCATTGAGAAATATAACGGTTATGAAGGAACAAGTGGTAATGAAAGGAAAACAACCTGAACTTTGTGAAACTTCCTGGATGTTCAAATTCTGTTGGAACATAACAGACCTGCTATCTATGAACTACCTATGTTTTAAAACAATGATCAAGCTGCATCCTGTACAGGCAGGAAAGGGAACAGTAGTAGGAAATAGGAATGCTGAATTTAAATAATAATTGCCCCTTCCATCCAAAAGTATTCTTTCGTAATTACAGCTGTTAAAATAAGAAAAACTCACTACATATTTTATTGTATGTTAATCAGTTCTAGCTGAATTCTAAAACACTAAGACCTATAGGGAGCCCTGAACCTCTAGTGCCAGCTGAATCCAGCCTTCTTGTTTTGACTTTCAGCCTTTGTCTCAGCTGCTGCATTTACAGATGGAGCCTTTCAGGTGGCTGTGTTTTCAGAGCCTCCTATTCACTATGCTAAGTGCATTAGCTCAAGGCATTATGTAGGAAAGTCTGGACAACCTATTCTTCTGGACACTTAAAAGTTAGTCATTGAAGTGCTCCTTGTGTCTAATTCTTGTTCTTTACCATTTTGTTATCAAGATGTGTAAATAAAGACAACATGACCTCACTTGCCAGTTTCTCAAATGTATACAGGGAATAATATATCGGATCTTTAGTTTAACACTAGTCCTACTCTTACATGTTATCAGAGAAAAAGTTCCTTTTTGGTTTTATCAATGAATGAGGACTGTGCAATGGCAGTTTCTTTGAATTTATCTATGCTTATGTGTCCAGAACTTTCAAAATTAATAAACACTTGCCATTGATATCTATAATCTAGAGGATTTGCAAAGGTAGTCACATACTCTATGATTTTACCTGTCTCGCTGCGGATATTCAGGCAAAGGGCCTCTAAATCCTTAATTACCAATGTACCAGATAGAGCACAGAAGGGATTTTCACATTATTAAGATAAGGACTATTTTAATTTGTTCACAAGGCTAAAAAAATGGTTACTCCTGAAATCCATTAATAAAGCAAGCAATTATCTGAACATATGTTAGTTTTAAAAATTAGGATTAATACATTACTTTTCTAAACTTATATATATATAACTTCTTTTATTTTTCAAAGAAGGAAATAACTGCATTTTAGTCTAAAGTGTAGATTCCACATAAGAAGAAGAATGTCAGTAATGTGCTTAAAAACACACAATCCAATTGCATTGACTTAAATTTTTAAATACCAATAAATCTGTTCCACAGTCATCTGCTAATAAGTTAATTCTGTTTAAAAAGTTCCAGATGTTGGGACAGTCTACTACATTCTGGTGGATTTTATAAGTTACATAAAATTTCAAAAGTAAGTACCAGTCTTATTCATGGACCTTAGTAAACTAATCAGTGTCTTCCTGTTATTGATGGGAATGCTCTGAGCCCTGATTCAGAGAAGTACATATATGCAGCCTTTCTGGCCAGAGGAAAGCACAACCGAAATAAATCCTTAGCATTAAAGTTTAAAAAAACCTTGGCATTAGTAAACCAAAGACTACAGCTTGAGATAATGAGAGGGAAAGGCCACAATTTTCACAGGACTTGTCAAGGAGTTTTTTAAGCACTTAAGTCCTAGGGTTTATTTTGTGTTTCTTTTTTTTGAGGGGCAAAGGGGAGACATTACTTATTTTCTCAGAATTTAACTGTTCATGCCTTCAAAATGTAGAAACAAAACAACACACTTTCAAGACAATATTAATATAGAAAGTAATATAAAAGCAGGTCTTTAATTGGAGGCCTCCAGGTGTGAATATGGCAAAATACACACGTTACTCAGGGCTTGCACACTATTGTAAGTCTAGCAAACTAGCATAATTGACCAGAATCCCCAATTAGAAGCACAGGCGATGAAGTAATTCCTCTCTTGGTTGAAGAAGGGAGGCGTAAACACACTTTTGTCTCAACCCCACTAAAAAAATGTCAGATCAGATCTGGTGAAGTGTTATACGACATAAGTTGTCAGTGATTTCCTTTGCATTTGAATAATTCACTGCTGCTTGAATATCCTCTAGTTCTGATCTTTATAACTACTCAAGCCAATCAGGCGCTCTTGCGGGACTGTGACATTCAGTTTCCACATGTGCTGACTTGGTGTCCAACTCCAAGATTTCTGTAAGCAAGACTGTTCTTCAGTCTGGAGCAATATAACACCACAAATATCCCACTTATGTTTATAAAAGCATTCATTGATAAGAGACAAAGTCCTAGCTGTTATCCATACTTTCCTTTGCAGTCTTCAGAAAAAAGACAATATGATCTGGACGAGTTTTTTGTCATCTAAATACTGACTATGTTTAGTTGAATATACAGTGTCATATAACATAATATGATAATGTATTTCAGCATGATTTTTTGTAATTCAATTTTACATCTTGTGTAGTGATGGGATTGCAGAATTTTTATCTTTTTGTTTTATCTTTGGGTTTTTTTATCCTTTTGTTTATTTACTTGCTTGGCTGTTTTTATCCCTGAACTCTGATACAGTGTATGTGCTCTTCCCTTGGTTTCTGTACAAAGACCTGAAATCATTAAATTAAGCTGCTTTTAATCATAATAGGAAGAGAGATCAAAGTAGATGGCATTCTCTCACAGCTTAATATCTATAAGTTGCTTTTAAATTACAGAGAAAATATTGAAGTCTAAATGACTACAACAGCAGAACAAATCTGTTGATCCCATGGAACCTCAGTAAAAGCATAAAAGTTAAAAAAAATGAAAGATAGAAAAGAATAAAAGATATATATCTATATATATATCATCTATATCTATAGCTATATGGAGATTTTATTTGAAGTGTTAGACACTACCCATAAGCCCAGGAACAAAGAAACTGTGAAGGAGTGTTAGGCATTTAAAGTCTCCACAGTTTTGCTTGCCTTCTGACTTTGTGAGACCAGTTGAGCTGGCCAGAAATGTCTCTAGTATATGTCCACCTGTCCACAGAGTGATGCTAGAAGAAATGCTAGTGCCTCTCCTTCTGTTCCCAATAATGTGTTTCAGCACCAAGTGAATCTCTCATATGCAAATGGTAACAAAATTGAGGTCCATGTGCAGGGCTCTGAGAGAAGTGTTTAAGCATCTATAACATTTAACAAAGACATAGACATCAACTGCATTGCTCATTTATAGGTACCTGCTCCCATCAGGACTCCCATTTATCTAAAACATCTGTTTCAGAAGACAGACCTGACAGATGAGCTATGTGCTACCTGTGCCATTTTGGAATCACAGAATGGGACAGGTTGGAAGGGACCACAGCAGGTCATCTGGTCCAACATCCCTGCTCAAGCAGGGTCATCCTAGAGCACAGGGCACAGAATTCTATTCAGATGGTTCTTGAATATCTCCAGTGAGGGAGGCTCTACAACCTCTCTGGGAAAGCTGTTCCAGTGTTCAGTTACCTGCACAGTAAAGTTCTTCCTCATATTCAGGTGGTGTACACTCAGCATGCAGTTTCAAAGGTTTGCAGCAAAACTAGATTAAAAAAATAGCATTCACCATAACAATAGCAGGTGTCAGTCAAAGCCGAGGACATTTCAGACTTCTATTTCTTCAGACACTAGCATTTTGTACAGATTTTTTTACCACTGTTAAAAGGTTATTCTTTACTATCTTTTTAAACTAAAATATATTTGACTAACAGAATTAAAATCCAAACATTTAAATAACCTTGCTCTTATTAGTTCTTTTTTTGTAATACAGAAGAATAATAGGTATATGATTTCTGGTCTTGATTCTAAACCTTTTTTTTCCCCCTCTTGAGAACTCTTGACCATTTCTACAGCAGATTACCTTCATTCCAAGTTCACAAGCAAATTCCAGTTTTTTCATGAAAAGTACTATGACTTACTTATTATGGCAGTTTTCAGATAAACAGTCTTCTGCAGTCTCTGAGACTAATGAAGTAAGGAAAATTCCTGGTCTGAAAGGTTTATCATCCAAAGAAACAATCCAGAATTTTTTTTTTCCTAAATTGTGTCCAATCTAGTTAAGAGTCTCAAGGCTTTAGAGAAGAAGCCAGTGACTGAGACGACAAGTCACAGAGACATGTAATTCACACTGGACTGTAACATACTCTTTGGTATTCTCTTTTTGATTTTCAGTTAGAGAAGACAGGTTGTTCTGGATAAAACGGGAAACATGGGACTTTAGAAGGAATTTAAGTGACAAATGGATGGGCACAGGTGGGACCACAGGTTTTAGGCTGAGGCTGACACAGAGCATATGTGCAAACACATAGCAGTGCAGAAAGGCAGATGCAATGATCTCTCTTGCTCAATGTGACAGAGTATAATATCAGGAGAAGTCAGGGAATACAAGCTTTTCACGCATAATTCCAGTTGAGGAATCGTTCCAAAGATGCAATATAAAACACACTTATTGCCTGCCTATTCCCTGCTGCTCACACCCCTACAAAGGCTACAGTAGTGGAAGAGTAGAGAGAGTTTTGCACTTCCTGGAGGAGTGGGAAGAAGGAGTAGAGCAACTTGCCTCTCTTCAAATATAGAGATGGCAATGCAGTCAAGCAGTGTTTGTTTTCTAGAAAGATTACTCCAAGAAGACGTTTTTCTCCCAAATTTTTGAAAGAATTGAGGAGTTTATATTTCAATAAAAGTAAAATGTGTTCAAACGAGATTGTCGTATGCCAATGTTGTGAACGAGTTGTACTCTCTCCAAGTGTTGGAATTCATTCACTAAGTGAATTTCTCCTCTTAAGATGTATCATGATCTCCTGACTTGGTGAGGAGATTTTTCAAAATTTAGCACCCACATAATAGAATTCATTATCAATAAATCTTGTTATAATGGACAGTGGAAGCTGAAAGAACAAAGGAGACAGGAGGTACTTCAACTTTTGTTTCCACAGGACTCTTCAAGTGTTTGATTGCAAGCGGTGTTCTGTAAGAGAAAGCAGTTAGTTTTAAGAGGTATATTTTAAAAGAAAACAAATACAATTAACAAAACAAATGAAACAATACGAAATCTTATATTATTTTAAAAATCAATTTTGATTGAAAATTTCAGCTTTAGATGTCATTTTTATGGGCATATTATGTCATTTTTGTACTTAGGGATGCATGTGGATTACCTGAGAAAGACAGTAGAACATACTTGGCAGGTATGGACATGGGAAAGGGGCTATGAAGCTCTGGGAAGGGATTGCAGCACTAGAGTTGCACCAATAAAGCTTCATGCTTATCTGACTCCAGAGCAGGTGTGGGATGTGTCTACTTCTTTTTGTCCTTCACCTTTTCTGCCTTTTTTCAACTTTCATTTTTCATTGAAACTCTTACGATGACTTGATGAAAATGAATACCAATTTTAAACATTCACTTTTCCTCTTTTATCTGACTTAATTCCTGAGTGATTCTTATGCAGGTTACACAAGGACAGTATAAATATTTTATACCTATACAAGACTAATATCTACCAGTTTAGTTTTATGTAAACAATACTAATACTAAAAATCTGTTTTGTGCTTTTTTTTTCCTAGCTCTTCCCATAAATTGGAACTTTTTTGTTGGGACTTCCCTTCTGCTGTTAATAAATTTTCACAGACAGTGAATGTTGATTGTCATAGTGCCCCTCTTAATTTTCAAAGAGGGAGAAAATCCACATGACTAACAGTGCCTAAGACATACTCAGAAATGCTATATTCTGTTTGATTACAGGCGTACAGGATGGGCAGACATTTTTTAGATATACTCAATCTTTTCCCCAATTTAAGTTCCTCAAAATAACTGAATGTAGAGTAGCCAGATGACAGAACTCTGCAATTCTCCCAAGTAATCAAGCACAGAGTACTCAGCTTTTTACATTTAGTCCATGCCACAGTCATACAGAGTTCTTGCATCGGCTATCTCAAAGTATATCAACACTTAAAGGAATCTGCTTGTTGCACTAGAATCTGCTTGTTGCACTATACTAAGAAACATCCATCAGGGATAAAGTTTAAGAGTATCAAACTGGACAAATTATAAATAGAGTAGGCTAGTCCAGAAGTGCTTCTTGGCCTGGTAAATTTTCTAAGCAGCATAGCTAAGTCAGGAAAACCTTTAAATGTAGGCCAAACTTAATGTTGTTCTCTGACTGATTGTTCTACAGATTGCAGGCTTTTTATTTTCTTTGATATCAGTGATATCTTTGGCCTGTGACACATCAACAATGTTATTCTTTCCTTTAATGGAGGGATCCCAGATGCAATTTCTTCCTCTCACCTACTTTGCCTTCAGTTAATGTAGCTAGTTACATTTTGAGAGGGTAGCAACAGAAAAAAATTATGTCAGAAATCTGGTTTGGTAAACTAAGCATGTATATATATATATATATGGAAAAGGGTATGCAAAGGACATCTTTAAAGTAACTAACTTAGAAAATAAACATGCTAATAATTATTTCTGATTACATGAGTATAGCTGTTGGAACTCCACTAGTATATTTGCATAGATTTTGTTTGAAATTTGAAATAGTACAAGACCCAGATTAGTAAGGGTTTAAGTTTTAGATTAATCTTTAATGTCGACTGTGAATAACATGATTATTCACATGCTTTAGTGATATGCTGAATGGGAGTGAGAGAAATCTCCTTCAGTTAAGGAGTGTTTCAAGGACTGGGAGAATACCCCGGTCCACTATTGCCTACAGAATCTATATTTTTACCCAAGTCTTTTGTATCCCAAAATTCACTTAGTTTATAATAGGCTTTCAAAGACTTAGAAATCTTTATATAGCAGGAGTGTCAAGAATAAAAAGCTTGTATTCTACAATTAGGAGTTCTTCATTAATCATTTTTATGAGATATAACAAAGTAACATGAATGTCAAACAAAAATATTATCACAAGTAATAAAAAAGCATAACTGTGACCTTAAGTGAAATTAATTGACCGTTAAGCAACAGAACAAAAATTCAAAGTAGCCAAGGAGTTCATTCTTAGGGCAGTATGCATCTGAATATTTAATACAAAACAACAAAGTAAAATAATACAAAGTTCACATTATTGGAAAATGGTCTAGTAAAGCATTCTTTGAAAATAATCTATAAAGAAAATTTTCACATAACCTTACTGGAAGGTAATAAAACAATACAATCCTTTTTAGCTGTCCCATATCAGTCAGAGAAGGCATGTCCAGATTAAATTAAAGGATGGGGGTGACTACTTGGTTGTGGATGGAGGCATTCTTGGTAAGGAATATCAATTGACCAAGAGTTAGGTCCTCTAGGATGTCAGGTATCATGTGTGCCGAAGTAGGCCAGAAGAATAAGACAGAAGGACAACTAAAGTATTTGTGTTTTTTAATCTCTGACTACCTACAGGCATTAAACAGGATGTTTTGCACATTGATCCTTCAAACAATGTAGCTGCTCTACATTTTGTTGGGTCTCTGTAATGCTTACCTACCAGAGCAAAGGCATTAGGAAACAGAGGTGGTAGAAGTTTAGTTTCCTGAATTCTGAGTGGACTTGAACAGAAGATATTCTTTGAAGTCATCCCACTTAGTTTTCTAACATAGACATAAGAAAAATGGAGGCTAAGCACCTTAGATTATCTCTCAATGTATTTATCTCGGAGGTGTGTGGACACTTCTAGAGAGAGTTTCTACAGTATTTAGATAATTTATTTCCCTGAGAATAGATGAAGCCCTAGCTCCTGCCTTGGTTACTCCAACCATGTGCCTGATGGTCTGTGATAAATTTGAGCCTGAAGACCTAGAATAAGCTGACTACACTTGAAAGGACTAGAGTGTTTCACTTCAGTTATGTCTATGTACTGTTTTATGAATCTTTTGTTGGGAATATGAAATATTACAAAAGCAATTAAGCAATAGGATACATTGTTAAAGCAATTGCAACAATGGTCACAGGGCCATATTGGGCCAGACTATGAAAATGGAGCTTTTAATTAGATTTCATTTAATATTGGCTTATTTTATTTTATTTTATTTTATTTTATTTTATCTTATTTTATTGTGTTCTGTCCTGTTTGGGTTGCAACACTAAGAAGTTAGAAAAATTGTAAGCTATGGTTGTGTAGGACATCTTACTTATTCTTGATCCTGTATTTGTGCACTTGTTATTATACAGTCCTTCAGGATCTGATGTCATTAATTTCTTTCTTTTTTCTGAAAGATGCTGCTCATTCAATCACTGTATTGAAAATAAAATGTGCTTCTGTATTGAATTTGTCTTCAAAGTTTAGGTTTTTCACCCCAATTTCATGCAGAAGTTGGCAAACAGAGAGAGTCTAGGCAAGAATTTGGAGGGTGGTCATGTAATTTAGGTTGCTGAATGTTACCCTGGGGGTTTAGAGTCTGTATTATTCATACTGTGTGAAAGCTTGCTTAATTTATATAGTGCTTTTGCAATTTGAATGAATAAAATTGTAAATTTCTAAGCTGTAACATAGAAGAAAATAAATAAAGTAATAAAGCATAGTAAACACATGGAGTTTTGTTCTTTTTTGTGACTGGTCTGTATACAAAGCTGACATGTACACTAATCCAAAGAGATTAACCCTTTCATCCATAGATTAGTGATCTGACAGGGCTTTTTCAAATCCAACATTCATGTCACTCCTGACCATAATCCAGCTCCTGTTCCTTGACATATTTGCTCATACTTAAATTTGTTTTGTTGTGATGGCTGGTTAGCCTGTGGTACAAGGCACAGACAGAGCTCACCGTAAAACAATCCCTAGTACCAGAGAGTTGTCTTCTAGGTCACAGGGAGAAAAGAAGCCTTTCTCAGAATGCTTTGCTCTGTTTTGTTAATCTATCCCAGCTCTGGTTGGCTGTTGGTCGCCCAGCCCCCTTGCTACCTTATATGTTTCATATCCTAAAAAGTTCTCCACTCCAGGTTCCCCCCACTGGCCTCTGCCCCTCACCACTCCCCCAGAGCTTCTCCATTGGTCCCCATTCCCTAGTCCCTCCTTTGTAGCGCCCCTGTGCCCTCAGATCATTGGTGCCTGGTGCTTGCCCCGCTCCAGTACTTAAACCTAGAGCCTGTATTACTGTCTTTGCCTCTTGATCCGTTCACGGTGTGGAAGTAATAACCTGTTCCTGTGGAACTCCACGCAAAGACCCTTCCTGCCTCTTTGCCGCTGACCCCTATCACTGAAGCTGTCCGTGCATTTCTGCGTGCATGTGTGTGAGAGTGTGTGGCTGATCCTGCTGAGCGGCTTCGCTAAGGAGATGCTTTTAGAAGATCGCTGCACCTCGTGCTCCGGCACAGAGCCTGAAGAGCTCAGGATACCGATATTTTGTAACATTAATTTCTATGAAGACTAATATTTTGGATCAATAATTTTTAATTAAAAAACTAAAGGGATTTTGCAGAATATTTTTAGATAGTGAATGCATTCAAAGAGCTCACTAGTTGAAACTGGAGGGGTTTTTTTCCCAGTATTCATTCAATTTTTATGAATCAGTTAAGGAAACAACTGGGCTCAAGGGTGCTAAAGAAATGTATGAAATACATCATCTACTATAACTTAGATGAAATTTAAAGCATTCAAACTTTTACGAATTTATCATTAAACTAGCATGTACAGAAAATAATAGAACCTTATTGAAAGAAATAACATTTGTACTAACATCCTTAAAACTAAACTTGTATTAATACAGTATTGTGGCTCAGGGACATGACCTGCTGAAATATTTTTTGAAAAGAAATATTCTGATTGTAGAAAAATGTAAGTGACCTTTAAGATTAAAAAATGTACACACCAAAGTAATACATGAGTCTATATTTAAATCTTTTTTTAAGAGTCATGTTGAAATATTGAATCCATTATTTTTATTCATTAAAAATAGTCTGAGAAAACAGCTGGAAATTGTCAGAAATGTCAGTCAAGACTTATATACATTTTCTAACCTCTAGAATATGAATCATAGGAAAACAGAAAGTGTAATTAGTACAAGACTCCTTTACAGACATTTTGAATACACTTGTTTCAAATGAGCTGCAATACAAAGTTGGCATACAGTGTGCCCCTTTCTATTATTTTTAGTAAAATGGATTTCTTGCTGTGATAAGTGATGCAATTGTAAATTTCAACAGAAAAGTGATCCTGATAAACAGTGGGTAGCATTTTTATTTAAGTAACAATGATTTTATTCAACAACAATTATAAGTGGTCTGAAATGTGACGCTATAGTCAAAAACAACTTTGCAAAGTTTTTGTTATCTTTTAAGACTGGAATTTTTGTCCTTGGGAAGAAGATCTGGGACCTAAGTTTAAATATCAACAAATAAGGAGTATCAATGAAATAGCGCTTCAGTTTGAAGAAACATATGTCAGGCTTTTTCACAATACTGTAAAGACTGAAACAATCCTTCAATTCACAAATTAAAGGAATATTTCAGGCTGTATTTCTTAATTCATATCAAACACACCTGGGTACAGTAAATTACGAGAAACGAGCTCATACATATATCCAGAGAAATCTATATTGTCCTATTACGAGTTTTGAGCCTTATCATGTCTGTCCAACAGGTATGGAACAAATAACAGAGATCTTTGCTCTTGAGAAGATTAATAAATACTCTGAAGTAAATTACCTATCATCATTTCTTTGTCTGGGTAATGATGAGATGATGAAGCAGTTCTTTTCTAACTTTAGTACTCTGTCCCTGACTCAGGCCTTCATGTGGAAGGCAGGGTAAGTAACTTTTCTCTTCATAAAAGACAAGTTATTCACTATGTCACTATGTGTAAATATAGTAAGTAAAAAAATACTGGGGACTCATGCTCCTGGCATCGGTATGATGTTTGGAGTTTGAACTTTCAAACCTCCTGGATTGGAGTTCTTTTACTTTAGGATAACTAGAACTCCCTGGTAATGGGAGTTCTATCATGCACTGATTCTGGAAACATCTGCTACAAACTTTATGTCTACATTAAATTTATCTATTTCTCTGAGACTACCAACACAGAATTGAGAAAACTGGAAAGATTTCAGATTGTGAGTTTATATCCGATAATTCAAAGTTTCTAAAATGTCAGATTTCTCTATGTTTTCCTCTGCAAACTCCAATTATGAGTAAACTGAGGAAAAATATGATATTGCAATAGGTCATATACCATGATGGAAAACTGGAAAGTTCCTCAAATTAAGAGGAAAATGCTACAGACACAAAACCTGTTCTGCTTTTGCTGGGGTAGAATTAATTTTCATTTTAGCAGATTCTATGGTGCTATGTTTCAGACTTGTGACTGAACAGAGTTGGTAAGTCACCCATGTTTAGCTATTGCTGAACAGTGCAGTTCAGCAAGTACTGCTGGGGAGGAAAATCGTCCAAGGCTGCCCAGTGCTTCGGGACTATTTGGACTCCAGTGTTTTTCTTGGGATTAGTTTTGGTGGTAGTGCTGCTGGATTTGTGTTTAGGTTTAGTGATTTTCCTAAAAAACCTGTTCTTATCTCAATCTCGTTTTGCACTTCCAATTCTTGTCTGCATCCAACTGGGAGGGAGGGGATATTGAGCAAGTGATGATGTGGTGCTTAGCTGCCTACCAGGATTAAACCACAACAACCCTTTACTCGTAAAATAAAATCACAGAATCACAAAATAAATATTTGCATATTACTGCAAAGCATAATGTTTACAGATCTATTCTTAGATATTACTATTTTCCAGTTTTTCTGTAATATTTTACTATAGTAAAATAGAAAAAATACCTTGCGTTTCTAATTGCAATTGACTGTAGGAAGAAAAAAGTCAAAAGTCTATTCTCCCAACAGAAACAATTATCATATCATTATATCCCAAAATAACTCTACTAATATGCATGTGTAAAAGCACATCACACATTTTTCCTCATTCTTTTAGTAATACAGCACACCACACCTAATTTGTCCAATCACTGTGGTTTACGTGAGTGTTAGCTAGATGACTTTCCTATCACACACGACTATCTGATAGGAAAATTTGAATTAAGGTATAAAAATGCCAGATACTGGGCACTGTAACACAGTAAAAAGTCTGACTTGTAAACTGACACAAAGTACTTGTTGTCTAATCTTAGTAGAAATGCAATTGTTAACAATAAAATAATACAGAAATAAACCACAAAAGAACAATAACAAAAAAAGCTCTCAGGATCCAATAAGAGAATATTTATTTAAACATTTCAGTTTCAATGTTTGAAATGTAACAAATGTGGGGTAAGGGGGATATAATTTTGTCAATTTTTTTTTGGTAAATCTCATGTTCTGGTCTTGTAGCAGTTCTTTAGTAGACAGTGAAATTAATTTGCTGTTGATAGAGAAACAGGCCATGATTAGAAAGCTATGGTTTTGGAAGTTGCAGATAAATCCCATGCTGAAGATTTTACATAATTTTCTGATCCTTTACTGGAAAAGTCCTTGTAGAAAAATTCATTATTACTGTTACAGTGCAAAAATGCAGACAGACAGAATACAAGCTGCCCAGATAAACTAGAAAAAAAAAATATCTGGAAGTGTATCTTACTGCCTACTAGGTCAGTACATGCTACTACATCGTTGACAACAAAGGAAATTGGAACAATAAAATTAAAAGCAAAAATCTAATTAAACAAGTCCTTAACTGGCAGTATTGGAACAGAACTCCCTAATGCTTTATTTTCTTCACCATAAACCATTTAAATAAAAAAAAGAAAAATAAATTAGAATTAATTTAACTATTTAGATGGCACCTGCACATGTCCAAACAGTAAGGAGTTGAGATTTTAAAAAAATCAAGGAGTAAATAAAATGTAAATTTTGGAAATATCATAATTATCAACTGGGGCAAATCTGCAAGCAGTGTCATTAGATGACTTGTTTGAAATGCTTGCATCAAAAATAGGTGTTATAAAAGTATTTTACAGTTATAAAAATGGCAGAAATGTGTCTCATGGGATGAAATCTAAGATCTATTTCACAGTGGAGGTCAATCGATACAGTGTGAAATTTTGCGCTCACAATCTAAGAATCAGACTAATTTATTATAAACTTTTGATATCATACTTACATGAAAATGTTGTTTGATCAATAAAAAACATCAGCAGAGATAGTAAATAAATAAATAACGTCGTTTGCTCTACATGCATCTTAAATAACAAAAACTATAATTATAATTTTAGTAAGATCATAGACTATTATTATGAACCACAATAAGCATTTCTAGTTAAAGAGTTATGGAACATTTGAAAATATAGGCTATCTTATACTAAACTTTTGAAAATATAGTTGAGATTATATTAAATGCATAAATATAAAATAATTTAAAAATTTTGAAGACTTCTTGCAGAGATTAATGAAAACACTTTCATCCATTTCTTTAATAACAATAAATGAGAAAAAAAAGTGGTATTTCTTTATTTACAATCCAAATATACATAAATGCAAAAACTTATATCTCTAAAACCACTTATAAATAGAGTCTTATTACCTTATTTTAAAATTATAGCCACAAAGAAGTGGATGTTATAGGGACCACGGAGGAGTTCAAATGGTTTGAATAATGGTTGTTCACAACATTTTTCTGAAAGGTGCTTATGTGACACCAATAACAGGAGCTGATGTCAATTCTAAGTCATTTAGTAAAAGTAAGAATGCACTTGAAAGAATAATATAAAAATGTTAATTGTCCTTCCTCAGATATGCAATAAAGTTATGGTGAGTCAAAAACAAAGATGCGTTGTTCATCATGAAAATGGAGATGATTGGATTGTTGGACAATTAATGACATATATTGATGAATCCTAATGGAAGTTAATCCTCTTGAAAACAAATTTAGGAAAGCTAAATTCCTTGCAATAAATATGTTTAAGTAAGAATCAATGAAAATATCTTCTAATGACAGTGAAAGGTAGCTATCGACTGTGAGAGAATAAAAAACAAATTTAAAAAATCAGGTACATGACAAACTACAAAATGTGATTATATCTGACATAGGTGAATACATCTCACTATTCCCAAATACAGAATATATATCAAAAAAGGATGTGAAAGCAAGATATTAATATCTCACATGGTTAAATTAGGTTGATAGTTTCAATTACAAGATCTTGTTCACAGGTGAGTAATTGGATTACCTCTTAAAATAGCCAAGCCTAAGCAAGTCAGATGTGAGAAAAAACTCAGTTCAGGCATGCTAGATAAAGAAGTGTTAACATTTATTTAACATCTAAAAGCCCTGAAGATTTCTTCTTTGCTAAGAATATTTTATCTCAGGATATCCAAGCTCTGCACAGGATTTGCAATTACTTTTTTCCTATACTGCCACAGTATACAGTACATGAAAGAACAGAAAACGACCCATCTTTCATATGTATTTGCTGCTTCTTTCCTAGTCCTCAGACAAAAGCAAGAATTTCCTTTCTCAGTAATATATGGGATTGGGAATAGGATTGAAGAGAAATGACTGCATTATGAAAGCCTAAAGGAGGACACCTTATCTTGAGGTTGGAAATTTGGAATTAAATGCTGGAACTGCCAATGTACTAGATCTCAAATCTGCTGAAAAAATGGATGAAAACTGGAATGTGATGAATAGCATGAAATGTGTGAAATGGTGTAGAATGATGGTAAATCAGATCAGGATTGCTGTAAGAAGTGATTGAAATCAGGTGTCATATCCTAGCTTTACGAGGTCTCAATTAGCATTCACAATAAAATTATCCAAAGATAGTATCTTTGACTGATGTGCTAAATAAATTTTAAAAAAAGAAAAAAATGGGCTATAGTGGGATGGAAAAAGCTAGGGCCTGTTTTTTTTTTCTTAAATCTGTATACTTCTACAGTGGTTTTCTAAATCTATATTTCTGTTAATCTTTTGTCCATCTACATGTACATATTTAATATTAGAAGCTGGTGCTCCTTAATAAAAGAGATAAAAGTTGGTGAAAGGATTTTCTTTGCCAACATTGGTAAACTGTGAAATATATTTCATGTTGTTTCTCTCACCTACTCCAGAATCCTAAAGAGAAACATGGTGATTCTCTGAAACTATTCTTCCCAGGACTCCTACTCGCATATAATTTATGTGACTTTTTGATCATCTGTCCCCAAAAGCTACTTATAAAAGCACAGTTCCCCTCAAAGAGATTTTCTTTTGCACAGTTTACTGAGTCTACTTTTTTACTTTCATTGAATTAATGTATTAAGCTAACATCAGTGGTTCTTCTATTGCATATACTTTGACTTTTTTAAAATATAGCTGCTGTTCTCTTTAGTTGCTGCTTTAATAAGCTTTTATATGTATGGTTCTGACTATGGTAAAAAGAAGGTTTTCAGGAAAAGACTACATTTTCATGCAAGTGGCCTTTTTTTTTCATGTCAAGAAGAATGCCACTTTAGGTGCTCTGTTTAACTTCTTGAATCATAGAATCATAGAACAATTTGGGTTAGAAGGTGCCTCAAAAACCATCTAATTCCAAACTACCCTGCCATGGGCAGGGACACCTTCCACTAGAACAGATTACTCAAAACTCCATCCAATCTGGCCTTGAATACTTCCAGGGATGGGGCATAAATAGTTAACTGATAATTTATTTATTTATTTATTTGCACAGCTCACTGAATGCCTACCAATTTGTCAGTATATTTATGGAAATTTTTTGCCCAGAGCTGAATGCACTGCTGTAGGGGAAATCACACCAGTGTGTTAGAAACAGAACTTCTATTAGACCTTTGCTTTGTAAGGTAATACATATGCAGTCCAAAATGCCTATTAGGTTTTCTGTTTTATTGCAACAATATTTCACATTTTTGAACTGATATCTAATGTGCTGTATGGTATTCCTAGAATTAATGCTTTCCAGGTTGTTGCCTCCCTTTCAATCTTTGTAGCAACTCATTTATCTCTGCACAGACTCTTGAACTTGCATATTTTAAGGTTGAATATCTGATTTTTCTGCCCATGCTGCCAGTTTCTGAGTCCTCATTGGTGCTTGCCACTCTTCTAAATCTATCATTGGCAAATTTCCTTAGCAGTTCCCTTGTTTGATACTTCCTGTTAAATACTAACAAAAATTACATATCTGATTTCTGGGTCTTCAGTTTCATTCTCAAGTTGATGTACAGAAACTTAAAAATAGTATTTCAAGTGTATTCTTCAGTCAGGCTTCAATGTACTATTTTTCTAAAGCCATTGTAAATACAAAAATTTGTGGAAGATGTGAAATAAATAACTTTATTCAAGTGCTTGAGTTGAAATCTAGGTTCAAAATTGCCACTGACTTCAACAGCAAAAGTAGCATCACTACATACTTTATTACTGAATAAAGAGAACCCTTTCCAGCAGGTTTTTTTTTCTTTTTTTTATTTTTTTGCAGAATCAGAGAATCATTTAGGTTGGAAAAGACTTCTAATGTCATAGAGTCCAACCTTTGACCAATCACCACCTTGTCAACTAAACCCTAGCATGCCATGTCCAGTCATTTCTTGAACAGGGGTGGTGACACCCTGGCCAGTCTGTTCCAATGCTTAACAACCCTTTCACTGAAAAAAGTACTCCTAGTGTCCAACCTGAACCTCTCGTGGTGCAGCTTGAGGAAATTTCCTTTTGTCCTGTCACTGGTTGCCTGGGAGAAGACACCAACCTCCACCTGGCTACAATCTCAGGCAGTTGTAGAGAACATTAAGGTTCTCCCCTGAGTGTCCTTTTCTCCAGGCTAAACAACCCCAGCTCCTTCAGTCTCTCCTCATATGAGTCACTCTCTAGACCCTTCAGCAGCTCTGTTGCTCTTCTCTGGACTGTGCAACACCCAGTGTCTTTCTTGTTGTGAGGGGCCCAGAACTGGACACCAGCACTCAAGGTGTGGCCTCATCAATGCCAAGTACAGAAGGACAATCACTGCCTTGGTCCTGCTTGCCACACTTTTCTTGATATAAGCTGTGATGCCATTGACCTTCTTGCCTTTTCTGCTGGGCAGTTTTCCAGCCACTCTTCCCCTGACCTGTAGTTCTGCATGGGGTTTTTGTGGCCAGAGTTTAGGACCTGGCACTTGGCCATATTAAACCTTATTAAACTTATACCACTGGGCACAGTCCATCAATCCAGTCTGTCCAGATCCCTCTGCAGAGCCTTCCTGCACTCCAGCAGATCGACACTCCCACCCAGTTAAGTGTCTGTGAACGTACTGGGGGTGCACTTGATGCCTTCATCCAGATCACCCAGAAAGATATTAGATAGGACTGATAAAGATATTAAGCAGGACTTGTTTGTTTTTAGCATATGTACATTTTAAGAGTAGGATTTCACTGTATTGAAAACAACATATTTACCAGTATTTTCTTCGACAAAAATATGCACCCACACACCCTCACAGAGGCAGAATTCATTACTTTATTGGTTTGCTGAGCTAGCTTTCTGTGGAATGCTCTACTTGGCTAGATGTTAGTGATAATAGATATCTTCACTCTCAAGGGCTGTTGCTCTGTCACCTTTAATGAACATAATAGATATGTTCCTTGGCAAATGTAAAATGGTGTTACCAAAATTAAGAGACTCATGACTCTTTATACAAGCTGAATCTTTCTTACACCTATGTGTAAGTGCATTTTGTTTCAAATTTCTGTGTAACAGAATTCTGGAGATGATGCTCTCTGCAGTATTAAATTTAACATACTGTCATCTTACTTTAAAATGAGCGTCATGCAAGCATATGGTAATAATAAAGCATTCTTCTTCTCCACTGGGAAGTGGTATCCAAAATTATTATTACATGCAAGGCACTGCAAAACCTGTATGTCTAAATCTCTGAATATCAGAATTATTCAAAATTGTTACATTGGGAATACAGTACTATCTGACTCTTGATCTACAGACACACCACTGCTTGTGTGTGTGAGTGATGTATTCTTACTACATTAATAATTTTCATCTTTTATTGTATGAAGTTTGTTTTCTTTGTGCTTTTCCATTCAGAAAACTACATCGAAAAGTCACACCTCCAAATTCATTCTCATTTGGACTGAGCACATTGCATATTATTGGTTCAGAAATATGACAGCTATGAAAACATGTGGAGCCCATGGATACCAGCTGAGAAGTGAAGGGAGATTTTGAGCATTACTAAATAAGTATGTTCATTAGGGCTCCTATTTTTTCACAAGTTAGAAAAATGCAGAATAGCATCTAAGCGGCTTTATTTTTAATACCATATTTCATTATACAATACATTAATGAATTATGCAGTGAATTTCTTTCTTGATTTAGAAAAAAACCCTTACATGAATGTAGTGATCTCACCACTGTTCACGGGAAATAAGAGGGACTCTAAGAAGACTTCCAGGAGAGTAAAAAAAAAAACGTTGAGACTTAGATATTTATTATAGCAATCTTTAAAGGGAAAATATTTCACTATAGTGAAACATCTATTATTTACTGAACCGACCTTGTAGGATGTATTTTTTCTATAAAACTGTTCTATTCCCAATCAGGGCAGAAGCATTCAGGTCTGCCGCTGTGTCATATAGCCTAGTGGTGTCTCAAAGGTCAAAAGTACCTTGCACAATGTACAAGTTTTTTGAAATGTGAACACATCACACGTATTAGCAGATTAACATGCAAATTAATGAAGAACCTAAATATTTTCTCCTAATTCAGGAGAAAGGGGCTCCAATCAAACTATTGGGAACATTTATGTCTCCAATGGTTACAATATGCTGAAGCTCTGCCCTGAAGGTCTGGGATGCAAATCGGTGACCTGGACTCAGCCCACACATAGCCTCCAGGCAGCTCAAATGCAGTTACTGTGACAAAATTAGAGCAGAGCTTCTGATCGAAGCTCTCTGAGAGCCTCTTAGACAGGCTGGCAGCTCCTCGTAGGTAGGTGTAGTGGGTTGAACCTGCCCGGTTTACCAACTGAACCCGCTACAGTAGGTATTCTCTGTGGATGCGGTGAACAACATATAAACCTGCCAAGGCCACTATAGCCAGTGTCAGAGACCATACCTGACATGACCACAGTTGGCCATCTCCTACCTTTTAGCCTTCTTTAGAGGTTGTGATGATCCTCAGCATGTGTCTTGTGGCTCATAGGTACAGCGCCTAGGACATGGAAGGTCATTGTTCTTTATATAACTGTCACTTTGAAACTAAATACATTGAAATAAATTTCTTTTAGAGTATTATACTTGCACAAACCAATTTTCTGTGTTGTTTCAGTAAAAGCTGGTGCAATCTAATACAAGCTCAGTTGGTTGGGGCGTAGTGCTAACAGCGTCAAGGATGCAGGTTTGATCTCCGTATGGGCCATTCACTTAAAAGCTGGACTTGATGATCCTTGTGGGTTCCTTCCAGTTCAGATTATTCTGTGATTCTGCGATTCCTTACCTTGTTTTTTGGCTGCTTATTTGTTTCTGGAGTTGTCAGTTTTTGCAAGTAATCTCAGCAACTTGATTTCAAACTTTAGTGGCTAATATTTTTTAAATGGCTTAGAATAAGCCATCTTCTCATAAGCAAGAGGCTTCTAGAATTAAAATGTGAAAATGGATTGAACAGAACTTTCTAATTTTGAAGTGCAAAATAATCATTAAAGATGTTGGTTTGGGCAGAAAACCCCCAATACACAAACCAAAATACCTGAACAACTTGAGTAACTGAATAAAAACTAGACTGCCTGGAAACAGAAATGAGTGGACAACTGTTCCACATAGGCTTGTGTTCTGAAGTGTTTACTAGAAGTCAAAAGCAGTGTGTTTTGGGAGGGCAAACTGAAATTGCTAAGATAAGTAGTAGGGATGTTAATAACGTGGGTGGAAAATGGCCAAAGGTCAGATGCAAAAAAGTGAGATGTGAGCTACTTACTGAGGCAAAAAGAATAAAAGAACAGCCCTTGGGAGCTCTTCTGGTGGCTAGGGTGTTTGCTGTGCACTGCTGGGGAACAGTCAGAAGAATCCCCTGCTCTTTTTCTTTTTTTGTTTTTCTTTTTCTCTTTTCCTTTTCCTTAATTTTTCTCATATTTCTGATTTTTCTGATTCTTCTTCTCTTTTCTCCTTTTTTCTTTCTCTTTCTCACTTTTTCTCTTCCTTGTACAGTGCCAAGGATGTGGTCTGAAATAGTGTTTTCCCTTTCCTAACAAAACTGTAGACATTTCCAGTGATTATCTGCCATCTGTTGATTTGAGTATTTCAATTACTTCAGAATGCTCTGGAAAACAACTCTTTCTCAAAGGAGGGTTGAATGTACATTCAAAGGTAGCCTCAGCTGAGCAAGTGTCCAGCTAATCCCCTTAGCACACAGGGACAAGGCTGCCACCAGCTCTAATTGATTCTGAAATGAATCTGTATAGAAAATTAGAAGGTTTGGATTCCCATGTGAGCTTCAATAAAGAGCCAGGATGTAAGCCTGACAGCTGAATGGATTCATAAATGAAAATCTGATAAGCGGCTTAAAAGTGTACTTAAGTCCAGAAATTATTTGAATGCTCTTGTTAATGGCACATTGTATATTGTCGTCTAGTTAATTATCTCTGAAGATGAGTTCTTGCAGAGAAGATACGCTAGCCTTTCACAGCCTTTCCTCATCACGTATTTATTAAATTCCACCCTCCTCGCCAATAGCTGGAAGGCAGAATGAAAGGATTAGGTGACTGCAGTTCCTCTGTGGCTGTCAGTTCACTGTGCCAAACTTCAAATATGAACTGTTGCATGTACTGTCAGAGTCATTTCCTTTATATCTTAATTTGCAAATGAGGAGATGACATTTGTTAGGCCTTGTATTTGCACACATGAAAAGCAAATTCTGTCACTGCTGGCTATTTTGTTTATCCCTTTGGAGATAATGTATGACCTATTTATAAATTTTCTTCGGATTTCTTTTTTTTTTTTTTTTACTAACTGAGATAGTCATGGAGCTACGCATCCTCATATTTTATTCAGGAAGCCTATCTGCAGTTTATGAAGCATGCCCTGCATGCAACAGCTATTTAAAACAGTGTCTTTAAATCTATTTTCACTTTGCTGTTTTGCAATTTTTTTGATAGATGTTCCTATTTTGTATATGTTTCATATAGATAGGTTGATGAGTTTTTGTGTGCATACAGGTACAACTGCCTTTTTTGGGTTTCATATGTGTTAATCTGCCTATCTGCAATCATATTAGTAGTGGAGAGGTAGAAAGATTGTGCTGGAGGCAAAGACTGTTCTGTCCATCACATTCTTATAAATCACCATCAGATATGAAAAGGATAAGAAATGAAGATAGACGAAGAAGAAATGAAATGCACTGTTCATTAGAGGAAGTTCACTAAGCAAAATAAATAACCAGAAAGAACACTACAGCTATACAATATCATCATCTAAAAATACCCAAGAAAATATTGTTGAGGAGTAAAATCTGTAAGATTTCTACTTTTGTTAATAATTAAAAACTTTAGTGTATTTATCTGCAAAATTGTCCTTCTGCACTATGATTGAGGGCACATTCCTAAAACAGCAGACTATGCTCACTGTTCTCTCCATACAGAACTTCTTGAGGAATCATCAAGTCATTTCTTCCTCCACATCTGCCTCATTCTTGGTATACAATTCTTTTTAATTTGTCTGAATTGCAACAAGGTGCAGAGCTAGGATAGTTAAATTTAATTTGCTCTGGAAACACACACATCTTATCTGACCTCAGTCAAGATGGTTTTTTTTCTAGTACTCAAATGTGCATGAGTTGCAACTAAAGAGGTATTTCTTTTCTTACATGAAAAATGTAGACACATAAAAAAGAAACAGCACCCTGAAAAGGATAGTTGTCTTCTTGTGTCACACATTAATGAAAATCTATGTTGATGCATATATATTTAGACATTTAAATCCACCTCAGATGCCCTAAAGGTCTTTTCCTGGGTTTTCCTGGAGTCATAGGTCCTTTGATTAGATCTCTGAGTACTGTTACAGTAACTGCTACTTGTTTGCTATTTCCAAACATTCCAGTCCATACTGAAAAGTTGAGTAGATTTTGAAATTCCTGGAGAGAAAGCAAAACCAGCAGGAATCATTCTGGCCAGTATCTTACTGCAGAAACACTGGCATATGGCTGAGATTTAATCTCTCTTACAAAGCCATTTCCCTCCTCCTCCTGTTTCTTTGCCATTTTCATCAAGGGCTGTTAGGAAATTAGGAGCTGGAGCAACAGCAGCAGCTGCCAACTGCAGTAGGCACTGTATCCTCTTCATGTGGAGGGTAAGTAGGACACTGTTGGTGACTGATGAGTTCCTGGCTGGCAAAATAAAAGGTGGCACACACAGTGATCTTCAAGGGGCAGAGGGCAATACAGCTGAAATTTTCATTTATAATTAAACACTATTCATGGAGCTGGAGTCAAAGCCCAAGAAAGTAAACTGAAACTTTATAATTTACTTTAACAAACTTTGGATTTGAACCTAAGCAAAACTGATGTGTACAAAAATATTTCTCATTTAAATGGATGCCACTTCAACTTGTAAAGTGACTGGAAATCCTGGAAAGATCAGAAAAACTCAGATGAGAATTCTTATCAAACTATCACCAGAGGTAATTGTTAGCATGAGCAAATGACTTTCCTGCTGTCTTAAAATAACCTCTGCGTTACCTGAAATGTTTCAACTATGATAGTATTATTCTACATCTGTATTTTATAGTACATAAAAGTTGCCAAAAATTTCTTTTTAAATGGTTCAAAAAACATCTTGTACATTTTTGTCAGAAGCATAAAACACATGGAGGGACACAAAAATCTCTCTGCTGCTTAGATGTGCATATACACATGTAATTAATTCTTTAAAGGAATATCAGTACACTCCTATGGAACACAAATTATTTTATATCCCTTTTAAAGTAGGTGTGTTTCATATTAAACTGTATTTATTTATAAACAAGTTCCTTAAAGAATAACTAACTATATAAGTACTTTATATGTGACATGTAACATTTAAACACAGAAGGTCCAGAACAAGTGTTCTTCTTGTAGAAGACTGAGTCATTCAACCATCTGAAGCAGTGAAATTTAGTTTTGGTTTAAAATCCCGGAGTTCTGAGGAGATAAGATCACTGTCTCTGGTCTGTAGGAATACATCTCTATTAACTCGCATAGTCTGGAACTATCCTAGAATGGAACACTGGTTACCTTTACTCCTTTATAAAAATTTGGAAGAGCAGACAGCAATATCCTATTCTATATGCAAATTCAGTGGTTAAAATATTTGTCAGAACTTGAAAACTGGAAGTTGAGACCCTTCATTGCTCAATTTCTATGTGGTTCCAACACAAGCCTCCATCCTTTTAAGAAAACCACTGCCAAAGGCAAATAAACAAATAAAATGGACTCCTTGAAATGGGGGCATGGTGATAGAATGGAGATGCGGAGACATACGTAAATGGTTCTTTATATGTTTTCTATCACTAGGATAAGATTTGGGAGAAAAATCAAATTTCAGAAGACGCTGAATTTGAAACAGACTTTTCATTTGGGTGGGTAGTAAGCATTATTCCCTAGCTTTCACAGCATGGAAGACCTGCTCCAAGGACAGTCTGAATTTTACAGAGATAAGAGCAGGGATCCAAGAAGGGAAAAACATGTTTACATATTTTAACCAATGATTGCTTCATTTGGCATTAATTAACTGCCTTGTGCAAGGATCAGTACACAGATCTCTTTCCAGAAGGTTTCACTGACTGAAATGAAATTATGTTGGTGTCTGGATCAGGTAGTATAGTGAATTCAGGCTTCTTTTTATCTGTTTATATCTATCTGTCATCCATCTACTGATCTATCATATAAATACATCTATAAAAATTGCACTCTAGAGCTAAAAATAACACTATTTAAGTGAGGAGGTAATTGCAGAGACAGTCTGTGCTGTCAAGATGTTGCAGCTTTAGATATGCCCAAAAGCAGAATGTTAGGCACCTACAGACCTTTACTATTGGAGAGTTAAGCATGTACAGACTTAGGATGGTTAGGAGCTAAGTAGGGATTGCAGTCATGAAGCTCAATACATCAACTCCATTTTAAGTATAGAAGTCTTGTTTTGGAGCAAAACTGGTGATTCTTCAAAGAAAAAAATTTTGAGCTATGTGCCTCAGTGAAGATACAGGAATTCTTTCTTTATAGACTCCTTTATAGGATTCTAAGTTACCACCTAAGTACTTCAGAATTTAACGTTCTTATTGTAACTATTGCAAAAGAAGAATCTGTCATAGGAAGATCTGAAAAACATTTTAAAAGCATTTTTAACTATTCCTCCTTTTTTCCTTATTTTTACAACTTATTTTGTATCTCTAAGTGGGGAGAAAAAAAATAAGAAAAAGAAGACAAAAGTATTCATAGTTGAGGCAATTATTTATAAATCCCTAGTACTGGGCAGAGCCATAACCCATTTTTCTTTCAGGCTAACTGCCAATCCCATCTGTTTGGCAAAAATATTTCCTTTTTTTCCCCTCCATCTCCTTCTCTTTGTTTTCTTCTGTTTTGACAGATAGCCTCCAGGTTTTGTGTCAAGCAGAAGCTTCTGTAAATCTTTCAGAAGGCTATTTGTATGAAACACAATCCTTGCAAAGGCAAAGGAGGGAGTTATTTGGTTTTAGATAGTGTCAAAACCATGTCCAAACAGATGCTAAAGAAAGCGCCTGCACGCTGCAGTAAGGAACACTGTTCATCGTGTCTTCTATTCATCTTTATGGTTTGACAACTGTGCAAACCAACATATGGTCTCATATGCAAAATGTTTAAAGGTATCAATGCTGACAGGATCTCTTCCTGTCCTCCTGAGCTTGACTACTGCTATTTAACAGAATTCAGGATAGTATAATGTCATGTTATCTCTCTGTCTATAAGTCAATGAAAAGTTTATGGGTAACTAAACATGGTGCCTTCATTTTCTTAGAAGCTTTCAATCTCAATTTAAAAAGTGAATGTTAGGTAAGGAAGTTGGCCAGAAAAGGGAAACAATAATTCTTTTAAAATGTTTTTTTGTTGTTGAGGCTTTTTAGCAATGTATGATTTGTATTTGTCTTATCTTACTATAAAAATGTGATTAGATCAAAGGCTGCTATGAAGAATTTCAATGAATTTACAGTAGTAAAAATAAGTGAGTGTCAATGAAAAAAAGGAAGACAATAAAGGAGCTGACTAAGTATGGTCACTGGTTACTGTTAAAAAGGGAACTTGCCGGCATCTTGTCTCAGTGACAAAGAATTTGCAAGTACCATGGAGGTAAGATTGGCCATATTTCTACCTACCTTTACAAAACTGGGTCCTACTGTACAAGCACAGTTTTCTTACCAATAAAGCATACATTGAAACTAAGAAAAGTGGCAAAGATTCTTGAGGGATTTTATGGTACAAAACAGGAATTACCAAGAAGAAAGAAATTCTTGTGTTTTCTGTCACTGGAAATGTAGATTACAATGTTTTTAAATCAATACTGAAATTAATTTGCCTGTATTGAGTTTTTAAACTGTATTGTGTTATTTGTATCTCAGTTTTCAGTATCAAGTTATTTTACAGAAAAGCCTTTCTATAAGCTACAGGATTCCAAATCTACTCCATAAGAACTAAGGGCTTTAATTAGGCTGAATGTTTTTTATGCAGTTAGAGGCTGCTGAACTGGTTGAATGATTTTCTTTTTTTTTGTTTTGGTTTTCTTTGTTGGGTTTTTCGTTTTGGTTTCTTTTTGTTTTGTTTTTATTTTTTGGGGTTTTTTTGTTGTTTGTTGTTTTGTTGTTTGTTTTTGTTCTGGTGTTTTTTGGGTTTTGTTTTGGTTTGGTGTTTTTGTTTTTGTTTTTGCTTTTTTTTGTTTGGGGGCTTGGGTTTTGTTGTTGTTGTAGTTTTTTGTTTCTTTTTTTGTTGTTTTTTTTTAGAATATTTAAAAAAATGAACATTCTTATAAATATCAATGGAAGTTCTAATTAAATACATTCTTGTAGTTTGGGACCACAGGTAACTTTAAAGTCCGTGCTACTCCAGGAATTCTGGTGCTTCATCATAACCCCAGGTGGATCAAGAACTTATTTATGGGAAGCCCCACCACAAGAAAGGAGAAAAAAATGGCAGTATTCACCCTATCTAACTGTGCATGTCTAAATGTAAATAATTTTAGTTTGAACATTTAATTTTCATCTGCTCTGTTGAAACCTTCAGTTTCCCCTCATTGTCAACAGAGAAATATGGGTGGTTCTAAAGGGAAAATTCATATGATTGATCCTAGGTATTTATCTAGGTATCTATCTTAGGATGAAATGAGTTGCTCTCTGGAGATGCCTGTTTTTCCTTTCTGATTTTAAAGAGAACTTTGTATGACTAACTCATTAAGAAAAGCTTTATTTTTTGACCCTTAAGTAAGGTGAAAGGATTCTTAGAGCAGAACTCCATCTTTCAAAGTTACATGGAAACTTCATGGAAAGCCCAGAAACTCCACTTACGTGAAGACAGTTTTTTACTGCAGCCCATTTTGAAACTGGGTTCAATCCTAATGTGCATGAAGCCTCAAAATTTGTGAAAAAATCAAAAAATGCATTCTGTTTTCTATGGTATCAAAGGGGTTGACTTAAAAGCGGAGCAAAATTTGAAGTCCTTCCTGCTCTTAAATAAACTGGAAAGGATCTGCTATTTGGAAATGAGCAACCCTGGAGGAAGAAATGAACAAGATAAATGTAACCAGTAATTGTGTAATGCCAACATATTTTATTAAGGTCAGAATTTTTCAAGTCGGCCTCCAGACACACTCCTTCCCAAGACAGAGAGAATCTCTTGCAAGTTAGTGGGTGGAAGAAAAAGGTGAGCCTATCCATGCCATACTGAGGTGTATCTGAAAGAAAGGTTTATAGGCAGGTTTTGCAATTAGGGTTGTACCTACAATATGTAGACCAGAGGGTAGATTGAATAATTTCCCTTATTCCATTTGAAAGTTTTACTCTCACTTGATGGAGTGAGTGGGGATAAGGAGATTGGTATAGATTTCATTACATATGTCTGTATAAATTAAGATCAGAGTACATCTAGAAATTTTGGCCAATTCTTTAACTTATACTCTAAGAAATCATTTATAATTTTTCTTTCCTGTCCAAATAAATCTTTTTATGTCACTTGTCTTTATCCATAAATTATATTCCTTTAAAAAAACCCCAAACCCTTACTGGTGTCCATACTGGTGATTGGAAATCAATCATATTTTGATATTCTGGGATTAATCAAGAAAAAAGAATAACTAAAAACTAGATTCTAAAATTTGGCCAAGTAAGAGACATTATAAAATGAACAAAAAGCTATCTACTTCTATTTTCCTCTTCTGTCATTGAAATGTTTTTTTAATTCCATTCTCTGTGGTCTGTCACTGTTAACATCTCCCAAAGCTATAACAAGGAAATGGTGGAAAGACTGGGATTAAGATCCGAGTTCTTGAAATAGCAAGGGTGCCCCCACTAAGGTTATTTGTAATTGAGGGCTCACAGAACACTGAAAATTAGGGACTCCAATTGTTCCTCAGAAGAGTTTCTCTTTACTACATGTTGATACACCCCATACCTCCGGATAACAGAGGATTTTCATCCCTTGGGCACAACAAAGACAAAATTCTTAGGTTTTGGTTAATTTATGTGAAGTGGTTGCAAGCACTAGGCAAACTTAGAGCCTGAAGTCCACCACAGAAAAGGGACACCAACTACTGTTTGTATGATACATTGTTTGAAATGATGGATGTGCCACTTAAGATGTTTGAAATAGATAAAGATTTTTTAAAAAAAAATCAATTTATATTCATAAGTATATCCTAAATTAGTCATATTGATGAAAATGTCTCAAATTCTTGGTTAGGTAAATTAGCCGAACTAAATAAATCAGTACTGCTGTGATAGTTAGTAAGTTCCTTGACCTTTTTTATCCAAAATTAAAAGGATATTTTTGGCTATTAAGAATTTTAAATTTACAGTGCCCATCTGAGTTATTCTTATAATTTTCTTATTTTACAAGTGGGAAAAAAAAAGATTGCCTAGGCAATTATGAAGATTTTCCATAATGGAAATGACAGTCAGGAATCTAAGTCCCATTTAAAGTGAGCAAGAGCCAGGAAACCAAACTTGTCTTTTACGTTGACAATTACCTTTGCATGACTTACAGGGGGTCATGTGGGAAGTTATGAAAGAATCTGCTGAATAAACTGTTTGTCTTCCTTCGCACTCCTCACCTCAGCTACAAGAAAATGCTTTATATATCTTTGCAATAGAATGGGATATTGTCTCACAAGCTCAATGTAGGCTCATTTAAGCTCAGTATGATGCTGATTGTAAGCTATTATTGACTGGAAAAGAGGGAAAACAACTTTTGTTATGCCAAGATGCATCACATATATCATAAATTTAAGTATTGAAGGCTAGGGCTTTACCCTTCTTTTTTTTTTGTCCTGTTAATTGAAATATTAATTTTGCCATTATACTGGCAAAGAACAAAATGTAGTGTGGCATTTTTTATATTTGATAAATAAAATAACATAAAACCTGACTCCTCCTTGTACAGCCATTACTTTTTTACACCGTTACCTATGCATCAGGAGGATGTGGTTATCCCAGCTATAACCTCTCCACCTTCTGGCTTAGCATTTTTGCACAATATAATCTTTTGGAAGATGAAATATTTGACATCCCTCACAGAAAATGCTGCACTTATTTTGACAGTGCTATATCTAGCATGTTTTCTTTACTAGGCAAACTGTCTGGAAGGGAAAATGGAAGTAACAACACAGTGGCTTTTGTGTTTGTTGCTATGGCTAAACTGCATAGCAACAAGACTTAGGACACTTGCCTATATTCAGGAAAAACTGAAAATTTAGCCTTCTGCATCAAGTGTGTAATGCATGCACACAGAGCATAACCTCATATCAAAATAGTGACCTCACATCTTATCCATATTTTTCAACAAGAAAGATACATGGACCTTTACTTTGCAGAAGGTTAATTAAACAAAGGTAAATTAAGTATGTCTTGTCACAGGGAAATATTTCTTTATATAAATTAAGCAACAAATTTAATAAGGAGAAAGAAACATTAAGAAACATAAGAGGAGAGGCTGGTGGTGTGATACAGAAACAGGAGAAATAAAGCCAAGGACAACATTCTACGGACAGACCAGATTTCTAGCTGTTCCTCATGCATATTTCAAGAGATCAGCCTTTCCAGAGAGTTTCACAGTATATAGGAATGATCAGGATATATTTTGCTGTTCAGTTTATCTGTTTTTCTATTCCATATTACTTCTTATGGTTTACTTCTAATTGTTTGGGGAGAGGGAGGTAGAAGGGTTGTTTGTGGGGTTTTGTGCTTTTTTTCCTCTAAACGTTTGTGAGGGCTTTACAAAAATTTGCTGTTCAACATTCTGAATAAAAATCTTGACTCAGCTTCTACAACCCGTTTAGTCAGACCAGATACAGAACTAATGGTTGGAAGTAAACCAGTAAAGATTAAAATGATTTTCAGTTCTTTTCCATTACAGCTTTGAAAGAAATGCAGAGCAGAGCCACTTTACAAAAGGAAAAAAAACCAAAAAAAAGCACCAAAAAACAAAAAAGCCCCCCCAGAAAATTAAGCTGTAATTCATATACCCAGTTTAAAATATTAGTAAGACAACATCTCTTTTACAGAGCCAGTCTGAGGATATCTGGACCGCAGACTATAATTAAACATTGCTTTAGCATTTTGCTGCTATATTTGAGTTATTCCATGACATATTGCTTCACCTCTGTGGCATATTTTTAGTCTCAAATGTTGCAATCATTGTAACAAAAGTGAGAGTTTAGCTTCCAAGGTTGATTTTGTTCTTTAAGTATATCTCCGCCTCCTCCTTGATTATATACTTAGCTACTTTTGCTCGACTGAAAGTGTTATATAGAATATAGTCTATTGTACTCATGGACATATGTAAATGGAAACAAGGAAAAAAAAGCTAACCCATGCTGAGGGACATGTACACTTCCAAAAGACTGAGCAGGAGGTATGTAGACAAATCCTATTATTGGGTAATGAGATTTGTGTGCATACCCGGACACTATTATGAAAATGTAGCTCTTTTTCAAAACAAAGTGAAAGAAGGGGGAAATCTTTTCAGCTGAGGTCAAATTCTGCTTCCAGTAAGGATGTAATAAGTTCCAATGAAATCAACCTTATTAGTGTTCAAAAGTAGCTGAAAGAAATAAGCAGCCTTTACATTCGCAGAAATTTCAGATGACTTTGAGCCTGATCATGCTCTCATTGAAAGTAACAGGAATTTGGCCATTGAGATGTAGCAACAAACTTACTAATTACTAATTTGCTAAAGCTCTCTTAGTGTCAAGAAGTTTGCATTCCGTACAGTAGTCTTCTATGAAGTGAAACAATTCATGTAAAATCGGGAATGTTCTGAATAAAGGATTCAACCATTTCATCATTGATGGACTTGGAAGAAAATTCTGTCATGCATTTTTAAGTCATAAGTCAAGATCTTTATAGACATTTAAAACTGCTGCTACTGGACAACACAGATTTATGTTCCCTAAGTTTTTTTTTATAATCACACTGACTTAAGACTATGCTTTCCTATCAAGGAAAACAGTAACTCTTTGGTAATAAAAGGATTCTGCCAGAAATGCAATTTAAGGAAAACATGCAACATGCTAAAATGCATAAACCTGAGAGCATTGAGTATATATGTGGAGACAACTATGTATAAAGATAAAAATTGAAGAGAACTTTAGATAGTGCTGGTAGCCTTCATGATTTA